>NW_028250096.1:0-687500 GCF_964263255.1 Lissotriton vulgaris
AGGATGTCCGTTCCTTCCTGGGGTTGGTGGGTTATTACAGGAGATTTATTCCCTGTTTTTCTGACATAGCCTCTCCCCTTACTGACCTTCTAACTAAAACCACGACAAGGAAGCCCTTCCAATGGCCCCACCCTCGGGAACATAGTTTCTCCCTACTGAAGACAATGCTATGCAATGATCTGGTCCTTACCTGTCCTGACCACACCAAAACATTTGTCCTTCAGACCAACGCTTCCGGGAGGGAGCTTGGGGCTGTCCTATCCCAGCCAGGCGAAAAGGGTGAGCTGCGTCCTATCCTTTTTCTAAGCAGGAAGCTTTTCCCCAGGGAAACGCGATACGCCACAATAGAAAAGGAGTGCTTGGCCATCAAGTGGGCTGTGGAAGCATTGCAATATTATCTCTTTGGTAAGCGATTCCTTCTATTGACCGACCATGCCCCCTTGACCTGGCTCTGCATACATAAAGACTCAAACCCAAAGGTACTCAGGTGGTTTCTTGCATTGCTACCCTTTCCTTTTTGTACCTTACATGTCCCCGGGTAACTGCAGGCGAACGTGGACTTCCTCTCCAGATATCCCGTGACTGAGTGACCCACACGTCATTCCTGGATGGAAGGCAATGTGAAGATTTCCCATTCAGGCCGAATGACAATGACCCCTCCAATATCCCGAAGGAGGGGCTAAAAACGCTGTGTCCGTACTGCGGGGAGAAGTTGAGGAGGAAAAGAGATGAGAGATGGAGGACAGCGCGGACCCAGAGCACGCGGAGGGAAGCCCTGAACCCGAGCATACATAGGCGGAGGAAGCACCGGTGTGACGGGACCAGCCCAGACCTGAGAAGACCAACGGGGACAACTGATCTGGTAGCAGCGCCCTAGAGTCCGGTACTCTAGCAGGGGAAGCTGAGGCTGAGACTCCCTTCCCCAAAGCCCAGGAGGGTTGTGGGTCCAGGCAAGTGCCGGGCTCCTTTTTGTTTCGGGGTTGGTGGGCAGGAATACAGGGCACAGCACATGAATTCACCAATACCTTCCCTCACTTAGGCACCACACGGCTAGTATCAGGTGGCGGCAGCACCACCCCTTTCAGCATTGTAAAACCCAGGAGCGATATCGGACGTTTCTTTTGTTCTTGTGTTAGTGTCTTCCGGTTCCCCATCATGGTAGACCGACACCCTCACCCCAAGAGTAGACCAGACCTGGATCACTCCACAGCCAAAGACAGCCAGAAGGACAAGGAAGGATCCCTCCAGACTTAGAGGCACTCTAAGACAACCCCTCATTCAGTTGTTTCTTGACCCTAACCCTCCTCTGAGCCAGCAAACCGTCTGTGCAGTAAAAAAGCCTGGAAAGCACTGAGCATAACAGATAAAGGATCCCCACAAATAAAGGATCTTTTCTCTCCTGACTCAAGACATCGCGTATCTTTCAGGGGTCGGAGGGACGACAGGCCACGCCCGGGGTGCGAGTACATACCCCTTAACACTTTAATAGTAAGTCTCAATGTACAGGACCTTAACTCCCCGGCAAAACGGCGGGCACTCCTGTCATACCCCAAGGAAATTATATGTGATGTCTGCCTCCTGAAGAAAACCTACCTGAGGCGCACAGAGTGGCCGCGCCTCTGGTCCCGCTGGTTTGACCACCAATTTTTCTCATCATGATGGGTAAGAAGACGGGGGTAGCAGTGCTATTCGCAACACACTTCCCCAGTCGGATATATGGGGTGCAAACAGACATACCGGGACGAGTCCTGCCACTTCGGGTGGGGTTGGGAGGCCACACCTATACACTGGCATCACTCTATGACAGAGGTCTTCAATCTGTGAGGCGCGGGCACTGGAGTCCTGAGAAGGGGGTAGTGCATTTCCCAGCTTCACTTGTGACTGCAATCAAAAACATTTGCTTTCATTTTGGAAAAAGACAGCTGTCCTGGGACAGCTAATTTAGATTGTTATCAGCTGACGTTTTATCAACTGAGTCTAGTGCTGAAAAAGCCTGCATGCCAGAGTACCTGCTTGCCTGAATGAAATGCAAATGTAGCTATCAGTTAATCTGCAAGTGTAAAGGGTGCTTGAGAGCTGGTTCTAGCTTTAATTGTTCAAATCACTCAAAGCTTTGTGATGAAAAAGGTTTGTTTTTTTGAGTGGTAATGCAAAGTGTTAACAACTGGGTTGTGGAGTGGTTGCTTTTAATTTTACCTGCATTTACACAGCCATCAGTACTCCAAAAGAGGTGTTGAAGGGACAGTTATGTAAAAAAAAGTTGAATTACTGATACAGTGGTATTACTAAAATCTACATTTTGGAAGCACTATTTTATTGTAAAACCATTTGCACGTTTTGCAGTACTCTCTTACACTGAGTGTAATGCAAGTATAAAATAATGACTTACATATTCACAATGCTTTCTGTCATAGGCTGTGAACTCGTAGAAGTTAAAATACACATCCCTATTCTCCACTGCACCAATAAAGATTTCATTCTGTGGCTCTCTGGTTAGACGTAGACCCCTGCAGCGCATTAACTAATAGAGGTTTCACAATGTCCTGCAGTGTATTTCCCATTAAGTACCAACTTTTCACATTTATTTTCAGTATGCTGCCCATTACTGATGGTGGAAGACCTAAAAAACGTACAGAATATTTTGGGGCCTATTTGTGAGAGGCAAGCATGAGACGGTGCAAAGTCATAAGACATAGCAGCGCAAGTCATTGCATAGCCATAGTCTGCGTCAAGGAGGTGTTCCATGGCTTTGCGTGGGGTTCCCACGCAACACCTATAGATTTTGATGCTGTCCCATATTTACAAAATAAAGTAAACCTGGGGCGGCTCCAAAAACAGACACCTCCCCAGCAAAGGCGTAACGGGGAGAAATTCTTTTATTTCTCCTCATTCTTTCCATGTGTGCTGCATTTTGCAGCTCAATTAGAAAGAGGAAAACACATCTTGGGATTGTTTTTGTGAATCAAGGTGTCCCTTCCTGTACAAAAACAACCCTGCCTATGTTGGTGCTACGCAGCAATTTGTGCGTCAATGCAAGGGAAAAGGACAGGAATGCACTGTATTTCATAAATACAGTGCATTCCAGCCCTTTCACACTGGCATCGAACAGCACACCAAGAATACTTGCAGCACTGCCATAGGCCAATTCCTCATAAAAGAGGCCCTTTGTATTTAGCTACACCTTTGACTACACCCCCATGCACACCGACCGTAGGTTTGCTAAACACTGTTTAACATTATTTCCCCACCGTAAAAAGTATTTGCTGTGGGAATATGGGGCGTTTATGATTGTTGACAGTTGTCGAGGATGAGGAGTACAAGGTTCTAGAAAGTTTTATCAGAAGGGGGTCCTTACGCCTAAAACTATTTGACATGGGAGTCTCGGCATCATAAAGTTTGAAGAGCTCTGCTCTATGGGCCTAATGACGGACAGGAGGGGTTCCTAAGAGACGCAATTGGTTCCATTCTGGAAGACTCAGTGAGAGTCTCATTATAGTGAGAGACTATAACATTGTACAAGACTATCCCTTTGATAGAACCACGCAACGGGCAGGCCACGTGGGGCCGTTATTGGCATCCATGCAGCAATGGTCGACAGATATGGGGCTTGCAGGTGCCTACCTACGGAGTCCCCATCCATGCGTACACCTTCTTTTTGGCGGTGCATCAATTTCACGCCCGACTGGATTTCTTTTTAAAGACACCACGAGTTACCCGGGGGATACTGGACACCACTATAGTCACGTTATCACTTTCAGACTATGCACCCGTTAGCCTTTCATGGTGCCCAGAGGGGGACTACCAGAGAGACGGGGTATGGAGACTTAACCACAAATTGCTTACGTACAAGGCCAACATTAAAGAGGTTCAGGAGGCCATACAAACCTTGTTAAACACTAATAACGATGGTCACACGCACATACACCTACTATGGGACACGCTGAAAGCGGTCATCCGGGGAAGGTTTCTTGCAACAGAGGCCAGACTGAATAGTGACAGGAGGGACAAAAGGGACAGACAGTTGGGGAAGGTTCAGGAACTGGAGATGGTGCATCGTAATAGGGGAGCAGTTCGGGTACACCACCAGCTTACCACAGCCCGCAAGCAGCTGAAGGCACTGGATTTTGACAGGGATGAATAGTATCTCCTCCGCTCCTGACAACACTTATAAGAGGGAGGGAATAAGGCTGGGAGGCTGCTGGTGTGTCAGATACGGTCTAAAGTGCTTGAACACTGTATAGTTGAGATTGAGAACACATAGTACAAGGGGACGATCTAATAGCCCTTGAATTTGAAAACTTCTACACAGCACTTTACACAGCTGACCCTTCTGACGAACCAGCGGCTGCAGCATATAAAGCCCAAGCGCTGGTCGCTTCTCTCCCGTCCCATAGATGCCGACAAACTAGATACGGACATCACGCCAGACGAGGTGCTGCGGGCGATTCAGGGCCTGGCATCAGGCATGGCCCCGGAGAGGATGGATTTTCCTTAGATTTTTTATAAAATTCTAGCCCCGAGCCTACTTCTGATACTTACGCGCCTCTTTAATTCCTCCAGTACTGAATAAGCGATACCCACTTCTATGCGCATGGCTACAGTGGTGGTCTTGCCTTCGCCAGGTAAGGACCCGAAGAAATGCACCTCATATCACCCCATATTGCTGCTGAATGTGGATCTCAAATTTTTCACCAGTATATTGGCAGCTCATTTGACACTACACCTGCAGGGACTGGTGGACCCTGATCAGTTGGGATTTATACCTGAGAGAGGATGGAGCGATGCTTCCAGACGATTATGCCACCTTATTGATAAGACCCAACGTTCCCAGAAGCCGACCTTGCTTCTATCTGTGGATGCAGAGAAGGCTTTTGATCGGATCCAATGGACCTATCTGTGCCTGGTCTTTGAGAGATTTGCCCTTGGATCGCTGCTCTTGCGGTGGGTAAACAGCACGTATAAGGCTCCTGAGGCAGGAAATCAGGTAAATGGGATTAGGCCTCAACCCTTTAGGATCTGGAGGGGCACCCGCCAGGGGTGTCTTCTATTGCCCCTCTTATTTGCTCTATATATGGAGCCTTTTGCAGAGCACATCCGTCAGCAGGCAGCAATCACTGGAATCTGTATGGGGGGTAAGGAACACAAGAGCTCCCTCTATGCAGATGATGTGGTGCTCTTTTTAAACCAACCAGGCACCTCCATACCCCCACTTATGCGAGAATGTGATGACTTTGGCCGGGTTTCAGGCTTTAAAATGAACATCCACAAAACAGAAGCTCTTAGCCTCACCATACCCTGCGCTGACCTAGAGAGATTAAAGGGGGACTTCTCTTTTGGATGGTCCGCCTCGGGTGTTCCTTACTTGGGCATTCAAATATTCTCTATGCTTGAGCTTACGGTGCACTAGAACTATGACACCCTCCTGCTTAACATGCGGGCCACTCTCCAACCATGCAAACCCTACCTTTACAACCACAACCGCTCAGGCTCTTGCCAAATTGCAGCATCTCCTAGGGGACTTTGTCTGGGTTGGGAAGAAAGCTTGCATGGCGCGCCAACATACCTATTTGAAACAGGCAGATGGGGGCCTGGGGTTTCCCCACGTAGCTCGTTACCACCAAGCGGCTCAGTTACGGTATATGGTCGAATGGTACTGGCCAATGTCTGAGAAGCACTGGTGCTTTATAGATAGGGTGATGGTGGGCATACATATGTAGAAGGTACCATGGTTACCCAGACGCTACCACCCGGTTGGAGTATACGTCTCCCCGGTGTTGAGAGCCACGATGACTGCTTGGCACAGGGTTCAGGTAGCGCAGGGCCTCTCCTCTCCCACATCCCTGTGACCCCTTCATAGGCCATCCGGAGTTCCAGCCGGTGCGACATGGGCAAAGTTATGTTACATGGCAGGAGACTGATTGTAAGAGGGTGGGAGACCTCTTTGATGAGAACGGGATAATGGATTTTCCCCAGCTATCAGTGGGATATGGTCTCCCTAAAACAACATATTGGCAATACCTGGCCCTAAGACACTGGGTGATACAACCGAATATTAGTACACACGCAGGGCGTCCTCTAATGAAATTTGAGAAATGGCTGATCAACAGGAACTCCGACAAATGCATATTATCAGTCATATATGCCTTTTTAGTTACACCCACACAGCGAAGTAAGACCCCAGTGCATCGCAAGTGGGAAACAGAATGTGCGCTGGAATTCTCCCCAAAAGAATAGCAGGACATCGTACACAGAGCTAGGGCCTCTTCCCGTAGCACGGCAGGCAAGATGTTCCTCAAAATAGTGGATTATTGGTACTATACCCCGGACAGGGTGGCGTGTTGGAAAACAGGGGTAGAGGCTCACTGTTGGCATTACTGTGGTCAAATAGGCACCTTAACCCATCTGCTGTGGGAATGCCCTAGACACAGCTGTTTTGAGACGCCATACTACTTGAGGATCAACACTACACATGACACCGACTTGCCACGATTTCCCAGTTACATATTACTAGGTCTTCTGAATGCCTTAATTAGGTCTCGCCTGTCAATGCGCATGCGCATTGAGCTTGCGAGACTATGGGGGCTTAAACAGACTTTAACCAACTTGCGATTCCATGGCGATTCCTTGCAGTGCCCGTCAAATTGAAGCTCAATGCGCAAGCGCATTGACATTAAAAGCGCGTGCACATGAAAGCGACAAGGCTCCCTCCCACGGCAATCCCCAACCCCATCTCCCAGCACCTCCCCTCTCTCTCACACATGAAAGCTCCAAAGCTCCCTCCCACGGCAATACCCACCCCCAGCCGCCAGCACCTCCCCTCTCTCTCCCCGCACACAGACAGGCTTGCAGCACCTCCCCTCCCTCTCCCCGCACACAGACAGGCTCGCATTCCTCCACAGCCAGGCTGCCATTTCTCATCCCCCTCCCCAGCCACCAGCTCCTCCCCTCTCTCTCCCTGCAGTTTCACGGACGTGTCTCGTCTTAAAGCCTTAAACATGCACAACTCACACACTGAAACACACTATTTTTAAAAGAAAATTCGGCAGCCTTCGACATCTGTTCCCCAGCTCCCAGCTGCCAGAACCTCCCCTCTCTCTCACCGGACACAGCCAGGCTCGCAATTCTCCTCCCCCTCCCCAGACGGCAGCACCTCCCCTCTCTCTCCCTGCACACAGCCAGGCTCGCATTTCTCCTCCCCCTCCCCATCCGCCAGCACCTCCCCTCTCTCTCCCTGCAGTATCACGGCCGTGTCTCGTCTTAAACACGCATTTCACAGCTTCGCATTGAATACTAAAACATGTTGGAAGCATCATGTTCTTAAAAGAATTTTTATTAACTAACACACATTAATTTGCCTTGTACCGAAAACAAAAAATACACTATCTACATGTGTGGTAGTGAACGGCAGCGTTCAAATGCTGGTTGCAAGTTGCAGCCCATTCCTTTCTGCTGATACTTAGTTTGAATCGAGTGCCGAGGCTGCATACTTAAGACCAGGGCTTCAAAGTGAGCCTGTAAAGGGAAGCCGCATTGAAAGCCCCCTCAGCCACCCACCCCATCAAGCCACACGAAACAGATAGAGGGCTGCCATTGTATTTTGAATTTGTTGGGGTCACCATTTTTTGGACGCTGGCTATTGGCATTGTAATTTATTGTTAATTATCTAAACTTATAAATTAAAGGCATTGTCATTTACAATGACAAAAGCTTAAACTCTTACCAATACAAGACCTATTGCCCCCATCCGACAGCACCTCCCCTCTCTCTCCCTGCAGTATCACGGCTTTCTCTCGTCTTAAACCCTTAAACCTTGTCTCGTCTTAAATCCTTAAACCTGCAAAAATCATTTTTTGACCACTGAAACAGACTATTTTGTAAACAAAATTCACCAGGCTTCGACATCTGTTCCCCAGCCCCCAAACGCCAGCACCTCCCCTCTCTCTCCCCGGACACAGCCAGGCTCGCAATTCGACTCCCCCTCCCCAGACACCAGCACCTCCCCTCTCTCTCCCTGCACACAGCCAGGCTCGCAGAACACAATAAACAAAAGACTTGAAACTGAAATCGTCGGCAAAAAACAAACGACTTCACAGACGAATTACAAATTAAATCGCCGTATACATTTTGCTTTTTACACACAAATCAATCACCATCTCTCTCACTCAACATCATATATTGAATACATTATTTACAATCGTAATCATACAGCCTCTGTCCCATTCTGCGGCATACATCAGCTCATACCATTTTGCCACACCTGTGTCTACATTTCGGTCTTTACATACAAATCATCCAGCATCTCTCTCATTCAACATCATACATTGGATACATTATTTTAAAGACTATTCATCCAGCCTCTGTCCCATTCAGCAGCATACATCAGCTCATACCACTTCGCCACACCAAAAACAGAAAAATGACAGCAAGTTCGAGGCACAGGAGGGATGGCTAGCTTTACTTTCAAAATACTTATGTCAAAACGAAATAAAAGACACAGACTCACCCCCATTCAGCATGCCTACTATTTCCCCCCCCTCCCTCTACAGGGTGCTACGGAAATTTTTGCAATTGTATCTATAGGCTTGCACCTAAAAAACATTTCCAATTTTGACATCATTGGGATTACGTTATTATAACCTTTACAATGCTTGGGAACAATAAATACGATGAAGACATATGTTCAGACTAAAAATTTCATGTTGACATGCTATCACATTTTTGTACAAAGTTTCTAAATAAATATTTTTGTGTTGAAAAAAAAATAAAAAGGTGTGAAATACAAATTATAAACATCGATGGTCTTGTTTTGCGGAAGGAAGGCTAAATACAACTACAACTACACTCAACAAATACAGCATAGTCACACACACATACAACAATCATGCAATCCACCTGACAAACAAAAAGCACAACATCTTTCACGCACTCTGTAGCTTGCACGCACTCTGCTACTTTAAGCCACTCTGCATCTTTCAGCCACTCTGCATCTTTCAGTCAGTCTGCATCTTTCAGCCACTCTGCATCTTTCACTCACTCTGCATCTTTCAGCCACTCTGCAACTTTCAAACAATATGCAACTTTCACCCACTCTGCATCTTTCACCCACTCTGCATCATTCACCCACTCTGCATCATTCACCCACTCTGCATCATTCACCCACTCTGCATCATTCACCCACTCTGCATCATTCACCCACTCTGCATCATTCACCCACTCTGCATCTTTCACCCACTCTGCATCTTTCACCCACTCTGCATCTTTCACCCACTCTGCATCTTTCACACACTCTGCATCTTTCACACACTCTGCATCTTTCACACACTCTGCATCTTTCACACACTCTGCATCTTTCACACACTCTGCATCTTTCTCACACTCTGCATCTTTCTCACACTCTGCATCTTTCTCACACTCTGCATCTTTCTCACACTCTGCAGCTTTCAGCCACTCTGCAGCTTTCAGCCACTCTGCAGCTTTCAGCCACTCTGCACCTTTCTGCAACTCTGCATCTTTCAGCCACTCTGCAACTTTACACCAATATGCAACTTACAGCCACTCTGCATCTTTCAGCCACTCTGCATCTTTCAACCACTCTGCATCTTTCACACACTCTGCATCTTTCACACACTCTGCATCTTTCGCCCAGTCTGCATCTTTCGCACAGTCTGCATCTTTCGCCCACTCTGCATCTTTCGCCCACTCTGCATCTTTCGCCCACTCTGCATCTTTCGCCCACTCTGCATCTTTCACCCACTCTGCATCTTCCACCCACTCTGCGTCTTTCACCCAGTCTGCATCTTTCACCCAGTCTGCATCTTTCAACCACTCTGCATCTTTCACACACTCTGCATCTTTCACACACTCTGCATCTTTCGCCCAGTCTGCATCTTTCGCACAGTCTGCATCTTTCGCCCACTCTGCATCTTTCGCCCACTCTGCATCTTTCGCCCACTCTGCATCTTTCGCCCACTCTGCATCTTTCGCCCACTCTGCGTCTTTCACCCACTCTACGTCTTTCACCCAGTCTGCATCTTTCACCCAGTCTGCATCTTTCACCCACTCTGCATCTTTCACCCACTCTGCATCTTTAACACACTCTGCATCTTTCGCCCAGTCTGCATCTTTCGCACAGTCTGCATCTTTCGCCCACTCTGCATCTTTCGCCCACTCTGCATCTTTCGCCCACTCAGCATCTTTCGCCCACTCTGCATCTTTCGCCCACTCTGCATCTATCGCCCACTCTGCATCTATCGCCCACTCTGCATCTATCGCCCACTCTGCATCTTTCACCCACTCTGCATCTTTCACCCACTCTGCATCTTTCACCCACTCTGCATCTTTCACACACTCTGCATCTTTCACACACTCTGCATCTTTCACCCACTCTGCATCTTTCACCCCTTTCACTCACTCTGGATCTTTCACGCACTCAGGAACTTTCACGCACTATGGATCTTTCATGCACTACAAACATCATACTATGATTCTGCCAGCCAAACACAGCAACTACTAATGCTTGCTTTAACGCCATGCAAACACAAAAATACGTCCGTCCATCCATGCAAGCTTACACAGGGCACACACAACAACAGACACCGGCACACTCCGTCACACACACACAGCAAAACACCCCCTCACTCAACAGCACCCTCACACTACCTCTCCCTCACAACACCTCACGCTCACACAACTACGCTCCCAACACAACACTCACAACAAACTCACTCACTACACCTCACACCCTCACCCTCACACTCCCTCACACACACTTACAACTCTCACCCTCACACCCTCTCACCATCAACACCCCTCACCCTCATACACCCTTACACTCATTACATCACCCACACACACATTTGGAGTCACACACACCCTCACACAATCTTACTCTCAACATCATGCACTCATTCCCTCATACTCCCTCACTCACCCTCACACACCATCACTCTACATCACCCCCTCACCCTCACACCCCCTCACACACCCTCAACGACCCTCACCCACAGACACACACTCAACCTTAAAACTCGCACACCCTCACTCACCTTCACACACTCACACCCTCACAACACTCGCCCTCACTCACCCACACATAGCATCACACACACTCACACCCCATTACCCTCACCCCCTCATCTTCAAACACCCTCACCCCCTTACCCTCACAACTCTCACACCCTCACTCATACTCACACAGTCACCCTCACTCGCCCTTACACACCATCACACACCATCACACCCCCTGACCCTCACATCCACTCACCCTCACACTCACACCGTCCAAGTCCACCCTCCAACTCCACCCTACAACACCACCCTACAACTCCACCCTCCAACTACTACTCCACCTTCCAACTACTAATCCACCCTCCAACTACTAATCCACCCTCCAACTCCAAACGTAAATAGCATTAATCAACATTTAATTACCCTCACAACTCACACACCCTCACTCATACTCACACAGTCAGCCTCACTCGCCCTTACACACCATCACACACCCTCACACCCCCCTGACCCTCACATCCACTCACACTCACACCGTCCAAGTCCACCCTCCAAATCCACCCTACAACACCACCCTACAACTCCACCCTCCAAATACTACTCCACCCTCCAACTACTAATCCACCCTCCAACTACTAATCCACCCTCCAACTCCAAACGTAAATAGCATTAGGCAACATTTAATTCAATAACAAAACTTCGGATTACACACTTGTAGGTATTCAAAAATGGAAACGTAATGCATCGCGAGGACAGTGCACCAATTAATACATAAATACGCAAAAAAGGATTGTTAAATATAACATTTTTTACGAAAAAAAATAAATCAAAAGAAAAAAGGGAAACATCAGAATACACAGCGATTAATACACCAATTTAAAAGGGGACAAAGACAACTAAAGGACACAAATTCACAACATAAAGCAGTTACTAAAGTAAGGGGAAATAAATAAACAATTAAACAATGGTGGAAAGAATCCACAAAACAAAAAAAGTGCATAATCACAAGAGCACAACACCTCACATCCTAATTGCAATTCTTCCATAAGTACAATAAAGTATTCCACTGAAACTACACAACAAAAATAATACAATTTTTAAAGGTGGCTTCATACTTATACTTTGCAAAAATTAATGCGCATCTGTAGACGGAAATTTAAAAGGAGGTAAACATTGTCTCTAATGAGCAAACACAGACAAAATCACTGCGCATCTATGCTAATGCAAGCCAAGCTTTTGCAATAAGAATTGATGTGTACCTTACAAAAAGAACAATAACTTTTTACATGCATTATATAAAAAACGTTACTGATGTGTTTGTTTTTTGATTCAGCATTAACAACAGCATCAATCAACATTACATAGGTCTTGATTAGCTTCTAAAACAACGCTTCACAACATTAATACATTTCAAGTGTACAATATTCACGGAGAAAAAATGATCACTTATAGGCATCATCACAACCACTCACACCCTCACCCTCAGCCTCACACACCCTCACTCATCCTCACCCTACATCACACCCTCATACTCTCACAACCTCACACCCTCAATCACACTCATACCCTCACACACCATCACTCACCAACACACGCTCAGCCTCACTCACACCTCAAACGCCCACACACTCACATCCACTCACCCTCACACTAACACCCTCCAACTACACTCTAAAACTACAATACCACCCTACAACTCTACCCTCCAACTACAACTCCACCCTCCAACTCCACACATAAATAACGTTAGGCAACATTTATTTTAATACGTAAAAATCGAATTACACACTTGTAGCTATTCAAAAAATAAAACTTAATGCAACGCAAGGACAGTGCAGCAATTAATACACAAAAATGAAGAAAGGGATTGTAAAATATAACATTTCTTTCACAAAGATCATAAATGCACACAAAATAGGCAAACATCTGAATACACAGCAAATAATACAACAAATTAACAGTGGATAAAGCGAGCTAAAGGAAAAAAATTACCAAAATAAAGCACTTACTAAAGTAAGGGAAAATAAAACATTAAACAATGCCAGAAAAAATCAAAAACAAAAACAAAGTCCTTAATCACAAACGCACAAGACTGGTGTTGCTCTGACTGATGCTGCTGTTGCACGAAGTGTTTTGGTGGTGCTAAGTGCACAACCACAGGAACACCGTACACCAAAACAGCATCAAACAGCATCAAAAGAACACAACTCAACAACACAACAGCCAACGCTCCTTGCACACGCAGCTGTTCACAAACATCTAGGGAAGTACAGAAAATACAAAAACATCCAAAGACGTCTCCCCTTATGCCCATAAATTGGAAGCAACACCCTTATTCTCACTGTTGCATACATCAAAGATAGTTCACATACACATTCTGATCTAACACATAGAAAGCTAAAAAACACAAAACACGTTTGGGAAAGAAAATAGACTGCATACACTACTACAAAGTCACACATACTGTGGCAAACTCCAAAAGGCTCACATGCACTCACCCTCACACTCACACCGTCAAAGTCCAGCCTCCAACTACACCCTATAACTACAATACCACTCTACAACTCTACACTCCAAATACAACTCCAGCCTCCAACTGTACACATAAATATCTTTTACCAACTATTTCATATATACGTAAAACGCGGATTACACACTTGCAGCTATTCCAAAATGCAAACTTAAAGCAACGCAAGGAGAGTGCAGCTATTAATACACAAATATGCAAACAGGGATTGGAAAATAAAGAATTTCTTACACAAAACGCATAAAATACACACATTACATCACTGTGCATCCTCTTAATACATTGATAGGGAAAATAAATTCAGCAAATACAAAAAGTTTCCTTTAATACATCGATTAGCTCAATAACATATAATCAGGCTACTTCAGCATCACAGGAAAAAAACAATGCAAAAACAACATACAAAAATATAATAGAAACTACATAGCACTTAAAAGTTCAAACAACAACTCAAATAACAAACACCAGCTAAAAATACATTACATTACAGTTTTCAAAAACATATACATTACATATCGACGATTAAAAACAAGACTTTAAATTACATTACATAATAATCATTTACAAATATTGCGATCGAAAACAAACAATGTCAACAATTATAAATAAACACTCCTATTCATTCGTTAAGTTAAACATACTATAGATACTACATTACATTACTTAAAAAAACACTTTGAAATACATTCTTACCTGTCAAACGACGCAGCAACAGCACAGGAACAAGAACACGCCTTCCACTCACTAACATTCTCGATCTTCTGGAGAATTCCACCGTTGACGTAAGCAAATCGGAACGCAACGTCAAAAACGTTGTGCTCCGATTGGCTACAAATAAACGTCAAGGAAACGTAAACACTCACAACACAAAAAAAAACTAGAACGCTAACGTAGGGAACGTCAAGGTGACGCATTGCGTCGGCCATTTTAAAATTAATACAATTAATACGGGACTCCACAGACACCAAAAACACACATAACACCACACATTAATTAAAAGACACACACAGTTAAATTACATAAAAAAAATACACATAAGGCAGGACTATTACAAAGGGAAGCTCTATCACTGTTTTTTTAACACGACACATATAAAAAAATTCTTATTAATATACACACACTCATAACATCACCCTCACACCACAAAACTCTCACACACCTTCACACACCCTCAATCACCCTCACACACCATCACACACCTTCAGCCTCACACCCACTCACTCACACTCACCCTCACACACACTCACACCCCCTCACACTCACACACACTCACACACCCTCACTCCCCTCAAAAACTCACACCCCTCACAACAAGCTCGCACTCACTACACCGGACAGCCTCACCCTCACACACTCACCCCCCTCACACTCTCTCACCATCAACACCCCTCAGCCTCACACACCCTTACCCTCATCCCCTCACCCTCACACACCCTCAATCACCCTCACACCATCACCCTCACACACCCTAACTCTCACCCTCAACAACTCACACACACTCACACTCCCTCGCTCACCCTCACCCTCACACACACTCACACCCCCTCACCCTCACACGCCATCACCCTCACACACCCTCACTCCCCTCACAACCTCACAGCCCTCACAACACTCTCACACTCACTACACCTCACACACTCACCCTCAAACACCCTCACACACACTCAGCCACCCTCAGCCTTGCAAAATCTCAACATCAACACCCCTCACCCTCAAACACCCTTACTCTCATCCCCTCAACCACATTCACCCTCAGTCACCCTCAAACAACCTTACTCTCAAACTCACCCAGTCACACACCCTCACACTCCGTAACTCACCCTCGCACACCCACACCCTCACACCATCACACACCCACACACTCACACTCAATTATTCACCATCAAACACACACACTCACCCTCACACACAGTCACACACAATCGCTACACTCACAACCTCACACCCCTCACAACACTCTCACACTCACTACACCGCACACCCTCACCCTCACAGACTCACCCCACTCACCCTCTCTCAACATTAACCCCCTCAGACTCACACACCCTTACACTCATTCTGTCACCCTCATACACCCTCACTCACCCTCACCCTAACACACCCTCACCCCCTCACACAACCTCACACTCCCTCACTCACCCTCAGACACACTCACACTCACACAACGTCACACAACCACCCCCTCACACCCCCTCACTCACACTCACTCACAATGAATAACACTCACCCTCACACACCGTCACACACCCTCTGCCTAACAACACCTCTCTCACCCTCACACACACTCACACTCACACACCGTCACACACCCGAAGCCTCACACCACCTCACTCACCCTCACACTCACACACACCCTCACCCTCAAACACCTTACACTCACACACCCACGCTCCCCTCACACCCATCACAACACTCTCACACTCACTACACCTCACACACTCTCAGCCGCAAACAACCTCACTCACCCTCATCCTCACACACACTCACACCCCCTCACCCTCACACCCCATCACCCTCACACACGCTCGCTCCCCTCACACCCTCACACGCCTCACAACACTCTCACACTCACTGCACCTTGCACCCTCACCATCAAACTCCCTCCCACATACTCACCCACCCTCAGCCTTGCAACTTGTCACAATCAGCACGCCTCATACACCCTTACCATCATCCCCTCGCCCTCATTCACACTCAATCAACATCACAACACCTAACTCTCAGAATCACCCACTCACACACAATCACACTCCCTAACTCACCCTCACACACCCTCACCCTCACACTGTCACACACCCACACACTCACACTCCCTCAATCAACATCAAACACCCTCAATCACCCTCACACACCCTCACCAACACACACCGTCACACACACTCAGCCTCACAAACACTCACTCAACTTCACCATCACACACACTCACACCCCCTCACAATCACACTCCCTCACACTCACAACGCTCACGCTCACACCCCTCACCCTCACATCCCTCACTCTCACACCCCTCACCTCACACCACTCAAGCCACTAATGGGTGTGCGATGGGAGGACGCTCAGCTTGCAGGGCTGTGCTTCTATCCCCTGCTGCACTCTCCTGCTCTCTAGAAATGTGGCATAACAACAAAAGCTGCCATCAAAGTCACGTCAATACAAATCATGTGGCATTCAAAATGCTATAGGTGTCACATTCACAAAAATTAAAACTATTGCCATTGTAAATAACAAATCTATCAATGTAGCTATTTGAAAAAACAACACACAAAAAAAAAATCATTTACAAGACCAATAGCTCCTACTTTTCTAATGCGAGACCTATTGCATTTCCAATGCTTGTTTATCCCCTGCGATCATGCCGGGGACAAGCTATCACACTGGCTTTTGGGGCAGCTAAGCAAGAGCTGCTGGCTAGGTGGGGTGAAGAGGACTTTCCAACCAGATTAGATTGGCTACATAAGTTGTTATGGGAAGTGGTGTGAATGGAGACGATAGCCAGCATATCACAAAGACTCCCCTCCTTTAATAAAACCTGGAAATCCACATTTAACTTCTTATCCACTGAATTTAATGAGCTTACATGCCCCATGTATCTCCGTGTGCTTGGACTTACCAGAGATCCCACCCAGGACCTGAAGACATCCCTGCAGCAGGAACGCAAGCCATAGGATGAGGCCCATTGGAGACATACAACGATAACTGGAACTGGTCCCCTGGCCACCCCACCCACCCTTTCCTCTTCTCTCCTTTCTCCCTAGTCTATCCTCTCCTTTTAATTTTTATTCTATGATGTTTTCCCACTAGCCGGTTGGTTGTAGGTGGTGATATTTTTGTTCGGAAAATACAATAAACAGATGTTAACAATAAAATGTAAATAAACTCTACATATTGTCTTGAAAGATACAGTTCCTGTTACACACTCTATGAGAACAGTGAAGGGAGTCTGCCTCTGATGAAGGCTCTACTCCCATTATGCAAAGTGTTGTCCCTAGTACAGGTCTAGTTGCGCCCTTGCAAGTCCCAGAATGCAATGTACTGTATTGTAATTTTTTCGAGAGTAGCACGCTATTCCGGAACTCAAAAAGTATATAACAATTTTATTTAATTTGAACTGAGGTGTTATCTGAAAAAAAATGAGAGCTGGCGGAATGTGCGTTGTACGAGAAGGGATCCCTTGACTTGCAACCTACATGAGGGGCTCGAGTCGGGGTACCACGTGGGTGGACGGCGTCCCCCCACTTATTTTACCAGGAGCTCGATAACTGGAGCAAATGGAGCCACACATTCACTCTTTGGCCTCTCTGGAGCGAAATCGGAGCTCATCCAGAACGCTACTCACGTACTGGCTTCTCTGATGCAATCGCATCTAAGAGGTGAGCGAGGGGAGGCAAGGAGTCTGATGGTGCAAGCCACCGTTCGTGACGTCAAATCCTGTCGTGGCATCAGCGACCCCCACTTCTTTTTTAGGTCGAGGGACCGTAGCTCTCACTGCGAAGCAGTGAGGGGCGGAGTCCCGAAGAATTAATGTTTTGGAGTTAGGGGCTTTGAACCCGCCTCTCTCCTCCATTTCCCTCCATTCGCTGGCTTCCTAAACGGAGGCCAGCCATTGGAGGAGAAGGGAGTCACTCCAATAAAGCACTGTCTCTTTCGGATTCGGGGCGTGTTTTTGCCGTTCTTTCCACCTGTGACTTCATCCGTCACTCAGAACGCCAAAAACACAGCCCCCGATTCCGAAATTTTCGGAGCTTTGCGGCCTCGCCCCCCCTTCCCTCCGCCCGCAGTTCTCCTTCGTCCCGCTCTCCCTGTCAGTGCTCTGAGTGGCCTTGCCAGACTCTGCGTCGTATCTGTGGATGCGCTGGGATTCTCTGCTGTAACTCGGTGGCCCGTTGACTCTCCGCTCGAAGGCGCTTGAGTCATCGACTGTGGTTGGTTTTGCCACATCCGGACCGAGGCTTACAGAAGCAAAAATAGGTCTGTCGCGGAGGGGGCATGGCCAGGCAGATTAATATCCAAGAGGAAATATGTTGGCAGGTGCGGCTACGCAAGAAATTCCTGAGTTATTACAGGTGGTGCAACTCGTCCATTCCGTGCCGGGAGGGGGAGGTGAGGTAAGGGGGCGAGGGCGGGGCTGCCCGTGGGGAGCATCTGGAACCAGGCGCAAATGAAAGTAGTGGTCTTCGCTGGAGAGCGGGGTTGTTCATTACAGCCCCCTGCCAGGGCAGGAAGCCCCCTGAAGCAAGAATGCCTCGGCGTGAGGGGAATGAGGCGGCCGCTGCGGGGGCCTTCCTGCGGGCCCCTCCTGTCCACGTGCGAGGGGCTCTCGGACGCAGCTTTCCCCCTTAGGGGGCGACATCCACAGGTCTGTCTCCAGCTCCATGTCCGCACTCTTCCCGCCGCTCTTCAACACTGTTTCTCCGGCCCCAGCCCCTCCTGCTCACACTACTTTCTAGCATTCCATTAGATCATCTCTAGGTACGAGTGGATTCTGTTGTTTATTTATTAGCTGTGTGATCATCTCCAGTCCATACATAAGCTCTGTCCTCGTTTCTCCAGACACTGCCCGTCCAGCACTCCCCCAATAATGTGTTGCCATCCGCCTCCAGACTCCACGGGCTCTGTCCTGCTCGCCCAAAGTCCCTGGGTCGTAACGTAGGTTTTTCTTTTTGGGGGGGGGGGGGGGGCAGTATTCAGCCCAAGGCGTATGAATATAATATCCATCTATGAGATAACGGAAGCTCGGAGCCTGGCCTCGTCAAATTTTTTTTTTGGGGGGGGGGTTGGGAAATCATTTTGTCTTACGCCGCTGCCTTGTACCGTCCTCTCTGCCCAAGAACATATTGTTATGTATGTTTCCTCTGCACCCCCCCTACGTCCCACCGAACCCGACCTTTCAGCCAGTCGCGAGAGTCACTCATACTCCTTGCCCGCGCCCCTTTTGGTCTTGTCTGTCTCGCCCCCATGTCTCTGCCCCTATAAGCCTGTAAACTTCCCCCACCTGCGCGTGCTTCAGAGTTTTCACCGTTGTAATAATTCATGCTCTGTCTGGAACGGGCCCACAGGATTGTCTCATATATTTATGGATTACTGTCTAGGAAGGGTGTCCCCATTACTCAGATGTCTGCAATTAGTGGTTGGGGAGTTT
Organism: Lissotriton vulgaris; assembly: GCF_964263255.1. Classification (NCBI taxonomy): domain Eukaryota; kingdom Metazoa; phylum Chordata; class Amphibia; order Caudata; family Salamandridae; genus Lissotriton; species Lissotriton vulgaris. The sequence goes on from NW_028250096.1 coordinate 19,674, forward strand.
TGACGCAAGAGAGACATCTTCAAGCACCCCCCCAGGGCAAAACATGAGAGCCCCACCCCCAGCTAAGAAAAGTAGGACAGGGGGGGAGGAGCCAAGATGGCGACCGGAGCAGACCTGTAGGCTCCCGGCTCCGCCAGCCTTTCTCCGCCGCACCGATATCCTGGCATGGATCCTGGCGAAATTGACGGCAGATTGGGTGCGACGCGGCGCTGATCCCAGCGGTGTTTTCCCGGACCCTCGACCTGCCCGGCAGCCGGAGATAGCCGCTTACCAGTCTACAGCCCTGGACCCCGCCTGCACGGGCTCTTTCTGCCGTGCCCCGGAGAACTGCTGCCGACCGGAGTGCTCGATCGGCGCTGGCTGCTGGACCACCAGTGTGATCCTCGCGAGGCGCTGCCCGTGCTCAGCCACCTGAAGTGCTTCGAAGCGGGCGGAGAGAAGGAAGCGCTCGCGAAGCTGCAGTGCCCCTTCGGAACGGCTCCTTTGTTTGAGGCTGACGGTACGGGGAGAGGATTGCTCGGCCATGTTGGATTGCCCAGGACTGCCTGACCCCATGCCTCTCTACCCGGGCCTGTCACGGGGCGCTTATCCTGCACTGCGTGTCTCACTGGCACGGTACATAGCACCCCGCCAGCATTGAACGGGCGTACGCTAGTGCTTCACCTATCCTGGCGATCACCCCAGAGTTTTGCCATAATGGCTTTGCGTAGTGATTTGTGTGGTGGGGATGTGCGCCCGTCCCCGCCAGTGGCCTGTGCTGCCCCGCCTGAGGTGGGGCTCGAGGTTCCAGAGACTCCCCGGGGACATGAGAGGCAGGGGCTACAGCCTATACTTTCTCTTGGCACCGTTCTATGCGCCCTGTGCGACCTCCGTGCAGAAATGCACCACTGCTACGGAAGATTGGGAGGCAAGCTAGACGACATGGCATCTGTGCTGCGGCGGGACAGTAACGCGCTGATCCCGCAAAGCTGCCACTTGCCTCCGCCTACACTTCACGGGGATACAGCGCTTTCTCCTGCCTGTTGGACGCCTGAGCCCGCTTCCAATTTTACTGGCGCCCAAGACCGCCCGCCTGACAACTCCGTTCGGGATACTTTGTTTCCCCTTTCAGTGAAGAGTGCTACATTGTGGCTGGATTTATTATCGTGTGTGCCTTGTGACCTATCTGCGGCATTGCTGGTTCTACCGACGGCTCCTGGGTTGTTCCCCCTGACTTTGCTGCCTAAAAACTCGTGCACTCCTGGTGTTTCTGTGGAACTCCCTGCTACAGTCGACGGATTTCCTGGTGACTTTCTACGGCCATTTTGTGTTCCTAAGTTGCTTTCGTTCTTTCTCTCGCCATTTTGCTTCTTTGTTCTACAGTGGGCGGGCCTCTCTCGGGGAGCGTATCTGGGGGTGTATCCATGTTCGGGCCAGGGCTAGGCTGCTTTCCCTGTTATCGGCTTCTTGGCTGGTTGACCTGGGTTTGGGATTGTTTTTTGTGTCCAGCTTACTTGACCGCTGCAACTTGATGTTTCACTCCTGTATCTGCCTTATTGCTTGCCGTCTATCCTGAACTTGGGGTGGAAGATGTATCAGTGGCTGGTGGGGACCGGGATGCCTGGAATTGATCCTCCTCCTGTTCTATTTGTCTTTGAGAGTCGAAGATTAGGGTGTCCTTTTCTCCCTCTCTATATCGGATGTTATACCTTTTTCTTTTTCCTTTTCTTTTCTTTTCTCTCTCGCTATATTTCGGGTTTATTGGGCGACAGACACACTGCTGGGGGGGGGGCAGGCCGTAGCCTCTGCATGCGTGTAGGGTGGAGGGTTAGTAGTTAGTATCTAGTTATTATTTCTATGGTGCTTTCTTTTATTCCTATTTTTGATTTTCCCTTTTGGTCTGGGTCCGTGTCTAGATTAATAGAGGTTAGGTGGCGGCGGGCAACGGGTGGGACGTGAGGGGGGTCATCTAGCTGACTCTGCAAATTGCTGCCATGCTGCCCGGGTGGGACTTGACGGTTGGGTTGATATCCTGTGTACAGATTTGTAGCTACTGTCATGCTCCTCCCGCATGGATCCTTCCTTTTTGCTTCTCCTCTCTTATGATTCAGGACAGTACGATTTGATTCAATATCTGCATAAAAAAAAACCTTTAAAATTAACCTTCACTGGTTCTGGGACATGGTATTACAGTAATTAATGTGTAACTCTTTAATGCTTGCCTAGGATGATGGGGTAATACTGTGTCGCCGTAACGCTTGCATTGGTGCTTTAACAGTTTTGTGGCCGGCCGGATGGTTGTAGGCCCGTATTTGTCCTTCTTTGATGCACAATAAAGGTTTTCAAAAAATTAAAAAAAAAAAAAAAAAGAAAAGTAGGACAGCCAAGGGCCAGCTCACCCTGCCCTGCACTTATAGCCAAGGACGGCCGAGGCCAGGGTTTCACTTTCTCACGTACTCCTGCAAGGAAGCAACTTTCTCGGAGCACTGGTAACGCACAAGAGATTTCGCGGTGTAAACACTGCCAAGGGAGAAGATGTGTCGGTACGGCCATTGGTGCACACTTTTGAACTGGAGAACCGGGAGAGTCTTGGTGCCTGCTCACCATCCTGTGACTCTGGGCAATTCACCTAACCTCCTTGTGCCTAAAAAATGACGTTGTCCTCGTGTAACTTAATGCGACAAATGAATGGTTCAAATCTTACTACAATCTTCACTGGTTTCAAAAGGAGGCACATGAACTTGCCTTCTGAAATGAAGTAACAGTATTTGAGCCCAGGCGCACATGGCATATTTATTGTTTGTACTCACATAATGATATTTATATGAAATACATTTTCTTCACTTTTTAATGCACAAGATAAATTATATTTAACGCAAGTATCTTTATTGCTTTTAATGCACAAGTAGGAAACGAGTGAAAAAGGAGTTTACAGTTTGTTTTAAAGCATTGATTGTGCCATAGCTTATGATTGTTTGTTAAAATCCCTCAGCCACTTGTGAATTGAATTATGAGCCAAGTAAAGTCTCTGTCTAGAAATGGCTCTTCAATCTGTTTTCTGATTTTGGCCAGGTGCGGAAATCTTTAACGGGAAATACATTTTTACTAATCTGTATTAGAGAAGTGTTCGCTTCCAGTTTTGTAGTGCGTTCCCCGAGGGGTTGGACGTGACTTCGGCCTGCACCAGAGGAGGGTAGTTGTGGTGGGAGTGTCCGAGGCGAGGGCTTGGGACCTCTCAGAGCTTCTCATCACCATCCATCCTTCGAGGGACCCAGGGATAGAGCGGTGCTTTCAGAAAGCTGAGCTGGAAGCTCCAGGGTTGGTACATGGTTAGCCTGAGGTGGAGAGTGTTGCCGCCCCCCAGGGCAGAAGATTCGAGGAGTTATGAGGACAGGCGGTGGAAAGTTGATATTCCTGAAGGTTGATATTTAGAGAATTGATATGCGTGTCTGTGGTAATTCGAGATTGTGCAGGGTTCATGTGATGTTAATCTATTTGAGGTAATAAGATTGTTCACACTATTAGTAATATTTTCATGCATATGGATAATAGATTGTCATGCTGTGTGTAGTCATTCTTATGAACAAAACATTGTCATGCCATTCATGCAGGTTTTCCCGCCCTTATTTGTGAGACACATCTTGTTAGGTGGAATAACAGTGCAGGTCACCAAGGTGGCCTCCTCCCTCTGTCGACGGTCGCGACCAGCTCCTTGCCTAGTCCTGGTGGCTCACTCTGGCTGGCATACAGGGTTATCATTCCTCCTCTGTGCATGAGCCACAGACCAGTCGCCACAGCAGCAATCTTCACAGCGGCATACGGGGTCACCGATTTGGTAAAGCACATGGGCTAGGGCTCCGTTGGTATGTCAGAAATAGTCACAATGGCCCCACCTGGCATATGGGGTCACCAACCTGGTACTGCATTTGGGTTACAGTCTGATCGGCAAGACAGCAATTTGCAGTCTTTGGTGAGAGATTTAATGATTTCTAGTATGGGGGCTTGAACCCGCCTCTCTTTTCCATTGGCTGGCTTCCTAAACGGAGGCCTGCCATTGGAAAAGAGGGGCGTCACTCGTTCAAGCCCCATCTCTTTCAGATTCGGGGGCGTGTTTTTTGCGTTCTTTCTACCTGTGACGTCATCCGTCACTCAGAACGCCAAAAACACGCCCCTGATTCCGGAATTTTCGGAGCTTTGCGGCCGCCATTTTGCTGCTCGGTAAAACCAGGAGAGCAGCGTCTACCGAGGACATGAGGTAACTATCCCTTGTCTTGCCTCTGCCACCCTGTTTGTTCTGTTTTTCGTGCCCCTGTCCCCCTGTTTGTGCCGTTTTTCTTGCCTCTGTGCCAACAGCCCTCTTCCATCCCGATCTCCCCCCTTCCATCCGCCCGCAGCTCTCCTTCGTCCCGCTCTAGCTGTGCTTGCTCCCCTGCCCCCCCTGGCTGTGCTTGCTCCCCTGGCTGTGCTTGCTTCCCTGCCCCCTGGCTGTGCTTGCTTCCCTGCCCTCTGGCTGTGCTTGCTTCCCTGCCCCCTGGCTGTGCTTACTTCCCTTCCCCTTGGCTTTGCTTGCTTCCCTGCCTCCTGGCTCTGCTTGCTCCCCTGCCCCCTAGATCCCCTTCCCCCTGACTGTGCTTGCTTCCCTGCCCTCTGGCTGTGCCTACTCCCCTGCCCCCTGGCTGTGCTTGCTCCCCTGTGTGTGTATGTGGCTCTGGGTGTGTGTGTGTGGCTCTGGGCTTGTGTGTGTGTGGATCTGGGTGTGGGTGTGTGGCTCTGGGTGTGGGTGTGTGGCTCTGGGTGTGGGTGTGTGGCTCTGGATGGGGCTCTGGGTATGTGTGTGTGTGGCTCTGGGTGTGGGTGTGTGTGGTTCTGTGTGTGTGTGTGTGGCTCTGGGGGTGTGTGTGTATGTGGCTATGGGTGTGAGTGTGTATGTGGCTATGGGTGTGTGTGTGTGTGTGGCTCTGGGTGTGTATGTGGGGGGGCTCTGGGTGTGTGTGGCTCTGGATGTGTGTGTGTGTGGCTCTGGGTGGGTGTGTGTGGCTCTGGATGTGTGTGTGTGTGGCTCTGGGTGTGTGTGTGTGGCTCTGGGTGTGTGGGTGTGTGTGTGTGTGTGTGTGCGTGTGGCTCTGGGTGTGTGTGTGGCTCTAGGTGTGTGTGTGTGTGGCTCTGGATGTGTGTGTGTGGCTCTGGATGTGTGTGTGTAGCTCTGGGTGTGTGTGTGTGGCTCTGGATGTGTGTGTGTGGCTCTGGATAAGTAAAATTTTATTGTTTTAGGTTAATAAAAACCGTTACAAAAATGCATTGAAAACAGTCTCCTCAAGAGAAATTAAAAGAAAACCTTAAAAACAGGAATTTAAAAAGAAGTAGCAAAGATAAAAAGCAGTAAAAACATGATACGAGTATATTGTTCAAGGCTTCTTTGTCCTATCCCGAGGTATCCTCTCGGCCAAGTGCCTGTTTTTTTTGTTTCCGTTCTGCTAGTTTCAGGAATTTCGCCAGCTTCCCGTTTAAGGGGGGAAAACCAGGATCAAAACAGGCAAGGGCGGCTTGTCTTCGTGAGTGGACTTCTAGTTCGTTGAACGTGGTTTTCAACAGAGCTACTTTTTCCTCGTTTAGCCTCGAGCAAATACATAGTAGATGTTCTAAGTCTTCAGTCCCCATTCCGCAGAGCCTGCATTTAGTCCCGTAGTTCTGTCTCAACCATGGTGGTAGGTGAGGGATGGCAGGTAGAATCCATAGCCTGTGTTTGAAAAAGGCTTCTTTTGTTTTCCAGCCATACCCCAGGCCAAAATATGCTTGAAGCCCCGGTGATTTGTATGTGTACAAGGTCATCCAGGCGTGGCGCCTCTGAGAAAGCAAGGCTTTGTCCTCCACATGCGAGTGACTCTTTAAACTCTTGTTCACTATGCGCTTGAATTATGCATGGGATAGAGGAGTCTCCCATAGATCTTTCAGTCCTGTAATGGCCAAGGACTCCTCTAAGTATTTTTTCGCCGTTGTTCTGGATGAACTGGTCATATCTTGCAAGAGCTGTCGGTTCAAGGTGTTTTCTGAAGAGTTCTTTAATTTGTGGCAGCACTTGATGTAAGAGCCTCTTCGTGCGAGTGTTTGGCAAGTCAGCCCAAATTCCAACCGAATCTGGGCCTGCGAGGTATGCAATGGCAGGTTAAATAGTAGTCTGTAGGGCTTTGAGATAGTTGTATCAAGAAGTTTTACGCCCGTTCCTCTTAGGGCCTCGCTGCCATACGTGATTGATGACTCTATTTTGATTTTTGCTACTCGAAGTAGTGGCAATAGAGTCTCGCCACTCAAGTTGGACTTTAGCTGTTTCAGTGTCATGGCTATTAACATGCCTTTCCTCTTGATGGCCTCTAGTTGTTTTGAATAGCGGCCACCTTTGTCGACTTGGATCCCGAGATATTTGTATTCAGAGCAGTTTGAAATTGTTTCTGTGCCAAGCGACCAAGTGTGCGACTTTTTGTTCCTAGTTATAGACAGAACTTTTGTCTTGGTGATGTTCACTTCTAATAGATTTTTAACGGCATAACCAAGAAGCGTGACCAACTTTCGTGTGGCTGACCAAAACCACGTCGCCTGCGTAAGAAATGCTGGGCAGCCCTTTGCCTTCTTACCGGGGAGCATGTGAATTACAAGCCTCAAGGGTGGGTGGCAGGTCAGCTGTAAAAAGATTGAAGAGAATTGGAGCTAACACGCACCCCTGCTTTAGGCCCTTTGTGGTAGGAATAGGCCTAGAGAGGTGCGAGCCGTTCCCAAGCTTTACCTGGACCCACGTATTCGTGTGTAATTCGATCAGGAGGCTTAATAGAGGCGAGGGGATTCCCCAGGAGGCCAGTTTTCACCAGAGGATTTCTCGGTTAACATTGTCAAAGGCCGCCTTAAAGTCCACAAAGTAGAGGTGGAGAGCCTGCTTGGTCACCCTAGCCTTGTCAATGAGCAACGAGATGGCCACCAGGTTGGTTGTTGTCCCCATGTTTTTGCAAAACCCAGTTTGACTAGATGGTATTAAGCTTTGATTTGTAGCCCAGTCTCGCAGGTGAGTCAATAGAAGACCAGCAAAATATTTAGCCTCAATATCAAGGAGTGCAATCAGGCGGTAGTTTTTTGGAAGGAGTCTGTCCCCCGCCCTATAAATTGGTGAGATGATTGAGCCCCTCTATGAGACGGGAAGGCGCCCAGAGTTCTTAATGGATGAATAGAGGGGGATCAACTTGTCAGCCCAGTATTCTGGTTCCAGTTTGAAAAGGGCCGGAGGAATACCGTTTGGACCAGCTGTGCTGTCTTTTCTACCTTTGGAAATTAATTTAGTGATTTGAGCGACGGAGGGTTCCAAAATGGCATCTTCTCGTACTGAGCTTGTTTGAAGTTTTCGGCCCACCAGAGAATTATAAAGCTCCCTTGATTTGCCGTCATGGTGATTGAAATGTTCATCGAGAAATGATTCCCAAGACGATTTCGTTATATAAGATTTTATACCATTGTTTTTCGGGTTTAACAATTTGTTTATGATCGACCAGAACTGGACGCTGTTGTTGCCCTTGGATGCGTAGTGGAGTATAGCCCAAAAGTCTGCTTCATTTGTTCTTTTAATTTCCCATTTCAGTTTTTTGAGATCCGCTCAGGTATGTGTGAATCTCTGCTAGAAGAATTCCATCCCCCGGGCTTTTCTTCACCTGTCTTAAAGCTTTATTAATTGCTTTTTTGTATGATTTCATAGCCTGTTTCTGGGTACTCGAGATCTTCCTTGTGACACCATATGCTGGTGCTGAAAAGTGCCGTACGGTTGTCGAGTAGTTTGCAAACTCCATCGTAAATTGTTCCCAGCCTGCTACTGGGTTGCCGGAAGGGTAGTTTGAATCGCTCAGTTGAGTTTTTGCAGCTTGAAGTACCTCAGCAGTATTTGCTACTGAAGTTTTGATGCATTTGAGGTTGATGGAATAACTATCCTTCGGACCTATTGCATTCAAGAGAATATCATCAGGAAGAGCCCTTAGACAGACTTCTTAAGGACGATGATCACTGTCACCCCTATCTCCTAAATTGTAGCCTATAACGTGACGAAATAACGTAAGGGAGACTAACGTATAATCAATTAAAGATGTAGTCTTGCCTGAGGTGAATGAGGGCACAGATGGTGAGTCCTCTGCGAATCTTCCGTTTAGGACCCTCAGGCCCATGTGTTCTAGGTCTTAAAGTAATGCCTTTGCAGCCTTAGATGCCTTGCATTGGCTGCTAAATGCTTGAGTTGGTATGTTCCAATGGAATGACTTGGCCTGAGTGCCTCTATTAACATAAGACCCTAAAATGCATTGGTTGAAGTCTCCAGACAAAATTAGGTTTGATGATGTTCGAGTAGTCATGGCGTTATGTAAATGGTCCATCAAGATTTTCCCCTCCTGTCTTTTGTTTTTAGGGTTGATGTAGGTGTTGGTCAGCTGTAGCTCTTTCATCTTGCCCCCGAAGTTAAGTAGTAACTCCACTGTATTTATGGCCAAGGAGTTTGAGCTGAGAGCCCGAGCATAGCCAATTGTTGATATTTTAAGATAGGTTGCTAGGCCTCCTGACAAACGACCAAACTTGCTTTTCCTTGTGGCTGGGGTATGGTGGCAAGTATAGCCCTCTAGATGAATCGGCTCTTCCAGCCAAGTTTCCTGGAGGAGGATGATGTCAAACGATTTGCCATATTTTAGAAACTCAGTGTCCGCTACTTTATTGTAGAGCCCGTTGATATTCCATGAGCATAGATTCATGTGCGGAGCATCCATACGCAGATCTTTCTCTGTTCGATGTCCTTGTCATTGGTGGTTGGCTTGCGAATTGCATATCCTGATGAGCCGATATTCAATCGTACGGTGCGTATTTGTCAGCCTTGAGCTGTTTTCCATTTGTGACGCCTGCGCTACTGTAGCAGAGGAGCCCAATGCACCCCTCAGCACAGACCGTGTCGTTGCAATTGTATTGGGGCGCTGCTGGGGCCTCTCAAGCAGGGGCAGCGGGTATCCTGCGTTGTGGTGGGCAGCTATGTTGATCCTCCATACTTTAAGGAGACCTTGCTCCTTAAGGATTTTGTTGACAGTTTCAGGGGAAGACCAATGTAGCTTTTGTCGCCTCATTCCCATCCAGCCTGTCTGTTCTTATGAATTCTATGGACAGTAGGTCCGTTGAAGATAAGTTCTTAAGTGCTGGTATGGTGCTGAGTAGCCGTAATAAATTTCATCTGTTCAGAATGTCAAATGGCCCCCTTGATTGGTACTCCGGAGTAAAGAGGATGCTGGTAGAGTGGACGTCTGGATGACGTGGCAGAGGGATTAGCTGATTATTCTGGGCTAGAGGACTTAAATTATTACGGTCAGAATGAGGCTGGATTCCAATGGGATTCTCTTCAAAGGTAAGAGTTGTTAAAACGGGCACAGAAAAATCTGTGGTAGTACTAGCTGTGGTGAGTAAAGACTTAGTTTGAGGGCTAGGGAGCCGTGGATCCGCCAGCTCTTGAGAACGGAAGCTTACACGGGTGGGGATGGATGAGCCGTCCCGCGCGGGATCCGAGATTTGAGTTGGCTGTACAGTTACAGGATCAGATGTCTGAGGTAGATTAAGGGGACTTTCCTTAGCCACATTGCAGAGAAAATATTTGTCCGACTTATTCTGGGATCCAGTTCTGCCATCAGATGCGGCTCTGCCACCCTCCAACGTGGAAGCAGTAGGACTTGCTTTTACGGATACTCCATTGGGGGAAAGTCCAGGGGCCATAGGGAGGGGATCCTTTCTAATAGGGCTTGCTGCGTTAGGACTCCCGGCCAGCTGTTCAGATTTTTTCCTTGATTGAAAGAGTGGGTAGACTTCTGGTATACTTATTGGTGTTTGTTTTTTCCGGCCTTTCCTTTTCAGCTGACGCCGCCCTTTCGCATTGATAGGAGGCTTGCTGTCGTTCGGAGGAGAAGAGGAACAAATTGCCGTGTGGGCCAGTTCCGGTGGCAGTCCCCCAGATGGCAACTCCGGTGAGACTTTATTGGTGATACTCGCTGCAGTTGACCCTCCTGTTGGTGCTACGTGAGAGGCTGTTCCGCCCTGGTTGATGCACTGGGGCTGTCAGGTTTCCCGGCCTCCGGTAAATCACTGCCTGCAATTGCAAAAGTAACTTACTTATGCAAAGACTACATTACCCATGTTTCCTAACGCGGCGCGTCAGATGACGATGCGCGCCTGGGAAACGGGATATCCTGGCGGTAGCGGAAGAGACTTTGCCGATTATTCCTTCCTGTTTTGGCTTGGTGGTTGTGCGACCTGCTCTGTGCTTTATTGTTCGTTCCGGACGGGCTGTGGTGAAGCTCGTGTCGGACAGAAGTGCGGAGCCTTGGGATTAACAGGTGGGGCTTAGGAAGCGCCCGCATCGTTTGCTGTTTGTTCGTGTCCGTTGGACACCAGATCCATCGAAACCTGGGTGGATACTTTGGAGGGGCTTAGGAAGCGCCCACTTCATTTCCAGAGTACCAGCTACAGGTTTTCCCCACGCTTCGGGGAACATTTGTTTATTGTTTGAGCTACAAGTGTAATTAACCCAGATCTCTTCCGACTCGGCTGAGTCTGAAAGGTTCAGGATTTTGACGCTTTTATTTTCCTGTGTGCAACTTTGATACAGGAGGTCTTTTCTGTTCCGTGCAGAGAAGCATCTGCAGAGGAGTGCTTTTCATTTCATTTGGTGCTATCTTTAACTGGGCATTATTTCAGTTGCTGTATTCATATGGAAGTACCCTAATTGACTCCCGTTTGCTGTGGTTGAGATACTTTTGGGGTATTTGAAGTACCTATCGGTACTACTTAGTGACCAAACTATCGGAGGGGGACGTTCTCTCATTTATGTACACTGTGACAAGCGAAGGGCATCCTCATTATTGCTTTAGGTCATCTTCCTGTTCGCAGAGCGTAGGTGGTGAATGGTTTTCCTTAACTCAGGGGAAGATTGAAACCCTTTATCTAGTGGTGGGACAAAGGGGGCACATTTATGGTCTTCTTTATATCTTTTGCACAGGACACTCTGAGAATTGAGAAGAAGCCTTACCTGTCACTCTTCGTTTTCTCATCACTTACAAGATTATTCAGGTGGGTGGCGGATATACCACTGATCGCAGAAAATAGATAGAGTTAGCGCCGCTCTTCCATTGATTCCCTGTTTTGTATGTTACAGCATCCTGTTCCAGTTGCCCAGCGGTTCCCCTCCGGACTATCTATCTTTTTCCCCCGCTTGATCTCCTTAACAGTCTGTGGTCTAAGAGCCAGACTTGGGATGATCTAGAGGTGGGCCCCCTATCAGCATCAAGCCCATCCTGAGGAGTAACGTCGCAAGGCCTGACAGGGGCATTGCGTTTGTCCTTTTTGGCAGCCCTTCTAATAGGCTAGATACAATTTCCGATTTTACCTTTGCCCTGCTGCTGTTTTTGGAGGAAGGACCACGCTCAAATCGCGGAACCCGCTCCGCGGGTCCCGCATCGCCGTCGCTGAAACCGGGGGTGCAGGCCCTTGCTGGGTGAGTGAGCGTGAGACAGGGTTGCGAGCGCAGGAACCGGGACTCGCTCTCCCAGGAGTCCCGGCAATCCTGAGGCCGAGTCACCTGGCCCGCTCTCCCTGACCGCCCCGCCCAGCCAATTTACTTTAAAAGACTCTGCCTTCCATCACCAAAGGGGACGCCGATTTTACCTTTGCCCTGCTGCTGTTTAGGTCTCGCCTGTCGATGCGCATGCGCATCGAGCAAGCGAGACTATTGCGAGTTATCCACACTTTATCCACACTGCAAGGAATCGTGGCGATTCCTTGCAGTGCCCGTGACTTTTAAGGTCAATGCGCATGCGCATTAAGCTTATGCGCATGCGCATTGACCTTAAAAGTCACGGGCGCGTGCACGTCTGTGTTTGTTTACCCTTGCCTACTCTCTCTCTCCCCTCCCCGCCCCCGTTCCGCCCCCTCCCCTCCCCGCCGGGTCGCATTTCTCCTCCCCCCTCCCCTCTCTTCCGTCCGTCCGTCTTTCCCACTCTACAAATTTTTGTTTACCCGTGTCGCATTTCTCCTCCCCCTCCCCTCCCTTCCTTCGTCTCACCTCTCCCCTCTCCGCCCCCTCCCCGCTGATCCTGTCTGCAACAGAGGCTTCTCCGAGGCCCCATCTCCTGGCGCCGGTCCTGTCTGCCGTCTCTCTCAAAGGCCCCCCTTCCCTCGCTGTTTGCGTCAGCCTTAGCGCTTCCCCAATCACCCGCTGTCCCCCCATTGGCCTCTGCCCTCGCCATCGACATGCAGTACACACGGTTGTTGTTTATTTATTTCCTTCGTGGTTATTGACCTAAGCAGCCATGTGACACGCATCTCATTAGCACGTTGCCAAGGAAACCCCGAAACATGAGGGGGCGGTAGGACGCCGGCAGCTTTCCTGGATTCTGCGACCTCCTCACACGGCAGAGGATGAAGAGAGCGCAGGGTGGCACGGCGCTCGCTATGCCCAGATGGGTGCCCAGGGCTGCGCGCACAGGGAGGTTGGCATGTTTTATTCCATGCTCTCAGGATCTGGCCGGAGTGCGTACACGGATCATGTCTCAGACGCTAAAAGTGTTCATCCGAAATAGTGAAACCATCTCAGCTTTTATTATATCCAAAGTGAATATGCATGGCCCATTTTTACATAATCTCAACTTCTGTGGTGGTTATTTGCATATGCGTTGGTCATTCGGAAAGCAGGACTAGATTTTGGGTTCGTTGGCGATTAATAAACGCTCCATTAATGCAATTACAGTATATAACCCTCCTCGCCCACAATAATACCACAACACTCAGCTGCCAGGTAGTAGATTGTAACTCTAACAGGCTGCATAATAATGCCCTTATACCGCTTGTTTTCTTAACCTCCGAGTTCCTGCAGCCCAGCTCTGCCATGAGAGCGGAAGTGCCGTGAGAGAACAGCTGTTATTTATTTTTCGTCTCCTGTGACATAACTGGTTGGCTTCTCGTCACTGAAATGTCCTTACCTCCCAATATTGTGTAATTTATGAAAGCAATTGATAACATGCGAGGGAACAGTGAAATATACGTTTGCCACAGGCTGGGATACGTTTTTAATACAGATGGATCATTCATTGCCTCGTAGTCATTGGTTAACAGTTGCAGTTTCGTCCTTTACAATGGCATGGATGTACACGGTCCTGAAATCGCAGCGACCTTGTTTTTAAATTCTCTCAGATGACTCTGGCTTATCGGGCAGCATGGATATTGCCCCTTTAGATCTGTGGCAGTCACACATCAGGGTCTGCCAGGCACGTGACTGATTTTGCCATACCTACTTTGTGATCGCGAACCAGTGGTGTGCTGGAGGACCTCATAATTTCCTTGCATGCCAAAGTACTTTTGAGTACCTCACAGTGGTAATGGTGTAATGTATTTACACTGCTAAGAGTAGCTACATCAAGCGTATAACACAGTTGGAAGCTTTTTTTCTGTATAGGTATGTTGTTTTAGTCTATTTCTCCTCCCCCCTCCCCTCTCTTCCCTCCAGCTTGTTTTTTGTTTATTTGACCCGCTCCGCCCCCTCCCCTTCCCGCCGTGTCGCATTTCTCCTCCCCCCTCCCCTCTCTTCCCTCCGGCTTCTTTTTTCTTAACCTCCGAGTTCCTGCAGCCCAGCTCTGCCATGAGAGCGGAAGTGCCGTGAGAGAACAGCTGTTATTTATTTTTCGTCTCCTGTGACATAACTGGTTGGCTTCTCGTCACTGAAATGTCCTTACCTCCCAATATTGTGTAATTTATGAAAGCAATTGATAACATGCGAGGGAACAGTGAAATATACGTTTGCCACAGGCTGGGATACGTTTTGAATACAGATGGATCATTCATTGCCTCGTAGTCATTGGTTAACAGTTGCAGTTTCGTCCTTTACAATGGCATGGATGTACACGGTCCTGAAATCGCAGCGACCTTGTTTTTAAATTCTCTCAGATGACTCTGGCTTATCGGGCAGCATGGATATTGCCCCTTTAGATCTGTGGCCGTCACACATCAGGGTCTGCCAGGCACGTGACTGATTTTGCCATACCTACTTTGTGATCGCGAACCAGTGGTGTGCTGGAGGACCTCATAATTTCCTTGCATGCCAGTGTACTTTTGAGTACCTCACAGTGGTAATGGTGTAATGTATTTACACTGCTAAGAGTAGCTACATCAAGCGTATAACACAGTTGGAAGCTTTTTTTCTGTATAGGTATGTTGTTTTAGTCTGATGTGACAGCTAAAGTTGCCCCCGACAGTTCAACTTGACGGCCATATGATAAGTGCCAAACTGCCACTTTAATCAAATGTTATGATTTCTTGTTTCTTCACTGGCCAGAAATCAACCATAATCTATAGCTACATTCCGTTTAGATGGTTTGGTTTGGCAACAGCACAGCAATGATTACCAAGTAGTCTGTATACGTAGCATTATTTTACTTTATAGGACCTTCTTAGAGCTCTTGGTTTATATTTATCAGAACTTAGAGCAAATTAATTACATCATATGTGCATAACCGTACGTTAGATTTATTAGTCAAGCATCTGAACTCAGTGCATGAAATAAAAAGATCTGCTCTCAGCATCTTGCTAAAACTAACCCTTGCATGTGTTCAGTGCCTTGCAAGCAATTGTATTCATACGATTTGAGTGGGAAGTGAGCTGTTAAAAATATCTCTGGGTTACACATTGTCTGTTTAATGCCAAAAGCACGGAAACCCGAGCAATACTGTTTTCTTTTTTTTTTTAAATTACAGGTAATTTATACACATTTAACTTCATAGAGGTTAATATTTATTTTCAAGAATGCAATTGAAGAGGTATTTACATGGCAATAACATTTTTTACAGCAAAAGTACGCAAAATCAAAGTAAATTTCGAATTTAATATTCTGAAAGCATATCTATGGTAGCACGTTAAATTGAATGCCTACCAGTGCAAGGTTCAACTACATTTTACAACTACGAAGACATAGCTGGGTATATACCCTCACTCACCCTCACTCATCCTCACCCTCACTCACCCTCACCCTCACTCACCCTCACTCACCCTCACTCACCCTCAACCCCTCACCCTCACTCACCCTCAACCCCTCACCCTCACCCTCACCATCACTCACCCTCACTCATCCTCACCCTCACTCACCCTCACCCTCACTCACCCTCACCCTCCCTCACTCACCCTCAACCCCTCACCCTCACTCACTCACCCTCACTCACCCTCACTCACTCACCCTCACTCACCCTCAACCTCTCACCCTCACTCACCCTCACTCACTCACCCTCAACCCCTCACCCTCACTCACCCTCAACCCCTCACTCACACTCACTCACTCACCTTTAGCATTGGCTACAGGAAACAAAAATGCTAAAGATTTACAAAAAAAACCCATAAACAATTCTAAAAGCACTAACTCTAATGCTGCGAGACCTATTGCATTTCCAATGCTTGTTGGAGGAAGGACCACGCTACAACTCGCGGAACCCGCTCCGCGGGTCCCGCATCGCCGTCGCTGAAACCGGGGGTGCAGGCCCTTGCTGGGTGAGTGAGCGTGAGACAGGGTTGCGAGCGCAGGAACGGGGACTCGCTCTCCCAGGAGTCCTGGCAATCCTGAGGCCGAGTCACCTGGCCCGCTCTCCCTGACCGCCCCGCCCAGCCAAACCAGACTAACGCCTATAAGAAGCGGTGAACCGCGCTGCGCGGGAGCGCGCGGGAGCGCCCGGGGCTAAGCCCGGGCAAAGGGCGGGCCCTCTGTGGCCCTCAGAGGCCCGAGGAGACTGGACTGGGCCATAAATCCTGGTTGGGCATATATAGCTCCCAACCGTCATTTTCATCTTGAATACACGGGTTATGTCCTGCCGTGAAACGCGAAGCATGGCCGCTGCAGGAGCAAAAAAGCTTACAGGGACCTTGGATGACTTCATCACCCGTACACACGCACTAATTGACGAAGGGATAATACTTATGGACAGGAGAGTCTCTCAAGACCTGGCCATGGCCAAGCGTTCCTCCCTTGGCCTCATTGCTCAAGCTCAGACACCAAAAACTGATCCCCGATCAGATGTACAGGTCTTAGTACATCATCCCGGAGGTAACGGGGATTTGGATGCCTCAAATATTGTTCAGGACCTGGAGGCTTCACCCAACCTCAACATCTTGACTGAGAGTGGAACGCAATGTAGTGAGTCAAACATCGGTAACTCTACAGCCATCATAAAAGAAAGGGCCCGGATAGAAGGGGCAATCCCCAAGCAAAAACGTAAAACCAACAAATCATCTATTGTGAAAGGAAAGAAGGCCATTACTTTGCCCAATCTCCCTAACACTGAAAAACCCCTAGTCGTTCTACCTATTTCCACAGAGGGCTCACTTCCCAACAACCCAGGTTTACTGCTGAGTCTCCCAGACGATACCATAATTGACCAAAGTCTGGAAGAAATTTTGCAACTTAGTGGATCCACAGGTAACCCATTAATAACACCACCACAGGATGAGTCCGGCTCAAGTACAAATAACACAGTAATCTTTAACATGCTAAAAGTATTATTAGAACCCATAGAGGTAAGATTACGCTGCTTGGAAACGGTCTTAAAAAACATACATAAGGACATAAGTGCCCCTAGCTTCACTTTAAATAATAAACCCACCCAGGTCACTAATCCAACTAAACCCGCAAAGACCCCAGTGGTTGCCAATAAAGTGTTGGAGACCAATAAAATGACGGTTAAGAAACCCAGTAACACCCCAAATCAGGCTGGCTCTAAATCTAAACCCCCTGTAGTAGAGCAAATTAAGAAAACAGATACAACCCTGATTTCTTCTAAAAACAATATAACCCCCCAGTCCACATCCAGTGATGGTTTACCTCAGGCCCCCAAACTTGATACACACGATAAAGCTAAGGATATGGCGCGTAGAAACATTCACCTCCCCCCGGATGCCGCGCCCTACGTGGTCATCCTAACTGGAGTCACTGAAATTCGATCACCAGAAGAAGAATCATATCAGGATCTTAAAAATAAAGTATGTCACTGGCTAGCGAACAATTATCCCCTTCCGCCAAACATACCTACCAACATCTTAATGATAGAGAGGGCCCCTTGGGTAGGAGGCAACAGAAAAAATTTGCCAGGGGACTGTGTGGTGGTTACTTTCGAGAATCCGGAGGTTGTAGATTTTATCTGCAATAGCGGGGCCCCAAGATATCAGGCGAGTACGGTGACCGCCAGACCTCTCTCGTATTTCTATCTCCCCCACAATCAAGCGGATAATCGCTGGAGCTGGCTTAAAGGTTCACATGACCGCATACCCAGACAGAGGCTTAACTTCCCCTGGGACACACAACCCCCTGCCAGGGAGGAGGGCTTGGATGGGGGATGGAACTTGGTGAGGAGTAGAGAAGGTAGACCACGTCAAGGCGGCCCCTTTCATGGTCCTCATCTCACCCAACCCTATTATTACCAGCAGCCGCTAAATGGCCCATCTAATCCCTTGCACTTCCCTATAGCAAATCGCTTTGATTGTTTGTCAACTACAGATTGGGTGGACTGACATACTCAGGGCTCCCCAGGGGAACGGAGCACCTGGACTAGTCCAACCTGTTCTCGCAAGGATGCCGCCACGGCGGACTTGACCATAGTTAATTCATCCCCCACATCCGGAAACAGCTTGATGGTGAGTGAGAATCGGGGCGTGGTTATGTCCATTGCCCCTAACACAGACTTAGTACTATGTAAAGTCCTTACCTGGAATGTGGCGGGATTAAATGCAAAGGCTTTAGACCCAATATGGCAAGGATTCATTAAACAACATCATATTCTAGGATTCCAAGAAACATGGGATACCACACTTAGTTTCTCCTTGGATGGTTTCTGTAGCTTTTCTATACCAGCAGTACCAGGTGTAAGAGGGAGAGCAAAGGGTGGCTTACTCACATTGTGTTCTCTGGATCTAGCAGGGGTTTTAAAAAAATTAGATACCGCACCAATCAATACGCTTGCAGTGGAGTGGACCCTCCCTGACTCAAAGACTTTTCTGCTGATTAATTTTTATAATTCAAAGGAGTCCGCCACCGTGAACGAACATTTGATTTCTTTGTTAAATTTTCTGTCAGTCTATAGCAGAGGTCTTCAAACTTATGGATGCCGAGACCCCCCAGTCAAAATTTTCAGGCGTAAGGACCCACTCCTGACAAACAATTCTAAACCTATAGGCAGAGCTACTGGAATTATGAGGCAGGTGAGGACCAAATTATGCTGCAGACTCGACTAAATTGTATGGTAAGAAAAAATAAATAATGCTGTGTGATGCCGCATATTTTGGGACAGTATTGCTTCATTATTTTGACATTTTTTACACACAGTAACACTGAGGAAAGATTTCATCTCATCAGTACCAGTTTATAATGAAAATGCATCAATAAACAACAGAAAGATGTCTAGTCAACCTTTGTGAAGGGCCTTCCACTCCACAGGAATAAGTGCTGCCACATTAGAAGCTCACCTGGCACAGGCCATGAGCAGCAAGGGTCCCTTAAAACCCTGGCAGCCTTATGCAGAGTTAAGCAGTTTACCCATGCCACTTTCCTCTCACCCCTCCCTTCCATTCCTCTCTCCTCTTCCAACCCTGGATCCCTCTCTCACTTTGCAAGCCATTTTCTTTCACCCCTTTTTACAACTTCTGAACTCTCCCCATTCAACATTTCACTTCATGTTTACTCACCTCTCGCCATTCTGTCTGTTCACTGCCTTCCTCTCTCGAATTTATCTCACGGCCTCTCTGGACACATCACCTCTCTCCCCCCTCAGCACCTCAAGTCTCTTCCTTCAAATTTCTGTCTATTTGTATCTTACACCTCTCCAGTCCACCATTCATCTTTCACATCTCCCCTTTGTTCTTCCACACCTTCTTGAACCAACGTCCCTTTCCCCTATTACCTCAGCACCCACCTCAGTACTCCCTCTCATCCCTCAACCCTGTTGTCCCTCACCCACGTCACACCAAATTCTCTTTTTATGTCACAGATCATCACTCAGCTATCTTCTCTCACCATTTAACAGTATCCCTCCTCTGTGCCCTCACCTTTCGCTCACACTCACTTCTCCTCTTGCGTTTCTGCACTTCTTCAGCACTTCACATTTCTCCTCATCCCTGACCTCTTAAATCTATTTCTCTCGCTCCCATGCTATCCTCTCTCATCCCATCTACTCTCACCCTCTCATCTCTCCTCACTGGGCATACCCGTAGGCTACTCTCGGCCTGTGACAATCTTCTTATTGTTCCCTAATTCAAACAAACATGAATAGTCGGCCTCACTGTTTTGGTGCGGGCTGCACAGTTATGGAACTTTCACCCACCTTTGCTTCGCTCCACCATTAATCTATTATCCTTTAGGAAGCTATAAACACCTGACCCTTATACCCTGTAGGTTACCCCATTTGGCTGGTTCTCCTTCCCTTTCTGTGTGTTTCTTATTTGCCATTTCAGCCGGCAGATGGTTATTAGCCTCAGGAACCTTTTTGGAAATAATAATAATAGACAGAAGTGTGACCTGGAATGTGGGACCCACTTTCTATCACTCCACGACCCACCTGGGGGTCGGGCCCCACAGTTTGAAGACCCCTGGTCTATAGGCTTGATTGCACT
Organism: Lissotriton vulgaris; assembly: GCF_964263255.1. Taxonomy (NCBI): domain Eukaryota; kingdom Metazoa; phylum Chordata; class Amphibia; order Caudata; family Salamandridae; genus Lissotriton; species Lissotriton vulgaris. Next base: position 39,330 of record NW_028250096.1, read on the forward strand.
ACCGTCCCAGAGCTGGTTATTCTGGGGGATTTTAATATTCACCCCTCTGAGGGTGGTTGTTTTAATGATAGATATGGGGGCTTACTATCTGAAGCCATTCCTCACTTCGAGCACACAACCGAAGGCGAGTATCTAGAGTCCCTTCTAGCTAATCTAAACCTCTATGAACTTGACCAAAGCATTAGCGATCCTAGAGCCCCAACCTTCATTGGGAGAGATGCCAACACCGTTATAGACTACATTTTTGTTTCAAATGGGGCCCTGGCAAAGGCACGTGAGTACAGGGTGGTCACTGTTATTTCAAGTGATCATTATCCTGTCCTCCTGACCTTGGACCTAGACTGCTTCCGGACCGGCAGTCCGTCAGGCGTGGCAGCTCCAAAGGATCTGAAGTCCAAAGATCAGGGAAGGCGCCTAAAATGGGAGATGATTGCCCCAGACGAATTCTTTCATTCACTCGCCCAAGAGTCTGAGGCCAATATGGCAGTGTGTTTGGATCCAACCGCCGAGGGCCCCGAGGTTTTGGTCGCATATGAGGAGATCTGTTCAAGGATCAGCAAGAACTTGGAACGAAGGACAGTCGGGCAAGGGAAAACAAAGACCCATAAATGGTTTAATAATGAATGCTCGAGGAAACATAGCGCCCTGTTGAAAGCCATTAAACAAAAACCCAGAGACAGGCTAATAGTGGCCAAGTTAAGGAAGGAATATAAAACCGTAGTCCTTAAGCGCAAAACCCAAATCAAGGAGGAAGCTTGGGATAGCCTTTTATCTGTGGATGTGCTGAGAGACAGTAAAAAGTTTTGGGCCATTGTAAATCAGCCCTTTTTCTCTGACAATGGGACATCGGATTTAGACTGTTTCATAGAGGACAACAGATGGCTAGCCCATTTTGGTAAAATCTATGAATCTACAGTCCCTGCCTCACCTGCCAATACCCATGACCCACCCAACTTGGTTATGGAGTTTAACACCATGGAGGTCGAAAGGGCGATAAGAGATACTAGTAAACACAAGGCCCGAGGACCCGGTGGGGTACCTGCAGATCTCTATATCCAGTACCCACAATTTTGGTCAAAGATTTTAACCAACGTTTTTAATGCGATCCCCACAGCTGGCTTCCCATCTTCTTGGTCGACCTCTATAATTGTGCCTATATTCAAGAAAGGGAATAGGGGGGACCCGGCCTGCTATAGACCTATCTCCCTGTTGGACTCTGCCATTAAGATCTTAGGCAGAGTCATCTTGCATAGACTGGGGGATTGGCTGGAGGAGAGCGGGATCCTTTCAGATTTACAGTATGGCTTCAGGGCACACAGAGGGACAATGGATCAATGCTTGAACCTTCATCTAATCATTAGCAAATACACCGTGGTGAAGGGGGGGCTTCTTTATTTGGGGTTTATGGATTTATCTTCCGCTTTTGATTTGGTCAATCGTTCAAAACTATGGTCTATTTTACGAAATTTGGGTTTGGACACCACCTTGGTTAGTTTTTTGCATGACCTTCATTTAAATTTGTTTGCGTCCGTTAGGGCAACGAGGGATGGAAGGTGTACAGCAAAGTTCAGATCAGGGAGAGGGGTCAGACAAGGTTGCATCCTGGCCCCTCTCCTCTTTACACTGTACATCAATGCCTTGGGGAAATCTTTGAACTCAGCCACCCTGGACATGCCGCGTATGGGGGGGTTACCTATTCCGGTCCTCCTATACGCGGATGACGCTGTTCTTATAGCTCGGACTGGCACAGGCCTGCAAAGACTTTTGGACCATTTTGGCCTCTTCGTGGAAGCCCTCGACCTAAAGATTAACACTGCCAAATCCCATGTCATGGTCGTAGGCTCACGAAAGAAAAATATGAAGATTAGATCCTTCAGCTCTAACAACTCACCAATTTCGAGGGTTCCTTTCTTCTGTTACCTGGGCGTCACTTTTGACGAGAGAGGAACTTGGAAGCCACAAATGAAACTTAAGGAAAATGGAGTCATTAGATCTACTACAGCACTTCTGAGTTTTTCCAAAAGACTGGGCTCGAAACCCATGGAAGCCATGACCAGGATCTACAGAGTCAAATGCGTGGCAATCGCATCCTATGGGGCAGACATTTGGGGCTACGTTCCAACCCCAGGCATACAAATCGCTGAAAACAATTTTATACGGGCCCTGCTGTCACTCCCGAAATCTTTTCCCACACATTCAATCCACAATGAAATAGGCATGGGATATGTCTCTGATCTCCTAAAAATGTCCCCAGTACTTTGCTGGATTAAAACCTGGACAAATGCGGAAATCAGTTTGAATCACTGCATCCTTAAAGATTGTATGTCTCTGGACAAAGCTCACACTATACCATGGCTGGCGTATGTTAGAGCGGCATCCGCGAGGCTAGGGCGCCCGGAAATGTACTCTCTACCGCAAAATCTCAAAAAAGAGGATGTAAAGTGGGTGAAGCAGCACTTTCGAACTTTGTTGGAATGCGAAAGAGAATCGGTTGAACTCTGTAAACCCATGGTGAGATTACTTTTTCAACTTTCCACAACTACAGCTATGGAACCCTATTTAAAATATGTCACAAAGTCTTACCATCGCTTCCTGCTCACAAGGTTCAGATTCAACTTGATCCACCTTGTCCTCGGCTCGCACACAGAATGGGGTACCCCAGAAAATTTTCCCCCTTGTACATGTGACTGTTTTTCCACACAGGACACTCTGAACCTGGTCATGTTCTGTGAGCACTACCTGGTGCCGCGGAAAAAAATTCTTGTTCCCATCTTGAAACATTTGAATTTCGCCCAGCATTATTATATCTCCAGATGTTGAACTCGGTGCAGGTCACATACGGTGTAGCCTGTTTTTTGGTAGCAGCCGCCAGACAAAACAAATTAAGAGCTGCCGCACCACCTAATCACCAAATCTGACTTTTGCATAAACCTTGGTGAGAATGTTTCTAACATGTTGATATAGGTGTTCCCCACATCTATCGATCCCTTTTAAATAATGTGTTTATTGTGTTTTATGAAGGAGTAGCAATCAATTCTTTACACTTGTTTAATAGTATTTTTTTTAAATCTGATTCTATGTATCGTGTACTGCTTTTATGGTTTTAATTAACCGAATAAAGTTTTTTGACTGACTGACTGACTGAGATACAATTTCTGGAAGTGCTGCAAGTTTGTCAATAATGGGACCACAACTAAATGCCAGCTTTGCATCCTGCTGAGCCCTACTGATTAGCGAGTTTAACTGGCCGAGTTTATTGTCTATCCGCCCTACAAAAACAGCAAGAGTGTCTAATAGAGACAGCTGTAGGTCCATTTTATCTGATTGGAAATGGAGAGTATCAACAGTTCGATGCATGGTGTTGAGCAGGATGTCCCACGTTTTTGACACTTCTGTTGCTTGTGAACTTTTTGGTGACCCCCTTTCGATGTCCCTTTTTTTGGGAGTTAAAGACAGTGAGGAGTACGGCAAGGAGATTAAATTTGAGTGGGCACCCTCCTGAGTTGGGCCCGGTCTAAAGTCCTGGATATTATTTGATGGTTCCACCTTTGATGCAGCTGGATTCATACACGTAGATGGAATGTATGTGGCAACTAGATCGACCCATTCTTGCGAGCCCAAATAGGTTGTCTTGACGAGGCCGTCTCTCCCTAGGTTTGGTCTGTTCGGCCGATCCTCTTTACTGTGTACTAGCTGAACTTTTACTGCACCTTCTGGGGACTGTGAATGGGATCTTATATTATCCGTTTGGGACAGATGGCTTTTATCTACTATCGGCAAGTTGTTTGGATTGCCTATGTCATCGCTGCTCAGGGCTTCTTGCCATTGGTCTAGCACCACACCGCTGCTGGTGAAAGAATTATACGTGAAAGGATTATGTGTCTGACTTGATACACATGGGGATAAGGTTGCTGGTGCCAGGGTGGCATTCTGGACCGTAACAGGGGAAAGTAGATGGAAGACAGACATTGCCCCCGGTCTCCGACTGGGGATGATGAAGTTCTGGAAATGGCCTTGTTGGAAGACTCGCGATCGACCATGGCCCCTGTTGCCCCTGCTGTCACTGGACTCAAAGCTTGTTGAATGGCCGATATGGGAGAGAGAGATGAAGTGCAGCTGACTTGCTGCAGTGCTTGAACAAGAAGCGGGTCCCCCGGGGATAGAGGAAGAAGTGGGTCCTGTAGGCCCTGAATTTTCCTGCTGGATGAGAAGATAGTGGAAAAAGGATCTTTCATGAAGTTAAATTTTGATGTGATTTTAGGCTGTCGCAGGTTGGGACGAGAGATCGCAGCCCGCGAGACTCCATCGCTGGACACTCCAGGTTCCCCAGGCTCTCCTTGAGTCACTGCCCCACTCCGACTAACTTCTTTGACATTTTCTATTTCGGGGATGCTTAATGTAGTCTCCAGCTTGGCCTTTGACTTTGCTTTCGATTTGAGTTTTGGCTTACTTTCCAGGTGGACCCTTTTCTTACCCGACCTCATGTTAAGTTTGCTGAGCCTCTGCGGTTCTGTCAGAGATAGTCATCCTCAGTAATATAAGGGGAACAGAGGGTCAGAATGTTGTGCTGCTGGGATCTGGGCGACCTGTGAGTCACTTGACTTTGCCCTTGCTTGCTACCCAACTTTCTGCGCAAAGTCTTTGCTCGCTAAGCCCCAAGAACTGAAATTGAGGCTTGAGGCTAAGGGCGAGCCTGAAGCTGAGGCTGGGACTGAAACTGGGACTGAGGCTGAGACTTGGAGGCTAGGGACTGGAGGGCTGGGCATGCAGGCCTTACCTGAGCGCCTGGCTCCCGGCTAGCTGGCAAGGTGTATCATGATTCGTTCTGTCCGAGTTGGTAGGTTAGCAAGCCAAAGAGAATTGGTGAAGCTGTACCAGGCTATAGTAATTTGATGGCTAATAGGTTTTTAGTCTAGAGCAAGATGGGAGTGGAACATAATGGAGTGTCAGTAGGTGGGAGGATTAAAGGAACCACTAACCTCCCCTTTTAGCTGGTGATTTGCTGGTTTCCCGCTGTGGTGTTATGAAAAGGTTCACAGCCCCTGCATCCTTTTTTCGTGGGTCGCAGCCGATGTTTTCTGTGGGACTCAGCGGGCTCAAATGTGGTTTCTCAGTTCCACAGTTCCCCGGCTCGTGGGAATTGCGTCACGCCTTCCCCTCGCCTTCCTGATGTACGTTGCCCGGTCTCTAGTTCCAATGGTAATCCCAGGCTCATCTGCTGCAGCTGCTGCTGTATCTCCCCCTGAATCACTCAATTAAGTTTTTAGTTTTCTCTAGGCACTCGCTCACTTTTGCTTGTGCTTATGCCCCCCGCAGGAGGCTCGAGGTAGATTATAAGAGCCCTCAGCATGCAGGGGCCAAGCCGTGACAAGCCCTAAACATGACAGCCGGGCCGAGACTGGAGCTGGGCCCCTTCCCTCACCTTCTTGGCACACGCGGCTTGGCTGTATACGGCTTCCGATGCACAGGAGCCGCGAGGAAGGAGATGGAGATGCTGCTGCTGCTGCTGCGAGCCTCTGCAGCTCGGTGATCCCGGTAAGCAGAGCAGGAGCTGTGTGGGTGGATTCCGGTGGATACGAGTGTGGGAGGCGTGGGCTGGTGTGCTTTCCTGCAGGCTTCTCAAGGCTTCCCCAGGCAGCTCCGATAGCTCAGCAACTCCGGCAGGGGTTCGGGGAGCTCAGGGGGAGCTCAGAGGGTACAGGAGGTTCAGCAGCGGACTCCCACAGCGGCCGCGGAAAAGATCGACGGCGATGCCGATCTGCCGCGCTGTGAAATTCTGCTCGAAATGGCGTTTATGGCGTTCAGCTCTCTGTGGCTCTGGGTGTGTGTGTGGCTCTGGGTGTTTGTGGGGGCTCTGTGTGTGGGGGGCTCTGTGTGTGTGTGTGGGGTTCTGTGTGTGTGGGGCTCTGTGTGTGTGGGGGGCTGTGTTTGTGGGGCTCTGTGTGTGTGGGGGGGCTCTGTGTGTGTGTGGGACTTTGTGTGTGGGGGGCTCTGTGTGTGTGTGTGGGGGGGGCTCTGTGTGTGTGGGGCTCTGTGTGTGTGTGGGGGGGGCTCTCTCTGTGTGCGTGGGGGGCTCTGTGTGTGTGGGGGGCTCTGTGTGTGTGTGTTGGGGGGGCTGTGTGTGTGGGGCTCTGTGTGTGTGTGGGGCTCTGTGTGTGTGGGGCTCTGTGTGTGTGGGGCTCTGTGTGTGTGGGGAGGCTCTGTGTGTGTGTGGGGGGCTGTGTGTGTGTGTGTGGTGGGTGGCTCTGTATGTGTGTGTAGGTGGCTTTGTGTGTGTGTGGCTCTGTGTGGGTGTAAATGCAATAGATCATGCATTTGCGAGCGATTAATCTATTGGCATTGTAAATGACAATGCCATTTATTTAACGATTAAGCTATTGGCAATGTAAATGACAATGCCATTGATTTAAGATTTAAAATATATGCCCGAAACGCGTCAGATTGCTTGGTTCAGCTTTTGAATAAAAAACTGTGCTTTCAATTACTGGATCCGCGTGATTTCCTGGGTCGCTGTGGTCGGAGCTCGGGAGATTGCATTTGTTCGATATATATATATATATATATATGTCATGCGCAATGCCAATAGCTCTACCTTTAATAATGCCGAGACCATTGCATTGTAAATGCTTGTTTAGGACTTGTGCCCTTCCTACATCCACCCTCCCAATATAGAAGTTGTTCTTATCTGCGAACTTCCTCTTCCAGAGAGAGCCTGGGGTAGTAGAACGCCCTGTGCATAGCGTGACGACAGTAACATTCCATCTTAACACGCCATGAAACTACTATCATGTTTGTTTATTAATAAACGAATATATATATATTATTTTTTTAACTACCATCGGATCGCTCTCGCTCTACTTTCCTAGCACGGGAGCTTAACTTACTTCTGCTGAATATGAGCCTTTCAAGGACCGTATCCTGGAAACCCAACGCCCTCCTCCTTCAGGAAGCCGCAGCTGAGTCTTTGTATACTTAGCTATAAGACTAACAACCTAATTGAAATTTTAGGGGGGCGTTGCCAAATTAGCAAGGCGGGGAAGCGTTTGAGGCGCTCTGTATGTTGAGAAACTGTAACAGACGTGCGACTTCTGACTGACGACAGTCTTCCGGCTTTTGGAAGTCACCGGCTTGTCACTAAGAATTTCCCAGCGGCAGCATCCAGCCCACCGGTACTCTGGGAGAATTTGTGGAAGAAGCCGATGACGCATCTCTCATCGGATGTGCTCATTGAAGCAGAAGGCGGACCTCCGCTCGTTATTGGTCCAAAACCGGTTCAGGCCCTCACACACCCTCCTGGCGGAGCCAATAGAGAGTTAGCTTGAGCAGGATGCGGTGACGCCCGGTAGAAACCGCGAGGGATGGCCGGGACTGCCTGAAAGAAGCACATTGTAGAAAGCCGGCAAGTGAGGAGAAAACGGCGTTTGCTGAGCCCGGGCTTTTTAAGTCATGATCGCATCTCATCTACTCGCGTATTTCTTCACCGAGCTCAACCATGATCAAGTGCAGAAGGTGAGAACGTGGGGAGGGAACTAACAGGGTTGTAAAATTAAAATCCTGAAATAGGCATTTTACGAGGGAAGATGTAAAGCGTGCGGTGAGGAGCTGTTTAGATCTGTAGCGGAGGATGTAAGTGGTACACTACAATTGTTGGGATTGTGTGAACCTCGAAAAGAAAATGGGGTGCAGTGGGATGCCTTAAAGCAGGCCTTTAAGCGAGCCGGGTCCTCTCGGTGCTCTGAACTGGCAGTTATACAAAGCAGGTGCTGCGGTGAGTCCCTATCCGGCTCTCCATTTTGCCCCCATCCTCAGGGTGAAAATGTTATCTCAACTTTACAGCAGGGTTTCTCACTCATCTAACAACCATTGACTAAGTCAATACTCATGGCTTGTTGTAGGTATAATTTTACTTGTATTATATATCTTGATGCAATGACAAACCGATGTTTAGCTTACGTGTTTTACGCCACGCCCTTTTTAGAGACCCCATGATTTTTCATCCCATTTAAAGCCCTGCCTTGAAGTGTAAAGAATGTGTATATCCTGTGTTCTGAGGCGGGAGAGTGGTCTAGATAGAACATCTCGTGGTGAAAGGGCAAGCTAAGCATACACCCCGGCAAGGATGATGTGTTAAGTCCGTGGGACGAGGTTTACCTCATGGGTGTGTTTTAAGTGGATTTTGGAGGTAGAAAGTGAAGCCTGTGTCAGGAAACGAGGACTGAAAGAGGGTTCTTTGGCATAATCTTAAATACAAAGGTGCCTGGGGAAGAAACTAGTTTCATGGTAATTGGAGATAGAACGCAGCAGGTGCGGACAACACGTCTAATTCCTTCTTAATGAGCCTGCTCTCTACTGAGGACAACTGCTGGTGGGTGCCCTTGCCACCTTCCATATCTATAGGTACAGTTGTTAATGGGGGGGGGGGGGGCTGGCATCTTCACTAAAGGGTCGTTCCCGCCAAGTTCCTTCTGAGGAGATGTGGGAATCGTTCCCACTCTAACACCCTCCTTCTTTTTGGGGGGATATGGCGCTACTGACCACAGCGGCTCGATGTTTGGTACGATACTATCGTGAGCACTAACATTTCATCGCAACACCCCTTTGTATGCCACGATTTGGCCGCCCTTGCTCACAATGCGAACAAGGCCACGAGTTTCAGAATGCCAAATTCGGAGGTGGGGGTGAGCAGCACAGGTCGAACGTGTCACACAGCACATAGAAGCATTGGAAACGCTTTCTATGAGCCCTCCTCGGCTGTGCTGTAAGTGTATTAACATGAAACAAATTTCTGCTCAGATCCCGGCTTTATTTTTTTCCGAGCCTTGGCCGCAAAGGGTTCTCTGGCAAGATACACCCCTCGGGGGGAGGGGCAGGGAACGGCAGTCGGCACCATTGCCCGCTAGCGGTTCTCTTCTACACACCAGCTTTCATACAGGGCGGCGCGACACTATAACCTCTACCGCGTCTCTATAAATAGTTCAGAGTGACACTGCTGCCCTCTAACCTCCTGCTTTTTTCCTTTAGGAGGGGGACGCGGGGTCTTAAGCGTATTGTGATATAAGACTACCCTCTTGAAACAAATACATTACCATTCTTTGTTACGTGTGGCTTGAGAGGTGCATTCATTTTTCATCACTGAATTCATGGGGTTGACTATTTGCTTTTTACTTTCGAAAGCGGGATTGCAAGTTCCAGAATGTAAAGGCTATCACGCCTGGATGAGCAACTGGCAGCTGACTGGGGGTTAAATATGAGCATTGGCCACTCGGTGGTCTGCTTCTCCCCTCCCCCTCCGAAATCCATTAACGGGTACCTCGACTAGTTCAGGTTTTGCTATGCATCCTGGGATTTGTAGACTTCTTGATCGGATGACCCATGGTCAAAGGCGAAGGAAACCTGGACTGGGTGAGGTTCTCGCACATGTAGATGGGAAACGCGAGAGCTGCTTATGGTCTCTGGGTTCGAACTTGCAATTTCAGCCTTACGATGTCGTCAGCTTCCTGGCCGAACCCTTCCTCCAGTGACTTGCCTGCGAGTGACTGACAGTCTGCAATGCACGCATGGTTGCAATGCATGTGAAACAGCCACTATTTAATCGCCGCAGTCTGTGGAAGCACCGCTAGTCGACATTAAAGTTTACAGTCTTACTCAATATATATTGTCTTTGTCCCAAGGAAATTACACCACCGCTTGAGTGAAGTCATTATTGTGCAATAAGGAAACTCCGTTACCACTGTAGCGCGATATTTGTTTTCTGTAATGAGGAAGCTCCACCAGGATGGCGCTACAATGATGTATTGTTAACAGCCGAGCCGTACATGATGCATTGTAGGTCTTAGTTCTACGCCAAACCCCCATTATTGTACTTGAATTTAAATAGCGCTTACTACCCCTGACGAGCCATGGATTCAGGTACAATATCGTTACAACGCGAGGAGCGTTGAAAAGACAGGACAAGGGGTGTCTTTATCTGGGGGTGGTGGCAGGGCAGTAGTTATTAAATGGAATGGTTCCCCGAGCTTGGTTTAACTTGTAAATGCCCTATGAGTCCACTCGGTCTCTCACCCTGAAGATGTGGTGCTGTAGCTAAATTATATTCTTAAAGATAGGAGGCTTACATTCTAATCCCGGCTTTCCATTTGACCTGAGTGTGTGATCTTGGGACAATCACCTCCTCTCTCTCCGAGCCTTGCTTTATTCAGCTGTCTGAATGGAGGGCGCTTAAAAGAAACGTAGCAGAGTAGCAATATTGTCATGATCCTTAAGGCAACCTATGAAAACGATTCGCGCCGGTATATCTAAATTCTCCAAGCTGTCTTCAAATACCGTCGTCTCCGGTTCATTGACAAGGAGCGCAGCTGTGGTGGGGGTTGCGTAAGAGCGCGCTGTCTAATCTGACGACGTCGAGGCGGCGTAGACTGCACGTACTGAATGTAGGACGCTCGTGCGAGCAGGGGTCTGCGAACCTCAATGCGCATGTGCGGGGGCTCCCCCGGGTCTGGTCCCGCTCACGCCTACCGACAGTGAAGCCACATTCCACACACAATCGTTTCCAATCCGTCCATCCGTGCCTCGAGGTCTATATTTAGAATGAATGTTGTTGACTGAAAGCAAAACCAACCTAAATACTTATTACTATGCCTTAAATGTTTCTGTTTTAAAGAGATTGAGAATGAAGGCAAATCTAATTGGAAATAATTACTTGATATAATAACAAGGAAGTAAATGACCATGGAAAAATAGTAGAAGGATGTTTAAAACTGTTTCCTGGAACATAGCAGGGCTAAAAAATAAATTGCTTACTCCGGAGTGGGCCGTTTTTATGGCAGCACACGACATCTGCCTGATGCAAGAGACCTGGGCACTGGAGGAGAGCTCAAGCCCAACCTTTGCAACCAATGATGTTCTGGCTGTGTTCACAGGCAAAGGTCGCCCATCGGGTGGGTTATCTATTTGGATAGGCTCTCATTTGGGTATCCAGGCGACTCAAATCCAAACAAATTCCCAGGATATCCAGTGTGTTTTGTTAAAACCTTTAAGTAAACCCCAAGTAGCCATAATAAATATCTATTCGAGGCCATCGAGGAACGGGCAAGAATCAAATACAATTAAAGCCCTTCCTTTATCCTTGCTCTAGACCCCTCCATTGCAGTAATTCTCGGCAGTGATTTTAACTGCCAATTTGAGCCGCTGGGGACCTTGGAGCTAGGTGAACAAGATGAAGTGGATACATTGTGGCACATCCTCGAGCCTAATATCGCTCCAGTCAGGGCATGGACCCCGTTAGCGTTGCAAATAAAATCTTTCACCCTTGCAACGTCCTTTCGGACGTGCAACGGAAGAATGGACCCCGACCGCCCAGGCACAGCCACGTTTAATAGGGCAAATAAGATTTCCATAATTGACTATGTTATGGTGGAAGCGAAAAATTGGGATAAGCTGATGATATTTAGGGTTGTGCAAAGTCATGATAGTGACCACAATGCCCTGGTTTTAACTTTCAAACCCGGGTCTTTTGGTCTAGCAAACCCTGTCCCTAACCCTGACATGGAGTCCCCTCCATTTTTGGTGTCTAATAATAGGAGGGTTAAATGGCCTCACTTAGTAGAGTTACCCGCACAGCTTGCAAAATTATATAAGCTCGCAATTCCCTTTATAACCCAGATGGGTGACTCGACTTCGGGGCAGCATGCAGTAGATACACATAGGCAGTTAGCAGGGGCGTTGGGGGAAGTGTTCCACCCTGTAAGCAGAAGTAAGCGGCGCATTCCTAAGACACATCCCTGGTTTGATGATGCCTGCAAGAAATTAACAAGCACTGGCGTTGCCAATAGGTCTCGCAGTAGGAAAGTTGGAGCTATTACAATTGCAAATAGCAATGCCTTTTATTTTTGTTTTCATTTTAAAAACATAAAGGGCTTTGTCATTTACAAAACCAATAGCTCCAACTTTCCTACTGCGAGACCTATTGTGCACTGCACAGTGTGGGTTAAAGTGGCACTGCGTGGGTGTGAGTACCTTTGGGTGAGTGGCGTTGCATGTGTGATTGTTGTTGCGTGGGTGAGTGGTGTTGCATGTGTGAGTGGTGTTGCGTTGTGGCGTTGCATGGATGAGTGGGGTGTGTGGATGAGTTGCGTTGCGTGGATGAGTGGTGTTGCGTGTGTGAGTGGCGTTGCGTGTGTGAGTGGCGTTGCGTGTGTGAGTGGCGTTGCGTGTGTGAGTGGCGTTGCGTGTGTGAGTGGCGTTGCGTGTGTGAGTGGCGTTGCGTGTGTGAGTTGCGTGTGTGAGTTGCGTGTGTGAGTGGCGTTGCGTGTGTGAGTGGCGTTGCGTGGATGAGTTGTGTTGCGTGGATGAGTTGTGTTGCGTGGATGAGTTGTGTTGCGTGGGTGAGTGGCGTCGCGTGGGTGAGTGGCGTCGCGTGGGTGAGTGGCGTCGCGTGTGTGAGTGGCGTCGCATGTGAGTGGCGTCGCATGTGTGAGTGGCGTCGCTAGTAAGCTTGTTGACCTTTCCTTTTTCTCATTTTTGACTGATGAGTCTGACCTCGGAGTTTAATGTTCCAGGACAAGAAGAAAAGATTGTTGCCTTCTCTCAAGAATCCCTTGATCAAAGCCGACCTGCAGAAGGATTGCCAAACGGGCTGTACAAGCGCTTTCAAATGTGTTTTCCTACTGTTCCTCGGTGCTCTCGGCTTGTAAGCCAGCTGTGTTTACTGGCAACGAACACAAGGAAAACAAGTAGCAGTACTTGAGGAACTGCAGAGACCCACATCCCGTCGCCACAAACAATGTGTGATCCTCCCACCTCCAAAATGATCACACGAGTTCGAGTATTGGAAAAAGGCTCTGCAAGTAAAAATATATGCACGCACGGAGACAAAGTGAAATAAAGAATGGCAGCCGAAGCAAATGCAAACAAGCAGCAATAGGCCACGGCCTGCCTGCGAGGCTCAAAGTGTTAGAAGGCAGGTCTTGGGCAGAGGCAGAGTACTGACTTAGGAATGACTGTGAGGCGCATTGGTGTGAAGCACATCAAAGGGCTTCTCCTCCCCTAATTAGGTGAGGAGAAGCCGTTTCGGGAAACTGAAAGTACGGCCGGCCTGCGGCCGGCCATGAATAATTAGGGGAGGAGAAGCCCTTTGATGTGCTGGGCTAGCCCTGAATGCGCGTGCATGTTTAATCACGTGGTTCACGTGAACTGCATGAAAACCGCGGGGCTGAAAGCCCTTTGGTTTGAAGATGTTTTTGCCACTTGAATTCTCGCTCCGCTCGATGCGCTTGCGCACATCGATAGGTCGCGAGACCTAAAAAAGGAGCTCCTTGCGGCAATCAAAGCCAAAGATAAAGCGAACATCAGGACAATTAGACTGTCATATAAAACGGAGGTCATCCGGGGTAAGAGAGAGTGGGAGGAAGCCGGTGGGAAGAACTGAGAGGTGCCCTCCTGGCAAAGGATTCCAAATTATTTTGAGCAATAGTAAGCTCTGGTGCGAGAGAGGGAGGAGAAACTCTCCTACCAAATATTGCCCCCTCAGTTTGGGAGGCGCACTTTGCAGCACTTTACATAAGTCCCGAGATTGGCACTCCTGAATATACAAACAGGGCCCGGATACCAGAGTCAGATAGTGCCCTTGGGACTCCATTGGCCACAAACCCACCGCATGAGTATCGAAAGCGGGGGGCTTTGGGCTTGGGCTACCAGGCGGCCCACTGGGACACTGGAGAGAGGATGGGCCCTGGAAACATTGAGAGCATCTCACTTAAGGAAGTGGAATCTGCGGTTGCTAGGCTGCTCCCGAATAAAGCCCCAGGTCTAGATAGGCTACCATGTGACCTTTTCCGATCCCAGCCAAAAATCTGGGCACCGTACCTTGCTGTATTGTTTAATGCGGTCCTTGGGGGATCTAAGCTCCTGGACTCCTGGGCGGGCGCTGAGATCGTCCCCATTTTTAAAAAGGGATGCCCTTTAGTTCCATCGAACTACAGGCCGATTAGTCTTCTGGATACTACCCAGAAACTAATGGGCCGGATCCTCCTGGACAGATTATTGGGATGGATGGAGGAGTTTGAAATATTAACTACCCTCCAGGCCGGTTTTAGATCTGGAATTTCAACCCTGGACCAAATTTTTAAGGCTGCAGGTCCTTTTCTGGAAGACAGTAAAAGTTGAGGGTGGCATCCTCTACCTTGTCTTCATAGACCTGCGGGCCGCTTTCGACCTTGTGCCCAGGGAGAGTTTATGGAGGGTCTTGAAAGAACTTGGCCTCCCGCCCTATCTACTAGATGTTCTGAAGCGTTTCCATGTAGGGAACTATGGCCAGGTGAGATGTGGGAAGAATGGAAAATTATCAGCCCGTTTCCCTGTAACTAGAGGTGTACGACAGGGATGCGTCCTGGCCCCTACGCTCTTCAGTCTTTACATCAATGGCTTGGTGGGGGAATTAGCTAGTGTTGGAGATAGCGATGCCCCATGGTTGGCCACAGGTCGGGTGCCCGCTTTGATGTTCGCAGACGATACTCTGTTGTTGTCGCGAACATCAACGGGCACCCAGCGGGTTCTGGATGGGTTTGTTTCCTTCTGCACCTCGAGGGGCCTGGAGATAAACTAGGAGAAGACCAAGTTCATGATCTTCGGTCCCCCGAGGTGCACTCGCCCGGGCCCCGTGCTAAATGGTACCCCGCTTGAACGGGTGAGAACTTTTGTTTACCTCGGTGTTACCCTGACTGAAGATTTTGGTTGGGGTCCACGGGTATCTAAATCCACCCTGAGGCTTTCGCAGATCGTAGAGGGTATAGGCAAGTTCCAAAAAACAACCCAATTCAAGCCAGTTGCCCCTCCCCTCGAGATCTATGGTGCCCAAGCTAGGCCAACTGTGATCTATGCCGCAGAACTCTGGTGTTATACGAACACGCAAAGCCTCCTCAAGGTGGAGCAGGCCTTCATGAGGAACTTGGTGGGCCTTCCCCAGAGCACCCAGCTCGTACCCCTGAGATTAGATCTAGGTCTAGAGCCCATTACAGAACTGATAGCCGCTCGACCTCTCCTGTATTGGAGAAGGCTCTGGTCAGTACCGGAGCTAGTGGATTATAGAACCGAATTTTCTATAGTTTGGGAGCAGTTGAAGAGTAAGAATACACCTTGGTTATTACACATTAAAGCCCTTGCATATAACATTGGCCTGCCCCAATTATGGGAGACCCCGGCGGTGAGCTGCCCAGCGGTAACGAGAAAAGAGCTGTTGGCCTCTTTGAGACATTATAACCTTAGTTTGCTATACAGCTCGACAACGATGGGCAGGCTGACTATAGAATTTCTCCAGGTAAAACTCGCACCAAGAGGGAGGAATTCCTGGACCTAATACAGCCTTTACTAGGAAGGAAATTGTACACTCAATTAAGACATGGCTGTTTGCCTATTGGGGCATTGACTTGTACATGGCCGGACGAGAAGATGGAATCTGCCCAGCCTGAAAAAGCAGCAAAGAAGACAACGTTCATGTTCTGTGTTTCTGCCCATCATATAGTAAAACACGGAGTTGTTGGCTGGCACCGCTGTGCAGAAATTTGGGACTAAAACAATGGGCACAAGCCTGCAGAATATTTAAGATATGACAACTCCCCCTTTATTGTGTTTTCGGTTTCCCGCTTCCTCTATGGTATGTGGCGCAGAAGGTCTACCCTGAATAACTGTAATAAACTCTGCTGATTGCTACCTCCTCCTTTTTTTGATGTCTTATTGTTTAATAATTTTTTTAACTCCATGTTCTTAACTATTTAAGTATTTTATTTTAGCGCATGTATGTATTTTATTTGCACTTTTATGGTCTATGACCGAAATAAAGTTATCAAAGAAGAAAGCTACAATAACCACTTTTTACAGCGCCTTAAATAGAAGAATAAAAAAGCTGGTACTCTCTATTTAGAGTACCTGTTTGCTCCAGAGTAGTACCAGTACTCTCCCAATAAATGTAGTTGAGGGACTCGGTATCGGACAGTTCTTGCTCGTTTAAAGGAATGGCTTTTTTTCTGAAAGTTGAACAAACCATGCAAGGATGACTTGTAGACAAACATAATGTTTGCAGTTCAGACTAATGAACTTGTTTGTGTGTTTTCCTGGACAAAAGAAACACAAGCTCGGAATTCCCTCTTTCCAGAAGTTTACCTAGCACTTACTCTCTTTCCGTGAGGGAAAAGTTAAAAAAAATCCTGTAAACTTACTGTGTTAAATCATTATATGCGCCTTTAATTTCTCCCATCTCTAATTTTAATTGGTACTCTTGTGATTGATGAAACCATTTTTTTTACTCTTCTTTATACATTTGATACTGTTAATGTCTTAAAGCCCCCCCATTGTGTGGATCTGTCCCGATTTGTGTGCATTTTCTACCATCCCCTTATTTCTCCTCCCCTTGTGCTTCTAACGTTTTGTGTGTTGTCTTTGCTTTCTTCCGCCTTATCTCTAGCCTAATGCACCATGTTTTCTTCTGTTTTGACATATTGTTGTGACGCCACAACGCTGCTGTATTTTTGAGGGTCGAGCCGGCGAGAGCATATGCTAACTCATGCATCTCGATTGCGACACACAATTGTTTAAAAAAAATGGCCGGATGCCCGTCCAGTGGTTACCATTTGTTTGCTTCAGCGTCCCTCTTCTTTGCAGCCATTCCAATTGGTCAGTGGAGCCTAAACGTTACTTCTGATGATTGTTGTGGAGCAGGGACCAAGCACAGATTGATTAATCTCAATCAGCGCAAGTCCGCTACTCCTGAAGTGATTAAGGTACTATTTCATACCCCCTACCGGGAAGAGGTGTGGCGCCACGACCAGGGCGACTGCCGCTGGGGATCACGGTTCGATCCCTGGCTCCGGTGGCAGGGGTCGGCCCAGCGCCATGCGACTCCGGGCAATAGCTCGGTTAATCTTCCCAATGGCTCCCAGCGCCGAGATACCCCTTCGGGGGTGATTCATGCGCTATAGAAGTACTGGATTTTACCTCCCCCTCCCATGCACCACAGACATACGTAGCGCTCCAAGAACCGGAAGACATTACCCTTCTTTTCAACTCTCCCAGAGGGTAACTCCATGGCCGACCCTTGCATGATAATATTAATTTTTAAAAAAAGCCTGCGTGGCTATGAAAGATCATGCAAATGAATGTCCTGGAGTTCAGCCATGATGGGCTGTGTACAGTGTTCTAATTGGCTAGGGCCGCATTACAATTAAAAGTTTTGTGTGTTGAGGCAGGGTTACGGGCCACCAATGGAAGAACGGGCTCGGATAAACAGGGTGCCCCCACCTTTTCTAATGGCACTTCACAAAGTCGTATAGATTACATTTTGGTTAATAAAGAGAATTGGGCCAGTGATATAGACATGTGGATTGAGCCAAGGGTGGAAAGTGACCATGACCCTTTAGTCCTGACATTTAAACTGTTTGACCTATCGAAAAAAGATGAATTGAGGGAAAATGTTGAGATAAATCTCTCAAATGATAATAGACGTATTAGATGGTCAACTTGTGTAGCAAACGAGGAAAGCATATCTGCTATGAGGGATCTAACAATTCAGGCCATTAGTGAAGTAAGGAGTATAACCACTATGGACACCTCAGTGCCTGAAATTAGTAGGATCCATGATGAATTTTTTAACAAGTTAAAATCTTTTTTTGTTAAAAGAGTTACTAAGAAGCAGCGTAGGCCAGTAAAAAAGGAAGATCAGTGGTACGATAAATCCTGCAGGGTTGCCTATAAGGCACTGTCCGAAGCTGTAAAGACAAGAGATAAAAACAAGATAAGGGATGCCCGTGTCATGTATAAAAAAGTTCAAACAAGTGCAAAAAAGGACTGGGAGGAAGGTTACTGGAGGGATCTCCTTAAAGCTAGCGGGGAAAGATCTATGACGCCTTTCTGGAACATTGTTAAATGGGGAAGGGGGGCGATAAGAGGTGAACCCATGAACAATGTCCCACCAGAAGCATGGGTATCCCATTATGCGACCCAGTTTGCTGCGGAGTATGGTGAAGAAGAGGAGTGCTTGGTACAAGTAGACAATTCGACGAGCCACCTATTCTTCACCAAAGCTGATGTTTTAAAAACTCTGAATACCATTCCTAAAGCCAGAGCCCCGGGCCCTGACTCTGTCCCTGCAGACCTATTTTTGCACGACAAAGATTTATGGGCTACCTATATTCATTTGCTTGCCAATGGCATTGCGAAGGGCTCGCCTATCCCTGAGACCTGGAAGGGAGCCGAGATCATCCCCATCTATAAAAAAGGGGCATGCTCGGACCCAGGCAATTACAGGCCTATTAGCCTGATCGCATGTATACAGAAAGTAATGGCAAGACTTCTATTGCAGCGAATCCATGGGTGGATAGACGAACAGGACATACTGTCACCTCTGCAGGCAGGCTTTCGTAGCCATACTAGTACCATTGATCAAGTTTTTAGATTTGTGTTATTATACTCGCGTGTAGTTTTACTTTGGGGGGGATGCTTTTTGCAGCTTTTGTCGACTTAAAATCGGCTTTTGATTTAGTCCCCGGTCATAAGGTATGGAATATATTGCAAGAACAGGGTATTCCAAATGAAATTCTATGCCTATTAATTAGAATGCATGAGAGCAACTACGCACAAGTTCGCTGGAATCAGCAGGGTAGTGTCACTGATAAATTCCCTATTGCGAAGGGAGTACGCCAAGGATGCGTATTAGCTCCAACGCTCTTCTCGCTATACATCAACAGGGTGATCAGGTACTTTGAACATCAACCTACAGACGCCCCAAAGTTGGCAGGAAGACTGATCCCCCTGTTGATGTTTGCGGATGATACCCTGTTGATATCAAAGACACAACAGGGACTTCAGAGGGCAGTTGGCGTTTTTGAATCGTTTTGCGCAGACCACGGTCTTGTCATCAATACAAGCAAAACAAAATTCATGGTTTTGCACAAACGAAGACATATCAGAGGGAAGGTTACTATGGACGGGGTCCAGCTAGAACAGACCCAGGTCTTTAAGTATCTTGGAATTAACTTGTCCTATAATCTATCCTGGAAAGAACATACAAATGAGCTAGTAACAAGACACGCTCAACTAACAGGAGCCCTTACCAAGGAACTTTCCTCATCATATACTAAACCAATTAGACCGGCAATAAAAATTTACAATGCAAAGGTAGGAGCGGCAGTCCTATATGGGGCTGAACTCTGGGGGCCCAGTAATCTTACAAAGTTGACGGTAGCTCAGAATAAATTTCTCCGCAACATTACTGGATTACCTATGTCAACCCCCTTGATACCTTTAAACTATGATCTTGGATTCTACAGCTTTGAGGACATGGCAAGGTATAGATCAGTTGCCTACTGGAGAAGGCTATGGGTTGCCCCAGAACTCTCCCAGTATGCCCAAGGTTTTTTAGAAGTTAGAACCCAGGATAAAAGTTGTAAAATAGCCTGGATGAGAGATGAAAGAACTATATATAGGGCGATGGGACTATCTCAACTTTGGGATGATCCTGTAAGTAATGTATTTCCACCCAAAAAGGTACTTCAAGACCTATATTGGAGAATGATAGAGACCAAGTGCTTTGGGAAACGTATTGTTCGATCATTTACTTATGATTTTCTAGAACTCAAACATTCACCGGCCCTAGAACCTTATTGGGACTGGATCACTGTTCCAGGGGACCAGGGGACCGGAAGAGGTATCACCAATTCAGGGTGGGGACTCTACCGTTAAACTTTTTAACTGAGAAATAGCATAAGAGTCATACCTCAAGGTGCCCCTTTTGCACTGATCATAAGGAAAACATTGGTCATGTGTTGTTTGCTTGTCCCGAATATAGTGCCCCCAGGCGATCATGGCTAAAACCGATTTGCGTACATTTAGGTCTTAGAACTGCAAATGAGGCTGTTAGGATCTTAAGAAATGATACATCACAGCCCGTTGTCATAGCCATGTCAAAATTTTTCCACTGGATGTGGATAATTCGGGCACGTAAAATGAGTCTGTAATAATTATAGGATAGCTACTGCTTCCTCTGGTATGTTTGTACATTGTATAACAAATGATCAACTACGTATATTGTGCTAGTAACATGTGTATTTTTGTATCTTTGCATTGATGAATTAGTTTTTATACTTGTTTTTAAAACTGTGCTTCCTTTTTATAGTTTTTATCTGATAATATGTAAAAATGTAAATAGGATGAGTCAGGGTGATATTTATTCTTTTTCTTTCCTTTTAGATCAAATCAATTCAATGTGGATCTTGTTTTATTGTGGGGCAGGGGTGGGGTATCAAAAACAACATTCTTTTTTATTAACTGTAAAATGTCTTTTATGATTGAAAAATATCGAATAAAGACTATTTTGAATTTGGCTAGGAAATCTGACCTATCTGCGAAACATCACAGCTAAACTTACAGAACTGCTCCAGTCTGCCAAGAACCAAGGCTTTCTTTACAAACTGGGACGAGCGTTGAATTACAATTAAATATTCTAGCACATACAGCTATCTGGCTCTTCCTGTGCCCCAGAGGCATTAGGTCATACTGAAGGCCAGCAATGACGGCAGCAAATATTTTTCTTGCGCTGTCAATACATCGACTATATATTTATAGCGTTGAACTTCGGGGTGTGCTGGACACACGCATGCAGACACGAAACAAATAACCAAGTGCATGCAGGGAAGCCAGCTGCATACCAAATTAAATGCAACCTACAAGGAAAAGCCATTAGGTGCGCACACTATACGGTTTTGGCATCAATTTCTTGGACCAGTTGCTCGACTTCGTGACATACTGCATTTTTAGTTATCCGCGTTTAAGGCGGAAACACCTGCTATGAACCATTGCACATGTGTAATATCAACAAATGCTGAAGACATATTTCTCTCTACAACTTTAAATGCCAGGATTTGCTTTGCTTGTTACTCCATTCGGCTATCACCAATTATCCATGCTGCTAGTCATAGTTGACAAAATGTAATTGGGATCAAGTGCAGAGCTTTAAGTGGGCCGAATCATGCTAGTGCTGAGCACTGGCAGTTTAAAAATGGGGCATCAAAACTGGTCCCTGAGTGACTGTTTTTATGCTCTGGCCTGACATACCAACTGGTAAACAGACCTAGCAAACCTGGCTGATGCTATGTGAGTCGCACATAACACTTCTGCCAATCACCCGGTTTTAATGACATCCCGGCCCGACATGCCGCCTTTCTCTGCTCGATGGCTGTGGTAACTTTGGAGCAAACACAAATAGATGATGGATGGAACACTGAAATATTTCAGACACTCATCCCCAGTCAATATTAGATCTGGGTTAAATCCATCATCGTTCTTTAGCTCACTTCGCCATCCCAGGCATATGCAAATAAGACTTAAACCTGCTCGTCATGGGAACATTCCAGCCCAAACTGCTAAGCCAGTACTCCCTGGGCCGAAAACAAGCATATTGGGACCAGTTTTGGGGTAACACCCTACATCAGCGAGGCGAGCTTGAATCCAATGGCAAAGTGAGCAAGGGACCCCCAACTGGACATCCCATAATGATTTCAAGACTGTGCATTCCCCCTGTTGCACATTTTCCTTCTTCTCACCGCCAGATCTTGGCACATTACTTTTTGAGATGCAGCGGCAGGATTATGGGTTGGATGCATGTATCTGTCTTGGTGCATTCATTGCCAGTGTGTCCTATTTATTGCTACTGCCGTTGCTTACAAGAGGGCAGGTAAGCTTGGAGAGTCATGCACCCCACCGCACACTCAACAATGAAATGGAGGCTTACCTTCAACACACACAACACCCTACATATGCGTGCTGTTTAAGCACTTACACAAGATGTTAAAGAAATAGGGTTCAATGCATAGCTGGGCAAACTTCCCCTGAGGCGGCCTTTCCTATCTGCATGCATGTATTTGTGTTCTCCAGGGATGATGTGTACTCGATGCATTGTGCCACAAACATCATGTTTGAATTTGATAAACTGTCTTCGTCTTTGAAGCTTCCCACCTTGAAAGGACTACCTCGCCTGGGGGAAGGTGTGAAGCACCTCCAGCACATGTCGGGTTTTGTTCCTGGTCTCTGAGAGCGCTGGCTCTCACCCCATGAGCTCACAAACCTGTCTAGTGGTGACAGGCTGGCTAAGACTAGTCAAATAACACACCTGTACTTAGTAGGTTTTCAGGGGACCCTTTAAGGCATAGGTACTCGCAAACATTTTCCCAAGGGTCAAAATGTTTGGTGTGTGATGTGCCCTAAGGCCACATTGATGAAAGCTGGGTGGCAGTTGGGTGACTGGGTTGGGGGGATTGGCGGTAAGGTAGGTGTTAGCAAAACGGAGGATATACATGCAGTGGCTGGATTGAACAATGTGAAACCAGAAAACCTGGGATTAATCCCGGCTTCCCCACTTTTCCAAATTGCGTGATCCTAGGCAATTGTTTAATTTCTTTCATTATCGCATATACGAGGACCTCAAAATACATGATTTCAAGGTGTGCACTGTACAAAACCTGCTCCTGCATTTGATTTAATAAACTATCAATTCATGTATTTTAGGAACCCAGGCCAACCAAAAAGTGCACATAAATTGCCTCTTTAGTTAACTATTGGCGTTGTTGTGAGGGTAGGGAGAAGAATTAATGTTTCTAAATTCATGTTTGAAAACTATCACTTTTAAATTAAGACTGCTCAATGCACTGGTATAAATAATTATACTATGGTGAAACGGTTCTGTATATTAATTACATACACTTTTTGCATTTTTAAGAGACTTGATTTTACACTGTAGCTGAAAGGCATCTTTAAAAGTGAAGTTGTTTCTAAAATTAAGCGCAGGACTCCTTAGTTACTTTTCTTTGACACCAATTAACCTTGAAATAAATAATTGCCTGTCTAATATCTTTTTTATTGTTAGTGCTCAGTGAAATGAACAGCAACCCTGTGCTCCTATTGATCAGAGGGCGGCATGTAAAGGTCACAGGCGCCACACTTTGAGTATCCTTGCTCCAATGTGTCCCCTGTGTGCATTTATTAATAAATCCAACACTGGCATCAGTGAGGATTTATTAAGACAAGATGTTTGGTATCAAACATCTTAGGGTACAGTGAAGCCACCATGGAGCTAGGAAACTCGTGATGACCAGTATCCAGCCCAGGTACTCTCTATGGTTTCCCTGTTCACTTATTATATCCAAGAATGGACTTAGATATTATAGGATTATATCTGCTAATGCAGATATGTACAAACATGGAATAAAGTGCACCCTGCTTTAGGGCTGTAGTAGGGGTGGCTTAACTATACAAAATGCAGTGTATGGGGGCATGGCTCACAGGGCTTTGTGCCATGTCGATAGTTCAGTTTTCTCTGCACCAAGACACGCAGCATGCAGTGGCAGTTTACATAGTCTTGGTGTGGTGTCTCTGGGGTAGCAGAATTTGTGCTGCATCCCTAATGGACCCTCTTCAGTCCCAAAGCCCTAGGTGCCAGGGGTACCATTTACTTGGGACTTATAAGGATTGCTTAAGTTGTGCCAATTGTGGCACAATTTTAGGGAAAGAACACTGGTACTGGAAACCTGGTTAACAGGTACCCAGTACTTCTCAGTCAAAGTTGCATCAAAAGCACAGGTATAAAGTGTGTGTGGGGGGTACTGCAACAAGAACTTAGTTTCTCTCAGCAGTGTTGCACATCATCGACAAAAGTCATTAGCAAAGTCAAAAGGTCCCAAAGGCGAGACCTGTTGGCTTTGTCAATGCTTTTTCTTTTCTTGCTGTACCTTAATTTTCTCTCTAGCTTTACTATGACTAGTTCATTCATTTTTCTAGTTGCCTTTCTTTTGTCCCCTTAACTATTGCCCTCTGTGTATTGCCACCTTTCCTCACTTGAGCGGCTCCCTTATCTGCCAATACCCTCCCGTCTTTTCTCCCTCTAACCACAACACAGTGGTACATGCTGAACCTCGATGGAAAGAGAGGAGATACTTTGGGCTGCCGACTTTACAACTGCAAAGTCAGGTTCTAGCCTGATTATCGGCTCAACATCCTTTAATTCTGGAGATATCACTTACTCCCCCCCTCCTTTTAAATGTGTAATGTCTTATTTAAAGCAATTATGTGCTGATGGGCTGATTATTTAAACTGCAAAAAAAAACAGATGGGACCCACAAGGAAAGGTGCTGCACTAAAGCCTCATTTCAATTACTTCTACCTCAACCCACGCTAGTTGTAGAGGTGGCCAAGTGTTTTCCTGTCCAGAGAAAATCTACTTTCATAAGTGTGAGTTCCCTCCTCCCATTGTCCCAATCTATGAACTTGTGCATTGAACAGCTGTATTTGAAAGCAGATCAGTTACAAAATAATGTTAGTCTCCGCAGCGCTTCCTCTGTATACAGAACACGCTCGGCGCCAGTAATCGCGGTGCTGTACCCATGGCGAAACAAAACATGAGGCCCCCCCCCTGGAAGATATACTAAAGGGGACACTCACACCAGTAGGGGCCGAGGGGGCCCCAACCAGTATGGTTAAGCATGGGGGCCCCCCTGCACTACAGGGGCTGCGGGTGCCTTTGTTACGCTACTGTGCTGTACAGCGACTGGACATGAAACGAGTGCCATGGCCGACAAAAACCTTCGCCATAAATAAAATGGTATCTCTTGTTGGACAAAAGATCCGGAGCAGTTTTGCATTCTATTTTTGGGCAGGGGTTGCTCTGCAGATATCTGTGTGTACTTTTCAATTTGCAGATCAAGATTTTTATGGTGTTTTTTTTCCCTCAATTCTGATTTCCCCACCCCTCCAAGTCCTGCTTTTGTTTTCCTTTCGTGACAATTTTGGTGGATTCTAGCTGCCACACAGCTGGACGGGAGTGTTGATTCTAGCATACCCTTCCTTCCACTGTTAGGCAGAGGAGAGCTGGAAATTCTTCAGAACTTAATCCTTTCAAGACTATGGCCTTGCTTCCCTTTTTTGACTCACTCTCATGGGCCTTGCTTCATGGGTTTGTGCCTCAAGCCATCAAAACCTGCAATGAATGTTGGACTTGGCTCCTAGAGACAGGCTTTACTTGCACATCCAGTGTGAGCTGGGTGTTTGTTTCGGTCATATGAATTTACGAAGACTCCGCTTAGATTTGTCAAGTTTCTGAGGCCAGTGCATTTGTTCAGTCTCAACTAAATTCTGGAAACATGCTAATTGATCCATTGCTGGCGGTAGTGTCCATGTCCAAATTAAAGGCTCTTGAGAAGTCGCTTGAGATTTAGCCTTGTATCTCGTCTCTGACCACTTTAAGTTGGCTCTTGACTCATAAAGGAGGTGTTTTCAAATGTTTGTGCTGAGCAGATGTACCAGCTAGACGGCATCTCCCCAGTTCCAAGCTGCCAAATTTTAGTGGTACCAGCGGAGGGGTCTATTTAGATCATGATCATAACCCACATTTTTTGTACTAAACTTCCAGCACATGAGGAATGTAAGAAAATGTTCTGTATGGCAGTAGCTGTGAAATAGAGCATCATACCAATTACAATTCAGAGCAAATCATGCTACCTAAATAAATGTGGGAAATCATTGAAAAAATGCCTTTCTCACTGGCTGAACAAAGTCTGGATAGAAACAAGAGTAACTCCCATATTCTTTATCTGCGAAGAGAATGTGTGGTGAACTTGTGCCCAAAAATTAAAATAGAATACATTCGGGTAAAAGAGGACCACATTTTGCCCCCTTTCCTTCTTTCCTGGTAGTCTATGGGCTTGATAATCTTCCTGTCGCCGAAGGTGCCCGTCTCGTATTGGCTGTGCCTTTTTTAATTTATTTGTATCACTGGAATTGAAATTATAGTTAATTATAGTTAATCTGATTTATGTATATTTACTACATCTTTCCAAAACAGGCTCTTTTGATGTATGTGCTGTGAGGAAATGAAGGACTTTAGAAAAAACGGTTTAAGAATTCACTCACTATCCTCATACAATAAATACAGCATAAATATGTCCGTGGATTCCACTACTGTGTTATTTATTGTTTAACATTGGTTAAAAACGTACTCAGCACTTGGAGAGCAATGGCAGGGAGACGTGGGGCCCATTGATGATGACGACTGGCAATCAGCATTGATGTCCCCCAAAGAAGCAGCAATCAACTCCCGATTCAGATTGATACAACTCCGAATTCTACATAGATCTTAGATGACAGGAGCTACCCTGGGGGCAAGACCAGACGCGCTTTGCCTTAAAGGCTGCCTACGATCGGCTACCTTTTATCATATGATTTGGGAGTGCCCTGAGTTAAGGCGAAGATGGGAGGGGCAACAGCACACATCCAAAGGGCCCTGGGGTAAGAAATACATCTTACTCTGCAATTAGGACTCCTTAATATTTGGGCCTACCTTACAGAGGTAGAGCAACAAATTACCACACTAGGCTACACCCTGGTCAAGTGAGAAATTGCCAGAAGGTGGGGGGGGGGGGGCAACAGAAACACCTTCTCCCCGAACGTGGATGAAAGAATTCGATAGGTGCTTGATTGCAAAGACGGAAGTCTTTAAGTCACGTGGGTGCCCGAAAAAATGGGGTAGGGAATGGAATGTCTACCTCCCCATCGGTGGAATTGGAAATGCAACACAACAGAAAAAGAAATATGGAAATACTGTGATTGTGACTATTCCCTCCAAGGTAACTGTAATGAAACAAGTGAAATAGTTTGGAACATGTATGTGATTTTTGGTATTGAAATTTAATAAAAAGATTTTTTTTTAAAAACCCTTCTCAGCAGCTTCACTCGGGCTGATACAATGACTTGAAAAAGCTCAAAGGTAAATAAACACCTAGAGTGAAACTTGTTTTTCAACAATCTTCAGCTGTAAATTGCACATTAGTGGAAATCATTGAAATATTAGAGCTCAATGATATCACGTTATTACCCAAAGATACATTTTCATTTACATTAAGCTCATCTGCGGCAAAGATTAACCCATTGGAAATCACACTGTTTTTGGTAATCATTCATAAATTTAACATGGCATAGTTTGAAGAGCAGTCCATCCAATACCCCTTACTGTTTTTGTATAGGAGTGAAGCAATTTTAGTAGAGAAGTTAACATTATTGCCAGACCCACCTTTGTGGTGACATGGGGCACACTGGCAAGCGGGGGTTATTGATCCTCAACAGTAGGGTTTGAGGTTGTTTGCTTCTGATGTGCTATGGTCTGTTCTGCTATGGCTCTGCAAACTGGGCCAAGTACAATATCTTCAATTCTTTACTCTGGTAGTAATATTGAGCAAAGGCTTCCCAGGGAGGTAGTGTGGGGGTGCTCGGCCTCAGGAACTCAAGAATTGTACAACAGCACAATAAATAAATGCCCACCCCAGTTCTTATCTTTCAAAAATAGAGTACTTCAATGCACACTAGAACGCAAAGTTGCCATGCCCAGTCCTATTCTCTTGACTTGCGATCAAAACCCAAATCAGGGATCTGAACTCAGACTCAATCTTTATGGTTCCCACCCAGAACTGCAGTAAAGTGACTTAAGGCCAAGTCACTGGGACCTACAGAGCGCACTCCTTAAACTTCTTAATTTTGGAACCCCACAGACAGTGGGGACATGCTGCTCTTTGCACCTCCTGAACAGTCACTCCTGCTGCAGGATTGGCAGGTTCCTTCCCTCTCTCGGAAGACAGGCTTCTAGGTGCTTGAGGCAGGTATACAGCATGCAGTTCCAGCAAGCAGTATGGCTCTGGTGATGTCCTCTTACCTCCTGGAAGCTGGCTGTCGCCCCCCCCCCCCCTACGTACATATACCATTTTCTCCACCATCATGGCCATGTCCATATAATTTCACCAATCCATGTGTGTGGGTGTGGCTGCTACGCATAGTGTTTAGCTATGTTTTGCTTTGCTAGCATTAATCCCAATGTTACCCAAATTTGCGCCAGGGCCGTAAGATCTGTTGCCTCCCAGATGTTTAAAAGGCACTGCTTTGGTTCTGATGGGACCGGGTGCCCGCTGACTCTCGTAATGGTATCCGTGACAGACTTCCAATAACGCATTATGTCAGGGCAGATCCAGAGAGTGTGAAAGAAGAAACCAAGCGCTCCGTATTTTCTTAGGCAAAGGAGGATATTTGCTCTGCCCATCTTGTATAGGGCGGTTCTCGTATAATAAACTCTATGAAGGATTTGTGGCTGTACTAGGCGCAGCTGGGATGTGATCGCTACCTCCCTGGGTAGCGCCAATGCCTCTTGCCAGTCAGTGTCGTCTAGAACTCCCACGCCCACCCCAAATCTCTCCTGCAACTTTTGCATTGGGTCCAGCATGTTATTTATGATCTTTCGATATGTTAGTGAGATTGCTGTAGTGTGTAGATGGTCTGTTAGTTATCTGTCCTTTAGTGACGACGCCTCAGGTGGGGTAGTGTTAGGGGGAATCGCTGCCTCTAAAGCGTGCTTGATCTGAAGGTAGTGGAATTGCTCCGTGGGTGCCATTTTGTATTGCTCCTGGAGCCACGCAAAGGGAACCATCTTTTCTCGCACCCAGTGATCTCCCGCTTTGGAGATTGCAATATCGTCCCATTGCTTGAAGCTCTAAATAATCCCACTTCGACCAGCTCGATTCTGTCTAGACCATAGGCCGGGTCTGTATGGGGAATATGAATCCTTTGATTGATTACAGTGAGTTGGGATGCCCAATAATATACCTGGATATTTGGGAGTGCGATGCCGCCATCGTACCATGTCCGGAACAGCTTCTTCATAGCTATTCTAGCTGGTTTATTATCCCAGATGAGCTTGCTCACTTCTGCTTCTATGGCTCGACAGTACACTGAGGGTACAGCGAAAGGGGTGTTTTTCAATGCGTAAAGAAATCTTGGGAGCGCCATCATCTTATAGAGAGACGCCCTCCCCAAGAGTGTGAGAGGCAGCGATTGCCAGTGTTTTGTGTCCCTTTGCAGTAGATGCAGGGGTGCTTGACGATTCAGATAGTTCTCTTTTTAACTGCCCTTTCTGGCTACTTTTCAGACCCACCATTTTTGTAGAGTGGTGCTTCTCACAATAGATTAGTCTCCAGCTCAGAGCACCCGCAGTACACTTGCAAAGAGATGTGACTTTTCCGCACCTGGCTGCCAATGGACAAATGAAAATGCAATCCGGTAATGACAAAAGGCTGGGCATCAACCAAAGATTCTCCTCAAATTGCACAGCTGATTTTAAAATCCCACCACTCAGCCCTACCTTCTTCATTGTGGCAGTCTTCAGGTGGACTAATAATCAACTTCTTGCCAAACAAACTGCCTAATCCACTTATTGTCTAAGTCTCCTCACTTCAGCTTCAGGAATGTCAGCATAATACTTCTACTCTCTGGGAAAACAACCTCTCCTCGGTTTTCGGCAACCGCCAGGCTTGGGGTATCCAAAATGGATACCGCAAGCCTCATTACTGTGGCACGCATACACACCTGCATTTGCCACGCAGGCTCCACATACAAATACCCACAACACACACTTGGGATGTTTGCACTTGAAGTTAGGTAAACACATAGTAGTGCACATTTACACAAGTGGGCCAGTATGCCTGCACTCCAGTGACCCCGATTTTAAAAATAAAAAAAGTGTGGCACAACTGTGGATTTGCAGAGCAATGAACACTGCCACCACCACTCTATGTATTAAACCCTTAGTCCACTGTCTCAATGAGGACACGCTTGTGCGCCCTTCCAGGTCACAGAACAAGTTCAGGACCGTACTCATTTCAAGGAAGAGGCATAGGCCTCTGCGCATGGTATATATTAGTGTGGTGCTAGAACCAAGAATTAAAAGTCAGGATAGCAGCTCATGCAGTTGGGCACTGAGTGCAGGGGAACATGAGAGCACCATCCAGGGTACATTGCCATTTCAACCAATATAGTGCTGAGCAGGCAATTTTCTTCCATAAATCCCTCATCATCCTAGCTATATTATGGGTGGGAATGACACACCTTCGTTTTGTTTGGACATTTAAGTAAGCCTTCTAGTCGACATTCCCTAAAAATTAAACCTGATCCTTCAGAGATCAAGGCACTCCAGAAGAAAAGGGCATACTTGGGATCCAGCCTTTTGGATTACTCAACAGAGTTCTGCATACTCTGCCAATGCATGTGTTTTACTGTTTAGTAGCAGGTTTGAAATCTGACAGGACCACTCAGCCCTTCATCCGTATGAGGTCGATAAAATGAGCTCAGTTGAGCGGGGTAACCAAAACTCTGTCTTTTCAGAGCAATATTTTGTTAAATAACCATAAACATGTGTTATTAACACAATGAAAGTGGCTTTGGGAATCCAGCACATTACAAAATAGACGAGTTAAATGAAGATAGTTTTTAAAATACCAATTTTCAATAAAGGTTTATAGATGCAGGGGTTGAAACCAGAATATGAATTGTGAACCACATAATGTGGGAGGCTATCAACACAGATGCATTTTTGTTCCCTTTGGTTATAGGCTGGGAATTCTTGTTTGTTTGCCTCTTTTTCACTCCGTCTGAATCTGGATGTCTTATAAAAATAGTAAGTGGCTAGGTGTGGTGTCTGCCTTACGTTTCAGCCCAAATCTAAAGGCATTTTTACGGGCTGGGTTTTTCAGCTGGTAAAATCCAGTCCCACACCTGATCAATGTGGGTGCAGGAGCACTGGCCGGTCGGGATCATGTGACTGAGATCCTATCTGGGGACATCACGCTGCCCTACTCTTAATTGGCCCTATAGAAACTAAGGAGTTGTGTCCAGGAATTTCAGTATTTAAATAAACAGACTGCCTTAAGATCTGCTTACTGTGGAGCACCCAATCTCACTGAGCTTCTGAGCTTGCGTATCCTCTCCAGGGCACATCAGCTTGTGATGTGCGTCAACAGTAATCGTTAACACTGTGACATAACACGGAATGTGCCCCATTCCCCACTGTCTGTGTTGGATTAACTTGTATTTGCTTGTATGCTGTTGAAAGTGTGAAGCATGGGCTGCTATTTAATAATTTGGTGCGTTCTAGGATGGGTTTCGGAGAAGGGTTGGGGCAGCATGAAGAATGCACTGCCCAACCAGACCAGAAATCTGTAGAGTGGGACCTGCTGTTACCGAATATATGATTTTTCAACGATTATAAGTTCCACGCATGGCATTACCACGCGAATTTTACATCGCAAGTGGCTTTACCACGCTGGAATTTACAACGAAGGATTGTACCACGGTAGAAACGTCTTACCTGCACGTCTTTCTTCAGCAGCCCTTACTTCCATCTACCATGGAAACAAGCGTCAAAACACGTCTTCCAAAATAAAAAAAGGACTGTTTTTTTACGTACACTGCACGTCTTTGGGGGAGGCTCTTTCCTTTTACTTCATTAATACCACAGAGCGTTTTTTTTATTTATCTAACTTGCTCCTTAATTGTTGTTATTTTTTTGGGGGGGAGACCCCCCCCAGCCCCCCTAGCCCCCCTCCCAACCCTCCCCCAGCCCCCCCAGCACGACTGGACGGAATACCACGTCTCCCCCCAACCCACGCTGAACGTACTTTCGTGGTCAAGACGGTCGTGGAAGGCACCCACGTTGAAAAAACGTTTGCGTGGTAAGTGTACCGTGGTAAACGTTATGCGTGGGGATGCCTTCGTAGTAAATGATGTTTCCCGCTGTTACCACGCAGAAGGGAGTGCAGACTTATTGGTAGAAGTTGAAACATACCCTGAAATGCTACTGATTAATTAACTTCAATTTACCCTGGAAGATTAAGCTGTCCGATCAATTAGATGACTAAGGGCCAGATGTAGGAAGCCTAATTGATCGGACACCTAAATTACCAAATTTCGGCCGTTACCGACCGGTATTAGGCTTTTCAGATGTAGGAGGCCACATTTCAGGATTTGGTAATTTACCGAATCGGCAATTTAAGAAATCTGTAAATTACTGAATTCTTAAAATACCGATTCTGTAAATTACTGAATCTGTAATGTAGGGAGCACTCAAGTGAGTGCTTCTTACATTTAAGGATTCGTTATTTACCACCAACTATTAGTTGATGGTAAATAACTAATTCCTTTTTAAAAAGCAAATTTTGCTTTTTATTCAGTGCCACGTGGCAGACATACATGCCCTTAGGGCATGTATGTGTGCCACATGTGCACCCATGCACTATTCAGGGGTGCAACAGGGTGTCAATGTGACACCCTGTAACAACCGGATTCTCAGAACAGGCAGCTTACCAACCGTAGCTGACCCAGTCGTCACGTAACAACACTCTTCTCAGGCCACTATTTACAAGATATCTAGAATACTCACCTGAGAAGGTGAAAAGAAGCTATTTACAAGCCTATACAGTCAAAGATACCACTAACACCTAATGGATTCCATGTCTTATCCTATAATTACCTCATTTTATATTCTTTAACGTCGCCCAGCGATATCTTTAACGTCTCCCGACGATATACACTAATGGGGATACTAATGGGGATTCACCTTTAAAAGTTATTTCCCTAATGAAGTTCACACTCTTCCCCCCCCCCCCCCCCCCATCATCCGTTACCTTTCCAGAAGGGCATATCCCATCCTTCTGTATGTCAGCACCTGGTTAAAAGGAAAGGTCAATCTCATTCATAATAACAACATTCAAAGATATATATCATTAAATCTTTATTCTACAATTGAGCATGACAGAATGAGCAAAAGACACATGAATTAAGTTAGTCGCAACCTATAACCTAAAAGGGGATAAAAATGAATGGTTAGATATATTCTACACTAAGCTCAGAACGCCTCACCGTAGACGTGTGCCTTTCCATCTCAGCAGCGGAGCTGATCCCTCTCTCTCTCGCTTTGTCTTCAATATGCTCCGGACTCTGCTCTCCCTCAATGGCTCACGAATACACGTCTGCACCGCTACGCCTAGTCTACGCTGCCATGGTTCCGAAATACTCGTACCCTCTTCTGGACTTAGTCTCTGCCACTCCTGTATGATGTCACTACAGGATCCTCAGTCACTTTCCTTCTTTGTTTCAGGATTTCAATTAGCTGATGATATCAGTCTGTATGCACCAGCCTTTGGACCAACTTCTTCTGTCTACTCCACACGTTGCTCTCTCCTCTTTCTCTTCGCTCCTTGATAATATAGAGCTCTCTTTCTCTATGGAAAATTCCGGTATTAGGCCGACTCCCACCAAATTCCTGTACCAGTCCCCGGCTCCCTTCGCCTTCCACAGTGGCCACCTGCGTATTGCGTCTAGAGCCGGGGAGACAAAACCATTCCCTTGATAAGGGCCAGTCTTGATCGGTTCTTCACTAGTGAATAACAGAATGAATTCTAAACACTACCTTTACCCTGCAAGCGCCTCGAACAGTTGAGACAGAAGTACAAAATGGCTTCTCTCTAGCTTTCGGGCCTGTAGCCCCAAGAAAACGGAAAAAGGCACTAAACCCTGTCAAAGCGCATAGTTAAGCCCTATAAATGAACCAAATGCAACTAGGACTGAGATGGTAGTGGATTATAGTCACCACCAGTCTGAAAATAGACTAAAATTACCCTGTCGCTACACACCCTGCCACCCTTGATAGGGTTCCCCCTATTACCGATTCGGTATTTACCGAATCTGTAATTCCCATTCATTCCTATGGGCCTCCAGACCCATAGGAATGAATGGGAATTACTGAATCGGTAAATACGATTCTTAATTACCGAATCTTACCGATTCAGTAATTTTAACAGAAAAATTATCTACATCCCATTTACCTATTCTTGAATACCGAATCGGTAACATTCGGTATTTAAGAATAGGTAAATTGAGATTACCTACATCTGGCCCTTAGTGAATTGAATGAACTCCGTGCCCTTTCTCAGCTAAATGGAAGAAGGTGTTAGGGGTACTCTGGTGACTTATCTACTAAACTCCTTCCTATCTCCTTGAAAAGATGTCCAGCCCTTTGTTGGTCAGGGCTCTTACTGTGAGCAAAAAATATAAACACATCTGACCAACTAATCAGTCTGTTGACCACTGCTTGAGTCGGTTACATTTTTAAATTCTCCCACAAAACCTATAGAGCCTTGAATGGACTTCTTATTTCCATGACAAACGCAGGCTAGCTGTACGACTGTTGGGGCTACAAATATATTTCTTTGGTCTCCTAAGTCTGAGTCCGTTCCAAATTCCACTGAGATTTAGACAGTAAACACTAACGCAGCAGGGTACAGTATTTACGGAGTGCGGTATTACCATAGAATTTTTATTTCTACACTTTGAAATGGTGGATAACATTACCATACACTTGTTTTCCCCCATTTGGAGCCAACCTGGTAAAAAAATATGCGGGTGGGTGGGAGTTTAGTGTAGCAATTATCGATTAAACTCAAAATCCTGATTTGGGCATACATTCCCTTGTGCCGGGTACATGATTCCCGATGGGGTTGTAGCAAGACTTTAAATTTGCAGGCCAGGTATTCTGCTCCTGTTGTGGCTTATAATATTCTATTTGTTGTTTAAATACAGCTCTCCAATTTCCCTTTGTTAGGTTGCACTTAACAAATACTGTAATAAATGCAAATTTGACTGCCAAGCACTCTTCACACCCGCATTCATAGCCAACCCAAACACCTCTATACCAAGATACATACCAGATCTTTTTTTTTTACACCGCCATGGCCGACCACACCTTCTTTACATGCATGAGGCCACTGCTGGTCTGCTAACAGGACATCAGTTAGCAGTGGTTTTATCTTGGACTAGTATGTAAGGTTATGAGATGCCTCCAGGTCACCCAAGGAGACAACACTGCAGATCTGGGGTTTCTTTTGACAGCCTGATGCATTCTGGGAGCTGTAGTCAAATGTGTTCGCTTGTTTTGATCCCAATGAACAAACCTCTTCAAACATTGATGTGTAAAAGATAACCCTAAGATGTAATATTGTGTTATGGGTGACATTGAGTCATCTGTTAACCTTTCCACATATGGTTGAATAGCTGAAGAAAATACTATCATGATGACCTCTAAAGTTAAGGTGAGTAAGGGTCTGGCATTCAGTGATGTCTTGAGTAGATGTAAGGTTTAATTGAAGAGTCCTGCGCACCTGCTGAAGCTTCTGATTGCCGTAGACAAGTAGGTCTTCCGTCGATTATGTGACTTCATCAATGCAGCCCTTTGTCTTGCGGCTAGTGGGGACTGGACGTGTTATCTGACGAATAGCTGACTTTGGAGGAGTTACACATGTTGAGAGCTATTCATACTTATTACATTTTTTTAATGAAGCATAGGCATGCAGTCGATTGCTTGAAGTAGGTTTTTAATATAGCTAGCTCACTGCTTAATTTGTTGAACTAAAAATGCACAGTCCTAAAGTATTTATTTGTAGCCCGCTGTTGGTGGTGTAGAATGTTGGGGTTGCTGAATACCAAAGCTACCTAATTTTTGGTCAGAGGAGAAACGCAGGGCTCCACATATGCATGGCGTTCCAGAGGTCTTGGTTTCATGGAGAGGTGGTGGTTGAGGGTGATGGTGCTAAATTTCTCAGCCACCTTTCATTTTCATCCTCCGTCTGCCTGGGGTGGGAAGGGGCCCCTCCATATACTCTAAGGGGAGGTCCTGCAGTTTTGTTATCCGCCTGGTCTTGTTTCCATCACATGCCTCTGCCACCCCACCCTTCCTGTCTATTGCAGGTTCTTTTTTTTATCCTTTAGTTCGCACTTTGTGACTATTGTCTTTTTTTCTTATCCTCTTCCTTTCTCCAGCTTCTTTCTTCAGCTTTATGCATTCCTCCTCTCATCAAAAATCTGATGTTGAAAAATAACCCCCACCCCTCCAAAATGTACTGGTGCCCACCTGAACGTGTGGTACCAGAACAGTTTTCAGATAATTGCGTACAGATGATCACCCCATTTGTGCTGATAGTAGAAAATCCACACGCAATAGGAAGACACTTGTGTAAACGACATTCAGGGTACAATATTTATGTTGGAGGATATTCCTGTACACGATATTCTGACATGCAGCTGTGGCACAAATTAAGCACTGCGCGGTGCATCTGTATGCCGAGAATATCAAGGCACCAGACAGATTACGGGCCTACAGCAATGCCCCTGGGGAGTCCAGTTAGGTTGTAAATGGGGGAGAGGATGCCGAGACAAAAGATTTCACAAAACTGGGTGGGTGTGCGTGTACTGCACTTCATGTGATGCCCCGGTTACAACTGTTGAAGGGGGCGTGCGAGTTACTCGTGCTTGGTCTTGCCCTGTCCTCTGACGCTGATCGCTTACGTCAGAGGTTGGTTTAGTAATCCGTTCCGATCACTACATTTTTGCCTCCAGTCTGGATGCATTCAGTCGATGACCAACCCATTGCTGGAACGCGTGACTCACTGGAGTTTACAGAGCGAACAAAGGCGCGCGCTTGCAGGCTGTGGCGGGTTAACCCCTTCATGAGTGACTATATTAATACCTGCTTGACTTCTTATTAGGGCCTAGGAGCACGAGTAACAGGCTGTGCCAGATATTACGCTGCCCTACGCATATTTACTTTTTTCATATCTTGTAGATAAACGCGTGTTTCCTCGTGCCTCGCCCTCATTAAGGGCTCTGGTGCTGTGTTGATAACAGGCGGACTTTAATGTGTTCTTCTCGTTTAATAAAACGTCCCCTGCTCTCAAAGCACGAGTCGTTTTTAAAAAAAATATTTTCCCTCGGTTTTTGCAGGTTTCGCCTCTTTGGCGTTTAATAGTCGGATTTTTCTACGTTTGTTACGTTATTGTTCTTGTATATCGTAGCATTTACAAATTAGTTGTGTTCTTATCGCTGTTCCGGTATTGGTGTCTTGGTTGTCTTGAAGTGTTGGGATTCGCCACTTGAGGGGATGTCTTAGTCATTTATCGTTTTTCAACTTTTCTTCGTTAGTGTATATGGTTTGAGGATGATACTCTTGGAGGGTGCTATGGACGGGTAGCACTGGTTCTTCCAACCTCCTCGGTCCGCCTCAGCATGAATTAGAGGTGTATCTTCCCAGGGGTGCGGGATTGTATGGGTTGGAACCCCTCTTTCCCCCCCCCCCCCCCCCCTGCCCCCCAAATCATATTTTACATTCAGGTCAGTCCAATCTAGCTGGGACGCAGATGGATAAGTGCCTCTTATTGTAATTGTATTATATAACGCTTACTACCCCATAAGAAGCATTAAGCCGCTTTTCGGCGAGTAGCACTCTACTCAGGAACCCAAAAAGGATTAGTGGTGAATTTGTAAAGGGAAATACGAAATTAGTTAGTAGGATGGAAATTCTTTAGAGATCATAGTAGTAGGATAAGGTTTGGGATGAGTAAATGAGAGATGGAGGGGGATGAGTTTCTAGGAGTGGATTTGGGAGAAAAGTGAGCTATCGGATGAGTCTAGGAGGAATACATGAGGGGAGGGTTTAGAAAGGCTTGTTTGGGAGAACTGAATAGTAAAAGAGGTTTGAGATGATGCAAGGAGGGGTTGTGGAGGGAAGAGTCTAGAAAGTGTTATTTTAGGGGTCATAGTAGTAGAATGGGGTTTGGGATGAGTCAGAGAGTGGAGGTAGAGGGTATATTAAGGGAAGTATAGGGTGAGATATAGGATGTGAGTTGGAGGTAAACTAAAAGTAAAAAGGAGCATAATACTTTTCTATGCATAGCTTAATTGTAAGTACAATAAGACACATTAATCAATTGCATCCAATTATTGTAATCCGGGAGTCTTTTGTGGTCTGTTTTCAAGTCCACTTTATTGAAGTTAAATTGCAAGCGTGCATCAGCCCAGCCAATGGGTTTCGCCCAACAGGACTTCATTAGGATTGGAAATAATTCTATAGTGAAACAATTGTAGATGAATATTTGATAAAAATGTGCTTATTCATGCAGTGAACTATATACATATTAAATATAAAATAATATAAGTAATATGTACATTTTTTAAGCAGACCGAACAACCTAACTAATGGTATATATTTATAAACCTATTTGTCATGCAAATTTATACAAAGGCATACACATATTGTAGATACATACATTTAATCCAAACAAATGTTTATATACACAGGGATATGATGTACATTTATGTTTGAGTGTGGTAGTTATGTGGGAAGAGCCAACACTTGAGTAGTAGTCTTCTGAAGATAAAATAGTTCTCTGGATCTTATGTTCAGGGGTAAAGAGTTCCATAGTTTGGCTGCTTGGACAGAGAAGGACGTGCCACCCATAGTTTTATTTCTTGTATGGTGGAATTTTGAGGTGAGTTGCCAATCTAGAGCGGAGGTTCTTTTGTTGAATGTGTTTAGTGATTTTTATTTCTGATGGAGAGCAGCCCTGTTCCATGAATCACTTTGTGAGCGATTCAACCAGCTTGTATGTGGATCTTCTGGCAACCGGTAACCAACCAATCAATCAATCAATAAATCGGCATTTGTAAAGCGCAGCGCGGTCGCCCAGGGGGTATCTGTTTGCTGGTTCTCCTTCGAGGTGCCAGGTCTTGAGTCTCTTTCTGAAGTCCGCCATCGAGAAGGCTATACACAGTTGGAGGGGAAGGTTGTTCCAGGTCTTGACAGTGATGTAGGCAAAGGAGTGACCACTGCTGTGACTGCGATGGGGGTGGGAAGGAGAGTGAAGAGGAGTGAAGAGGAGAGCATGTGTCTGGAGGACTGGTGGGAAGTACAGTCAAAGGTTGATGTAGGCGGGTCCTAGGTCATGGAGGGCTTTGTAGGTGTGCGTGAGGATCTTGAACTGGCATATCTTCTGGATGGGGAGCTAGTGGAGGTCTATTAGGTAAGCGGGCGATATGGGTTCATTTGGGGAGGTCCAGGATGAGTCTCGCTGCAGCGTTATGTATGGTCTGTAGTCGTCTGAGGAGCTGGGTAGAAATGCTGGCCTAGAGGGCATTGCCGTAATTGAGGTGGCTGGTGATTAGGGCCTGAGTGACCGTCTTTCTGGTGTTGGCTGGGATCCATCTGAAGATTCTGCAGACCATACAACGTGTGTGGGAGCTGGAGGAGGTGACTTAGTCGACTTGTTGTTTCATGGTTATTTGGTTGTCAAGGATGATGCTGAGGTTGCGTGCATGATCGGTCAGTCGGTGTCGGTGTGGGTACGAGTTCTGCAGGCCACCAGCTGTGGTCCCATGCAGAAGTGTTCTTCCTGAAGATCAGTAGTACAGTTATGTCAGCGTTGAGTTGGAGGCAGTTGTAGCTCATCCATTTGGTTATGTTAGTCATGGCATTGCAGAAGTTGGTTTTGGCATTGGAGGGGTACTTTGTGAGCGAGAGGATCAGTCTAGTGTCATCTGCGTAGGAGATTAAGTTGAATTCGTGGGATCTGACGACATTTGCGATGGAGGGGTCATGTAGATGTTGAACAGGGTGGGTATGAAGGACGATCCTAGTGGTACGCAGCATAGGATGTTTTTGTGTGCGGAGGTTAATAGTCAGTCGGATGCTCTGAGTGCGTCCTGTCCGGAATGAGGCGCTCCACTTGAGGGCGTTGTGCTGCATGCCTTAGTTGTAGAGTCTGTTGATGCGTTTTGTGGGAGAACGGTGCAGCAGAGAGGTGTAGAAGGATCAGGGCCACAGTTTCTGCGCAGTTGGGGTGTTTCAGTGCTGTGGTTGGCACAGAATCATCCAGATTGTGAAGCATCCAGTAAGTGGTTTTGTTCCAGGAATTCAGTGAGAGGCTGGTCGATGGCTTTCTCGAATACTTTGGCTGGGTAGAGGATCAGGGGAATCAGACAATTTTTTAGATTGATGGGATTGGCAGAGACTTTCTTTAGGAGGGGTATAACGTCTGCGTGTTTCCATCTATCTGGGCAGGTTGCAGTGGACATGGAGGAGTTGAGGATGTTGGTGATGGTGTGCTGATAGGGTTCATTGCAAGGTTGTAGAGGTGGTGAGGGCAGGGGGGTCAGTGGGCTCCCCAAATGGATGGAAGATATGATAGCTGAGGTGGTCAGAGTGGTGATTGGAGACCATGTGGTAATGGTTTGTCTGATGTTTGCTGATTGGTTAAGGTAGTTGGGTTGAGGGTGGCGATTTGGAGAATAAATTTGTTGTAGATGTTGGTGATTTTGCTGTGGAAGTAGTGCGAGAGGGTCTCTCAGAGTTCTTGGGATTGGTGTAGGGTTGGAGAATTCTTTGACTATTTTGAAGAGGTCCTTTGAGTGGTTGGCCTCAGATTCGATGCAGGTGGTGAAGGCTACATTCTTGGCTTCCTCGATGTGCCGGTGATAGTTGCTGAGGGCTGCTCTGTCAGCAGGGTTCTTAGTGGCACGCCATAGGGCAGAGGTCTTCAATCTGTGGGGCGCGACCCCCAGGGGGGTCGTGGTGTCCTGGGAAGGGGGTCGCAGATTCTGCCAGAGTGCAGTTCCTGGCGTCAGGCTGATGGAGGGTGCTCACGGCGGAGGCCGCCTAATTCACACCGAGGTGTGAAACACATCACAGCATCATTAACAAGTAAAGGTCTTTTAAAGACCTGTGATAGTACTCTGGTGTGCCTTTGTGTGTGCCCAAGCTGTTTCAGACGGGCTGACATACACGAGCTGGGGGGGGGCTGGGGGAGGAGGCTGCAGCCCTTTGAGTTTAATGGACTTAGCTGTGGGTTTATTTTTACTTTTAGTTTTAACGTTTTATATAGCACTAGTTTAGTAGGTATCAGAGCGCTTTAGAAATACACAGTAAACAGCAGAAGGACAGCAGAAGGACATTACAATCATTGGTTCAAGTCCCACGAGCCCTCATACCTGGCGCCTGTGCAGGAGAAATGTGGCTGAGAGTCTGTTCTTCACGGTGAGATGTTTTCACAGCTGGCTGCCCCCCCTCCCCCCCCCCCCTCCAAGCAGGGAGGCACAGGGATGCCCTGCCATGAGAGAGGAAGAAGGAAGACGAAGCAGAGGGATACTGACCCCCCATGAGAGATGCACAGACAAGGTGGGTGAATGAATGATGGGTGGATGGATGGATGAAAGGGTGGACGGATGAAATGTATGGTTGGATGAAAGGGGCTGTATGGATGGACGGATGGAAGGATGAAAGGGTGGACGGATGTGTGAAAAGGTGGGTGGATGAATGATGAGTGTATGGATGTAAAGATGAAAGGGTGGATGGATGGATGCAGGATGGATGGATGTGTGAAAAGGTGGGTGGGTGGATGAAAGGGTGGATGGAAGGATGAAAGGGTAGTTTGGATGCGGGATGGATGTATGGATGGATAAAAGGTTGCATGGATTAATGATGGATGGATTTTTGAAAAGGTGGGTGGATGAGTGATGAGTGATGGGTGAATGGATGGATGTAAGGGTGGATGGATGTAGGAAGGATGTAAGGATGAAAGTGTGGGTGGATGGATGAAGGATGGATGTATGGATGGATAAAAGGTTGCATGGATGAATGATGGATGCATGGATGGATGTGTGAAAAGGTGGGGGATGAATTATGGATGGGTGGATGGATGGATGAAGAATGGATGTATGGATGAAAGGGTGGATGGATATATGGATGGAATAATGAAAGGGTGGATGGATGGATGTATGGATGGAAGGATGAAAGGGTGGATGGATGAAAGATGGATGTATGGATGGATAAAAGGTTGCATGGATGAATGATGGATGGATGGATGTGTGAAAAGGTGGGGGATGAAGGATGGGTGGGTGGATGGATGGATGAAAGGGTGGGTGGATGAAGGATGGATGTATGGATGAAAGGGTGGATGGATATATGGATGGAATAATGAAAGGGTGGATGGATGAAGGATGAATGGAAGGATGAATGGAAGGATGAAAAGGTGGATGGATGAAGGATGGATGGATGGATGTATGGATGGATGGATAAAAGGTTGCATGGATGAATGATGGATGGATGTGTGAAAAGGTGGGTGGAAAAATGATGGGTGGATGGATGGGCGGGTGGATAGGTAAAGGATGGATGTATGGATGGAAGGATGAAAGGGTGGATGGATGATGGATGTATGGATGGATAAAAGGTTTCATGGATGAATGATGGATGGATGGATGTGTGAAAAGGTGGGTGTGTGGATGGACGGGTGGATAGGTAAAGGATGGATGTATGGATGGAAGGATGAAAGGATGGATGGATGAAGGATGGATGTATGGATGGAAGGATGAAAGGGTGGATGGATGAAGTATGGATGGATGTGTGGAAGTGTGGGTGGATGAATGATGGATGGATGGATGTGATTAGGTCTTACGGGCGCATTTATGGTTGTCGATAGTTGTTTATGATGAGGAGTACCAGTTTCTAGAATCTTTTTTTGTCGGAAGGGGGTCCTTTCGCCTAAAAAGGTTTTACAAGGGGGTCTCGGCATCAAAAAGTTTGAAGACCTCTGCCATAGGGCCTTCAAGCCAGGGGAGATGTAGACTTGTGACTTTACATGTAGGAGTAGTCTGGCAGCAGAGTTGTGAATCTGTTCTAGTATTTTCATAGTTGGTAAAGATGATCCATAGTAGAGGCTATTGGCTTAATCGAGTTAGACAGTAAAAGAGATCTAGTAGCCTGGACCTTGTGTGGAAATCCCAGGTGGTTGGAAGATGCGTTGCAGCGTTTATATAGTAATGAAGCTTGATCTTTCTAGTTGCCCACTAAGGCATTTATTGTGACCCCCGGAGTGAAATACACTTTTCTGGTGAAAATTAGATTGCGGTATTTTGCCATTTTGTTGGCCTTCCTTGAAGTTTATCCAGTTCTCAAAATTGCATCAGAAGTGTAGTGTAGATGTATATCTTATATGTGGAGTAGTGTATTCCATTCTGTTAGTCCATAACCAAAAAGATAAAGCATACTAAAGACTATGATACTGGCATCCCTAAATGTTGAATGCATAACCTACAGCAAACACTTTTGAGGGCAGGCCATGTGCCGTAGGCCCTTGCCTCTCCCTCACGTGGTTATAATAGGATGACCTTTTATCTGACACTCAATGACTCATGTTAGAGCTGCACACACAGCAGATTATTTTCACAATGGTGCTTCTCGTGTTGGGACTCAGGACAGACACTGATCCAGGCAGCCAGTGAAAGTCAGATCAAACCGGTTAGGTTAGATGTGCTCCGCCGTTGCACTAACTCTCCTCTACCCACCCTCATCACCTGAATGGGCAACTGTGGCTACTAGCGCAGCACTGCCAGTGGCTCACACCCAAAGGAGGATAGTGCAGCGCTGGTAGAAGCAAGAGAGAGCAATGAATGCAGGCCTGCCCCAAGCTTAGCTGGTCCTTGCTAGATGTTCTGGAAGTAACGTGGGGGTTGGCGTTGTGGTTGCTCAGTGGCCTAATGCATCCACTCAAAGAATGTGTGTTTGCTCTTTTGATCTTGGCTTTAAAGCCCAGGAGGTTCTCTCAGCCCTTCATCCTTCTGAGGGCGATAAAATGAGTAACATTGAGTTCAGTAATAATACACATCTTTTAGAAAGCAACACATTGCCCCAAGCGTTGAAAGTACACTTTACTAATAAGTTCTTATCCAGCATTTTGTCCTCTTGAGGGCTTGTTCTTCCATCAATTGCCACTGATCATATTGGAACCCCTTTCTTTAATTCTGATCTCCTCCATTTGCTTTGCTACTATGTAAGGGGCCCATTACTATAGTGCAAGGATTCTTGGTTTGGAATTTTCCTCTCCCACCATCTCGCTTCAGCCACACCCCAACTTTGTTTCACATCGGTATGACCTTTGAATCAATGCGTCTGTCCACTGCCTGTCCTTTTTAGTTGGATACACAATGGTGCTTGTTGGGAAATCTCAGGCTCACACCCCCTAATATTCACTAAGACACACCCCTGGCATTAATTCCACAGAAACCCTGGCTTTAGTAGACTTATTCCCTCTTCCCACAAGTGTGGTAGAGTACTGCACACTATACACCATAACTTGTGCAGCAAGGGAAATAAAGAGTCAAACGTTTTAGAACTAGGGATTGTACCTGTTAACACATGAGGGGCCCTTGGTGGCAACTCTTTGTGTGTTAAGATAGCTGTGGTGCCACACTACTTGCCAGTTTAGAGTCTGGTATTCCATTAATGCAGCAACACTAGGACATGGTAGTAGTAACTACATTAGCCTGGAGTTACGCAGATAAAGTTTGCAACTAAACCTCATCAGCCATTTTCTGTTGGACCAGAAGTTGGAATAGTGACTGTTACAATTTTTTTCAATGCATATTATTTTGTCATTTGTGCTTCTTCCCCACGCCAGAATAGCTGCCTGACTTTGCAACTCTAGCTCAGTTTTGCAATATTACTGCTATGGGCTGCTTAAGGATATTTTAACAGCAGAGGACTCTGTGACTTTATTTTCTTGGCCGCTGTCTACTAACTGACAATGAATCCCTTTTGGAAGATTTGTTTTCTGCACTATTGCCTTGAACATTACCCTCCTGTCACAACAACCTGAAGGCGAAACGTGGGCATGCTTTGCAAGTGGCTGGTTGTCTAGAGCAATGGAGTTCTATAGGGACTTCTGATGTGAAGGCCAATGAGGCATAGAAGATAGCCTTGTGGATTAAGCATGTGGATATTCCTTTGATGCATGCATCAATGGGTAGTCTGTGTGTGGATCAAAGAACTGTGGTGATGAGTTGTTTTTATTTGGCATTTTGTGTGATCTTGGCTCCACTTAGTGTTACAAAGAGATATTCCGACATTGTCAGTTCTTGGACAAAAGCTGTGAAGTCCTGTTACACGA
Source organism: Lissotriton vulgaris (assembly GCF_964263255.1). Lineage (NCBI taxonomy): Eukaryota > Metazoa > Chordata > Amphibia > Caudata > Salamandridae > Lissotriton > Lissotriton vulgaris. The sequence continues at coordinate 83,999 of NW_028250096.1, forward strand.
GGAACCTTATAGCTGTTCAGTAGAACTGCTGGAATGCGCATGATTCTAATTTGGTTTGAACCCAGTTCATTGTGGTTAAGGTGGAGTCGAAAGAGAAGCTTAGTGGTTTGCTTGCTTAACCTTGGTTGACAGTGGTTCTGTTACGTGGAGCATGTGGTTTTGCACAACCTGATTAATATTTGTTCTTCCAGAAGCAATTGTGGTTGTTTACAAAGCTATATCCTCTGGGTGCCTAGAGGTAAAACAAAAATATGACTAACAAACATTCTTCATGAGGCAATAACAGATTACCTGCTTCCTTTGAGTTTTTATTTTATTTTTCTAAAACGTTATGCTCTGTTCCTCCTCCGGCTGATGTTTTGGCCAGAATGATCATTGACGATGGGTGTCTGGATGAACTTTCTAAACAAAATGTTTAGCACCTTTTTTATTTAGTTTTTTACTCTTTCTGTCTGGGTGATTTAAGAGTGTCAGAAAATTGGAAGCTGGAATCTTTTATGACGTTTTTCATGGCTTCAGTGCCTCCATTATGGAAATGGATTTGTATACATACAGTGGCTGGAGTGAACCTTTTCACCCTGCGAGAGACTCGCTTCATCTTCTGCAGGACTAAACTCTCCATTTAAATATATTGCCTCTTCTTCATATCTATATTCTGACAAAAGTAGCAGCTTTTTTGTTTTCATCTAATGGCACCTTTACTGTTGTGCTTTGTAAGTATACTTGGGCCACATTTTAAATCGGCAAAAACCACAGGTGATGGACAGAATGCAGAACAATGTCATACATTCACCCCAGTACAGACATCTGGGCCTAAATCCATCGTTTTTTTGTACTCCACACCACCTCAGTTCAGACATGGCCATATGCAAATCAGTCTGACCCTGTGCCTCATGGGAACAGTCCAGCCCGAACTGCCAAGACATGCCTTCCCTGGACCGGAAACAAGCTTCCGAGGACTGGTTTCTGGCATTCCAGCCGTCTTCAGCCCGGCTTGCTTGAATCCAGTGGTGTGGAGAGAATGGGACTCGCGTCTGAGCATACCCATCCCACTCGGGGAGACAAATGCAAAAAACACAGGTGATACTGGGGTGAATGTATGACATTGTTCTGCATTCTGTCCATCAACTGTGGTTTTTGAATTTGTCACCCCCAGTGGGATGGGTATGCGCAGACGTGAGACTGATTTGCATATGGCCATGTCTGAACTGGGTTGCGGTGGAGTGCAAAAAACAATGGATTTAGGCCCAGATCTCTGTACTGGGGTGAATGTATGACATTGTTCGGCATTCTGTCCGTCAACTGTGGTTTTCACATTGTAAATCGGCGGCACCACAATATTTTTGCTCCACTATTATGCTTTTTCTTAGTATTTTCCCTAATACTTCTCATCTTCTATTACTCGTCACAAAGGAGTATACATTTGCTTGGAACGTTAACTTTTATGCCATATTTGCAGGTTATGTTTTTAAGCCAATTTATTTGCAATTTATTTTTTTCATTCTGTATAGTCTCAGGCTCGGAGTCCAAGAGTTTCCATATTACTGGAAACTGTGTACATAGCTTCCAGTCAGTTATTCTGACCCATTTGTGTTTGTTGTGTTGCTTTCACCCACTAAAAGTTTACATCGAGCCATAGGGTTACCGGCTACACTTAGAACTATATGGTGAAATCTAGATCATTAGTATTCCATCACCCCCAATTGTGTCTACATATTTAGTAAAGCATCTGCAATTCACAATACCCTTGGTAACATGGTTGTTATTTTTGGCATAACAATGTTGCCGTATTGTGTATTGTTGTTTAGCTATTCAATTTACAATCTCTACTTCCATCCACAGACCGTACTTTCATTTTCAGTGGCACGCGTTCTTGTTGTTAGTCTGTCTGTGTATGCTGTCTTTTTAAGCATGTGATGGCCACCTTGAAAATAATGCCTATAAGAAGCCCATGCCTCCTCCAGTTCTCAACCTCGGGATTTTTGCTACAAATAGATGTCTCTATTTAGCAGGGGTTGTGGGGGCATCTTTTTATCTTGCTATTTCACCCTGAGAATATTGGGTCTTGGTGCCTGATCTCTCGCTTGAAAGTTGTAACCTAATATGTGTGTATGGACTATTTTAGTAGGGATATACGCCTCCTTTAGTTTTTCTTATTTGCTTTGTTAGTCCCCGTTTTAGATTTGCTTCTTTACACCTTTCCTTATTTTGAGTGAGGGAACTGGTGCAGCATGCATTGCTCGTTTATTTTGCGGTCTTCCTGTTGGTGTTTCTTTAAATTTTAAATGTCTTCCTCCTTGATTGTTATTGATTTTACATTCTTGTCAAGGCTACACTCCATTTTAACGGCATTGAGAAGGTATTTGTCATTTCTGAACGGTGTAGTCAGGTGGTTGCCACAGGAGCTGTTAAAGGGCCTCCATAAATACTACTTGTGACGTCCGTGTGTCTCTCCGTTTCCTGGGGTGGAGGTCACATCCGTATCGGAGGTCATAGTCTGTTTAGAGCTATGCAGAGCTGGAGTGGTGCCAAATGGACACCTCGGAATGATGCTTGCTCAAGCACTGGCTGGATTTATAATCCCTTTCGTTTTCTAGTTCCGGCTGCTCGTGGTTAGCCTTTGTTTAACTGGAATGTCGATAGTTCGATGACTATATATGTAAAGGCATTTGAAGATTCAAGGGTTCGAGATCCTTTTATGTTATGTCTTACTTTTTTCAATAATTGATCCATTTTGTAATGTGATTGCAGCCTTTCTTGCAGCTGTGATGGTCGATCTGTAGAACAGTAATTGGCCTTTAGTTCCATTACATTCTTACTCGATCTGATGTTGTTTATTTCCCATAACTGTAGCCTGTGTGGATGTGTCTTATTCTGAGCACGTTCCTGCGCACAGTTCGACATTTGTAAGTAATGAATTAAGAGGATTGTAGTTTTCATGGCAAAAGGTAGAGTTGAGTTGTTTGCAGGTTGCGCCGTATTTATTGCTCGAGATTACCAGCCAGTCATAAGATCTGGGATTTTGTGTTGCAGGTATTTGCTCTGAAAGAACCTGGAGTATGAATATTAATTACTTGAGGGTAAACTGTTTTGGGACCTCTTCGCCTTCCATTTGGTAGCAGGCCGCAAATGTTGCCTTCAAGGTCGTTACTGTTTCCATGCACAGTTTATTTTTATATTTCTTGTAGAAAATTGTTCAGATACCTGTAGAGTGATCTGTTTTTTGTTCCCACCTGCGGTCATTGCTTTTCTTCTACAATCAGGCATTTTTAGGATTTCTGGCCCGAAATGGTGATAGCATTTCTAAAACTGTTAAAATAAAAAAATGGTGCTCCTTTTGTTGTTTGGGTGGGGGAATAACTTGTTCTATCTAGGTGGGTCCAGTCCCCTTCACTGAGGATGGATGTGTAGCACAGAGCGTCTGTGGTTTCACTATTGTTACTGGGTAAGCGCTTCTTTCCAGCAGTGCTGTCTTTATTAGGGAAATCCCATCTGATTTCCGGGTCTGGATTGTTACCTTCAAGGACAGTCCCTCAAGAGTGAGTTATTATCTTTAGTCTGGACTGACTCCATGGTGCCGGGAAGCGCAGATCTGGCATGGAGGAGGGTGTTAGTACTCTGGGGTCAATCATACAGACTTTTATTAACTAGCCTCGTCTGTGGGCAAATCTTCATACTGGCCATGGCAGCTCCAGACACTGGAACTGATGTCTGAAGGATATGCTGCTCTTGGCATCAGCGTTTGCAAAGCACAAGTTTGCTTTTCCAGGCGATTTGTGAGTTAAAAAAAAATATTGTTGCTACTTCTCAAGTACCTAGGATTAAGCCCTCCATTTTGTCCTTCTGTACTCTAATCGCTGATGAGAAAGTAGGTTGAAGGGTATCCATATAAAGGGGCACATGAAATGCTGCAGCATTCAGTCTGCCACCTTTGGTTGTACTGCCCAGGACTGTAAACCAAGCTCATAGTGATAAACGGCAATGCACAGATTGCCAGATTTGGTTGAGGGCTCACAGTCTCTTGCCTGCAGACTTGATCATAGATCTAGCTGTTAACCAAATTGCAATGTAAGCACTAAACATTTGTTTGAGTCTTGCCACAGCCCACAGTTTTGCTTTTCTGTTCATTTTAATGTGATACATGAATATCTATAGCTTTCCAAACTAAAGCTCCTATTATCACCTTGACCTTTGAGTGTTGCTGCTTTGTTTCATCCAATTGTGTGTTTCATATACTTATTAGTATCCTTATCACCTCATTTCGTAAGAATTGAATCTCTAAAGATTGTGCCGTTGTTGCGTTTCATATCCTTATTGCCTTCTTTAGTAAGACCTGGATCTCTACGGGATAGCGTAGTTTGTGAATATCGGATCCTTATCACCTCTTTTACCTTTAGTAAGACCTGGATCTGTAAAGGGATTGCCAAATTGGTGTGTTTGATATCTAAGACTTGGAACTCTAAGGGACGGTGAGGTCGAGCAGTCAAGCACATTTGGCACCTATTGAGCAGTGAAGTAGTACCTGGGCCCAGGGGACCTCAACAGTAAATGACAGTTAATCACCAGAGAACTGCCTATGTCCACTTGCCACCACAAGACCGGATAAAAAAAAGGCTAAATAAGAACTTCGAGAAAAATTTTTACATCCCTGTTCCTCACTATTGTTGTCTATTGAAGTTTTGAGCAGATTAATTTCTGTTTGTGGTGCTAGGTGTATATTGGGCAAGGAAAATAATGAATTAATTTTGAACCCATACAATGGCGACTGTTCCACTCATGACACCATAACTTTGAGATCAGCGAGCACTGCCTTACATTAGGAAAGGCTGTTGCTGCTGCAGACAGGACCTTTCCTTGTGCCTGTTTCTGAAGACCTCATTGGTAATGGCTGTGAGGTTCAGGCTGACTGCCTTTTTGGAGCATTCTGGAAGAGCTGCAGAGGCGGCCCGTGAGGACTCAGAGGACACTTTGCATTGCAGACGGTGTAGGGTTGTGTTAACCCACGTGGAGGGGAGGGGAGGCGGTTTCAAGACCGACCACTGTTGTATTGATTCGAAAGTGATATTTGTCTGAGTTGAAAGTGAACAATGAAGGGGTGGCGGGTGCAGGAGGCCTCATCACATTATTTTGGTCTGGGTCCCACAAAAGCCAGCACAGTGATTAATTTGTGAAAAATGAAGTGCCAGGGCCCCCGAGGAGTCCACTGCAGCTGGCACCGCCCCAGCTTCTGCCAAATGCCAATGACAACAGTACCGATGTGCTAGTTTAAAGTACATTAAATAGCCATTGAGGTCTTCGGCAAAACAAATTGGCACACAGAGCCACCATGTGGTGGATAAATGTAGGCTGGTGTTTAGGAAAAGTTGCCGACGCCAAACACCGGCATAAATTCAATATTGATTAATAACATCCCTGCTGGTGAGTTTGAGCCGATGCTCCACATTGAACAGAAGTAGTTCTTAGTATGCATGTTGGTTTGGAAGGCACTCCTCATCTCACCACTTGGGCCCACCCCTCAACTATGGTATTTACCAGGGGCCAATGGAGTGATTTGAATGAAATGTGTTCCCCCTGGTTTCTTACTTGATTCTGATGGAGTTAGAAGTGGATGGTGCAGCAGGTTCACTGATTAAATGGAAACATCTGTAATACGTCCTTTTCACCTTGGAGCATACACTTTGCGTTCCATCAATAATACTATTTGATATATTGAAAGATTACAAAGTGAGGCAGAATTGAACATTTTCCTACACACTACCCAGAGGAAGCTTACCATGAATGTCAAATGCTGCTATCCTGGCAACTTTCCATTTACTAAGTCATTTGAAAGTTAAGGCAAAATATTTGTTGGTCAGAGTAGCTTGAGCCAACGATAGCCGAATGAGTATATCAGCATTTGTTTTTTCAATGTCAAGAAGTAACTAAAACACATTCTTGTAACTGATTAAAGTTTTATCAATAATGTAACTGTTTTTGGCAGGTTGACAAATACCTCTATCACATGCGCCTCTCTGATGAAGTGCTGCAAGATATCTCGGATCGGTTTCGCAAAGAGATGGAAAAGGGACTTGGAGCTGGGACAAATCCGACTTGTTCTGTGAAAATGCTTCCAACGTTTGTTCGATCTACTCCAGATGGCACAGGTAAATTCGCAAACAGTGGATTTGTAGTCTTCTAAACTAATATGAACGCTTCATTCACATCTTAACACCAGCCATGCCTGGCCGTTGGTAACTATGATCATTGCTGGGTCTTCCTTACTTTGAAATGTAATGTCCACATTTTCAGTCCGTATATATTGTTATTTTGGAGAACCTGCCACTTACGTGTATGATTTTATTTTCCTTAATGCAGCGAATGGTATCATGGTCTAGGGAGATTATTTTGCACCTCGTACATGAATCCCATGTTTTCATTCACTGGCAAAACATTTATTGGTTCGCGGAGATTTTTTACCGTTTTGCGGAGATTTGTGTAACGCGATTACGCAAATTCCGCCCACCTCTAGTTGTTTTTGAGGTGCTTTATGTGGGTCAAACTGGTTCAAGAACAAACAAAAAATTAAACGCATGTTTCACATACATGTAGAGAAAATAAATATCAATCTTCCGTCTAAATTATGAAAGCTGTACATTATAGTATTACATCATAGCTAGACATTATTCAGCAGTAATCTATCATTACTTTATTATCAAATACTAGTAAAGGTGGTAGAATGTAGGTGAGCAAACAAGGAAAATGGGAAGGGGAATAGAAGAATAAACAAGAATTGGCATAGCCAATAGGTCTCGCCTTTGGGACATTATAAGTCTTTAGTTATCCAGCACAATATCCATGGTGCAACAACATCAAGTGTTGCATGGCTAAACACTTATAAGATCCCAAAGGTGAGACCTATTGGCTATGCCAATGCTTGTTTTTATTGTAGCAGATGCATCGTTAACATTCCACCTAGCAGAAGACCTACCTGAGTAAATAACAGTAGAAACGTATTACTGTAATAGACTACCAGGGCTTCTCTCTGGAATAAGGATTTCTTTGTTGCATCTTTTGATATCATTTATGTGTTCTAAAGTTATAGTGTGTTATGGTTAAGGCCATTTGAATTATATGGCTGTGGAAGTTCAGAAAAGTTAAATTATGCAGTCAAATGTTGCACATTTTGCTGCAGTATTTCACTTTATTATCAATTTAACACCCTTTCTGGGTAAATATTACATCTCATTATCTGTTTAACACTTCAATTCAGGAACCACAAACTAATAGGTGCCCAGCTAACCTTTGCAAATGGACTACCAGTAACCTTTGCTTCAGTTGAGTTAGAATTTTTTTATTGTAATCTGCATATTATGAAGCATGTGGTGGATTATGTGGCAAGTGCGGCAGATCCACAATGAAGCTGATAACAGGCGGCTTCAGAATTACATAATTTATTTGGCTCTGATTATGGTATTGCTTATTTCCTTGTGGATATCTGCCACTGCTGGGTAGCCCCGGGTGTAGGCAGATGACACTGCTAATTGATTTGAAATGGCACTGTCTGTCTTCAGCCGACCTTGAATGTTTCCCCAGAAAGACAAACCTTGTCCACAGGTGGAAAGAGAAGTGCGGAACTGTATATATATTCGGTTGTTTTAAAACAATGTGGTTTGATTCTGATCCAGTATTATTTGACTTTAAATCATGTCTGCAGAATCAGTGGCCATTCGCAGTCAGGCACACTCTCTTGGGCAAGGCTGTCCTGCCTAGTGGGAGGTCAACACCAGACCTTAGCGCCTCCCAGAGTACTCTCAGGATCTCGCTCCTTGCAACAGCAGCAGATCGAGCACAAAATTGTCCTGCTACAAAAATATAGTAGCCAGAATATTTGCAACAGAAATTCAGCGAAAATAAATATATAACTCGCCTCACTTACTGAAAACCGTGCCTTGAAGAAACGGTTCACAACATCTCTTTCCTTCTTTCATTTAGTTGCTTCCCTGTGAAATGGATCCAAAAAAGAACCAGCGCGCGCCTGGTGCTGAAAAAAACTAAACATAAACTAGATGGGAGAGGAAGAGGCAGCAAGGGAGAGGAGGGGGCCTGCGGCTGTTCAGGAACCATAGGTTAAAGCTCGATTCCGCAAGGGAATCGCCAAACGTGCACACGTTGCATCCAAAGCAATGCAATGCGTGCACGTTTTTGACTGAAAAACAATTCATTGCTGAAGGCCTTTTTCCTATGTAGCGCATGCGTGTTGCGTAGGCTAGACCTCAAAAGGGAAGTGGCTCGGGAAGATTGACGTGGTCACTGCAGCTTACCTGACAATTTTGCAAAATCCATGGGAACGATGGACTAGTTAAAAAAAAAAAAAAAAAAAAAAAAAAAAAAAAAGTAGAAAGATAGGACCATCTGTTTTGATTCGCTCTTTTTATGAAGTCTCTATTCACTGGTCAAGTTTCTCAAAGAGTATCACACCTGTGCATATATTTGTTAATTTGAAGGACATCCTCTCTTTCAAGGTGGCTCCATCTTAAAAGAAGGTTAAGCTGGGGAATTTCAGTTTTTCGAAAAATTCCCTTCAAATCGAGACACCTCTGAATGCAATAGTTCGGGCACGGAAGCATGTTGGGATACCATGCCTGTATCTCGCGTACTAGTAGAGTTAATTTGGTTATTTTGCGTTTGGCTGGTGGCAGTGGAGAAGAGACTATTTGGTTTTTATATTTAGGCCATGACTGTCGCAAAGCCGCTATCAAAGCAGACGGTGTTCTTGAAGAAACATCATTCATTGACCTTGATGGGGCAAGTCAATCGTATGAAGCAGTAAATTCCAACTCCTTTGCCTTTTAACTTTCATCAGAGAAATCCTGTCCTGTGGAACCAATGACTCATTTTGAGTCTCCAGCTTTATTAGAAGGGGATCTTGCTTTGGAACCTAGTGATAACAAAGCTTATGCAACGGCTATAATTGAGAGTAGCTCGAAAACGGACCCTCTTGTAATTTTATGTCACTCAATATGAGCTTGAGTCTGCTGTGGAGCTCTTATATTTGTGTTTGTACTAGAGGAAACTGAACCGACTGTACCTCATGATTGCCACTTTACTGTAAGCTGTCAGGACCCAGCAGCTACGTGCGCATTAGACCAGCGCTCTTCATGCCAAAATATTGATGTTTATGCTTCCTCTTGTAAGCTGAAGGGCACAGCCTCCGCTCCAAATTTAACCAGCCCTACACATGAGCCGGATCTGACTCCTTCTGGCCCCAAGTGAGGATTAATGTTGTTTACTTCACTTTCCGACTAAATGGCTCCACCCTCAACTAGCGATGATGTGGACTACATCTAACTGACTCACAATATACTAGACTGACAGTTCAAGTGAGTATACTGCAAGCTTCTGCAGGGTCAGTCTCTGTAATTCACACTAAAATTCAGCATTCGAATAGCTTCACATCCGCCATTCTGCCTTTATACTAGATTCCTCCACACGGTTGTGCACTGACTATAGATAAACGTATACCCCTTATCTTGCATTGGCTAACGTACGATCTGAGGCTGTGCCATTAAGTAGTATTACAGATCAAAATGTGCGGCCCACCACCATCCATCAGAACCAGCCCATGCCTCATTGACTCCATGATTGGTAAATCCGACCAGGAGAGAGAAGGCATGTAACTTTATGAATAGTTTCTGGGCGCCCAAGACCTTTTTGTTACAACTGTTTTTCAACCTTACCTTTTGCAAACTTCTAAGTAGCTTTTGGTATCTGAATTCGCCTGTAATCTTCCGGTCCCCAAGCCCCTCAAATGTGTCCCAGATAGTATTTTTTGTGTTACCTACCTTACTCATTTTTTACTCATCTTGTCCGTTTCTTTATAACATAGTTATCTGCTTCTGCAGGAGATCCTTGGGTAGGCGTTGCACCCTTAGTCTGAGACACTAGGAAGAGCAGGTCAGCTGTGTTCTGAACCTTTGCATTTCCTTGCGTTGTTGGAATGTCATGGCAAGACCGTGAGAACAGGTGAAATGTAAAATCATTTGTGATCTGCATGGTGTTGCTGGTAATTGTGCCCCCCAGATGGTCTTTGCCGTTATCGTCTCTATTTGACATATCCTGAGTACTGGCCCAATCTCCGCTCCTTGGAATAGTCAATGATGCCACAAGCTGGTCCTATATGTGCACAGCACACATAGTGCCTTTTTGTCAGCTGCTAGAAGTCTGGAGTTGGGTGGCCCAAATAAAAATGGTGCCTAGATGCTGTGAACAAATGGCTCCTATGTGTGTTGACTTTCAGGTACAGGGTCCTCAGCCAGCTCTTGTACTGTGCTGACACTGGACAACTGTGCTGTGCTTCTGTATGCGAACTACACTTTGAGAGGTCCCCATGGGAACTGGCACAATTACAGCTGTAGATAGTCTTGGAAAGAATCCCTTGGTGGATCAGGTATCACAACGTAAGGGTTGAGGTGACTCCTACGCTGAAAATGTGTTATTTATAATTGTGCTAGAGCTTCTTCTAGAGCGGCAGGGGCACAAACCGGTACCATTCAGGGAAATCCTAAAAAGCATTGTATAATCCTGGGGAGGCAGCAGAGCTTGGGGTAAAGTCCAATAAACGATGGGAATGACCAGTCTGGGATGGAGTCTAGCATGCTGGGCTCCGGGAGCAGGGGTGGCCAGCACACTCGTGGGTAAGGGTAAGGGGATTGCTCGCAGGCTGCTTAAAAAAAAAAAAGTACCTTGCTGCTGCCTCCGCCGGGTCCCGCGTCTTCTCTCCTGCGTGCCTGTGTCTGACTCCAGTTCAGAACAGGAAGCAAGCAGCCAGGCTCCCACCTCTGAACAAATCGCAATGCTCCAATGGAGCGTTGTCAGTGGTCTGTGTGCCGTGACACGGCGCTCAGCCAGGAGCTGTCGGGGTGGGCCTGTTCTCCATGCATGTTGTAATGCAGCCTGCATGGAGAACAGGGGCGTGTGCATGACTGTTTTGGGTGGCCAGAGAGAGCCGACCAAATAGTCATTGTGCACAGGAGTGACTACCACTACTCCCATGCAGTTCTGCCCTGACCCCTCACGCAGTGCTGCAGCAGAACCCCAAAAAAAACGTTCCGTTATTATCATTTGGTTTTTCCTTTCTTTGCTGCTCCTGGTAGTAGAGCGGCGCTCCTCCGCCTTAGCAGAGGAGCCGCCACTGCCTGATTCCTTTGTGGTCCAGACCTGAAGAAGAAAAAAAAGCATTCTCGCTGGTTGTGTGAAACCTGGGTACTCTGCTTACACTGTTCTGCTGTGCCCTTCCATATTCATTAGAGCTGTCCGATGGGCAACACAAACCAATTCAACACTGATAGATTTGCAAGAACGAACCTTTCTGAAATTATTGACCTTCAAAAGGCCTTCAGGGACTGGCACAAAAGGAGACTTCCTGGTATGCATCAGCAGCACGGGGACTTAGCGGTGACCCCGCCTGCTGGATCGTGGGTCTGGGGACGGAGAGTTCAACCTCAGCCTTTCGACATGGGTGGCATAAAAAAGGGATCGGATGAAAAATGAATGTACTTCACCCAAGATGCCAGCATACCCGTACAAAGCTTTACCTGTGACATGCTCCCTTTTTTGTCTTTTGCAAAAGCTGCATGGTTTGTATGAAATAAGTAGGCCGTGCATTGTTAAAATAAAGTAAATGAATGAATATTTCCTGCTCCGCCCTCCCCTTTGAACGTGATACCTGCTATGATCGGGCAGGGCTCCGAGCCTGCTCCGGATTTAGCGTAGCTAGGTTACCAGTGTTTATAATGAGGCTCTTCCGCCACAAGGGTGTATCGTATTCAAGAGTGTGCTTGTCTCCCTTGTGCAAACACGTTCTGTAATCCCGCGATGTTAGCTTCTCGGTAGGTGTTCGCCACACGAGAGCACTGCGCAGTGTTAAAGCTGACAATCTGGAAGACGCAGGCATCGGGCCTTTATTAATTCAGATGGCCACCCGTTAACATACCAATGAGTAATAGAAATGACCTAGCCATGACAAGAGAGAACACCCTTTCAGCTTTCACATGCAAAACATAATTTCATATCAAGTACTCAAAATTCAAATAATTAGTGTCTCATTCCGTCTTCCACGGTTTCTTTTAGGGTATTTTTTTTTATTTAATCCTCCCACTGATATCTGCTACTACTTGTTGCCGTGTATCCAGCCCCACCTTTCCCGGCGTGAGCCACCCTCTTGTTGGTTCTTATGTGTCATGTCGTCATAGCCTTTCTTAAGACACTGGTGGTCTGTACATACCCAACACGGGTCTATTGTCTGCAGGGGACTAACGCCTCATCTTATAGTGCTGTTGGAATATATATATATATATATATATATATATATATCTATATATATATATATATATTCCATCTCCAATGTTTTTATTAAGAGTCTGCCCTGTTGCTGCTGATCGCCAGGGTGCCTGAACATCGATACTGCCCAGTTTGGATTCCACCTCTTGCCTCTGCTAACCTACAAGTTTTGTCTCTATCTCATTCTTACACGTTTTTTCATCACTACTTTTCCCTTTGTCACTGCTTTTCTGTCTTTTTCTTCGTCCTTCTTTCTCTCTTCTCTGGATTTCTCTCTCTTGCTCTTGACCAGGGGTGGCTGGTCAAGAGCAAAAGCAGGGGCGGCTCTAGGCTCTTGGCGGCCCTGGGCAGGGATCGCAGGTAGGGGGCCCCGGAAGAGGGGGTCCAGGCGGGGCAGAGCGCGGAGGCCAGTGAAGAGGAGGGGGCCAGAGTGTTTGGAAGTGGAACAGAGTAAGAGGCCGCCAAATCCCTGCCAGGGGCCACCACGCAATGTATCCATCCTCAGAGGATTATTATATTAAGGATATATATTGGCGTGGTGGCCCCTGGGGTTTGGTGGCCCTGTGCAGGTGCACAGCTTGCACATGCCTAAGGCCGCCCCTGGCAAAAGTATTGGGGAGTATTCATGGCTTGAAATCCAGTGACCCTCATTCACTTGGAGGGTTCGCTCACACGTGCTTGTATTTATTCTCTGATTTTATTCTCACTCGGTCTTAGTCGTATACTCTCATTCGCACTTCCAGTCACTTTTACTTACTTTAAATCCGTTTCACGGACTCATGCAGTCTCGCTCGTTCTTACTCTTTCCCACTCAGTCTTCCTCATTCTCAGTTACTCCCACTGAATCCCACTTTTTCTTAGTCATTCTGATTGACTCAGTCTTAATCTGACTCATTTAGTCTCGCTCAGTTTCACTCACTCACTCCGACTCACCCTGTCTCCCCATGATTCACTCCTTTTCCCTGATTTACTCAGTCCCACTCATTCCAATTTACTCAATTTCATTGTGTCTCACTCCTACTCAATCAGCCCCACTCAACCTCACCGAGACTCACTCAGTTTCACTCTGTCACTCTGACTAATTCCATCTCAGTTGTACTCCATCTCACCTAGTTTTCCTGAATCTTCCCATAATTCACTCGTCCTCCCTGGTTAACTCCGTCCTATTCATTCTGATTCAATCTGACTGTGACTCACTCATACACAATCAGTCTCACTCATTCACACGAAGTCCCACTCAGCCTCCCTCACCGCAGTCTCACTGTGACTCAGTCTTACTCATTCACATCCGGCTTCAGCCTTCTCTCTCATTCTCAATGATTCGTACACTCTGACACTCTGACACTCTGACACTCTGACACTCTGACACTCTGACACTCTGACACTCTGACACTCTGACACTCTGACACTCTGACACTCTGACACTCTGACACTCTGACACTCTGACACTCTGACACTCTGACACTCTGACACTCTGACACTCTGACACTCTGACACTCTGACACTCTGACACTCTGACACTCTGACACTCTGACACTCTGACACTCTGACACTCTGACACACACACACACACACACACACACACACACACACACACACACACACACACACACACACACACACACACACACACACACACACACACACACACACACACACACACACACACACACACACACACACACACACACACACACACACACACACACACACACACACACACACACACACACACACACACACACACACACACACACACACACACACACACACACACACACACACACACACACACATATCCTTGTGGGGACTATGTGTGAATACCTGCCTTGTGGGGACTTACCTTTCCCAATGTTTTTAAAACACACAACTAACAGAAAAATGTTCAGAAAAAATTCATGATACAGGATCCTGCTTCAAATTTGCAAATATATTGTTATTTAATTGTGCGCACAGCACCATCCTTGTGGGGACTTGAACACGTGCTACCATCCTTGTGGGGACCTAGTCCATAACACTATTTGTGATTGAATACAGTCAAAGGCACATGGCTAAATGTTTATTTTAGCAACAATATACACAAACAACATTATATTATATTCATATATGAATTGCTGCATATATAATAGGGGTATACAATAAAGGCAGATTATCTTAATGTGCAGAAAATACCATATCATGCTTAACGAAAGACACTTAAAGCTGCATTTAACCTATTTATCAGTGCTTAAAATGTTAGGAGATAAGGGAACTAACACATAAAGAAATTAACATATGGAACAAAGGAATATGGTCAAGTGGAATCCAGAGCTTGAGTAGCTGCTTACATTTTTACCAAAATAGATGTTTAAGTTCCCACAGAGATACTGAAATAGTGTGTACATTCAAATCCCATTATAAAGGATGTGAAGCTAATGATGCTCAAGTCCACACAGAGGTTGTGTGTAATTCTAGAAATGCTCAAGTCCCCACAGAGATAGTGTGTTATCATAGAGATGTTCAAGTCCCCACAGAGATGGTGTGTTATTATAGTGATGTTCAAGTCCCCACAGAGATGGTGTGTTATTATAGTGATGTTCAAGTCCCCACAGAGATGGTGTGTTATTATAGTGATGTTCAAGTCCCCACAGAGATGGTGTGTTATTATAGTGATGTTCAAGTCCCCACAAAGATAGTGTTGTATTACAGTGTTGTTCAAGTCCCCACAAAGATAGTGTGTTATTATAGCGATGTTTAAGTCCCCACAGAGATAGTGCATGAAGGTGATTGTGTTTAAGTCCTCATTAAAATAGGGCCCGATTCACAAAGGTAAACGTAGACAAAAAGTCTATCTTTACTACTTTTCAGTAATCACAAAGGTACATTTTGACCAAAAGTCTAACTTTGCCTCATGGCACCCCCTGGTGCTTCAAGTCGAAACAGAGCTTGTGTTTAGTTACTTGAAGTCCCCACAGAGATAGTATGTTTTTATAGTGATGTTCAAGTATTATAGTTTTTTTTAAGCCCATACAAATACAGAGTGTTATTATAGTTATGTTTAACCCCTTCCACGCTGATGACGAGCTGGGCTCGTCATGGCGTAGCCTCCTCGCACGCTGATGACGAGCCCAGCTCGTCACGTAACATGCGCTTTTAAAAATCTCAGCGTACGAGCAGAATTCCGCTAGCGCGCATGAGGTTAAGTCCCCACAGAGATAGTGCACAAAGATGATTGTGTTTAAGTCCTCATTAAAATAGGGCCCGATTCACAATGGTAAACTTAAACAAAAAATCAAACTTTTGTACTTTTCAGTTTCAACAATGTAAACTTAGACCAAAAGTCTAACTTTACTACTTTTCAGTATTGTAATGTAATGTAATGTAATGTAAGCACACATTTATATAGCGCTACTATCACTCCGAGGAGCATCTTGGCGCTCAGCACCCAACCCCGCTGAAATAGGTTGGTGGACAGAAGGCAGTTTCACGCAATACAAGCTTTACACTAGTGCTCGGCAGGCCGCATCGGAGAGTGAGAAGATCCATGTCTTCAGAGATTTCCTAAAATGACTCTCCTTGACTATGCACCGAAGCGGAGCTGGCAGTTTATTCCAAGCTCTTGATCCTAACACAAAAAGAGATTTCCCTCCCTTGGTGGCCAATCTAAATCTGGGGATCACCAAAAGATTTTGATTGGCGGACCTCAAGCAGCGTGCTGGCACATAGCGTTTAAAGCCAATCAGCAGGTATCTAGGACCTTGAGATTGAAAGGCTCTAAAGGTGATGACCAGAACCTTGAATAGAATGCGCTTGTGGATGGGCAGCCAGTGTAGGATCTTGAGGGCCGCTGAGGCGGATGACCTTCTCGGCCAGCGAAGTACCAGGCGAGCAGCAGGCATGCTGGACCATCTGCAGCCTGTGCAGCACTGCTTTGTTGGTGCCTGCATAAAGACTGTTGCATTAGTCCAATCTAGATGTTATAAGAGCCACTGCAACAGTCTTTCTGGCTGCCAGAGGAAGGAGATCAAAAAACTTCCTCAGTGATTTGATGATCTGAAAACATGAGCCAGCTACGCCTACCGCCTGCTGTTTGAATGAGAGTTGGTCGTCGAATTTAATCCCAAGATTTCGCGCAGAAGCCATAGTGTTAGGAGGAGCTTCTGCGTCCTCGGGCCACCATTGTTTAGGGGAGAACAGATTTTGGGGTCCAAAAGGTAATATTTCTGTCTTCCCCGAGTTACATTTGAGGTGATTTTTATTCATCCACTCAAATGTAGCCTTGAGACAAGTCATCAAGTTTTCTACAGCCCCAGGCAGCTCCCTATCCAACACTAGAATCAGCTGAGTATCTTCAGCGTACGAAATGACTTCAATCTGATAGGACGCAATCAGCTCAATCAAGGGGACCATACAAAGATTAAAAAGAACAGGACTCAAACTAGCGCCCTGTGGGATCCCTGAGCTAATGACCTTTTCCTCAGATTTATGGTCACCTAGTACTATTACCTGACGTCTCTGAGAAAGGAAATTAGTGAGCCATGCCAGCACCATTCCTCCTATGCCTGCGTTTTCCAAACGGTCAATCAAGATAGAATGTGCGACTGTATCGAAGGCCGCCGATAGGTCGAGTAAAATCAAGACGGCCTTCTTCCCTTGGTCCAGTGCCATTCGTAGAGTATCTGCTGAAAACAAAAGAGCGGACTCAGTAAAATGCTTGGACCGAAACCCTGATTGATTGGAGTGCAAGATGTTATTCTCCTCCAAAAAACTCGTGAGTTGTTGATTAACGAATTTCTCCGTCAGTTTAAACACCGCCGGGAGTAGGGAAATGGGACGCAGGTTAGACTGAATAGTTGGGTCTGGCAGGGCTGTTTTCTGCAGTGGCATAACCACTGCACATTTCCAGTCACTTGGGATTGCTGCTGTGGCCAACGAGGAATTGATAATACTATTAATAGTTGGGTTTAACTCCTCAGCCAAGGTTCACAGGACCATAGGCGGGCAAGGTTCGAATGGAGACCCAGATTTTATGGCCGAAATAGCCCGATATGAATCCTCCAGGGAGATATATGTATACGGAGTATTCAAAAAGCCCCATACAGAGAATGCAAAGCTGGTGATGCTCAAGCCAAAACATAGCTTGTGTGTAATTAAATGAATGTTCAAGCCCCCACAAAGATGGTGTGTGAATATAGTATTACCATGGTCACCAAATAGAATGTGTGTGATTATAGACATGCCCAGTTCCCCACAGAGATAGTGTGTGATTCTAGACATGCCCAGGTCCCCACAGAGATAATGTGTGGTTATAGACATGCCCAGGTCCCCACAGAGATAGTGTGTGAATATAGAGATACCCAGGCCCCCACAGAGCTAGTGTGTGATTATAGACATTATAGACATGCTCAGGTGGCCTTCAGAGGGTATTGTTTGGCGGGAGGGGTGCAAGCTTGTCAGCACAGTGGGAGATCCAGTGGTGAAATTCTAAGGCTGCGGAGATGGTGTCGGTAGTGATGTTGGGGGGGTCTTGAAGGAGGGTAGTGTTGAGGTGTTCCTCTGTGACTTTGCTACAGTTCCTTTGTGGTGGGTGCGGGCTGGGCTTGGGTGCATTGGTGGTGCTGAAGGTGAAGTGGATGCAGTGGTGGTCCATCCAACGGGGATAGGTGATGTGGCTGAAGCGGATGTTTGTCCCTCCCACGAATATTGGGTCGAGGGTGTTTCTGGCTTTGTGAGTGGGCGTGTTGACCAGCTGCTTCAGATTGAGGTTGGGGAAGTTGTCGAGGAGAGTGGTAGAGTCGGGGTTGTCACTGTTGTCGAGTTGGAAATTCAGGTCCCCGAGTGGGATGTAGCTCATGGAGGTGATGGTGTGGGGTGTGGCGAGCTAGACGATGGTAGTTGTGGAGTGGGTGGGAGGTCCCGGCGGTCTGTAGATGAGGGTGCAACGTAGTGTGGTCCTGGGGCTTGTCTGGATCTGGAAGTGGAGGTGTTCTGTGTTGGAGTGGGGGTCGCTCGTGCTGGATGTGGAAAGTTGGAGGGAAGTCTTGTGTGCGATGGAGAGTCCTCCTACTGGGCGTCATTTCTCTGGATCTTGTAGCCGTCGGGTATGGCCGTGGCGATGTCAGGGCTGGAGGTGGCGTTGGTCCAGGTTTCCGTGAAGAAGGGGACGTCGGGCGAGAGAGTGTGTATCCGGTCCCAGATCTCTATGGCGTGTCAGTGCAGGGAGCAAACGTTGAGGAGAATGCATGTCAGAGTTTCGGCGGTGTGTGCATCATGCAGGCCGTCGGCGGTTGTGATAGTTTGGTCGGTGGTGAAGGATCTGCGGCAGAGTCTGCTCGAGAACTGTCCATGGGTGGTATGGGGCGAGGATCTTTTGCAGTCGGTGTGTCTTCCGGGGTGGAGTGCGTAGAGTGCGGCAGAGTTGTAACGGTGGGGTCCCGGAGATCCATGGTTCCTGGCACAGGCCGTGGTAGGGTCACGGAAGGGCGCAGCCAGGCTTGCCTTAGTCGCGCCTTCGGCGCCCCAGAGGCGCACCTGCTGCTGGCGTCCTCTGCGCAGCATCCGCTATTAAGGGGAGGGGGGTGGGACGATCAGCTGGGAGGCAGGATGGGCAAAGGAGGGGGGTGGGCCGTAGGTGCACAGTGGCGTGAGAAACTAAGCTGGGAGAAAGCTCAGCAGTAAAGAGGCTACAATAAGCAAGCAGAAGAGAGACACAACACTAATCACAGCAGTCAAGACAATAATAATGAAACAGCCCAGAGCGAATCAAATAATATACTCAGCGGCGGTGACTGGCACATTTATTCCTGTGTTGAGCATCCCTGTTTTGAGATATTCCCATTATTGAGCTTATGGTAATCTCCTTTTGGCCAGATGAATTGGTTCATATATCCAAAAAGTAAGGCATGCACTCTGATATTTTTATGTCATTCGTCATAGTGCCCCATTCGAGATTTGAGTGCCACATCAACTATCTCCTTAAACCTTTGATTGACTATACAATATTCAGAAATGAATCAGTCAGTTATATAGGAGAAGAAAATCTAGATATGATCCGTTCACATAGAAGATGTGCAGCTGCTTCAATTGGTATTCATTGGAATGGATGTAGGAAGCATTTTAATAGGCTAAAATGCTCAGATTCCTCATTTTACGATAATTTAGATTGTGTTTGCTATATACTAATCCCATTTTGGGATTCTGAATGGCTATGGTTTTGGTGAGTGGCAGGGGCAGCATGCTGTAGGGGACCAAATCAGAAGCAGTGTTTAGTGACTTAAATCTCACTGCAAAACTTTGAAGTTTTTACATCCCCAAGTTGGGGAGGTAACCCAATAGCAAAAAGGTAAAGCTTCTCTTTAGAATACCTTCCCTTCATGAATTAAAACATTTGTTTGGGAGCAGGTAGTAATTCACAGAGCCACTGCCAACTCTCAAACAACAAATAGAAAACGTTTTTTTTTAAATGCATCACAAACTCTTTTTGGGAAAACGGACTGCATGTAAAAAACTATATACAGTAAATTAACTTTATTGAAAGGCAATTAGAAACATGGCGGTCTGCTGACCCCAATCGGACTGAGTTGCAATTGGTGACTTACCTTGTTGACATTAATGAGTTAAAACAGATTGTATATAGGTTGTTTTGGAAAATCAGTGGTTATAACATTACTGGCCTGTTCCTTGTTTAATGTTTTCATGATCCCATAGAGAGCAGGTTTCTAAAGATAATTTACCAATTATGTTATATATTAACATTTCACTTTATGAATGTTCTTCTTGAATACATTGGGTGTCACTTTCCTGAAAAAGCACAGTTGTGCCAAAGAGTGACTGACCCAAAATGTCCTTTGATCCTATGATGCTCCAGCTGCGCCGAAGCCCAGAAGAGCACGGAAAGCACTGGAAATGCCCAAGTTCAAACAGAAAAGATGCATTAAGCCATGAAAATTAAGATTCTACTTCAATTTCATAACTGCAAAGCCCTAGGAGGCTGCTGCATAGGTGTACTTTTTACCAGCAGACTCCAGTCACAATAACATATCTGGGAGAGAGGGTTAGCTAGGGAAACAGGTGTACTCTGCAGAACATAGGTTGTAATGCGTACAAGGTTGATTAGTACATTTAAATATGAAAATAACAATAAAAGTGGACTCATGCTATATAAACATTCCACCTGACTCAGGACCACTAACTCTCCCTCCCTGGAAAACTGACGAAATATGACAACAACAACATTTAACAGACTGCATTTGGAAAAAGAAAAATGAAAGTAAAAAACGCTCAAAAACTGCCAAATGTAGCTCTAAAAGTCAGAAGGCCTTACAAACGAGGGACATCTGAGGCATTAAATTCACTAAATATACACGCTCTGAGTGCATTTCATGCACCTGTCGAGAAAAACAATAAAAATAAAAGTACAGCTGTCTCATTCTGCCTTTAACCTGTTTTTAGTTTACCAAATCCTGCTACACCGGAAGAACAATGAAATACTCTTGTAGGCCATGTTCGCCCCAGTACATCAAAAGCCTTTTGACTTTGTGGGCCCCTGAATGTCAAAGAAGCTGTTGACAAAACAAGTATATAGTAGCATGCTTTTAGAAGTGACTGAGAAGAGGGGAGAGCACATGTAAGTGCTTTCTAAGCAGATGCTTGAGCAATCAGTATGTTAATAAGTCCAAATCGATCTCTTTGTTTCCGCCTTCCATGGTAGGGAGACACACCTAAGGCTGGAAAGCTACTGACACCAAGTAACCCTCCCACCCTTGAACACAAACTACCGACTAGCGCCCAGCAAGCCACATTTGAGTGAGACAGCCCTGCATTTTTTCAACCGTGGTGTCTGCCGAGGCCCCTTTGAATGTTGTGGATTAATGAAGTCCCACAGATAGCTTGCGTTCGTATTTATGTAGCTGTAGTAGTTTTCTCATAAATATGTATTTGCTGCTAATGCTACATAATTCATAATCTGCACAGTCCAAAGATTTTAATAACATACAGTTTTGTTTCTAGATCAAAGGGATCAAACGTTACTAAAATGGAAAATGTATTTGGGTGTTAAACTGGTACAAATGACATGAAAGCTTGACCCATACAGTGCTTATATGAGTAAAAAACAAAAATAATGAAGGACAACTGTTACAAAATGTGCCTTATCACGTCAGATAGTTTAGTCAAGCAGCCCGCATAATTTCCTCTTCCTTGCCACATAATTGCAATGACCCTGATTATAATACAGTATTCCAGTGGTTTTAAACAGGTGCATCGGTAAAGTCTTGTACATCGTTCACTTTACAGCTGCGATACTGTGAAACACTTTCCCTCATTTCGCCTCTACCCTGCCCAATGCACTAGAATGAATTTTGAAGGACATTCTGATTTTTTTTTTCTTTTGAAAGCTTAAAAGTAAGATAAAAGAAAATATCTTCTAGTCTAATTCTCACAAAACTGGTTAAAATTGCATCCTTATTTTTCGTTACATCCTTCACTTCATGGCTCCAAACGGCAGACCTAGGGTGATCGCTCTATAGCATTCACATCTATTGTATTTTTTCATGATATGTTTTGGCAAATACTTTGTCACTGAGATTGAATTTTACAACTTTTAATGTTAAAACAAGTTTCTCGTGTTACAGTAAGGAGTTATTTGAATTACTGAGTGTAGCTCCATCAAAATATCGTTTTTTCTCTTTTGTTTATATTAGAAGACAAAACACACCCTAATGTTTTCCCTATGCTGCACAATTTCTGAAATGTTGTTGAAGCACCTAAAATCGCTCTCTTCTGGAAGTGGCGCATAATTAGGGAAAGTTTCCATTTACGGGCCTCAGTGACATTCTGGCTGGAGCTATCCTCAGTAATTCAAATAACGGCGTATTTTAATATTAGAAAATTGTGTTAACATTACCAGTTGTGGAATTCAAGCTCAGCAGCATAAAGTATACTGCCTTGCCTGCCATCCGTTCAAAGGTATGTCCGTGGAAGCACGGCCCATCCCCCAGTCTGGGCGAAGCTCCATGCTCAGGTGTTTCCAGCTTGCAGGCCTCTTGACTTGTTAATGAGTCCTTTGTAATGCATGAATCGGCGTTTGCACATCTTTGAATGACTGTGCTGAAGCCCGGGTTTGTGTTTCCTTTCTTTTTAGGGGAAAAGGAGCAGGGAGTAGGACATTGGGATTTCTTTCAGCAGCATTGTTTTCTTAACACTTCAACTTGCGCTGGCTCATCATTTAAAACAGTGAGAATTAAATCTAACATACAATACCAGGACATTTTGGATGAGTGGTTTAGTTTACTGCTGTGTGTGGTAGCAAAAGGCATGCTTTGTCTTTATGTTTTCCCCGATTCAACTGACATGATCTTAAGCAAATCACATGCTCGGTTTGTGTCCCAAGCCCTTTAATCTGCAAACATCCTTGACATTAAGTTTTGTATTAAACCGCAACAATAACTTTTACAAGCCGACATTATGACATTCGGCAATTGCTTTTCTCCTGGGTTCTGAGTTTTTTTTGCCTACATGTTTATATTTGTGCAGTTTAAAGTAATGGGCACATGCACGTGCATTTGTTAATACTCACATCGCTATTATGTACCCACTCTAACAGTTGGTGTGCACACAAACTATGCCACTTTCCACCTATCCGCCATTACAAAATAAGGGGCAGATTTACAAGCTCCTTGTGCCTCTTTTGCGCCGCCGGCGTCACTTTTGTGACGCAGCGGTGGTGCAAAAGATGCACCATGGTGCAGGGTATCAACAACGTGACTCATCTGGGAGATGCGTCACGTTGTAAAGCCCTGCGCCATAAGGAGGCGTTACTGCGCGGGGGGGGGGGGGGCCTTCCTGCTGAGTGAAATCTACAAGATTTCACTCAGTCACTTTTAGGCCAATGCTACGTCAAAACCCTGCGCCTGCTTGAAGCAGGCGTAAGGCTTGGCGCAGTATTGTCCAGATAGGGCTCCCCAAAGCATTGCTTGAGCTGCGTCGCGCTTGCGACACCACTCCAGCAATGCGCTGCTTTTATGGCACAGATGTGTGACGCATCTGTGCTGTTTTTGCCCCTTGGTGCGCCGCATTGTAAATGCAGGGCATCATGGGTGGAGGAGCAGCGGCGCACAATTACCGGCGCATCCCTGCTAATTTGCAGGGATGCGCCAGTAATTGTAAATCTGCCCGTAAGTGTGTAGAAAAGCAGGAGAGAATGTGCATGGTTGCTCCAGTGAAGTTTTAGCACTATGGAAGTGCCTACATCATTAAAACTTTATGGGGCTTATTTACAAGCCCCTTGCAAGGGGCTTGTAAATAAGCCCATATGTATGTTGGTTACGGCTTTTGTAGGGTGAAAATAATTGTTCTCTCTTTATAAACTGAAAGATACAAGTGGGTGGAGGGGAAACAAGAAGAGCGGAGGCATATAGAGGGTCTTGGAAGAGTGGCATAATGGCACTGGAGCAGGGACCTCCAACCCTCATTCTAATAAGAGCTACTTATGTTCAATTAAACTCGAGAGGTTTTATTATTATTTGTGTTGTAAAAGTGACCACATCTGACAAAATTACATTAAGAGCAGCCATATGCAAAATAAAGACCAGCCGTAATCACTTCAGGTCATCATGCATGGTTTCCAAGTGTAATATAAAAGGCTTTGCTCGAATGCTTGCTTCTATTTGGCTTATACATATTAGTTTTAGCACTAACAACTCTGGTACCAAGGTGATAACATTAGTAGAAAGTCTACCCAATGCCACATGATTTATCACTGGAATATCAGATTTAAAAAAAATTTTCTCCAAAAACCAGCCTATGAGTTCTGATAAAAAACATATTTTTTTCTACAACATATACTCTCAATTTTGAAGCAAGTATGCAGCATGCCTCTTATCGAAGTGGCATGTTCGTGCACTGTGCAAACGAAACAAATCAAAAGTATTTTCTCTCAGTTTTGCATTCACATTAAAATAAGAGCAATAGGCAGGACTTTAGGGGGGCCGGTTCTCAGCGGTGCTCAGTTTTTTAAAGGAGGCCTCGAAATGGGTCTCTCTCGGGCTCTGTCTTGTGCCCTGGCACAGGCGGTTCGTTTTTTTCCAACCACAGTGACAGCAGGCACATCGATGTGCGTATGCTCACACTGCTCACTTCTCACTAGTGAATAAGTTACGGCATAACGTCATGCCAGGTGTCCGTTATAGGGGAAGGGAAATCCTTTAAAGAGTCATTTTCTCTCTGAATTTCTCTTCTCTTTTTGAAACTCAGGAGCAGCAACATTGTTGTGGTGTCCCCAGGGCTTTAAGTGGAAACTTTTTGAATATTATATACAAGCTATAGTTGCTGCTTATTTATCTTATGCAACTAACACCCATTGACAAATCTAATAGTCCTGACTTGTTGTAGGTATGATGTTACTTGTTGTATCGTATATCTGGATGCAATAACAGAAAAAGCAAAATACAAGTCGAGCGGCACACACAGATTGTTAGTTTACGTGTTTTAAGCCACGCCCTTAATTACATTGACCACGCCCTTTTGAGAGAACCCCCATTTTTTTCATCTCACTTAAAGCCCTGGCAATAGGTTAAACCATAGGTTAACTTGATATGATTTTAATATTAGTGTGTTTCTGATTGTCCAAAGGGTGAAGGGTGTATGTAAGTAATATGCAGGGATGAGGGGACAAGGGGCCACAAAGTATGCAACAGCTTTCCAGCCTGACATCCAGCACTGCAGCTCCATGGTGTCTGCTGTGTCTTACCATGCACCACCAAGTATCCATGTGGCAATGCAGAGTGCAACCCTAGAGCAATTGAGCTTTAAACAAGGGTGATGATCCTGGATCAGTTACCCTGAATCAGGAGGTTTGTGGATGGTGCATCCCATCATGTGTAGAAGTGGTGTTCTCTGAAGAGATGTCAGGGGTGTGTGCTCCACAGAAGGGCACCAGTAACACCCTTAAATACCCAGGGATTACTGTGTTTCTCCAGTCAAAGCAGGCAATAGGAACAGTACTCTTAGGTGATTTTCCATTGTTGATGCCTTCAACACTAATGGATGCAGTGAGAAACCTGGCTAGAAAATACAGATCGGTGTGCTTTGAGCGCTCCTGAAATTTCAAGAGTGGCTTGAAATGCAGAAAAAGAATGGTCTGAGAGGATGTGTTTGAGACACAGCACAGTTGGCCATGTACTTACAGTCTAGTGAACCCTAGGCTATTACGGAGACTGGATAATACCACTTGAACATGAAAGAAGCCCCATGCTGGGATGAAAAGCCTAAGGGTGGAATGCTATCTACAGGACGGCTTTAGAGCGGTGCAGCTGGTGAAGCCGCACCTGGTGCTGAGCTCAGGGGTGGGCTGTGTTTAGAAGTAACGTATGACCTTAAAAGCACCTGTCGCAGAGTTCTTTGTGTGTACATCAGTTTTCAGACAACAATAAAAATGTCAAGATAACTCTGGTGATTAATCTTCCTGCTGGAGAGAGTTCAGAGTTTTTGCTACTGGTAGTTTTGATCCAACTGAAAGTAGAGCAGAGGGTTAATAATGGGATGGGCGTAACTCGCTTAATTAATGTAGGGTAATCAAGTGGAATTATGCATAATTACGCAAAAAGAGTAATTCTAGGTTTAGTGCTATTTCATAATGCAAAAAATACACCCTTGCGTCCAAAGATGAGCATAAGAAATCTTTTTATGTTAAGAAATAGTTCTAAATGCAACAGAACACGAATAGCAAGGGCAAGGAGACGATCATGCTTGCGAAATGTGCTCCTGCGGTAGGTTTTTCAAAAAATGTACCTCCCCGTATTTAGCACTATTTTCTTATTGCCAAATGCCCCCCAAACAGCGATAATGGGCTTGAGAAGGCATTTTGTGCTAAGCAGTAGCCCTAAATGTGCTGTTGCAGTTGAGTTTTTCCTCCAACTTACTCCCAGCTTCTAGCGCTAAATTTCATTTTGGACGCAAGGATGCATTTTACATTGAGAAATAACGCTAAATGCAGCAGAACACAAATATCAAGCTCAAGCAGCCACATACACTCACTAAGTTTGTCTCCTGATAGGGTTGATTTTCCCCAAATTACTCTGTTACGCGAGCAGGTGTAATTGCGTTATTATCATTATTTCTACGTCAAAGAGTACCTACTGAAAAGGAATTAAAAAAATTACTCTGATTAGCGTTGTCAAAATATGCCCAGGTTGTTAATATGCCTACTGCACATACAGTGCACCATGCAGACAAAAGGACTGTATTTTATGTGAGTTGCTCAGGGGATAACTGCTCTTGTTGCAGAGATCTTTAACAGTGATCAAAGAACTTTCATCAGAGCTGCATGCAAACTGTATGGTATAGGTTAGAAGGTTATGTTTTCCCCCCAGATTTTCATTATCCTAATATTGTTAAAAACTGTTTGTTTGGATAGTAGTACATTTGGATTAGAAAATCGTATCCCAACCACTGTGGTATGTTTTAAATCCTGAGTTTGTGCGTCTCCAGAAAAAAACATTCAATGGATGACATGCGATTACTACACCTCGTAATCCTTAGTGTCTTTTGTAGCATTACCTACAGACTAATTTAGCGTTGTATGATTCATTGTCTCTGTATAATGTGTGTGATGTATACTGCTCCGACAACCTACACTGGTGTGAGTAGCACAATAAAAAAAATGCATGTGAGAGAGGGTATGATAGATAAGGGGCACATTTGAAGGGTTGTAGTGAGGTCAACAATGCAGAAGGAGGTCATGGGGTGCACCAAAAAATACTGTTGCACCAGGCACCACCAGCACTGAAGTCGACTCTGGCTGGCTAGTCCACCAAAGGATGGTCAGTGTCTTGGAGTGAATTGACTTTGCAATAGCGAAAAAAGACAAGGGCTCTGAACACTGGGCCTGAATAGTCCTCTAAGTTATTTACAAAACATGATCAGAATCATTTACTTTATACCATAGTGCAGTGCACCATCATTCTTTAATTGAAGATAAAGATCACATGGCAATAGTGAAGTGTTCCAACTCAAATAGACTTTAAAAATGCTCATAAAACCACACTTTTCAGACACAAAAAGACTACATTCAATAGCAGCATCATGTAAATAAGTTTTTATGTAGAGAAAAGGTTAATTTACATTCAAAATATTTGGATAAATAAAGTGATATGGAGCTTTCCCTTCGAAATGCGCATCCTTTCTGCTGCTAGTATTTGTTTCTGTGAGCAATGTGTGTTTAAAATGCAAAGTGTGTTTAGGACTGCAGTACCACCTCCTGCCTACGGGGACAGAGCGAGCAAAAATATAAACACACTTTATGAAACACAGGTCCCCACAAGGCAATTTTTTCAAAAGTTGTAAAAATTGACACAGATGTTCCTGAAGTCATTTTTAATCATTTAGAAGACATTACCTTGTGGGGACCTGGGTTCAGGTCCCCACAGTGCAATCAAGTCCCCACAGCGTGAGTGTGTTATCATGCCCAAGTCCCCACAAGGATAGTAACACAAACCCACACACACACACACACACACACACACACACACACACACACACACACACACACACACACACACACACACACACACACACACACACACACACACACACACACACACACACACACACACACACACACACACACACACACACACACACACACACACACACACACACACACACACACACACACACACACACACACACACACACACACACACACACACACACACACACACACACACACACACACACACACACACACACACACACACACACACACACACACACACACATATATATACACATATATATACACATATATATACATATATATATACATATATATATACACATATATATACATATATATATACACATACTCAATCACACACTGACTCACCAAGACTCAGTCAGACCTGACACACACACAGTCTCACACAGAGTAACATTCAGTTACACTCCCGGTCGTTGTCCCTCACTCATTGATGATCACTTGTACTCCTTATCATTCATTGACCTCACTTTGACTCACTCCTTCGCTGACACTCACTTTTGCTCACACATACAAACTCACATATGCACACACTCTCTCACGGACACTCACTCATCCATACACAGTATTTAAAAGCATTTTTTACTTACTTTGTGCGGCCACGTTTGCTGCTGCATCTTTAAGCTAAGATCGGACACTTGAAACGGAAACCTCAAGCCTGCGCAGTTGCAGATTGGAGTTTTCAGTCTCATTCACCCCATCCTCTTCCCAGGTCTCTGACGAGTTTGGAAAAGGGTGGGGTGTATTTCTGATTGACATATAGCCATGGGCGCTGCAAGGCCCGTGTCTAACTTTATCTGTGACTTTACCACGTCACAGATTGGGAGTCACTGAGGCCTGCCAGGGGCCTGAGGCCAGGGCTGGGAGTTTCACCAGCCCTGGAGAATCTGAGGGATGGTGCAGGCGCAGCAGACATTCTTCAAGCAGAGAAGCCTTAGGCTGCTGCTGGACGGCATTTTCTTTTTCTAACCAGAGTGAATACAAGATTATTATTCACTCTTAGTATAAAAAGGCAGTGGGCAGAGCCCTAATGATAAAAGAGCCATAGTTGTTGACCAAATTAGAGAGTGAGGAATAAGCCACAGTCCCCAAAATGAGTGATAGTGTCCATCACCAGCACAAATTAAGCACTACTCTTTTCTCACTCAGTTGGATGCCATTAACGCCCTGACTAGAAATCTTTAATTTGCTGGCAAACCAGAACCGCCATGCTCACCCTACGTGAGATCTTGCACCTGCGCCTAACGGGCAGGCGCTGAATTCTCCTCAGCATTTGTACCGGCGTGCTCACTATTGCTGGTCCTTGTGTGTCCCAGGCCTCGTTGACCTATTTTTGTCTGTCGTTGACGGACACCAGGAAACAGAGCAGCGACATAGTCTAAGTGTCATAGCATGTACTAGGTCATTAATCATCAGATCCGAGGTATATCTGTTGATAAAACACGTTTTCGAATGAATGTGTATGGCTAGTCCATTTCCAAATCACAAATCCAGCAACTTAAGAATCCCCATACATTACATCACACTAAACAATTGACCACCGTTGCTTTCTAAACACTTCTGTAGGGTATCTTTGTCTGTCACAATATCTCTCTTTCTGCAGGCTATAACATTCCTTGTCCATTCCTCTTACTTGCCCCATGGCGATGTCACACTTTGTAGCTGATAAATGGTCAGACAGTCCCTGACTGCTTTGAAACCTACACTGTCCCTTCCCAGAGAACCTGTTCTGCTTGTCTTACTTCTTCCTTTACATTCCCCAGCTGCTTTCCTTCAGAGACACCAGATAATGTGGCTACTCGATCCCTTATCCTTGCCCACGTCCCTGTCCAAAATGGCGCGCGATTGTCACAAACCTTGTTAGCAATGGGCAATAGCATTCGTACCGAATTTAAATATCCTGGGGAAATGAGGCAACCTATCACTTTAAATCCCCACCTCCAAGAAGAGCAGGACTGACTCAGGCCATCTTCTGAAATGTCCCACGGATCCTTAAATGACTACCTTTTTAATTCTGCAGCAATCACAAGACAAGCCAAAGCACCCATGTTCTGCCGCTCGGCTCTTGCTTTTCTTTACGTTTCTTGCCTCCATCTTGCCTGTTGCATCCTCAACAGGCCAGTCACCCGCCTCTGTGCCTAACAGACGAGCATAGTTTTGGAATGTCTGTGTTGATCTACTTCATGGAGAAGAAAATAAATGTAGGCTACCAAAACTGTTATCACAAACTGAACATCCTTTTCATTGTTTACAAAAATCGTATTAGATGACAGGAAGACTGATATTGCTGGCACTTTGTCATTTGTTGTTTGAAAAGCATCATTGTAATATCTGCAATGCGGCAACATGGACATCTCTTCCTGATTTTTGTGGATATTTCTATTAAGAGACTAGTTTCAGAGCAGATGTTTTGTCTATTTATTTAAAACTTGCTTGGCTCTGTGTTGCAGTTACATTACACATGAGTCCCTTCTTACTAATGTGCTGCAGTAGTTTCAGAATTCATGTAAAGCAGAAAATGTTGGGCGTAAAAAATATATTTAGTATTAGGTAATTTTTAACTGTACCGCACTTCTAAGTACCTACATCTCACCATCATGAGGGCGGGCATTGGTACTCCTCTATGAGCATCACACAAGTAAGTGTGGAGTAAGAGATTCTCCTACTTGGTGGCTTTTTACAGCAGTGGTGAGGATGCAAGGCCAATCATCCGGGCCGGCTTTTCGCGTGGGCGAGCTGGGCCCAGGTCCAGGACACCAGTATTCAGAGGGGCGCACGGATTGGCTGTATTTAAGTCCCTCTTGGCACCAATGATACAGACTAAACTGCTTTTAATAATATTTACTTGCCTCTACATTCCATCACCCCCCCTTCCAAACCCTCCTATCTCCCTCTCACCCTCCTCACAACACAAAACCAACACCGCCATTTGCCCCACCAGCAACTTG
The DNA here is from genome assembly GCF_964263255.1 of Lissotriton vulgaris. Classification (NCBI taxonomy): domain Eukaryota; kingdom Metazoa; phylum Chordata; class Amphibia; order Caudata; family Salamandridae; genus Lissotriton; species Lissotriton vulgaris. The sequence continues at coordinate 114,779 of NW_028250096.1, forward strand.
GCACTAGCGTGGTCAAGCTACCACTGTGAGTGAATCAGAATATTTGAGGGAGGTGCCTAGAAGTTTGTGCTCAATGGGCAGTTACTGCTTTGATGTGTGGCTGAACTGTGAAGACAAAATGGGCCCATGCTGCTTCATTGTATCCACCAGCTGCAACTAGGGCACCAACTTTCTTTCCGCCCAGGGCGCTTTCTGAGCAAGGGCCGTCTCTGTGAACAATTACATCCACGATGCACTTTTTAAATTTCTTTTAATGTATTTTTCTGATCTACATGAAGAAAGTTGATTCCTGAAAGGGGACTGTTGATAAAATTATGTGATTAGATGGGTATCTAATAAATGTAATTCTCAAGCAGGTGTTATTATAAGTCTCAAAATTCACATAATTTAATATTGTGTTTATGGGGGGATGCCTGCTGCAGGGCAGATCAGCAGTTTTTGATGTGTTCAGTATTAAACGACAACTCTACTATTATTTTTACTGCCCTTTTCAACAGAAAATGGTGAGTTCTTGGCATTGGACCTGGGAGGAACTAATTTCCGTGTATTGAGAGTGAACGTTTCTAACAATGGCCTCAAAAAGGTGGAAATGACAAACGAGATCTTTGCTATACCAGATGACCTCATGCGTGGCAGTGGCTGCCAGGTATGTATCCTTTATCAATAAGAAATCATCAAGAAAGAAAACTGTCAGTTAACATCTTCAGCACCATTGGGTATTGCTACATCACCAAAGATGTTAAACACCCCGGAGACTAATAAATGTTGTGATTTTATTCAATATTCACTATTTTAACAATCTATCCCAAATAATTAGTAGTTTTACAGAGCTGTGTAGATTGGTAGCTGACAATCTGGAGAGCAAGGGACGAAATAGAGGTATAAAAACAAGTTTAGTTCTCAATCGCTTCTCTAAAAGTGGAAATTTTGATACGTTTTTTTAAGCTAGTTTGATAAGCGATACTTCTAAAGTAAGGGTTTGTGCTGCATAGCCCTGTTAACTAAAGGTTTTGTGGACTCATGGGCTCTTTCTTCCTGAAGGCTGGTAGGCCCACATGGTGGAGTGCACTGCAGTTTTACTCTCATCCAAAAGCTGCACATTTTGGGAGATGCTTAATCTAGTTGCATTACTATTGCAAAAAAACATTTAATGGCCAAACTGTGGCTCTGTAAATGTGATTGTGAATTGAAATGCGCAACTGTTGAACGATTTTTGAAAATCATACCAGCAAAAATCTACATCTTACTTTAATTGTGAACTGGCACTAGCAAACCACAAAAGATGGCTGTAATGTCTGCATACACGTACATGGTGGCCATCTTGTAAAGATAATCCTTTATAGGATGGCTACCATGTAGACCATCGCGTGCACAGTACCATCCATCTTGTAATGGATTTTCCGAAAACAAAAAAAATGATTACAAAATGGCCACCATGCATGAGCAAGCATGCTCAGCAGCCATTAATAGGGTGGGAGAATTGACAAACCGAATAGGTCTATGCCTGGTAGCAAAGGAGAGATGTTGTGGCTTTGGCAAGGCTTGTTCCAAACTTCTTCAAATGTTAGTTGTTATGATGCTTGTCAGTATTTTCACACACTCCAAAAGTTAGAATAGCATGCTAGCTATTGAAAGACACTTCAGAATACTGATTGTGCTCTGAAGGTATATTTAATCAAATCTGTTTTTTGTTCATAGCTCTTTGACCACATTACTGATTGCTTGGGTAACTTCATGGAAGAATTGCACATTAAAGAAAAAACACTTCCCCTTGGATTCACCTTCTCGTTTCCATGTCATCAGACCAAACTGGACGAGGTAAGGAATGAGGGCCTTTATTGTTGAGCACTGACATTCAGTGGAAACTGTGCTACAAGAAGTCGCTCCCCCACGCTTCCATAGCAACTTTTTTTCTAATGGAAATATTTTATCTTGAAATTTTTTATTTTAGTGTTGGGTTTGTGAAGGTGTTTATCTGGTTTACTTTGATGGTGCTGGAGCTGGAAAGATGGGCAAAAGGCTAGCTCTGCCCCAGGCATCGCGGGAGGAGGGGGGGGGTAGGGCGTGTGCTTTTTTCACATGTTGTCAGCCGTTGTTTGATTGTACTGCCAATTATGACATTGAGTTTTTGTACTTCATCCATATTTCATTGATCAAGCAATCATATTTGATCCCATAGTAAGTGGTGCCCCTTTTTCATGTTATGCATGTTACAGTGGAGAAGAGTGTTGCCGGTGGCAGAGGCAGCCTCCATTCACTTAGCGCTCACAACCGCTTTTCTGCACTGCTCGCGCTGTTGTAATAGCGAAAGTTTTTAATGTAGCAATTGAGGCTATCTTTTTAAAAACGTTCAGTGTGGGTTAATCGGACATAATCGCTGTGAATCATTGCATTTACCTTAGCTGCTTAGTTTCTCTCCCACTCCCGCCCCGGTCCGCCGCGTCCAATCATGGGCGTTTGATGCGGAGGGCGAGGAGGAGCCTTGCACATCCGGGCTCAGGGAGCAGAGGTCAGCGCTCTAACGACCCCTCCCTCCAGCATAAATGTGCTTGGGGCAGCGACCGCGCCGGAAGCGTGCCGAAGTCGAGCCAAAGTCCAGCCCGTCTGCGCCCGTCCGCGGCCGGACGGGGCGCGGGGCCACAGACCCTTGCTCTTCGACTCAAACTACCATAAGGTATGGCAGACATGCTTTGCTTGCACTACAACCTGACACGCTTGCAGCTTGTAAACACTCCATGCTTGCCCAGTCGCTAAATAAATGTGTGAGGTGCTGCTTTGAACCCATCATTCAAGTCCCAGCCACTAGCACGGGTCTTACCATCAAAGCAGCTTTACTTAATTGTAGATCTCTACGCAAGCACGCCCTAGAAATTTTCCATCTACTTGAGGACCAAAACCTTAACATTCTTTTCCTGACGGAAACCTGGCTAGATGATTACTCAGACCCGGACATTATCCAGGCCATGCCCCACGGCTACTCCCTCTCTAGATTGGATAGGAAAGACGGTAGAGGAGGCGGCATTGCCATAGCTACGAAAGCCCCTCTAGTCTGTTCCCTATCGCACATACAGGTTGATCATAGTGAAGCTGGATCCTTCACAATCAACACCGGTCCCAACCACTCCATATCAGGCATCTTGATATATCGACCACCTGGTAGACTGTATGACTTCACTTCTACCCTAATGGAAGCTATAACTCATTTAGCACTAAGGAAATCCAGACTATTAGTGCTAGGAGATCTCAATGCTCATTTTGAAGATCCCTTAGACAAGGACGCTACTGATATTCGAACGGAACTTCTTTCGGTTCAGCTCGAAATAAAAAATAAAGAACCATCACATCAATTAGGGCATTTACTAGACCCCATCTTTGGAAACTGGCAGGGAGTTTACACCTCAGATCCTATACCCATACCCTGGTCGGATCATCATATCATCCCCATCACGGTTCAACTTGACAGAATCGAGCATTTCCGACATCAATCTCTGCGATATAAACGCAGAAAATGGAAGAACTTCTCAATAGAATCTTTCATTCAAATTGCCCAGGACGAAGGCCCTCCTAAAGGGGACGATTGTGAGGCAGCTAACAAGAACTTAAATAATATCGTCACTAAGGCCCTTGACATTACTGCCCCCAGTCGCACCCTGACCAATGCCAGGAGATCTAAAAAAGCTGCTCCCTGGTTTAGCCAAGAACTGCAGACCATGAAGACGGCATGTAAAAAACTTGAGAGAGCTTGGCGCCAGAACTTCTGTGCAGAAACTAAAATGCAGTATAAAGCAGCACAAAGAGAATACTACAAATCAGTACGTCTGGCCAAGGCAGAGCACTATCACACCCGCATCATGGAAGCAGGCAACTCCTCTAGGGAACTATTTCAGATCTATAAAGAAATATCTATAGTGGATGTGACTCCTTCCGCCCAAAATGATTCTGTGGAATCTTGTAATAAAATTGCACAATACTTTTCAGGCAAAATTAATAAAATCTATACAAGCTTCTCCAATCATGTAGAGTCGGCCACGGACTTTACTGAAAATGACAATCGCATAAATACACCTGAGTGCCTAAAATCTTTTGAAGTTCCCCCTTACGAAGTCCTGTCTAAATTGTGCAACAAAATCAAATCGGGATCTCCTCGAGACCCGGCGCCTCCTAAAATCTTAGCTGAAGCTTTCCCGGCATTAGAACCTCACTTCAGACACTTACTCCAGATCTCCTTCTCCACTGCTTGTTTGCCGGCGGATTGGAAACGGGCAGTAGTGTTACCGATCAAAAAAAAGCCGAACATCAGCCAAGACATAATGGATAACCTCCGGCCAATATCCTTGCTACCTTATGTGGCTAAGCTAGCCGAGAAAATTGCTAACAGTCAACTCATGGAACACCTTGAGGGCTATAATGTCTTCCATAAATCCCAGTCGGGTTTCAGATCTAATTTCTCCACGGAGACAGCTCTCCTGAGGGCCACTGAAACCTTACGAGAGGGAGCAGACGAGGGCAAGACCATGGCCCTCATCATGCTCGATCTCAGTGCCGCGTTTGACACTGTAGCACACTCCATCTTGCTACAGTGTTTAAACAAAGCCGGAGTCACCAATAAGGCACTGGGATGGTTGAAAGCCTTTCTGATCAATAGGAGCTTTCAAGTCCAAAGAGGGACTTCCCTCTCAGACAGGGTGTTGCTTGAACAGGGGGTACCTCCGGGCTCGGCCCTGAGTCCCACCCTGTTTAATCTATACATGGCCCCCCTGGCAGAGGTGGTGCAATCGTTCGGCGTGGAGCTTGTCTCTTACGCCGACGATACGCAACTTCTTATATCTCTGACTCAAGCCCCTTCCATGGAAGCTGATAACTTTAATGCCTGTATGAGTAAGCTGGCCACTTGGATGACAGAGCATTGTTTAAAACTGAACGGAACAAAAACGGAGGTCCTCATTATTGGAGGCAATGAGGCCAAATGGACAGCGGAATGGTGGCCCAGTTGCTTGGGTCCTCTGCCCCCTCCTAACCGTGAGGCGAAGAATCTAGGCGTCTGGGTTGACAACAAGCTATCCTTTGATAGCCACATAAAGAAAACTGTAGGCAAATGCTTTGGAGTGATAAACGCTCAATCGCACCCTTGACCTGCTGCCTCTTAACTCCAGACGTACCATGACGCAGGCATTAATAACTTCCCGAATTGATTACGGGAATGTACTGCTCCTGGGTACATCGGAGAAAAACATCAAGAAATTACAGGTTCTACAAAACTCTGCAGCACGCCTGGTGTTAAGGCTTCCCCGTAGAGCCCCTTCACGACCCTCTCTGGCAGCCCTCCATTGGCTACCTATTAGTAAGAGGATTGTTTTTAAAGCTCTGCTATGGTGCCATAGGATAATCCATCACAGAGCACCGGCCTATATGTCGGATCTGGCATCCTTGTATGAACCCAACAGATCCCTCAGATCCAAAGGAATAGGTCTGCTCAGAACTGCCCACCCCAAAAAAGCCAGAATGGGAGGCAGATCTTTCCGCACTTTAGCGGCTAGGCACTGGAACCTCCTGCCCCTGGATACTAGGCTAGAGAATAATGAGGCCTCTTTTAGAAAGAAGTTGAAAACTTGCCTCTTTACTTTGTGATTGGGTTCTCTCTCTCCTTTTAATCTGCTCTCTCCACAGCGCGGGGACACGCCGGGAGGCGTCACCAGGCGCTTTACAAACTCCTTTAAACTAAACTAAACTAAACAGTCCCACATATGGGATGAATGGGAAAATAATCACCCTCATGTGACAGTGCTGCATAATTTTTAATTTACTTGTTCTCTATGCAGCTCATGCACTTGCAGCTCATGCACTTGCTGGGAGTGCCCCAAAGCTACCAGGCCACTGCCAAACAGACAATCCATTTGCTACGCCAAAGACCCGACAGACGCCACACCACTCGCATGTATTAGTGAGCCCGAAAACCCTCAGCCATTGATACCAGCTCGCTTGCATTTCTTGTGTGACCTGCAAGATTTAGTGTTTAACCCACTCTGAAAAATCCAATCTGTCCTTATTACCTGAATAATAAAATAGATATCCGAGAAGGCTACTGTTAGAAATGGGATTCCTGGTTGGCTGAGGTATTCACCCAGGCCATGTAGGAACCACTTCTCTAGTCAGGGTAAGGTACAGCAAGACCTAAAGTAACCATCTCTCCAAACTGCAGTGGCGGTGATACACTGTCTGATGCGTCAATCTCAAGCGGTAAAGCATTGGTTCTAGGTGATTTTACTCCCTCAACCGAGTCGATGCGCCGGTTCTACTACATGCAGAGGGGAGATGCGCCGGAATCCCTATTGCAAGTATCTGAGCCACTTCCAGTGATCCAGGAACAGCAGCAGAGGTGATATCCTTGATTCTCAAGCAACATGAGGCAGCCAACAAGCCCTTAGAGGTCACTTGGAGTGAAGGCAGAATCCAGTTCTCCTTCAGCAAAATCAGAGCAGCAGGGCAACAAACAGGAAAGCAGGCCTTTCAGAGCAGCAGTCCATTTGAGTCCTTTAAGCCGCACAGCAGTCCTTCTGGCAGTGCTTAGTTACAAGTCCAGTAGTGTCTGATTTTTAGGGGGTCGGAGACCCAGTATTTATACCCAAAAGTACCTTTGGTGTTGGGATGATTTCAAATTAGCTCTCTGAAGTGCACAATGATGCCTTTCAACCTAGTCCTATCTGTCAGGCTATCTGTAGGGTGAGGATAGGACATAGCCAATTCGGTTGCAGTATTGGCCCTTCCTACCATTCTGCCCAAGCAACGCCATCAGAATGTAGATGTGTGTAGATCTGTGCTGTGTTGTGGCTATCTAAAGGGAATGCACAAAGTGTAGCAGTCAGCTACCCCAGATGTTTATTGAAGACAGCGTGCAGAGCAATGTTCACTTTCTAAAAGTGGCATTTCTAAATCATTAATGTTATATACAACTTAACCAGTAATGAGGATTTATTATTATAATTCCAAAGATAAGAAACATGAAAAACCTACTCCTCTCAGATCAGGAATTACAGCTTAAAAGTATATTAAGAAATTCCCAATGCTAGCCTATGAGAGGGATGGGCCTCACAGTAGTGGAAAACAAATTTGAGTGTTTGTCACTGCCAGGACATGTGAAGATTAAACACACATGTCCTACCTTTCACTCTCATAGCACCTTGCCCTAAGGGTTACTTAGGGCTGAGTTTAAGGCTTGGCAAGTGGCTTTAAATGCCAAGTCGAAGTAGCAGTAACCTGCACACACAAAGTGCAGTGGGAGGCTTGAAACTGGTTACTTATGTGGGTGGCACAAGTAGTGCTGCAGGCCCACTAGTAGCATTTGTAGTGCAGGCCCTGGTATGTGGTAAACTACTTTAGAAGGGACTTGGCGGTACAACAAATATGCCAATCAAGTATACACCAATGTCCTCATGTTTAGGGGCGAAGCAAATGCACTTAAGCACTGGCTTGCATTGGTAAAGTGCTCAGAGTCCTGAGGCCCACAAAAAAGAACAGGAGGTAAAAGGCAAAAAGTCAGGGGGAAGACCACCCTAAGGATGCCAGCTCTAACGGCTACCATGTGACTGCTGATCTATGTTGAAATATAGACTTTTGACGGTTCCCAGATGGCCACCATACTTACGTGTTTAAAACGAAGTATATTTGCAACGGCCTATCCTGCCCTAGTTGACCTCGAGTGAGCATTCAACTCTAAACACTGGCCTATCCTTCGGGCTATGCTTGAGAAGATGCAATTTGGCCCACGTTACAGAGGCTGGGTTTCCCTCCTCTACACTGATCTGTGGTCTTGGGTCAGGGTGAATGGGACCTTATCGCATGGGATGAGCCCCCGGACTGGAGTGCCTGTGTTGATACTCCCTCCAGTTCCCTATACCACCTATTGAGGGATTGCTAAGTGGCGAGGAGATACTTGGAGGTGATCAATGACTATATGGGGTGGGTGCTGGGACTCCGGCTGGAGCCCAACCATTAAGTGATATTGCTGGGGATCATGGACGAACTGGGGGGCATAGCACCATGCGCACCCTCCTGGCTGTGGCATGGCTGGTAGCCAAAAGTGATCTGACCCGCTATTTGAGAGACAAATCTGCCCCTCCCTTTCATGAGAGGGAGAGGGTAAGGCCGACTGTGCCGTCATGGAAAAGTTGGTATACAAGGCACGTGGGGCCCCCATAAGTATGAATGTTATGGGCACCTTGAAGGGGGTAATGCTGCTGGGTATGACATAATGTCCCCATGTAAGTTGAAGGGATCATCCTGAGCGATGGGTCGGTAAAGACCGCTGATTCCTAATCCCCTGCCTTTTCTTACATGCACCTTACGGAGCTCTGAGGGTTCCCTTGTGACTGTGTAATGTTATTTCTTCCCTGGTACACTGATAAAGTACTGTTGTATATCTTTTCTATCTGTGCCGCAGCTATGCTGCTGAGCCTGTAAACGTGACTGTGTTATTTGTATTTGTTTTGCTTTCTTTTATTATGCCGAAAATCAATAAAGTATGTTATAAAAAAAAACTGTTCGAGAGATAAGATGGCTCGTGCCACTGTAAAAAAAAAATCCAGCCTGAATTACAGAAATCATGCTGCCAGGAAGCCAAAAAAAATGAATTCAGATTTTTGGATACGGATGGCAGGGGTGTAAAGAAAATGTATGAAGCAACTGGTATTGGCCGAAAGTGCAAAATTTGGTTCAGCTCGTGCCAGGAGCATAGATTTGCACATGACTGGTCATCACTTTGAAAGATTAAATCCTTCTGCCCGAATTACTAGAAGCTTGAGATCTGCTAAGAAAGGGTCCATATGTCCTCTCCAGTTCTGCTGGACCATTGCAGGCAGTGCTAACTTCTTCGGCTCAAGGGCTCACTTGTGTAATTTCCTTCTGATCAAAGTCCAACTCAAACCAACCTTCTGAAAGCTTGGTTCACATTAAAGCCACCCCCCCTCTCGTTTCCTGTACAGGAGAAGATGGTTATGGACTTAGTTTCAGGAAAGAGCGTTAGACAACCCGACTTGTAGTAATTTGAAGTTGTTTTATAAGTTCTATCAACCTTATTCTCATCATCTAATGGCAGAAAAACTTTTTCTGAAAGTGGGCAAAAAAAGTAAATCTTTGAGCTAATCCTATATTAGCATCTATAGGTCTCCTTTTATGTGTAGATTGCTCAATAAGTGTACTGAACTAATCTGCCGATCTCCCACAAAAGTCTCCTGTAGATCATGTGACGACATAGCTGGTTTCGTTTACATAATGGCCCGCTAGAGTAACCAGCTTGTTCCCACACAATTCTGTGGTTTCTTTCATACATCACAATGTGAAACCTGTAAGACCTGTTTGACTGCCTCTTGCGTCACCAAAAATACTGCAGATTAGGCTTACTAACCAAGTGGCCTAACGTCTATGTATTATGGCAAGTAGAAACAAGCACTGGCATAGCCAAGAAGTTTTGCTTTTTAGACCTAAGTGTTTAGCCAGAACTATTGGCTTTACCAATGTCTTGAAGCTATGTTGTCGAGCAGCGTGGGTGCTCGCCAGCATGTTGAAACACACATTTACAATGCAACGTTCTTGCCTTTGCCAAAGTTAGAGCTATTGGCATTGTAAAAGACAACATTTTTATTTATGTGTTGGTTTTGAAAACAGATAAATAAATGGCATTGTCATTTACAATGTCAATAGCTTAATCTCTCGCAAATGCAAGACCTATTGCATTTGCACCCACACACACACAGAGCCACACACAGAGCCCCCCCACACACACAGAGCCCCCCCCACACACAGAGCCCCCCCCACACACAGAGCCCCCCCCACACACAGAGCCCCCCCCACACACAGAGCCCCCCCACACACACAGAGCCCCCCCACACACACACAGAGCCCCCCCACACAGAGCCCCCCCACACACACAGAGCCCCCCCCCACACAGAGCCCCCCCACACACACAGAGCCCCCCCCCCCACACACAGAGCCCCCCCACACACACAGAGCCCCCCCACACACACAGAGCCCCCCCACACACAGTCCCCCCCCACACACAGTCCCCCCCCACACACAGTCCCCCCCCCCACACACAGTCCCCCCCCACACACACACACAGCCCCCCCCCACATACACACAGTCCCCCCTCCACACACAGAGTCCCCCCCTCCACACACAGAGTCCCCCCCTCCACACACAGAGTCCCCCCCTCCACACACAGAGTCCCCCCCTCCACACACAGAGTCCCCCCTCCACACACAGAGTCCCCCCCTCCACACACAGAGTCCCCCCCTCCACACACAGAGTCCCCCCCTCCACACACAGAGTCCCCCCCTCCACACACAGAGTCCCCCCCTCCACACACAGAGTCCCCCCCTCCACACACAGAGTCCCCCCCCTCCACACACAGAGCCCCCCCCTCCACACACAGAGTCCCCCCCCCTCCACACACAGAGTCCCCCCCCCTCCACACACAGAGTCCCCCCCCCTCCACACACAGAGTCCCCCCCCCTCCACACACAGAGTCCCCCCCCCTCCACACACAGAGTCCCCCCCCCTCCACACACAGAGTCCCCCCCCCTCCACACACAGAGTCCCCCCCCCTCCACACACAGAGTCCCCCCCCTCCACACACAGAGTCCCCCCCCTCCACACACAGAGTCCCCCCCCCTCCACACACAGAGTCCCCCCCCCTCCACACACAGAGTCCCCCCCCTCCACACACAGAGTCCCCCCCCTCCACACACAGAGTCCCCCCCCTCCACACACAGAGTCCCCCCCCTCCACACACAGAGTCCCCCCCCTCCACACACAGTCCCCCCCCCTCCACACACAGTCCCCCCCCTCCACACACAGAGTCCCCCCCCTACACACACACACAGAGTCCCCCCCCACACACACACAGAGTCCCCCTCCACACACACACACACACACTGTTTATCTGTGATTCAGTTCGTACCATCCTAAAATCCGCAAATAGTGACACCACTGTCAAGGGAGGAGGTCTGAAGACTAGTGGTGACTGATGAGAAAGAAACACGAGATGGTTCTCAAGAAAAAATACATGAAGGTTGGCTGACGGGGTGACTCGTAGCGGCGCGTGCACCGGCTCACGAGCTGCACGTACAGGGCAAGGCGCACAGTCAGGGGGCAAAGGTCAGGAGGACGTCGCTGCGTGACATGGGGCTCGAGGGGCCGCCGCCCGGGGCGCTCCCTGTCAGTACACCCGGCTGCCAGGAACTGAAAGTCCTACTCCCCACTCTGAGGCATATTTTACATGACACAATAGAATATATCATAAATAAAGAAGAACAGTCAGTCCCAAAGAACACTCAGTGATCACACAGGAAACAGATAGGTAAACAAGAAAGCAGAGGAGGGTGATGAGAAGTTTCACAGCTTGAAACCAAACTCACAGCAGCGGCGCTTCCCCCAACACTAATACCCCATTTATAGCGCCGAGACAACAAGGTCAGCGGCACAAATAAACGTACATGTTCAATAATGGCCACAGTCTGGTGTCTACAAACATCTTATGCACAAGTTGAACAAATGCACTTACCTTGGAGAGTTTGATGGCCAGAGGTATGAGGCCAAGGAGGAAGCACCCCAGGAACATAGCCAGGGAAATCAAGCAGACCACCAGCAACCCGTCCATGCTCACCGGATTCTAGCGCCTGGAGCGTGCAGTGCTCTGCCTCCACTGGCTGCGATGAATGAATAGGTGCTAAGTCCCTCTGCTCCTGCTGTCTCCTCGCAATCTAAAAAGCGCCAAGAAACCGCGTGGTATAAGCGCGCTATACAAATGTTTTTAAATTCAAATGCTAAGTGGCATTCAGTGAAGCTGCAGTGTCAGATGCAGTTTATGGACTCGGACGAGATCTTAGACGCCACCTGCATACTTAGCGCTTCCTCCTCTTCAGGCTCCTTGAGCCGTCAGTGTGTTCAACGCAGCAGCAGATCTTCCTAATCCTCTACCCTTGATTTCAGTGGGTTCAGATCTGCCTCCTTTTCTACCTTTGCTGGCTGGCAGTGTCTCACTCACCCTAAGAAGCAGACCCACCCCTTTCTTTGCTTTTACCATTCGGGTGTTCACTAGTGGAACTACCTCTTGTCCCTTGATGGCATCATGTTCTTGCAGTTAGTGTGCTCAGGGTTCCAAGCTAAATTCTCTCCTACCCTAATTTTTTTCTGTATTTATCCGGGACAGCATTCACTTTCCCCTCTCGTCTGTCCCACGCTCCTTCCGCGTTTGTCTGTGTGATCGGAACTGCAGCAGCTACCCCTGCACTTTCCTGGCTGCCCGGTCACTGTTCTCGAGGATTCCGGGCCCCTCCCCAAGCTGTCAAGGAACTCAAAGCTGCAGCCTCCCTCCCTTGCCTTTCTCTGGCTGTCAGTGAGCTGGCGGGATAGCTGAGCTACCGCTCTTCTCACCTTTTTCCTAGATGCCCTGTATGTGAGCTCAAAGATGCAGCGCCCACCTCCTCTTGCCCTACCCGGTGCCGGCTTCTCTTACTACCCTGCTACTTTGAAGACTCTGACCCGCGTGCTTTCTCGGATCACGAATCTGCCTCGGTACTCAAGCGCTGCTGCTGCTCTTCGAAAAGATTCTCTTTTCCTTCCACGTCGCACTTCGTGCCCCTAGCGGCAGATACAGCCCGATGAGCCCAGCGGCCTCTCAAGACGTGCATGGAAAGAAAAACATGTGGGCTGATCTTTGATTCAAGTTTTCTCAGCAGACTGACGACATGCAAAGTCATGGATAATTGTACTTAAGTTTCAGGACGGCGGGAGGATGGAAAACGCAGACAATGAGGGGTGTAACTCCTCGGCGAGAGGGAGGGTGTGGGGGGCGGGACTTAAAAAAAGACCGAGAAACGCCCACGGATCGCATCGTGACGGGGGAAAAGAGTGATTGACAACCATCTCTTCCAATGGCTAGCCTCCATTTATGGAGCTAGCCAATGGAAGAGAGAGACGGGTTAAAGCCCCCTACTGAAGCTCAAAAGATTTCGCCTGCGCAGTGGACGCCAGGCGAAACCTAAAAGGATAGAGAGATACAAGATAGCTCGATAGATAACAAATAGAAACATTCATGGATAAAAGAAAAATATATAAAAAAGAGAAATGGATAGGTAACAGATGGTTAAAAGATAGATAGCTAGACAGATAGGTAAACGTTAGATAAGAGAAAAGATAAATAGATATATAAAAGATATCTTTTTTTATGCAGCCCTATATGTACATAAAGCGGTCATTGTCGAATTCAATGTGAAACATGCTTCCATAACACTGCCCTCCAAAATAAAGGCTGAGAACATATGTCTAGCATTACCTGACATAAAACTGATGTTTGCAGCAACGGGGCTCCTGCTTACTTGAATTCCCAACAATGTGCTTATTTTATATATGGAGCGAATACCAAATAATCAACCAAGAGGCCCCTATCAACACGTATAGGTATCTAGTTGAACCAAGATGTATACAGATAAAATGTGATCCTGGGGGATGCTCTATCTTACCCTAGGTGCTATGCCCGTGGGTGCAAAGGATCCATGCAGCCCAGTTCAGGCAAAGGCAGGGACTGAGAGGGAGTGCCATCAACGTTTCAAAATATTTATTTCAGTGTTGTACATGGGATCTTCTAAAAACAATGCAATGGCCTTGTCCAAAATGCTTTTTCAGTTTTCACACATCAAAGGGAAATAACCTGAGCTTGTCATTTTGTTGACTGATGTATAGTGATCAAAGCGAAAATGCTCAAAAACAATGACGTGAACTGACCAATGTTTTTTTTTTCTTTTGACATACGAGAACAAAGAGTTTACCTACGGGAAAAAAGAGCTATTGGTGTTGTAAATGACCATGTCCTTTACCCATCTGCTTTGGTTTGGAGTGGGGTTGGGTTGGATTTAAATTGTTGTGGAATTGTGTGGGGTGGATTTGTGTAGTGAACTTATGTGGCAAGTGGATGGATACGTTTTGCAAAGCCAATGGGTCTCGCCTTTAAAAACGCATGCTATAGCTTTACCATTCTTTGTTTGCATTGTCCTGCTCAAACTCCAAAATGGCCAACTGTGCGCAAGGGATCTTGCGCCATTTGCCAGTGTGACTGCGACAAGATTTTACCTGGAGAAAAATCATGTGGATAACACCCGCAAGGGATGTATGAAGTTTCAGCGGCTTGGAGATTGTGGAGTCCACTGTGGGAAAACGGAACCAGTTACACAAAAGCTAACCGGGCACAACTTTACAAGGCCATGCACGAGACTTGTGCACACAGCAGGGAGACCCTGCACAGATATAACTGTATTATTATTGGGGTTTGCTCTAGGTGTAGTGAGACAAGTAACCTGAATGGAATTCTGGGAGTGTGCAGTAGTAATGCTGGTAAGTATACTTGCATCATTCTGAGAAATAAATACAGACCATTTGTTTACTTTTTCCTATATTGGAAGCTCAACGCACAGTAAGTAAAAAATGAATTTGTGTAAAAATTCAGTCTTCTTTTGTACCATGGCAATTGTTCCTTTGTTTTAATACTGAGTTAGATAGGATTTAGACAGTTAAGTGATTTGTTCATGATTATTTTTTATTGGTTTAGTTTTCATAAGGTGAATAGAATCCAAGAATTCTCCCTTTTTTAAAAAATTTTTTTTTACTTGCTTGGACATAAAACTACATGAAAGGCTGGTATAATAAACGGGTAAAGAAAGGCAGTAATTTTAAAAATCCTAGATATAAAAGTGTTCCATGCATGACGTTGCATATATTTTGAAGAAACCGGAACACACTGTGTTATAAGGCCAGGGGGCTTTGAAATGCTTGAAGTTGATATAAACTGAAGCAGGCTCCGGTCACCACTGCAGACAAATGTCGTTCAATCGTGCACTGGCTTAGAGAAGCAAATATATAGGTTCAGAGGCAAAAAGTAAACATGGGCTATGCACAGGAGGTACAGACAGCAGTGATTGACACCCCTTGTCCTACTGTGAAGCACTGCAAACCTGTAGCATGTTACTGCTTTCCATGTAGTATATGCACAATATATTATACCTTTAATAAGACATAACTATTGTATGGTATATTGAAGTACGCTGGATATAACGTAAAAGTGCATCTCTAGAAAAGTTCGCAACCATTACAGTACTATTTAAAAGAGGGTGTCGAACAGCGATCGACTTTAGCTTGTGAAAGCCTGGACTTTGTAAGAAAATGCTAACGCGCTTTAACCTGATGCTCCTTCAATAAAAACTGAACATGGTTTCCTGGCAATCTTTTATACGCAGAAACTCTTCACAGAAAGCCAGCACTGGCCTTTTTTCCCGCCACTGAACTGCACTGTCCAGAGTAAAAAAACAACCAAAAATTGCTTTTTTCGTTGAAAAGATTTAAAACCATCAAAGCACAGAACAATATTTCATTCAGCAATTAATCATAATTACATAATTACATACAAACAACTTGCCCCCCTAAGTACGTTACAATGTAACAATACTATACAATTGGCTCCACAATAAATAAATAGAATTAAAAAAACAGTTTGTCACCCACAGAACATTCCAAAGTTCGTATAAATACTCGTTTCAGTATCTATTTTCAGTGCTGAAAAATATCCATGCAAGAAGGGGCCTGGCATGGGCGGATTACGATGGCAGTAATTTGTTTCGACATCTGATAGCCCATGTAATGTAACTCGCCACCCCAAAGCAAACCACTGCAGACCCAAGCATTTGTAGATAGGTCAGAGCCTGTCTAGCTTGCTCAAAATTACAGCCCCTTAGTAGTGGCACAATAAATTTCTTACGATGCAGTACATAAAACTTGCAAAAAAAGATCATATGGAGCATATTTTGCTCAGAATAATTGTCACATGGGCAAGGACCCAAAGTCCCACTTTTAGCAAAACCTTTAGGAAAAGATAGCAACCATGGAAGTATGTTATGCTTAAACCTTAATAGCTCAAACAGATGGAACGGCTTATTTATGGAAGTCAAGTACGGCTGGATGTCCCTCCCCATACTTAGCATTACAAAATTTCTCACTGAAGGTTTTGCCAATTCCTCTCCTTCCCTCTGTAGCTTTAACCTGTTCAGGAACTGGGACTTTACGGCTTTAATGGCCGTTTTACTTAAAGCCCTAGGGTTCGT
This sequence comes from Lissotriton vulgaris, assembly GCF_964263255.1. NCBI lineage: Eukaryota > Metazoa > Chordata > Amphibia > Caudata > Salamandridae > Lissotriton > Lissotriton vulgaris. Next base: position 130,924 of record NW_028250096.1, read on the forward strand.
GAACAGGTCAGGGCTACCCATTGAATCCATTTGGGTTTTGATATAACGGATCCATGGAATAACAAAGGCCTTATCTAAGGACAAACAATCTTGAATAATTAATTGATTTAAATTCAGAGCTTGCTGCGCCCATATTCTCAGCCACCCCAACAACGGGGCCACGGCGATCTGATCTGAGATATAGCCAGCCCCTAAATCTTCAGGAACATTAAAAGTAGCTACAGTTTGTGGAAGCGACATCGCTTTTCTTAAAAAGAGATTTTCTGTCATTTGGATCTCACTCACATCAGTATAACCCCACACCTCACTCCCATATAACACCATGGGTACGCATTTAGCATATAGATTTTCATAAGAGCCGGTAGTGGTTTACAGCCCAGTCGTTTGGCAAAACCTAGCAGAGCACCTGAGGCCCTCGCTAATGTGTTCTTTTTAAATACACGTTGCGTAACCCATGACCTTCTGTCATCAAAGACTATCCCCAAATACGGGAAGGTAGGTGCTTTAGTGAGCTCCTGCCCTTTACAGAAAAAAGATGCCTTTTTCGCCCGCCCTCCAACTACTGACATAGCATGTGATTTTTTTTAATTGGTTACCAAATCTAAAGAGTCCATAAAATTAATAAAACAGTCTAAAAGGGATTGTAAACCTCTTGCCGTTCTCGCCACTAAGACCGCGTCATCCGCATATAATAAAGCCGGAATCTTTTTTTGACCAACTCTCGGGATATCTTTACATGCTAGAATTAATGCATCCCCCATATTGTTTATGTAGAGCGTAAACAACAAGGGCGCTAACATGCACCCTTGCCTTACCCCTCGCTTTACTGGCCATGCATCAGTCAGACTCCCATTCTCGTCATAACGGACTGCTGCACTGGTGTTCTCATGAATTTCTGCTCGAAAGGATATCCATACAGGATCCAGCCCCATGTCAAACAGGCATGTCCAAAGTTTTTGCCGGTTTACAAGGTCGAAAGCAGTGGACAAGTCCATGAATGCTAAATGTATGTCCCCCTGCTTTGCGACAGTGTATTTCTCTATGACAAGGTGTAAATTAAGACACTGGCTAGCGGTACCTCTTCCTTTTCTAAACCCATACTGCAGGTCCGAGACGATGAAGTTCTCTTCCAACCAATCTGTCAGTCGCTCTAGTACGGCTTTTCCCATTATTTTCGCAGCCGAGTCTAAGAGTGAGATCGGCCGGTAATATGCCAGATCTTCTCTCGAACCCTTCTTGAAAATTGGGACAGTGACTGCTTTGCCCCAGGACGCTGGTGAGACGGATTTGGTAGCTGCATTAAAAACAGAAGTTAAAATCTTTGCCCAGTACTTCGGGTCGGCCCTATACAAGACTGCCGGAACCCCATCCTGGCCCGGCGCTTTCCCCTTTGCAGTGGACTCAATTGCCTCCAATACTTCTTCCTCTGTAAAAATTATTTTTTCGGCCTGTGTGGTCTCACCTCGAGAGAGTAAACATGGAAGGTTTATTTCTGCATAAAGACCACTAAAATGCTCCACCCACTTTTCTGGGGAAATGAGACAATCCTTGTTTGTATTATCTGTCTCATTAATATTAATCACTTTCCAAAATTGAGTGCTACTTTTCAGAACACTCGCTTTGGTCAGTTCCTCCCATGCCATGTTTTTTAGCTCAGCTTTCCTCTGTTTGGTAGCATTTTTGTATGCCCTTCTAGCCTCCGCAATCTTGTGTGAATCCCTACCAGACTATTTTAGAACTTCTAGAAGAGCCGTATTCGTATTGCTGCAAGCTTAGTCAAACCACTTTTTCAACTTTTTGAAGCTAGGTTTACCTTTCCTAGTCATGTTTGCCGCTACCTGTACTGTTATGCAATTAAAAGCACCGAGGATTTCACTTGGGTCTGAGTTTATACCTAAGCATATGCTCAGATCCTCAGTATTGCTCCTGTACAGATCTTCAAGAAAGTCCGCAGGGGTAATCACCTCCCACCTTAATCTCCGCCCCTGGCATATAGTGGCTATATTTGAATTTTTAATAGATGTCAGTGCATTTTCGCTTTTAAGAGCCCTGATATTAATATCCATACTAAGAGGATTATGGTTAATAAAACCATTCTGTATGACGCCAAACGAACCTATTGTATCTATCAAAAGGGATGAAACAAAAATTTAATCTATAATGGACTTGTGTCCTTGATCCACAAAAGTTGGAATAGGGCACGAAGTTTCACCTTGTGTAGGGGCAAACAAGTAATACTCAGATAAAAGACTCTCAAGATACATCCCGCTCTTGGTGTGCTCAAAATGGGTACACCCCCGGGAGCCGTATTCAAAAACAACATTCTGAAAACACTTTAGGTGACGAACATGAATATTAAAATCTCCAAGAACTAAAAGATAATAATATGCATCGTGGTTTGCATTATATTCATCCAGAAACATCGACAGTGCTCTTAAATGCTCCAATTCGTCAATCCTGGTGAAGGAATTATAAAAATTTACCATCAGAATTTTGGGGAAGTTGTCGCCCTCCAGTCTTACCGCTAAAATATTTGGGGAACTTGTCACTACTAGCCCGGCTTTGTACAATAGTTTAAGACTAAATAATAACAAGAGACCCCCCTGGATCTTCCCATTGGCGATGGTATTGCAAATTTATTAAACAATTGATAACCGTCCAAATAGTAACACTCTCCAGAATCCCAAGTTTTCTGCAGGGCAATAATATGGTATGGTTATAGAAAAGCCTCCCAATTTGGGTCGCCTCTTTTTGATCGCAACCCTGCGATATTCCATGACAAAAACGCCATCTTATTCTCAATTAAGATAGCTCTAGATTTTTTAAACTCATTAGCTTCAATATTCACGGGGTTTGATGCCACTAAATTAGTAACACCATCTTCCTCTGCAAACCTCAAAATCTGGGCGTCCGTTTCTAACAACGTCCCCTCTATTACAGATCGCAACACAAACCTATCTCTCACCAGATCTAGTTCACTAAGTGGAACAGTTGGAACTCTATCACAAGTGAGAGTGTTGCTATCTATCCCTGAGGTGCGACCCGGACCCTGTAAGCCTAATTCAGTAGGCGAGCGCGCTCTACGACAGTCAACTGAGCTGGCTATTCCCGGCTCTAAGTTTTTCCTGCCACAAAGTCAATTATTAATATTTAGTGATCTTAGCGCCTCATATCTATTACTCAGTGCAACTGGCCCAATGGAAGTAACTAACTGGGTACTATCCCTGCCCTCCCCATTCACTCTGATATTCTTTGGAGGATAGAAAACCCCCAGGGGGAGGACGTTAACATAGTCAGAATTAATCCTAACTGAACCTGCCTGCTTCAAAATGTGGTCAACCAATATTGGACAACCAAAGCTTTATAATAACGCAGTCACCCTTAAGAGTCTTCTTAGTTTTCCCCACCCATGATACCCTTCTCACCATTTTAAAGTTATTAAACAAATGTTCACCTAACACAGTTTTAACGCTCAAATAGTGGAGGGCCTTGTTTTTAAGGGTGGTCCAGTGTTCCTCTCTGCCATCCTGTGTTTTCGGGACATTTGCCAAAATGATCGAAAATGGCCTGGCTTCTGGAGGGAGGTGCAACGATATTTCACGAGAACAAGCCTGTGCTGGAGGGCTTATTCGCCCCACAGGGCCTACTGGCCCCTGTTTTTCTCCTTGGCTGATTCCCGCTCCCAGAACTATAGCGGGAATAGATGGTACTACAACTTTGGGTTCTACAGTCATCATGGTGTCCACCAAATCAGTTACTCTAGTTGTAAGTGCACTCAATGAGTGTACTTCAGTTGGTTCGACCCATGCGTTGGGGCTTTCTGGTTTGAAATATATTTTTCAATAATATTTAACCTACCATCTATTTGCTCTAATTTGTCCATAACAGGGGTGATAAATGCTTTCAAACGTTCTTCCATAATTGTAATGAAGTCACCCATCTTGCCCCCATGGTATCTTTTGCATTCTGTTCATCGAGCTCCAAGCCTCCCTTTGTCCTGTCTTCAAAAGTCTGTTTGGTAACATTTCCATCCAGTCTACCCCTCCCAGACGAAATATTTGAATTTTTGTTTTTCCTGGGCTGCTTAGCTTTTCGCCAGCTACTTTTAAGGGGATCACTAGCCTTTCTTTTCCCTGGCGCAACATTGCTGTTAGTAACTGAAGTAGACCGAAACTGCCTAGTACATGTTACTAAGGGAGAGGGTGGTAAACTAGGCGCAAAAGAAGAATCCGATGCAATTGACAAGCTAGCATCTAAGATTGACCTATTAGAAATCTGAGGGATAACCAGAGGGACAGAGGGAGCAATGGTACTTCTAGAGGACTCTATAGTTGTTTTCGGTAAAAGTGTTTGGCAAGATGGATCTAAAGATAATCTGCTTTCAACGAGTTCAGTTTCTTTCGCCACAACAGTTTCTGCTAGTTTCAGAAACGCATCCAAAGTCCCAACCCCCCCCACCGCCTGAACACACTTTAGCTAATGATTTGGCCATATCAATATGAAACAATCTCAATTAATACAGGATAGTCTCATGAACAGGTGGAAACAGCAAATCAAGCCGGTATCCATGTCAAGTTAATGTCTCACCCTTTGCATTTTAAGATGTCAGAGAGAGGGCCCAGCCCAGCCTCCTCTGACGGCCACAGACGGCCCCGCCCTTGTCCCGGGCTTCTCCCAGCACCGCCCACGCGCGTCCCGCGATGCGGGAGGCGTTCCTCAGCTTTCAAGCGCCTCCGGCCGCTCCAATGGCGTCACTCGTGCGCTGTGGCCGCCGGGGCACCTGGGGGTTGTGGTCCATGCCCTCGCAGCGGAATTATGCCCAGAAGAAAGCCGTTCCCCTCACGGCGTGCAGGATACAAGGTGCGCAAGCCATTCCCCTCACGGCAGGAATGAAGATTCGGTAAGTGCGTCCTCCAGCGCCTAGGAAAGTCTCCCGCCACTGAACTACACTGTCCAGTAAACTGCCTGTGTACGACCAATAAACGGATGCACCCTGTTCATGCGATCGAGGGGTGTTGTAGCAGCAGCCATGACATCTGCAGCAGACACGGCCTCCCAAGATCCCCATTCCTTATAGCTGCTGAGTGTCCAAACCTGAAATTCATGGCTTTATAGCGCCTTAAGGAATATTAGCCTGTGTGTGCCGTGGTGCAGCAGCGCAGGAGGCAAATAGCAATATGTAAATGCAGACCCAACTAATTAGATGGAATATCATAGTCCCCCCTGTGTTTCTGTAGTCTCCATGAGTTAGGACTCCTCTGTGTTTTTTTAAATGTCACTCTTTGCTCCTTCCCAGCACTCTGGCGACTGTTGGCTGATGTTTGTAAATTAAAGTGGCCACGGAGTACTGCATGTCCCTAAACAAAGTTTGCACGCAGCTCCTGTATAACTCCTAGCATATAACTGGAAACTAGTACAGAAACTTTTTTTGAGGAAAGGCAAGGGTCCGGACTGAGTGACTGTCCAGAATCATAATTTATCCATCAGGAAAACAGACGCTGGCAGCAGAAAAGCCGTCCTGTTCTGTGCATGAGGCCGTGGGCAGTCTAGGGAAGCTGGGTGGGCTGGAGTGCGGCTTAGGACATGAAGCCAGGGGGAGACAATGCGAAGAATAAACTCTGCCACATTTGTTTGGAAGCAAAGGTAATGTTGGGGACAGCCCTTGAGCTCCAGCTGCCTTGGTGCTCTCCCTTGTATGCCACATCATACACAATGCGCAGCCTTGGTTATCGTTGTGCCGACATTAATAGCACCAACAGCAGCCATTGATTAACACTACATGTATCACAGCAGTCGAGGCGAGTAACTCGCATGATCTTTCCAGTTTGAATGGGCTTTTATGTTCACATCCGGGGAGATCCACATCCATGATGGCAATTTAGGAGACTAAACAGCAGTCCCCTGCTCCTACCCCACTCACAGCTGCCATCTTCAGCCTGAAGAGGTCCTTGGTCTGTCCCCCTTTCAAGAAAAGAGCTTCTTGGCCCAACATGGGGATGGGCACTTCAGAGACAGCATTTCGAGCTATGGACATAAAGAAGGAACTTGTAACAGGAGCGCCTGATCACCATCATGGACCAGAGCATGTACAGTAAGCTACCTTGAACAAAATAATCTCGACACTGTATAGTCAGACCATCAAGAAAATCCCACCGACTCCCATGTTGTACAACTAAAATTGAAATAATATCACATTACTGAAGCTTCCTTCAAAGTTTTTTCGCTCATTGAAGATTGTTTTGGGGAAGAGCAGGATGCAGGGAAGCCAATGGGCCCATGAAAGTCGGAGTGTTAATTGCCCGGGTGCGGCATGCAGTATTATTGTAGGGTGCTGCACCAAGGAGTGTTGACATGTACAACCCATTCCAGAGTGTGCACGGGTACGATCTTTGTACTTCATATGTCTTGAGGGTAACTTCATGCATAACCGTGTATAGCGGTCTGAGAGGGTGTGGCTTAACATACAGGGCTGTCTACTTTGGGACTGGGGAACTGGGTTTGAGTCTCCGTGTTGGCTCTCCCCGTCACAAATAAAATTAAGAATTTGGAAAATCTAAACCAAAATAAAGAAGGAAAACAAAATTTCAGATGCCAATCAGTACTACGGCAATGGTTGAATTCCCTTTTTGAACGCTTACAGGGTGTGGTGTCTTGGGACTAATATAAAGACATGATAAAGGCACTTAAGTAACCGCTCAAAACATGATAGAACTAGCTCTTCAGAATTTTAAAACATGCAGCAACCTTAGAGGGGTTGTCAAGCAGTGTTGTGGGAGGGGTGATGAAGTGGAGGGTGATGTCACAGGGAGATTAAGTAACGAGCAAAGCTGAAACAAATGAAGCGGCTTCTAACACTAAGTAAACAGAACGCTTAACACGACCAGAGGAAGGCTTACAAAAAAAGAGTGCTCTCACGGTATCTTAAATAACCTGAAGAGCAAGAGCACATTTAAAAGGGGCTGTCCGCATAGGAGGATATAAAAAGTCCAAAAGGGGGGGACTACAAAGTGTATTCACCAAACAAAAGCTGGCATTTACAAAGGACAGTAAGAGAAACCAATGAAAAAGATGGGCGGTGCTTGAAGCCAATCTTATAGACACAGCATGTCTCGAAGAGACAGTGTGCATACACTGCCTGGGTGAGACCAAAAAACAGAGTAGAGGGCAGCTACGGCAGGCGACCTTGAAGAGAAACTATCTCCGTTTTCATCAGGCCTGAACAAACTGTTAATTTGCTTGTCAAATTTGCTTGAATTACAAATGTTATGTTGCACGAAATCCACAAGATTTACAATTACACAATCTTGCATAAAGTTTTTGCATCCAGAATGTTCATCCAGAAAATGTCTTGTTGAGAGAAGACTTCTGCTCAAACTAGTCTCATGCCAATATATCACAAGACTTCTTGACGTGAAGTACACACTTGCATGAAAAGAGTCATGCAAGATACCTACAAACCACATGTAACTCAAAAAGAACAATTTCATGAAATTTGGATGGAATTTCGCACATTTTCTTTTCAAAAACGTTATTTTGTAGACCAGTGCTGTACAGCTCTCTTCTGCATCTTTTCATGTATTGCGGATTGCCCTACAGGCATGACTATTGCTATGCAATGTTCACTGTGGAACACCAACATTTAAGCTTCAATGAGATGCCTTTTAGAGAACGTGTAGTTTGTTTGTATTCTGCATTTCCTCTTGTATCCAGGATACTCAATGATAGTTAGCTGCTTGTGAACACTGCGGGAATGCTTTACTGCTACATAAAAGCAATTTTTTTACATTATTTGCGGTTCTCTAGTCCTTCCCTTCAAATCTCCCTTTCTGCAGAGACTCGTTGGCAAACCTTCCCACCAGGCCTATGACATCTTGTGTTTTCACGTATCACATCCTTAAAGACTTCCACTTTTGCTATTGAGTCTGGAATTGGTGTTAGTAAACCGAAGACCCTGGCAGCTTCTATTGCAGTATACGCGCTCTAGCTAGTTGTATGATATTATGAATGCAAATGTCACTTTCTTTTTTGGGGGGGGGTGGGGGCTTGTTGCACTGAGATGGAAGCTAACCCTTAAGCCCCGAGTCCCCTCTGAATATTTTACTATTTATTTTGATGTCCTGCTTTTCAATAATTCCTTATTTGTCACCTTTTGACATGCCTAGTCCTAGATTAGGAAGACCTAAAAGAAAGACTCTCAGATCTAGTAGTCTTGTATAGTATTTCGCTCAACATGCTAACCAATGTGGTAAGAATTAGCATATGTCACATAGGACTGTAAGAGTAAGCAGGGAACATAGCAAATTTAGAAGGACAATAATAAATAACAGAAAGACAAATTAGTATTTGAGTTAGTACTGTTAAAAGCAATGATTGGGCAAGTCTTCTGAGAATACCAAAACCAAAAACGACTCAGTAGAGGTGAAAACTCAGAAAATACACCAAGATTCTTAGAACATAAGAGTGGGGTGAGCAGGAGAGGACCTGATCAACAGGTGAGTTAGAGCAGAATAGGATGGGTGAGCTTAAAAACATAATACTTCTTATGATGATCTAGTGCTTAATTTGAGCCTCTGGTTGAAGGTCAGATCCACTGGCATTCATTTGTGGGGACCGACACTAATGTCCCTTTCACCCAGAGCAAGAGAGAAAAACACAAAAAGTGGTTTGAAAGAGGAAGAGCAATATGAGAAGAGAGACCAAGGGAAAAAGCAGAAATTCAAAGGAACCTGCAAGAGTGTGATAAGCGGCAGGAGTGTCTGGTGGTGGGTCATAGGCATGAGGTGCAATCAAGACTATCAAGCCTTGTTATTCAGTATCCCCGATTTTATTTGTAGCACCGGGCGCGGGCTTCTGAGCAAAACATTTGCGTCCAGCACTTATTGTTTTACAAATTAAGCAATGGGAGGATTGAGGTATAAAGAGTGGGGAGAGATTCAAGCATTAACAGCAGAAAATCAACTTGAAGTAGTATCATAGAAGGCAGGAGGATTGTAGAAAAGGAAAGAAAGGGCAAGATCGACTGACAGTGAAACGACAAGTTCAACTTAGAAATGAAAGCTGCAAAGAAGAGGTGTTGAAAGATGAAAATCAGGGCTTGGGAGGTAGTTTATGAGCACTCGGTATTATAGAAGATAAAAGGAAGAAAAGGAATTGCCTAAGTGACCAATTAAGAAAGAGTTGATGAATATAGGCATGTAAAATGCCATGATGGGTAGCAAGTCACCTTGCACCATCTGATATCTACCGTGGCTTGGTTTACAGTCCCCTGTCGGTATACATGGGGCTGGGATTCTTGTCTGCTTGGGAGACAGAGCTGCTTCATATGACTGGATCATTCAGGGAAGCGTTACAGAGTTCACTCCAATTAGCTGCTGCTGGTGGGATCACCGCTCTTTGTGTTTATTGCAGTAACTGGTCACTGGAATGGGCATGTTAGTCTGCACCGCACCCCTCTTGGCACCCCTTGTGTATGGTTCGTGTTATTACCACACTTCCTGTCAATTGAAACTTCTTTTCTTGTATTCTCCTTTCCTGCCTTTAGTTTGTACCAGTCCGTTCTGGTTGTAACACGTTGTTATCCTGTAGCTTTGAAGTCTGCCCATATAAATTCTAAATAAATATCCACGTTTTGTGCACGAGTTCAGACTTGTACAGCTGTATTTTCTTTAAAAGTCAAAGAACATATCGTACCTGGAAGCTCTGCAGCGGGAGTATGAGTTTGTAGTTTGTATTATTCAATAATAAAGTATTTTCTGTTCTTTGTAAAGCAAATATTAAATTGACATATTTGATGCAAGGTACTGGACGGAGCAATTATTTCATAATTTTGTGTACGTGCAGATGTGGCTGAAAGGTTGGTTGTTATTTGCGACACCTGAATTAGATTGGTGTTGATTTTTATTTGCTGATTTGCGTGTTCTTAAGTTTAGTTTTTTCTTTCCAGAGCATCCTGGTCAACTGGACGAAAGGGTTCAAGTCCAGTGGAGTGGAAGGAAAAGATGTGGTGTCATTGCTCCGTAAGGCCATTAAAAAACGTGGGGTAAGTTATTGTTTACTTAATGTACCTTTGGTGTTGTAACTGTAAACTTACTTCCACTGCTAAAACTGTAAGCAATTTGGGATATGCACACTCAGCCATTTCCGGGGAAGTTTAAATGACCAGCGGATAATATACAGGGTATTTGAGGAAGGTTGGGTGGTAAAGTGTGCGGATGTCTGCTAAATTAGATATCTTATATACACCTTGCAACATCATTATAGGATTCTAGGCGCTATGAGAAAATAAAACCTAACATTAGATCCTTAAAATGTTTCTTCAAAAGGAAAGTTTTCAAATGCGATGAAACCAAACATGGGAGGCTAAGAGCTTTAAGCACCGAGTGAGGGAGTTTCACAAGGCTGGAGCTAGAAAATGAAAAAAAAAAAGTCTGCCATCTCTTCGGGCTTTACTAAAATGAGGTACTTCTGGAAGGAGAGCATCTCTGAATCGTACATCGTTGTGGAGTATAGCGCTTACAAAGGGATCTAGAAAACGGGGTTGTAATCATAGATAGCTTTGTGAGAAATGCAAAGCACATTTTATATCGATCCAGCCTTGGATGAGGAGCCATTGTTAAGTTATGAATAGAGTTTTTATATAAGACAACCGTGGAGCAACCAAAACATTCCAAACTCCAAGAATTTGTACCACTTGAAACTTATGGCTAAAATATTATCTAGTATACAGTACCTGGGCGGCCCAGGTACAGAGTACTAGAATCATTAAGTCTAGATCTTCGCGTCCAGATATTGGGAGAGAGGGGTGGGGGAGAGTGAGCAGACCAAAAAACCATTGGAGTGTGAAAAAGGCCGCTTTATTGGAACAGGTGCACATTTACAAATACACAAACTCGGCAACCGCCTCACAATCTAAACCACAACCAAGATTTGTTCGTTTTTATTTCAAAACCCCAAACCCCGCCCCCACCCCACACCCTCCATCACACCCGCCCCCACCCGTACATACCCAAACACATAAAACCATACAAACCCCAAATAACATTATAACATCACCTTATCAAATACAAAATATCACATCCCGATTATAAACCAACTGATCATATCCCCCGACCCATAATCTCCGAACCCCACCTCAATCAGTATGAAACATCCCCCAACAAGGTCCGACTTTACAACCAACGGGTCCAAACCTGGCCCAAAACTGACAATAACATAGCAAACCGCCATCCAGAAAGCCGTGGGGGGAAAGCCTGATTAGGAGAGAGCCCCACCTTTCTGCCCCCCACATAATCCGAAAAACAGGGGGGGGGGGGAAGGGGGGGAAACACCTGAAAAGAGAGAGCAAGCCAATAACCTGAAAAAACACAAAAGCACCCATTAGTCACCGACAAACTGTTGCACGGTCAGACAGCGAGACAAAACCTCCCGCAGCTCCAGCAGATATGAATCCATACCCATTTGGGACAAATGTACTCCGTCACCCCTGAAAAATTCCACCGCATCGTATTTGATGTCACCGTGAACTATACGACCGAAACCCAGGTCCCTGCAGAACCTGGAAACCTCCAAATTCACTTTCCTCCGAGATTTATTCACCGCATTCCTCCAAACCCTCCGCGGCACCAATTCTGTCCACAAAACGTGACACCCCGACCACTGTTTATGCAATAAAGCCAAGTCTTTTTTGATCGCCCGAAGCAGAACAACCCCTTCACCTAAGTGAATAACCAACACATCCGGGCAAACCCCCCTTACTAACCAAGAATTAAGTGCAGGGATCAGTTCCTTCCATAACATGCCCCCTTTCCCTTTCCCTTTCCAAACCACATTGAATAAACGATCATTAAAACCCAAAGATGAACCAAAATAACTTTGACGAGCTTGCACTTGAGCTCTTTTAACGAAGGAATGGCCCACGATCCATACTGTGAGGAAAGCAGCCCGAGGACCAGCCACAGAACCTGAAAAAGAAAACAGAATCAGACAGGGTAAACGGGATAAGACGCCTGCGCACCAGCAGATTTGTTCCTAACATAGCGCCGAAAGCAATTAGAAGTCCAGCGCCCCAGGCCCATGATCTCTTCCCTTGACCAACCCCTGTGAAAAGCCTCCGTGGCCGCCCCAATTCTAAATGAATGAGTACCGTATAACGACCCATCTAAGCCAATATGTCGCAGCGCTTTTCGCAGTACCATGCGCAATTGATATGTAGAAACACATGAGCCATTAAGGTGTCGAAAAACCTGGAGGTCCACAACCCCACCCGACATTTCCTTCCAGCAGTGAGCCCAACGTAGAGGGCATGTTTCCGGTGGGGATACCGCGTCCAACCAAACCCCTTTACCCACACTTCTCTGATCGGTTTTCGAATGAGAGAGCCAAACGTGGACTCCCCTGATCGACAGCTGAACATCTCCCCACAGAAGGCCAGGAGAGGACTTGGTGCCCAGCAATTCAGACACACGAAAAGCGCCAAAAAACATCCACACCATCAAAGTGGCGAACAAACAAGCTTCCACTCTATCAGAACAAACAACCGGAAGCACAGAAATCACTTGAAACAGCTTTTGCCACGACAAAGGAGATCGCAAAGTACGCACAGAACCCCTCTCCCTAGACCACCCTTCCAACATCCTCCTACCCAACTCCCCAGCCGACGGAGAGTATCCCCACAAAAGCTTACCCACAAAGGAAATACCTGCTAGCTTGCCAGAAATAGTAATTCTAGATAAATTCCTGTCCATCATACCCAAAATAAACTGAACCACATCTTCAGATCGTTGCCAATCCAGCTCCCTCCAACACGCACCCGACTCCAAAAACTCCGCCCATGCCAACTCGTACGCTGTTCTCGTGGAAGGAGCCAAAGAACCTAAAACCAATTGAAAGACCCGGTGTTGCCTACCGTCCACAGGTGGTCCGGCATGGGAGTCGGCTCCTCGTCTGCCTCCAAAGCAAGCCCACGGAATCTCTCCCACTGTGAACGAGACAAAGCATCCGCAATGTCATTGTCCACGCCAGGAACATGCAAGGCCCGAAAACAGATATCATATTTCAGACATCCCAACACAAACACTCTAAGGAGCTTCAAAATCTGGGGATCCCTGGCCGACTGTTTGTTAATTACTTGCACCACAGCCATATTGTCGATGCGGAAAAGAACCTTTTTGTGGGCCAAATCCGTACCCCACAAAGTAACGGCCACAACGACCGGGAAGAGTTCCAGAAAGGCAATACTTCTGCCACCATTCTTCCATTGTACCGGCCACTGTTGGGCACACCACCTTCCCTGCCAGTAAAGACCAAAACCTTCACTGCCTGCAGCATCAGAGAATATCTGAACCTCCCAACACCAATCCACCTCCCGACATAAAGGCACACCGTTGAAGGAATGTAAAAAGAAGACCCACATGCGTAAGTCCTCCTTGACCCCCGCAGACAGCCTCACCCGATGATGTGGAAGGGAATGACCAGACAAAGCTCTGCCCAACCTCCTACAGAAAGTTCTACCCGCCCTGACCACTCTGCAGGCAAAGTTAAGGTGACCCAGCAGAACTTGTATCTCTCTCACAAACACTTTCTCTTTTCTCAACATAATTCCAACCAGATCAAGCATTTTCTGTTTTTTGTCCAATGAAAGACGAGCTTGCATCAAATGCGAGTCAAGTTCAATACCCAAAAAAGACATGGTCGCGAAAGGACCCATGGTCTTTTCAGGAGCCAATGGTACACCTAAATGACTCATCAAGGATTGAAACGATGTGAGAGCAGCTTGGCAGACCAGCGAATTTGCTGTACCCACAAAGAAAAAATCGTCCAAATAATGTGTGACCAGTTCATGTCCACTTTGTTTAGTAAACCACCATTGCAGAAACGTACTAAAAGTTTCAAACAACGCACAGGACATAGAACAACCCATTGGCAGAGCTTTGTCCACGTACCATTTTCCTAGAAAATGGATGCCCAGAAGACACCAATCTTCAGGATGGACTGGAAGCAGTCGAAATGCAGATTTGATATCGCATTTTGCCATCAGAGCATCAGGGCCTGCCGTGACAACCAATTGCATAGCTACATCAACAGAAGAATAAGACACCGATGCAGCTTCGTTGTCAATGAAATCATTTACAGACTCACCTTCAGGCCATGATAGATGCTGAATCAGCCGGAACTGACCAGGCTCCTTCTTAGGGACCACACCAATAGGGGATACAATCAGGTTCGCCAAAGGCCAGTCATCAAAGGGGCCCGCCATCCTACCCTCACTCACTTCCTTATCCAGTTTTGACTGTACAATAGCAGGGTGTTCGCCTGCCGACTTCAAATTCTTAGACCAACGTCTCGAACGCGGTCCTTCGTATCCCAACCTAAAACCAACCTGGAAACCCGACAACAAAACCGACCGCAGCTCGGCAGGCTCGTAATCCCGCAAAGCGGCAGCCAACTTACCAACATTAACCGGTGTATGAGCCTTTGGGCCCAGCACCGGATGAAGACTTCCCTCCCCTGGGAGCTGGAGGTTGCTGTGGTGGCACGAAAGTTCCTGAACTCTGTTGGGAAACCTGGGGACCCCCGGAAGACCTAGGACCCCAGCAACGGGATAACGGATGGTTCTTTCTACCACATTGTGAACATTCGTGACGGAACTTACAGAACTCCCTGTTACATGTCCCTCTGTTAAAGTCCCAACACGTGCCTGTAGGCGACTGGGTGAATGGAGTTGGCCCCCACCCCTCCCCGGGTGGGACGGGACTGAAAGGGACGATAGACTAAAGGAAGACCACTGGCTGTAAACACCGTTCTACCAGTGGCGGACGAACCCATGGTGTGCTGCCAAAGGTCAGTGTCCAACTCACCCCATTTTGCCTCGGGATCCCATGCCATACGCGCCCTAAATTCCTCATCATATTGAGCCCAAGCGTAATCATTCCTAGTAAGTTGAGCTTTACGGATAACATCCATGTACTTGAATAATGAGACGCAGCGCTCAGGGAACTTTTCACAGTAGACGCTGGCGTAAATTAAAAAGGCCGCCGTCCAATTTTCAATAGTTAGAGGTACCTTAGGGCGCTTAGCCAATTCAAACTCCTCCTCCTTGGAACCTTCTTTAGCACGAACCTCCCTGTGCAACAATTTTAGCAGTTCCACATACTCACCGTTCCATATCCGTTCCTTCGTACTGAGCATTAAATGAGCCCCCAAAGGCTTCGTAACACCCATATACGGCAACTTTTTAATTTTTAATTCCTTGCTGTGTAGTACATTTTTAGTAGTGCCCAAACCAACAGTGGACGTGCCACTATCCACTTTATCACTTGTACTGACTTCATCCACGTTTGTACCCACACCTTGGTCTCTAACAACACGACCTTAGTATAGTTTACCATCTTTCTCACTAGATATTAAGTCCACACCAACACCAATAGAAACCATATGTGGCCGCACAGAATGAACCACAGTCTCACCTGGGCGTAATAGAGGCGGCTGACCGGCTTCCGTCCTCCACTCTGTCTGTGCACCGTCGTCCGCCCTCCGAGGAGCCCTCACCGAGCACTCGTGGCCTTGACGATTCCGCACGACTCCGTACCACCTGTGCCTGTAACATACTGTGAGAAACGTTAACATGTCCCCCCCCAGACACCACTTCCTGAATTTCGCCCTCTTCGGGGCTGTCCTCATCATAGTCTAAAATCAACGATTCATCTAACTGAGAAGGGGCATTGACAATCAACGAAGTCTGTCCTGACTCCACCGTTTTAGACCGACCATGGGCCTTACCAGCCCTCACGTTGGACCTTGGCGGGGAGGCTGACTGAACCCGTCTATACACTCCTCCGCCAGTACCACTTACAACTTGTTGATTCCCTGTAAAAGATAAAGCATCATTACGACCACCACGTCACACAAGAGAGGTCGTGCGTGACCCGCTCCCATGGAAAACGCTGGGTTCCACCGACGAGGCTGGGAAGGTCGCGCTAGACCTGCAGGCACCGCCCATGTCGAAATCCCTCGTTGGGGCCATCGAGGTCGTACTGAACCTGCTTGAGACGGCCGCGGCGGGATCCCTCGATGGTATGGGACGTGCCGCGCCAGGCTCCACCCGCACTTCTCCTCGGCGTACTTGGGCTGCCTGCCGCCCTGCCAAGTCTGCTGCTTCAGATCGAACTCCCACCTGTAATGAAAAAGGCCGGACTGGTGTGCCGGGTCCCTTACTAAAACCAACTCTAAGAGCAGAAGACAAACCGCCAACTCTAACTCCACAACCCCTACCAGTTGCCTCCAAAATCCCAGAACCACCTGCTCCCTTCCTTTTTAAAACATCACATAGCCGAGGAGACGGTGGGCAGACCTCCTCATCCGAACTCACATCCAACATAGCTTGAACAATCTGTGACGCCGGCCCCTGCGCAGAAAAATCCTGAACCCTCGCATCCCCAAGAGAGCCCCGAGATGCAGCCCCCGAAACCACTCTCAGACCAGGAAACTGGAAATCCCCGGACAACCTATAGAAAGAACCCCCCCTCAAGAGGACCCTGCTGAACCAAAACATCACCACTCCCCTCCCCCCCCCCCAAGGGAAAACCTTCCACAACCTCCGACGGGCGAAAACTCCCCGCAGGGATACCAGTACCATACAATTCCCCCCCAAGGGAAGGCCCCTCCGTCCGCCCAGCTCCCTCCCCCAAACCCATCTGTGCCCATTCCCCCTCCCCTAACGAACCGCTACAGACAGACACAGCCTCCCCCCTGGTAGACACCGAGGGGGAAAACAATAAAGGACTACTCAGATCCCTCACCGACGACCGCACAAGCACACCAGAACTCTCAGACATGACCACACCAGGTCCTGACACTAAAGGCCGAGCAATGGACCCGCTCACAGAACCACCGTCAACCGCTACAGGAACCTGAACCACGTGCTGACGAATAACGCTCTGAGGAGCGACCACCTCCTGCACCTCCTGAACCTGACCGCTCCGTAACGGCTGCTGCGCCACAGTTACCACATTCAAGATGGCCTCCATCCCCCCTTCCCCGGTGACGTCAGAGCCCGCCCCGGCGGAGGTCGAAGCCGAACGCCGCGTGCAGCCACGCTGCCTGGAATCACGACGGCCTCGCAAAACAGGAGCAGAGGCCGCCCTTTCCCGAAAACCAACATTAGAAACCTCCCCTGTTACCGAAGGAAAATCACCTTCCCCAAAGACTTCAACCAAAGAGGTATCCAAAGAGACAGACGGATCAGAAGACCCAGAATCACTCCCCCGACGGGACCTCGCACCCGCCCGCCGAGTCCTGGAGCGACCCCTTTCACTTACCCCATCCTGCCTCCGGCGTTTCGGGGAGAAACCCGCTGCTACTACAGCCGACACCCTCGCCGAAGCCTCCCGCTGGGGACGCGGAGGCTCGGTCTGACCCTGATCACCAATAACCAAGTCCAAACGGCCCGCCTCGCTAAGCAGGCGGATAGCCTCCAAAACTCGATAATCTTCACCAGCCATAGTAAGCGAAATCAGAATGGCTATAGAGTAAGGAAAGAAATACCAAAAACTCTGACAAAATTATCTAAGAACAAAACCGGCCACCAGGTCACCTAAGCCCAAAATGGTGCCCGTAAAGCGAAGCCACGCCCATTTATAGGCAGCGCACAATACAACTAAAAACCAGCCCAAAAAGAGCCCAAATTGAATCTGCTAGAAGGAGAGCCCCCACCCAGATCTCCCAAACCGCCCGGGGGAGGAGAACTCCCAGGGGTCGGCTGCCCTCCCCCAAGCCCCCCTTGCTCCGCATCTCCCACTGGAGCTGGAAACATACAAGTAAAAATGATTGACACAAACTGAGGAGCAAGGCTCAAGTCCAGCTCAAAGATTTGTCTCTTTGTAGACCGGGATCAGACAATATGTTAATTTACTCCAGCCAGATAGAGGTAATCATACCACACCCCATACTGGGGTCCTGGGTTTTCTGCCACCATCATCTCAGTGTTACTGTCATTTTAGTTTAAGCCGAATGTCGTCCATCCACTCCTTGACCTGGGCAAGGCAGGATTTTAAAATGCTAGCATGAAAACCCCCACCAGGCAAATTGAGTATGAAACCTAAACTCAAAGGTTTGAATGAGAATGGCCAGCAGTTCCACCTGTGTGTTAAACAGACCAGGTGAAAGGGCTGAACCCCGAAGGTCCCCGCAACTGATGGAACAAGACACGGAAGAGAAGTAACCGAGAATCACAGATGGCAAGTGTCCTGATTAAGTATGGGTGGACTCGCGCTAAGGCAGGTACATTGATATCGCTAGAATATAAGGTCGAAAAGTAGGAGGTGATTGATGGTGACCAATCCTGATGATATTTCTAGAAGAATCCGTTCAAGCATTCACCCTCAAGTAATCCATGGCGGTTGTCGGTACTGCCTCAGTTCCGTGTCTAGCACGGAAGCCTGCTTGTTGGAAGTTGTAGATTTTCACAAGTTCACAAAAATTCCTTAGCTGTTCGCTATGTAGTTCTCTGAGATTTTAAAACAAGCTAGGATGCGCGAAATAGAACAGAAGCCCAGATATGCATTGGGTATTTTATTAAAATGGGTATTTCCTGAACCCTGCTTGAATTGGTCCAGGATGATGTCGGAGCTCAAAAAAATATTGGCAATCTGCTTTAGGGGACGAAGAGTGGCAGGAGTAAGTTGATTAAAAATAAATATAGGGCAAACGTCAGAAGTCACACTTAATTTCAAATGCTGCCAGAGCAGGGGGCAAAGACTGATCATCAAAAGGAGTGAAGGTGGAAAGTATTTAGTGAGACATGTTCTCATTTGTGTCCATGAACTATAATGTGCTTAACGTCAGATTAATTCTAGAGGATAAAATATAGGCAGAAACAGAAGCAGACTTATTGAAAGGAATTGAATTACCTTTTAGGTTGCAGTTGCGCTCCATAAATCTATCATGGCGCTGGTTAGCAAATATCGGATGATACAAACTCAAGAACAAAAAGAGGACCTACACTGCGAATAGCCATGCTTTCAAGGCCTTGCTGAAAACAAGTTGATCAAAGATGGACCTTATAGAGTGAGGTAGGCTGCTGCCCTGCCTAACAGCCAGGACTATAAAAGTGCAGCCTCCTACTCCGGATTTCTTAAACGTGGAACGCTTAAAGGATTGGCCGTAGCCGAGTGCCGGACTCTCTGGTACAAACAGCGATGGATTTTACGATTAAGAAAATGAGGGCCCAACCTGGGCACTGCCCTGTGGGTCACATGGAGAGATTTTAAAAAATCTTTTTGGCACAGGGGAGCCAGTTTAGTTTATACTGCGCCGCAGAAGTAGACGAAAACCAGGTTGGAGAAAGAGCTAGCTTTGCTGCTTCAATCTGTAACCGTTAGAGGCAATTAAGTAGATATGTGGTGCCCTATAATTTAAGCGTTACGATAGTCAAGTTGAATCATTTCTCATCAAGTCTCATCAGCAAAAACATTGCTAATGCTATTACATAAAAGTTGTAATGGGGAGGAGGAAGGATGTAGAACGGGATGGTGTATTTGCTGCTAACCACTAAGTTTTTTAAAATCAAAAATCTGTTTTTGTGTCTTTTCAAATTTTTGTAGCAGGACACAGTACACGACAATATACTCAGCCAGCAAACCAATTGCCTCGGATAAAGGCTTTTGGGACAATGATTGCGAGCTTCTAACACTTGCATACACGTCTTTCAGTTTCTGATGTAGGTGTCTAACTCGGAGCATGGGGTGAGAGGAAACGCTCTGAGTTGTCTGCCACAGCCACTCACCTTACAATAGTGTTGAAGAAACTCCCTTGCAGAAGAAACAGATTGTTTTCTGAGCAGGGACTTGGTAGTTTTGCCGGTGTTCTGGATGGAGATTCTCCAGAACTCTCCAGTTGCCCAGGTATTTGCATGAGTAAATGAGCCAGTCCAGGTTTTTAGGTCTGTCATTAGCCAAGAGACAGGGGCGGATTGGCAAGGCGGGCATTCGGGAATGGGCCGAAGGGCCGGTGCCCCAGTGCCCTCTGTGGGCCGTTTTTTTTCTCCCCTGTCCCAGTCCACAGAGAGTGGACTAGTAAAGGGGAGAAAAAAAAACGGCCCACAGAGTGCACGGAGACAGAGACAAAGAAAATGAAAGCAGCCTCGCAGTGCGGCCAGACAGCGATTGTCAGCTGTGGCCTCTCCTTCACCCCTACCCTGCCAAGCAATCAAGCTGAGGCTGGGCAGGGGTGATTGTTTGCAATAATCGGCCTCCCTGGGGGCCAGGTGTTTCTCAGGGCTCTGAGCCATTTGCACCTCGGCCCCCCTGGCGCCCATGCAGCCCACAAACGGTGTCAGTCTTAACACCTCGCCCACAGCCCTTCACATTCAGGGCATAGTGGGCGAGGAAGAATGGGTCTTGCTGTGGGGGCCTGGTGATGCTTGGATTTTTTTTGTTTTATTTATGAGATTTTATATAGCGCGGACTTTAAACGAAGGTGTCAGAGTGCTTCACACTAGGAACAGCAATAATACATGAGGAAAAAATTATAAGTGGACAAATTACAAAAGCAAACGTTAAGTTACATGAATCAAAAGTGACAATAGTGAGCAACCAAAATACAAGAGGAGCAAACGATACATTACAGGAGGAAAAAGTGATATGTGTGCAGGTTACAAAAGCGTACAAAATACAAGTAGAGGTATAATACTGCAATTAATGCAGACACTCCAGCACACAAACAAAAGTTACGTAGGCAATGGTGGCACTTGTGCAAGTATCTAAAGCAAACAAAAGTGAGAGGTAGCAAACAGTGTGTTACAAGAGAAAAGTGACATGTGCAAGTTACAAAAGGGTACCATACACAGGTACAAGGGTAATACTACAGTAAATGGTAAATACTCAAACTGCCAGAACACACTGGGAAGGCACTTCCCATGCACCAGCTTCACCTCAGCCTCCCCCCTGGCTACCTGGCTACCTTGGATGACCCAGAAAGCTGTGTTTTGTGCTCCCCTGCCAGGACATTTTCCCAAGGCCTGGAGGGTTGATTAATTTAGTAATTGCAGGGGCCTTACCTCTGTTCATGTGCTCCTGAGCTGAAGGTCTGGGGAGGGCTAAGTAGGTTAGTAATAGCAGGGGCTTTGCTGCTTTTCAGGTGCTCCTGTGCTGGAGGGCTGGAATAATTTTGTGACAAAAAGGGGCCTTGCAATTTTTTTTAGTTGCTCAGCATGTAGGCCATTGTCACCTTGGCCCTGTGTCCTATGCAAGAACAGTATCCTCCCACTTTCATTCCTTGTCTGTGCAAATGGTGTTTCATGAAAGGCCACGCCCCTTGAATGTGGGCCACGCCCCTTAAATATGGGCCACGCCTCTTGAATGTGGGCCACTTTTTTCGTCAGTGCCCGGGCCGAATTGTGATCCCAATCCGACCCTGCCAAGAGATTTTGATGTTCATGCATTTATATAACAAATGTGCTTGTAGGGGCTTACAGACAGCCATTTTGATCCATTGGTCAATTTGTATCATTCACATTTTTATTTCCCCCCTACAACACTCTACATGGGGTGAAGTTCAGCCAGTGGCTAACTTTACTGTCAGTGACGGCATTCTGCTCTTTCCCAAGGAGCACTCGTGTACACAAAGTTGTTGTCTTGGTTCTCTGATTATAAAAGCAGGACTAAAAGTCCCAGAATGCAATAACTGGATGAGCTGCTCATGCGTATAACTGGGAAACTTGAGTCCTGATTCATGCGACTTTTTGATTCTTCACACTCGAGGGTTCCATCTGTAGGGAGACGATGGATATCACTTTGCAATATTATGGAGGAAGACTTTGAATTGGGGAAGGGATGGTTCAGGTGTCTATGTGTGAACAAAGTTGTGTCAGCGGTGTGCAACTCTTCGCAATCGCTGCATAAAAAGGAACAATGTCCAATGTAATAGGTATAGGACGCAGCGTGCACGCGATATAATCAGGATATCCACCAACTATGTAAACAAATTCCATTTAGAGGAATTATAAGGAAATTAAGCCTGTCAAATCATAGGGTGCTACAGTGAAGTGCTGATATTACACCTTGAGCACCGGGTGAGCTGGAAACCCTGCACACAGATTTGGGTTCCCCGGTCACCTGTAGAGTCTTAGCAGGTTTGATCTTGAAGGACTACGTTGTGAAACCGCCCTAAACATAAGAGCAATTTTGGGGTAGATGGGAGTGAGTGCCGGTGCCAGTGGGCACTCTTTCCATGGGGCCACCCCCTCCAGTGTCGTGTATGAGCTCTTCGCTCAGTGACCGATATTAAGCCCTACCCCTCTCCAGGCCACACCGTCTCTTCATACCTCCACTTACTTTTTCACACAGGGAAAAATCTGTTCACAATTGGTAGGTCTGGGGATGTGTCTATAAATATCCTGAACAATCTGGGAATCATTCCGTGCCTGTTGTACCTTGACTGAGGGGTAGAGTTGAATGCCTGTGTTTTTTTATGCTGAAAATAGTAGGGTTTAAGATCCAGGGCTCAAGTCGATGGTAGACCGGTTCCACCAACTATTTTGATAGGGTATGTAGTGACCGGCTGGTCAGGCTCTAGTGTTTGTAGAATGTGTTTCACCCAGCGGCTCCTTGAGGGCTGGCTTCAACACTCACCCCACACCCATCCATCCATCACCGGTGTCACCGGTCAGGTGACCTGCCAATAATAGGGGCCGGGCGCACACGTCCTGGGCCAGTTCCAGAAAGTATGCCACGGTGTCTGCGTGTTTAAGATGACTACATGGGGGCCAGAAGGCCGACCCTTACAGTGTGGACTCCTCTCGCCCTGTTGAAAAGCACAGCATAATATTTTATTTTGGCCGAATCCGGAAGTGTCCCTGATAGCCTGTCCACTCTGCAGCCTGCACCCACCCCCGTCATCCTGCGGAGGAGTTGCTTTGCCCGCCCACAGCAGCGTTATAGAGCTGTCAGTCTTGCCCTTTGAACTAGCCTGTGGAGCTCCACGACCCCCGTGACCTTGAAGCCGGCCTCCCCGGGAATGCCGCGAGCCTTTCACCAATCAGTAGTCGTATCACGCGTCACTGGGAGGACATTTGTTCACCTCTGCTGTTCGCCCTTTTGCTCCTTTGCCATTTCTTTTTCGGGCTTGCCCTTCTGTCTTCTTTGAGCCGGATGTCTTCGTGCCCCCCTCCCGAGGCACCACGCTTGTTGCTCGCCACTTGCATAGCCTGCCCTCACACTTGCCTGGCACAATTACGAGGGCTAATATGAAGCTTTGGACGCCGATCAGCTGTGCTGGTCCACCCCCTGTCCCAGTGCTGCCCTCTGTCAGGCTTCAGGTGTCCTTGAGCAATGTCATTCACTCCCCGTCCTGGCCGTCCTTTCTTTCTTTCACTTACTCTCCTCACTCTTTCCCTCATTCCTGTTTCCGCCGCTCTCTCCCCCTCCGTGTGTACTCACTCTTCCTCGGCCATTCACTCTTCATCCTCCTGTAGGTGCCTCTTATAAGTAAGTTACTCCCTCCCCCCTTTCACTTAACCTCGCCCCTCTTTCCATCACTCTCCTTTCTCCATTCACTCCACGTCCTCCTCTAGGCGCCCTCCCTTCTCTTCCAGTTTCCCTCCTTCTTTTTCACACAAAGCCGAGCCTTCAGGTGGCTTCTGCCTGCCCCTCGCGCTGGTGCATGCGCCAAGAATGAAATGAAAGCAGTGACCTCTAATTTATAACCGGGCAGCGAGGGAGATACTGGGGGAGGGGATGCTGGGTTGCACATGTAAAACCAGAATACTTGGGATCAGTCCCAGCTTCCACATAACTAAACTGTGTGATCCTAGGCCAATATTCTGTTTTACCGTGCTTCCTTTGTCCTTAATTATGGCATATCAGAGCACCTTCAAATACACGAGTTTAGGATGTCGCTGTACAACATCCTCTCTTGTGTTTGCTTAAGTAGAGGATAGTCTTGCTCCATGTGTCCAAAGCGTCCAGGCCTGTCTCTTAGTCTGGGCAACCAGATTTATGCGGCAAGGGAGAACTAAATTATGTGGCAGGGATTACAAAATTACGAGGCAAGAAAATGCGAATTATTTTGCAGTTCATTATTTTGTCATTTTAACACGTTAACACCGTCTGGACACATTTTTCACATTCTTATTATTAGTAGTAGTTCAATACGCAAAGACCGCGATGATATGCAACTGAAAGGGAAACAGACCACCTTTGTGAAGTGCCTTTTGCAGCACAACACATGTCGCTGCATTTTTAGTAACTTTGACCTGTTTGAGTTAGAAACCTTTTTTAAATAGAATTGGCGAATTATGCGGGAGATAAATTATGTGGTAAATGCATCAAATCCCTATGACTATGCGAAAAAGGCAGTGGCCCTGCTCTTGGTTCACTTGTAGCATTGTCATCAGGGCAGGGGACTGGGAATCTTTCTAAGTTCACGTTTAAAAATGTGCACTTTTAATACCTTTCAATGCAGTGATATTCTCTTTTGTATGAGGGTGAAACGATTAGGCACCTTACCAAAAGAAACTTTTTTTCATAGTAAAGAGGCATCATATTTTTACATGAAGTATGTTGCGTGATTTAAACGCCAAATATTTGTATGGCTCGACATGTGCATGGGCTCTTGGAGCCAAGCCAGGCCCTGGGTTGGCTCTGCTCTCACTTTTAATTTGTTGGCTCGTGACTTCTGTTTATGCCTATTCAGTGGTAGCAGCATTAGGATTCTGTCTAGTAACCCAGGGCTTGGAGTGAGGTGCATTCCACCCCTTAGCAGGGACAGGTGGCATTCCTTATGGGCCTCTTCTGTCTGCAAAAGGGCAGATAAAAGCTCATCATTAAAGGTATAAGGGAGAAAGAATGATGGGTTGATAGACAAGGAAAAGATGAATGGAGGAGTAGGTGAAAGGATATGTATCGTATCGTATCGTAAGGGGTGCTTATAAAGCGCACTGACACCATGGGTTTCCTGGCGCTGGTTGGGAGTACAGAGGACAGAGAGACTAGGCAGATTGGGGGAAGAGCCAGGTTTTTAAAGACTTGCGAAAAAGGGTTAAAGAGTTAGAGGTTTTGAGAGGGAGGGGGAAAGAGTTCCAAAGCTTGGGGGCCAGGTAGGCAAATCTCCGGCCTCCAGATCTACAGAGCTTGAAGGCAGGAACAGTCAAGAGATGGAGGTGAGAGGATCTCAGGTTGCGGGATGGGCAGTAGGGGCTAATGAGGGATTTGACGAAAGCAGGGCAGGGGCCAGTTAGTGACTTAAAGACAAGGCAGCCGATCTTAAAGGCTGCCCTGGAGACGACAGGGAGCCAGTGGAGTTTGACAAGAAGGGGCCTGGCGGATTGCCACTTCGGAATCCCTAAGGCCAGTCTCGCCGCCTGATTTTGGACCACTTGCAGTCTAGCTATCGATGTTTTGGACAGGCCGTGGTAGATCGAATTAGAAAAATCTAGGCGGGAGAGGACGAGGGCCATGATAACATACAGGAGGGCATCGGGTGTGAAGAGGTATGCCACTTTCCTGATCCTGCGCAGTTGGTAAATGCAGGACGAGACCACGGTCCCTACCTGCGGCCCTAGGGATAAGGCGGAGTCGATAGTGACCCCCAGGCTCTTCACCGAAGCTACAGGAGTGGGAGAGGGGCCCATATCCACCGGCCAGAATTGAGGCCCCCAGAAGGTGGCGCTCTTGCCGGGGAGGAGGAGCTCCGTCTTTCCGGGGTTCAGCTTTAACTGATTATGGCCCATCCACTGGAGAATGTGGGACATAACTGCTTGAAAGTTGGGGATAGCGGAGGGGGAGTTAAGAGAAAAGATGAGTTGCAGGTCGTCCGCGTAGTTGAACACGGTGACGTCCCACTGCCTCAAGGAAAAAAGAAGCGGGCGGAGATAGAGATTGAAGAGAAGAGGGGACAGAGAGGAGCCCTGGGGGACCCCGCAGAGCGAGTGCTCTCTGGGAGCCCTGAAGGAGCCCAGGCTGAGGGTCTGGGACCTGCCTGTCAGAAAGGATCTGACCCAGGCCAGCGCCGGGCCCTGGATGCCAGCCTGTTCGACACGGTGGAGAAGGATGTTGTGGTCCACCGTGTCGAAGGCGGCTGACAGATCTAGTAATACCAGGGCCTGGGGAACGGCCTTGTCAACACCGTCTCTCAGGACGTCCAGCACGGCCAAGATCACTGTCTCCGTAGAGTGGCCGGGTCTGAAGCCTGCCTGGTTGGTCTCGAGAAAGTTGGAACTCTCGATGAACTGAGAGAGACAGGTGGTGACGTGGGCTTCCAGGATCTTTGAGAAGAAAGGTAAGAGAGAGATAGGGCGGTAGTTTGCCGGGACAGCGGGGTCAGCCCCCGGTTTCTTCAGGAGGGGCACCAGCACGGCCTCCTTGAAGGAGCCCGGCACCATACCAGAAGAAAGAGAGGAGTTTAACAGAGGGAGAATGCAGTCGGGTAGAGAATGGCAGATGTCCCGGAGTATAGAGGGGGGACAACAGTCGTCTGGAGATCCCGACTTGACGCGGGTAGCAAGAGTGGCCAGAGATGTAGAATCTAGAAGGGGAAAATGAGTGAAAGAGGAAGAGTTGTGAGGAGGGGAAACAGATCCAGCGCCAGGAGACATGATGGGTATGGTGTCCTTGATTGATACGATTTTTTCGATAAAGAAGGTGCTGAGAGTGTTACATGCTTCCTGTGTGGGGGCCTGAGTGGGGAGCGTTCTGGGGTCGGAAGTGAATTCGGTTAGCACCTTAAAGATTTCCTTAGACTGACAGGGGGAGATAGGATTTTTCCGGAGGCATAGGTTTTTTTGGCATCCAAGATGGCAAGTTTGTACCTATTGCGTGCAGTCACATAGGCGTCTCTGCTAGGGGTGCAGTAGTCCCTCCTCCACTTGCGTTCAAACTGGTGGAGTTCTAAATGAAGGGCTTTTAAGTGGGGGGTGAACCATTTGTGGGAATGACAGTGGCGGGATTGGGGAAACTTAGTAAGGGGGGCGAAGATGTCACTGGCTGTGGTGAGCCAGTCTGCCACGAGCCTGCAGAGCTCGTCGGTGCCAGTGTCATTGGGTAGCAGGGGAAACGTTTGGGAGAGATGATCCGATAGTGGGGGAAAGAATGGTGAATGGATGGGGAAAGGATGGCAGAGTAAATGGAAATCTGAAATGATGGATGGCAGACTAACTGGAAATTGGGGAGATCAGTGGATGGACAAATGGATCAATTGATGGATTAAAGGCTTTATTAATGGAAGGGTAGGTCAAATGATGGATATGTGGGTGGATGGATACTTAGATGACTGATGTGTGAACGGATGATGGAGTGGCCAATAGATGGAATGGTGAAAGATTGAATGACGAATTAATACATGACCAAATGTAAAGGTGAAAAGATGAATATGGGTGGGTGAATGGAAAGGTGGAAGGTAGAATGAGCACTTCTGGGGTGGGGTAGGGCTCGCTTGGTGCCATCATTTATATCATTCAGTTCAAAGGGAGGTGTATATTAATTTTATGGCCACACCCTTGATTCCACCACCCCCAAGTGCTCCAAGAAATAGCAGCGTGTTAACTACACAGATCTTGATATGTCTTTTAATAACCTCTGTCTTGATGGTGGCCCTGTTGGATTTCAATTTCCCTCCCTGCACATATACAACAGTGCTAGTGTCCGGGTTGCATAATTCTTTTAGAAACTAAGGTGCAATCAGTCAGGACATGGAGATCATTCATGGTGAGGGCTTAGGCGAGCTGACCATTAGGATACCTAGATCTTAAATGGACGTAGCACAGCGTCCATTTTACTGTTTACTAGCAGGCCTTGCTTGATGCTGGTCTGGGCAGTAGCTTTTTCTCATTTCATATAAAACTGTCTCAGTACCTCACGTCTTTCTTTGCTGATGTTCATAAATCTCAAGGCCCTCCTCTGTCGTTTTGGAATCCATGCCTTATGTGTATTATAATACGAGCAGAATACAGTTCACCACGCTCAGAATACCAAATACAGTGTCCAACTTGCATTTCTTTTATATGGTCAAAGTATTTATAACTATCGGTGTATTTAACAGTGGTAAGTTCAGTAGGTTTGTAACATTTACAGTTTTGATATTCACAATTGCAGTTTCTAGCCGTTTCTTTTTTTTTTTTTTCTTTTTTATTCCAAAGCATGAATTGTGCTATGTTCTTGAGGAAAGGTTTAGTCTGCCTAGTTTGTAGCCCTTAGTGGCTTGTCTTCTGTAGTCAATCAGACACCAACTTTTATCTACATTTGGCCGGTTAATCCCTTCACACAGCAAATTCAAGTCACAGGCTTAAGTACTGATCCGTTTTCACTTGCTAAATCTCGTGCCGTGCTCCAGTATACTCATGATAGACCTGCTGAACATGTGTGAAGTTTTAAGATCTGATGTAACTTCTAGTGATGTCGCTGCCGGTGATGCCATGTGCCAGGATGTTACGCACTGTGATGTCACGCACTGTGATGTCACTTGCATACTGTCTAACTTAGTGAACCCCCCCCCCCCGCTGCCCTTTGTTTTTGAGGACTTGTGCTCTGAGAAGATCCTTTCCCTTTACCATCTATTTAAGACACAGCCACTTGTTTTCTTGCTTATGCTATCTTTTACTTCCCTACCGCCCCCACCTGCCCTCCAAAGTGAGGCATAGTCAGATGCCCTGGTTGTTCAAATCTTATCTGAGAATCTGCTTTTTCTTAATCACTTATGATTAATGAGAAAGCTTCGGAATAATGTCTGTGCAAAAAAAGTAGAAAATTGATTATGTATCCTACTGTTTCACGGGATGGCACGACAGCCTTTCTTCTCTGGACTTTGTGCTGGCATGTGGAGGTATGGGAAAGATGCACATGAACCCTGTGTTCGAAGGTAGAATGTGGGTCGAGCGCTCGTCCCTTTAAGCCGGGTCCTTCTAAGATCTTTGGGAAAAGGTAGTGGATTCATAAAGAACATGATGGTTACCGGGTTACCTTACACTAGATCTGATCGGCCAAGCCCCTATTTATGCATAAAATGCAGGCTAGAAGTTTCTGCAACAAGAGAAGGTAACTGATGCTTCTTTTGTGGTTAAACAAAGCAGCGGCTGAATTGATGGCGATTTTAAAAACTTCAAACATTTGCTCCACACCTGCTTTACGACAGATGCATTGAAAACGGAGATGGACCCCAGCCTCATCAAAGCGCTTCATGAAGTCGCTTCTGTGCAGTGCTTCCTCTTACTAAATCTGATCCATGGTTGTTTCCTAGATGTGGTAAGGGGGTGTGTGGAGGGGTAGTGGAAATGACAACTCAGATGAATAGTGGACGAGTTGGGCGCATGCAGGAAGAAGCTTGCAGAAGTTTTTTTTGTTTTTTTTGCCTTAGTTGTCAACTCGGCTCGGACCTGCCTTCTGGAAAATGTATTTTCCGTTTCATTCTTCCTGTAAGGGAATTTACCACACAGACCGAAAAGGGTGGAAAGCTTATACATGACTTACCGTAAATGTGAAAGTTTTTTTCCTCTGTGACCCATGTCCCAGGCCCATGTGTCTGGCAGAACATCTGGTCTGCGTAACTGTTTAAAAAAGTGCCGAGTGGACTGCAGAGCAGGCATGCCATAGGTGGCCAATTATCTATAGGCGGAATGAACGAAAGAACTGCTTTAGATTTTTCATTGACCCTCCTTATCCCACTGGCAACTCCTAGTGGTAAATAAGAGGCAGAAATATATTGATCTAAATGCCTAACATATTTCAAAGATTCACTGTTGCAACTGGTGTGAAAATGTGATTATGAGCTCCTGAGACACCACCCCTGCGTGATGTTCACAGACCTCAAAATAGAGTACAAATTTAGATGTAGGTAAATCATTTTTCTTCTGATTATACAGCTGAACCCTGGTCCTAAATGAAGAGCGTTGTGAAAGCCTTGACTGTGCTGCTGTGCATGGCACAGTCTCCACCTGACCAAACTGTCTGTTTTTGAATGCAAATGTTCCCTGTTCTTTGTCTCCTTACAGGACTATGACATTGATATCGTTGCCGTGGTGAATGACACTGTGGGGACAATGATGACCTGCGGGTACGATGACCACAACTGTGAAATCGGACTCATTGTGGGTAAGCTGCATTTGACTTTGTTTTGAGTAGCTGTGCTTGGACATGTAATTGGAATAAACGCAAGAAGCTAGGTCCGAGGTTGGCTAGGGCGCTCGACCTCAGACCTAGGGATCTGGATTCGAGTCTCGGTAACGACGCCAAACATCCTGTGATTCTGGGCAAATCACTTCATCTCCCCGTACCTAACAAAAAAATGAATGTGTGTCCTAATGTAACGTAACTGGTGCTATGTAAAGCGCTCTGATACCTGATTCACAGGGCCAGACTGGAAACCACAACCGTCCCTGGCAAAGTGCTCGGCCGGCCCCCCTCCCCACTCTGGGGGTTGGATGTGCCGCCAAGCTCTTTGCCGGGGCCGGTTTTCGGACGATTTTGTTACAGGGCCGATTTTTGCAGCTGTGCTGCAAAAACGGCCCTGTAACAAAATCGGCCCCCACCCGGCAGCGCACCGGGGGATTGCCCGCTATGGCCAGTCCGGCCCTGCATTCGGTTCGGGTCTAGTTTGCGCTATATAAAACTCTGCAACAAAAAAAAAAAGATGCAACCATTCAATTCACGACACACTAAATGTGAACGTGGAGACAGTTTAAAGCTTGACTTGATCAGTTTGGTTTCCCACATTTGTTTTGGGTCAAATGAAGCACCGTGTAAAAGGCACACATGATGTGCCCGGTTAAGTAAAATGCTTAGGTAGCTGTTGGCGAATCATTGTGCTGTGTCCTATATTGTGTTAGTGCCCGGAGGATCCTGAGAAACCGTTTTTTGGGTCTGATCAGTATGAAGGGCGTCTTCCCGCTCCAGCGGTTTGTATATTGTTCCTTTCATGAGGGACGATTCATGTTAAGTCTGCCTCTTCCCATAGAAGCATTTTTGTCCGTGCTGCTCAACTACCTTTGGTCCTATTTTGCGTTACACCTTCATCATGGATGCGGTTAACGCTTGACAAGAAATCTCAAACCTCATAATTACAACGTAGTAGAGAAAAGGTTCAAAGGTTAGCATTAGAAAGGATGAATTCTTAAATATAGAGAAGATCTTAAACTGTTCCCATGGGTAGAGAATATCAACATATTTACTCAATATTTATTCCTCACTTCTTCATAAACTGGTAGTCTGTGTCCCGCGCCCCTCACTGAGCCATCCTTAATTAATAGAGAACTCATTGCATAAGTGCTGTGTGTAACTTAATATGGTATTTTGTGCTTCTCTGTATCAGTGTAGCGTCATTTTGACGTGAAAGCAAGATTGCTATAATGAACAAATGCCTCTTTATTGAAGAAAAAAAACCTCACATTTTTTTTAGGTCCATGCCTAGTTTGAACAGCTATGTACTCTCACGCTACTTGTACACAGGCCCTGTCCTGTATGCAACAAATGGAACCCCTCCTATGCAGCTGGCATCCGTTGAGATAAATATTGCTTTATATATATGTATATATATATATATATATATATATATATATATTATAGCAAAAATGGAAACTGTGTAATATGGTCCATTGTTGCCTTGAAGGTCTGGTGTCAGGGCCGGCTTTAGGGCAGTGCGACTGGTGCAGCCACACTGGCGCGGACCTGTTCAGGGGGGCGATGTGACCTCAGGGGGCGCTGTGTTGAGCAATATCTTATGATAGGAAAGATGAGAGGCTCTTTTGCAGGTGGTAGGTAGACAATCCAAAAAGGAGGCCATGAGAGGGGGGTGCGCTAAAAGTGATTGTCGCACTGGGTGCGACCAGCGCTAAAGCTGGCCCTGGGTGACATTGTAAACTATGAGACCAAAGTGTCTTGTGGCCAGGACGAAGTTGGTCTGAAAAGGCTGTTTTCATGAGCTAACAATTGGAATTAGAATGCTTGTTCTGTTTGAACTTCTTAGATAAATTGTTGCTGAAACAGTGGTTAATGGCGAGGGCAAGGAGATTTATGCAATTCGAGGGCTGTAGTGTTTACCTCATATGCCACATAATTTGTAGATTTCTCAAAAAATGTTTCTAGAACAAACGGATGAAAATAATTTTCCCAGAAAATGTCCCATTTAATTTGCTTCCCTCCCCCCACAGTTTAGATAATTTGTTGCACAGTTTGGTCCAATATGCTTTATAATCCTAGCCCTGATAATGGTAAATATTCGCAGAGTAAATATTTGCGAGACCTATATTTCAGGAAGAACCCTTAAATATTTGTCGAAGTTTCCTGTGGAGCATAGGTTTTTATACCCCTACATTTTGTTCAATGAAAGCATCCGAATGTGTAATATTTGGCAGTTATAGCAAAAGATTGGGTATCTATCACATGGAGAAAGTAGAGGAGTACAGACGATTGACGTATCATGCCAGTGGGAGCTCAAGAGTGATGTATTTTCATCACCATGGCCCGCCCTGGTTCACGTGAAGAAGTTAACAAGCCAATCCCCCTTGCAGGATGAATCACAAAGGCAAGGTCTGGTGAAAGACCAGCCCGGAATAATCATGTGAGCTTGATCGAATCTGCTCAGTTAGCAAACAACATCTTTGGTACATTTAACGGTGAAACAGCTGTTGTACCTTACCCATCCTTTTTTCACCACGCATGTTTTTAGAATGCATATGCTTTTACAATGTATGCCTTTACCACACATTTAGAGAAGTTCAGGGGTGTGGGGGTCTCCCCCCACAAATAAATTGTGTGTGTAGATAATATATATTACCTACTGGCGGTCGCCAGTAGGTAGTTATAGTTAGGCTGAATGGATTTCCACCAAAATTGTAGGGACTGGTAGCCCGATGTGCCTTTGCTATGTCTCAAGATATGTGCTCCAGTGGATTTTGAGTAATTTAGGTTCAAAAAAATATATATATCTATGGCAACGCCCCGGTACGCGCTCCGGGGAGCGCTCCGGGCGCGCCACGCTACTTGCGCACGGAAAGCCGATTGGCTCTCGGGTGTCTAAACATTCGAAACAGTCCGGAGCGGCCGCCATCTTGTGTCTCGGTAAAATCGAGACATAAGAGGTGGAAAAATCAAAGGGGGAAATGACCATAAGGAGGCAGGGATAGACCCCCTAGGTTTGATGTGGGGGCCATAAAAATTTTTTTTATTTGTGCGGGGGGGGGGGGGGGGGGGGGGGGATGGGAGCGCCCGGTACACGCACCGGGGAGCGGACCGGGGAGCGTCCCATGGGGAAAAATGAATAATAGAGTTTTAAAAAAATTTAGCCTTTTTTTAGAAAGTGGAGGTAGTTCTAAAAACTGGTTTTTAGGTCTCGCCTGTCGATGCGCATGCGCATCGAGCAAGGCGAGAGTATTGCGAGTTATCCACACTTTATCTGCACTGCAAGGAATCGTGGCGATTCCTTGCAGTGCCCGTGACTTTTAAGGTCAATGCGCATGCGCATTAAGCTTATGCGCATGCGCATTGACCTTAAAAGTCACGGGCGCGTGCATGTCCCCTCTCCGCCCCCTCCCCCGTTCCGCCCCCTCCCCTGTTCCGCCCCCTCCCCTTCCCGCCGTGTCGCATTTCTCCTCCCCCCTCCCCTCTCTTCCCTCCGGCTTGTTTGTTGATTTGACCCGCTCCGCCCCCTCCCCTTCCCGCCGTGTCGCATTTCTCCTCCCCCCTCCCCTCTCTTCCCTCCGGCTTGTTGGAGCTGTGTACACACTCATTTCCTTCTGTCCACGTTTGATTCCATTTCGAAACAGCACATACATTTACACATACAAAGCATCTTATTTAAGCAGTCCCCTGGCACACATTTCCATATCTTCTGCTTGTGAGCAACGTTCTTGTTTGTTTATTTTACCCTTTTCCCATCTCTACCCGGTCGGAATCTCTTCCTCCTCTTCTCTCCTTCTGGAAGGGCCTCTCTCCGATGCCTTTCTCTTCTCTCTGTCTCGCCTCTTACCTACCCCGCTCGTCTCTACCGTTCTCGCCTGTGTCTCACACTCTCTCTCTCACACACACACACACGCACACACACACAGACTCTCCCTCTCTCTCGCTGCCTGTTTGCATGAACAATCCTTATTCCCCGAGCATGCTCCGTCTATTTATAGCGGGCTCCTCCCCCGGTTCTATTTCAGTCTTGCTGGGCCTTGCAGGCTGGTTGTTTGGCAGTAGCAGGGAGAGCCCTGGATGCCGGCCTCTACGTGCTTGTCTGGCGGTGAAGCCCCTGTTCGGTGGGGGCCCTCGCAGTGCCGCCTAAGGATGGCTCTTTGATATCCCCCCCCCCTCCCGCCCCGCCATCATGCCACACACACATCCCAGGCCTTCGCCAGTGGGAGGGACGATGCCCATCTAGATCCACCCACGGTGTCGCAGGATCTTGCCGTGGCAGTGACTTAGTGTCTGTCTGCACACAGCTGGACTACGCACCAGGGCAGCGCAGTCATGTCCCACCATGTCTCTATCTCTTACTCGTGCTTCATGTGTCTTCCCCTCTTTTCTGTGTCTCCTACCT
This sequence comes from Lissotriton vulgaris, assembly GCF_964263255.1. Taxonomy (NCBI): domain Eukaryota; kingdom Metazoa; phylum Chordata; class Amphibia; order Caudata; family Salamandridae; genus Lissotriton; species Lissotriton vulgaris. The sequence continues at coordinate 165,424 of NW_028250096.1, forward strand.
TTTCCTTTCCATTGTCTTTCTCTGTTTGCCGCCTTCTTAGCCTCTTTCTCGTCATTGTTCTCTTTGTCCTTTATTCCTGTTCTCTGTGTCGTGGTGCGTGCAGACGTGATCCCCGAGTGGATAGGAAGGTAAGACGAAACACACCCCCTGACTGATACAACGTGCAGGCATTGCGTGAAATACACTGACATCCTGATGTTTCGTTCTAACTTTGTATTGTGGCCTGCAAGACGCGCTCGTGTGGGATCCTTTGCTGTGACTACACTGAAGCGCGTGTCCTTTTCATCTCTCATCCTCCTATGCTCACCTCACATGCCCCCCTCTGCTGCCCTCTGTGGTTCACTCTTGTGTCCTTCTCCCCATGCTTACTGTTCTGTCATGAGCTTTTCTCCCCTACACCGTGCTGCTATCACTCCTCACACTCTGCCTTCTTCCTTTCATCATGTGCTTCTCTTGCCGCCCCTGTGTTGCCCCCCACCCCTGTGTTAGTCTACCTTGTGCACTGATTTCATCACCAGCTCTCCCCTCTCGGCCCCCTCCCCTGCCCGCCGTGTCGCAATTCTCCTCCCCCTCCCCGCTGCTTGGGCCTCCACCTCGGTTGGGAGCTTGACATCCCCCACTCCCAGCACGTCGTGCTTGTACTTGCTCACAAACTGCTCCATTTGCTTCACCTCGCCGGGGGACAACTCGTGGCATTTCGAGGGGTCCTAGTCGTGAGCTGGCAGCTGCTTCGCCAACTGTTTCTTCCTGTACTGCACGCCACCCGAGCAGGCCACCGGCAAGAGGGTGAAGGTGGAAAGTGCTCACAAGCCAGCGATGTTAAATGAATTACGTCAATTGTATTACATTACTGCAGTATAGTGCTTTCCAATCCTTTGAACGGCCAAAGTGTGTAATAAGCCAGCAGACTGCAACAAAGTGTGTTCTAGTACAAAATAACAAACAGCCACTGAAATTCAAGAGGTCTACGACTTGAGCGTGTTTCTATTAACGGAAATACAGAAATGTCATTCCCACACTCCAAATGCAGAAAGAGTACAGCAGAGTGACCTAACCGCACCTCAACATTAAAAACACAAATTCATTCATTCTCGCTCTCTCTCTCTCTCATATATTCACTCTCATTCTCTCTCTCCCTCCCTCTCTCCTTAAAGCTCTAGCCCGACCTAATACTTCGGGGACAACACTGTTATCCTGGGCTATCAGTTTAACTCCAGAAGGTTAAATTTGCTCGGTAGACCTGCAAAAAAACTGTGTGCTTACAAACAGGACACATCTCAGTATTTAGAAGGCTGCTGATTTTATTTTAAGCCAGCATTTAAGGTGTATTCAGAGCATGGGGAAAAATTCAAAGCCAAATCCACGCAACGCCACTCACTCACCCACGCAACGCCACTCACCCACGCAACGCCACTCACCCACGCAACGCCACTCACCCACGCAACGCCACTCATCCACGCAACGCCACTCATCCACGCAACGCCACTCACCCACGCAACGCCACTCACCCACGCAACGCCACTCACCCACGCAACCCCACTCACCCACGCAACCCCACTCACCCACGCAACCCCACTCACCCACGCAACCCCACTCACCCACGCAACCCCACTCACCCACGCAACCCCACTCACCCACGCAACCCCACTCATCCACGCAACCCCACTCACCCACGCAACGCCACTCACCCACGCAACGCCACTCACCCACGCAACGCCACTCACCCACGCAACGCCACTCACCCACGCAACGCCACTCACCCACGCAACGCCACTCACCCACGCAACCCCACTCACCCACGCAACCCCACTCACCCACGCAACCCCACTCACCCACGCAACCCCACTCACCCACGCAACCCCACTCACCCACGCAACCCCACTCATCCACGCAACCCCACTCATCCACGCAACCCCACTCATCCACGCAACCCCACTCATCCACGCAACGCCACTCATCCACGCAACGCCACTCATCCACGCAACGCCACTCATCCACGCAAGCCGCCACTCATCCACGCAACGCCACTCACCCACGCAAGCCGCCACTCACTCACCCACGCAAGCCGCCACTCACTCACCCACGCAAGCCGCCACTCACCCACGCAAGCCGCCACTCACCCACACTGTGCAGTGCACAATAGGTCTCAACACCTCACCATCACTAACACTCAACACCTCACCCTCACTAACTCTCAATACCACAATCACCCTTCCCCTCACTCACCCTCAATACCTCGCCCACACTAACACTAAAACACTCAATCGCCCTCACTCTTACTCTCACTCACACTCTACACCTCAGCCTCACGCTCAATAACGCACCCTCAACACCTCACCCTAACACCCTCAACACATCACCTCTCAACATCACTCGCCATCACCCTTAAACACTCACCCTCAACACCTCACACCCTCACCCTCAAATCCTCACCCTCAACACCTCAACTTCACTCACTCAACACCTCACCCTCACTCACTCACCCTCAACACCTCACCCTCACTCACTCACACTCAATCACCCTCAACACCTCACCCTCAACACCTCACCCTCAACACCTCACCCTCAACACCTCACCCTCAACACCTCACCCTCAACACCTCACCCTCAACACCTCACCCTCAACACCTCACCCTCAACACCTCACCCTCAACACCTCATCCACCCTCACCCTCAGTTACCCTAAACATCAATCACCCTCAACTCCTCACTCACCCTCAGCACCTCACTCACCCTCAACACCTGACTCACCCTGACTCACCCTGACTCACCCTCACTCACCCTGACTCACCCTCACTCACCCTCACTCACCCTCACTCACCCTCACTCACCCTCACTCACCCTCACTCACCCTCACTCACCCTCACTCACCCTCACTCACACTCACTCACACTCACTCATCCTCACTCATCCTCAACACCTCACCCTCATCCACCCTCAACACCTCACCCTAACTCACAATAACACTCTCTCACCCTCACCCTCACTCACTCTCACTCAAACTCACCCTCAACACCTCACTCACCCTCAACACCTCACTCACACTCAACTTCTCACTCACCCCCACCCTCACTCACCCTCAACACCTCACCCTCACACAGTGCAATAGGTCTCGCAGGATTTTTAGTTAAAGCTTTTACATTTGCTTTTTGCTTTTTTGATTTGTAAATCTTTTGCATTGCCTACAAAAAAATAAAATGCTAAAGATTTACAACAAAAAATATATAAACAATTCTAAAAGCACTAACTCTAATGCTGCGAGACCTATTGCATTTCTAATGCTTGTTCTTCTTTTTGTTGTTTTATATTTTTTAATTGTTTTTTTGAATATTATGTACTTTTTTTGGGTTTTCTGAACAGTTTTATATTTTTTTTGTATTTTTCATGGGGAGAAACGAAAAACCAGGGAATTGAAAATGGCTCAACTGGAGCAAAAAAAAAGCAAAGAAAAAATTAGGGTTGATTGGGGCATTTATGGTTGTCCCCAGCAAGGACGATGAGCTTTACGCTCTGTTCTCCGTAGGAGATGGTCTTCCCACAATATTTACAGATAATTCTGAAATCTGCAAATTGTGGCTGAATGCAAGGCATTGTCTCACTTTCCTCTTGTGCCGAAGGAGTGGGTTGCTATCTTTTTTAGGTGGTCCTTGTGGATTGGGGAGGGTTACTGGCCAGTTCCTTCATCTCTGCAGCAGAATAATTTATTGGATGCTTGCGCTGCATGTGGCGTATCATCGTGTTGTTCCCAAATGAATATTTTTTATTTGGGTTTCCCCTGGAAAGTTCCATGCCACAGATTTTGCAACTCACCTTGGCTGCATTTACTTTTTTCTTCCCCTCTGGGATAGAAAAAAACTCCCAAATAATGTGTGGTCTTGGCTGGTATGGGATATTGTGTTCTTCCAGCCATCTTGAACTCCCCTCCTCCTCCTCTTCTTGTTGACCACCAATGTTATCTTGAGGTGGTCCTCTTGGTGGTTGTGGTGGTGGTGGTGGTGCAGATGCACCAGCTGCTGCTACTACTGAAGCCAATATATTGAGCAAAAAGGTAGAGAGAGCTACAAACAGGTCTTCCTAAGTCAAAGGACAAAGTCAGAATAAGGAAAAAAGGTGGGGTCTTTCATCCTTTTGAGAAAAAAAAATGTATTGAACCAATGAAAAGTGTTATTTTCAGGTCACATGACCCGACGCGCTTACGCTACGCGCCCCGGGGTGCGCCCAGGGGCACGTCGAGTAAGCGCGTCGGACGCCTACGTTGCGCGATCGTATTCGCTCGAGTGCTTCCGGGTGCGCTTACGCCGTGCGTATGACGCGGCTATGCGATACATCACGATCCTGTTTTCATTCGCGATATTGGCGCTTACGGGACGCTACCCGGGGTGCTTTATAAAAGTACGCTTTTCGGGGCGCTCCCCGGGGCGCGCACCGGGAGCGCTCCAAAGCAACAACAAAAAAAAAATGGCAAAATTGTAGGGACTGGTAGCCCGATGTGCCTTTGCTATGTCTCAAGATATATGCTCAAGTGGTTTTTAAGAAAATTAACTTTGAAGATGTATATATTGGGCTACATTGGGCTATATATATGTTAGAGCCCAAATGTAGCCCAAATGTAGCCCAATGTAGCCCAAAGATGGCCACCAGAGACAAAAAAAACTAATGTAGCCCAAATATCAGCCAGATGTACCCCAACTATAGCCCAATGACAGAATGTACCAGAGTGTTCTAAAGAACTACTAGAGCGCTAACAGTCTTACTTATAAAGTGAGACTAATAGTAAGGAATTAGCATTAAAAAACCTTTGAAATTCACTGAAAAAACCATAGGTTTCACACCAGTTATAGTTAACTGGAAATTTTACTGTCATAAAACCAATGAAATTCCACGTTATAGTTAGTTGGACTCACTATAACTTGCGCGTGCAATGCACTGCTGATGACGTCACATATTACATCACTCATGACATGGTCAGTGACATCACTCATGACATCACTGATGACACCATCCTTGTGACAGAGTGACAGACCTCCTTTCAGTGTAATGTAACCCTTAAAACACATATTCAAAAATAGAAACTAACATTTTCAAAAAAATGGAGATACCCATACCAGTTACAACAACCAATTCAGAAATTACACCATCTATATACACATCCACTCTTTCACCAACAGTTCTATATAGTCACTCATACATCTACTCACTCATCATATGTAGTGATACACCTATACATCCTGTTACACACCGACAGTCATCCAAAAATTACTCACACATGCAAATAAAGTATTGAACATCCATTTATTTGCATATACAACTATACACAAACTACCACCTTACTTCTAAGGAAACTTACACATACTTACTCACTTAAACAATCACTTATAGAAACATATACTTATTTAAACAGGAACTCTTACAATCTCTCACTCTCTCATATACTCACTTATATACATCAATACTCACATATACTAGATTAAAAATATCTTGTTACTGATAAAGACACTAGTGAGACAGCCATTCACTCACTAACACACACATATACACACTCATCCACCCATACAGTCCTGCACATATGCTGTCTTCAAAACACATACAAACAGTGAGTCAGTCATTGATGCATCTATGTGCTAAGTAATACCCCCACCAAATCATACTCGTACTGATACTAAAAAAACATCTAATAACCCATATACACACACATGTAGCTACTCACCAACCCATGCAGCCACTTATACACAAAGTGAAACACAATTACAAACATTTAAATATTTAAACATTACTCGCTAATATATGTATTCACTAAGATACACTTAATAAGCCAGTTAACCAAACAATTTTTTTTTTTAAATATCTTTATAGACACTTATTTAAACATTTATTTTTCCATCGACCTTTACATATACATATATAAAACATATTTATTTTTTAGAAAGACACACATTCACTGGATGGTGTCATCAGTGATGTCATGAGTGATGTCACTGACCATGTCATGAGTGATGTAATATGTGACGTCATCAGCAGTGCATTGCACGCGCAAGTTATAGTGAGTCCAACTAACTATAACGTGGAATTTCATTGGTTTTATGACAGTAAAATTTCCAGTTAACTATAACTGGTGTGAAACCTATGGTTTTTTCAGTGTGTGTGTATATATATATATATATATATATATATATATATATATATATATATATATATATATATATATATGTATTCAACTGATCAATGAATAAAGAACTTTACATTACACCAGCAACCAGAGTATTAAAGTGTCTGTTTCTCCTGACCATGCTTGATACAGTATTTGGAGTCTTATCTGATTGATATATATACATATATATATATATATATATCTCAATCAATTACATACACACACAAGGTGTGGTAAAGGCATACGTTGTAAAAGCATATGTGATCAAAACAAGTGCGTGGTAAAGGCATGCAGAGTATTTCCCAGCGTTGTTCCTTCATACAACCCATGTAACTTAGAGGTGTAATGATGGAGAAAATTAAAACTATTGCCACGTTGTCTTACAGGTACTGGTTCCAATGCTTGCTACATGGAAGAGATGCGCCACATTGACCTGGTGGAAGGAGACGAGGGGCGGATGTGCATCAACATGGAATGGGGAGCATTTGGAGATGATGGCGCTCTTGAAGACATCCGAACAAATTTTGATCGGGAAATTGACATGGGGTCACTCAATCCAGGCCAACAAATGTAAGCAAAAGGGGTTTCCATAGACTAATAGAATTGGTAGTTAAAGTATAGACCACAGATAGGGTTGTTTGTATATTGTGTGTGTGTGTGTGTACATATATATATGTGTGTGTTTCCATGTTTCTAATGCTTGTTTTTACTGTAAATCATTTGTCTGAGCTTGTGCCCTCACTCAAAGTTTTGTCTCCGCTCTTGCTTTGGATTCATTTAAAGGAGAGATCTTTTAATGAGGTGAGTCAGTAGTCTCCTCTACACTTTTTAATCTCCAGTAAAGGGTGGTTCAAAAATTGTTCCAGGGGCACAGTGGTTAGGATAGTTCCAATGCGCAACCCACATTTGAGGAAAGGGGAGTAGGAAGCGAGGAAGAAAGAGATTTTTCGTGCCCAGAAAAGAACACTTTGAAGGTTACAGTTCAAAAATCCCTAAAACACAAATTCCTTAACCGTCATTTGCTTCTGTTCTCATGAGCAGCTAAACCGGGTCCAGTCCCCTGGGGTGCGAGTGGTAGTCCCCTGTCCCCGTACATCCTTTACTCTCTGGATGTTAAGATGCCAATCTGTTTGCTCAGACCCAACTTGGCAGCAAGGTCATTGCTATTCACTTCCTTGACGCTGCCTCAACACAGGTTTTTAGACCTGGGGTGGGGGGGGGTTGAAATTCTGCTACACATTGTTCTCTGGTCTTGCTAAATTTGCCTATCTACTTTTTCAAGAATTTTGCTTCGTTCCTTTGTCCGATTATTTTGATTACTTGCGTAACTTTTTTAGCTATCTTGTACTGTAGTTAAATCTGGTCCTATTAGTCAATGGTGCAGAGGAACCGCTCAGGAAAAATACAGCTCTTAAAGATTTTTGGGTTGGAAAACAGGTGGACCCAAGTGCCAAAGCACTCTTACTGACAAGACTGCGGTACAAAACTGAGAAAGATTGAATTATGTAGTCTTCTCCACAATGGGACGTGAGCTGACTTGCCTCCTAATTTCATTAAGGGCCAGGTGTATATTTTGAAGACTCTTGAGTGGTAGATATGTCCAAAGGATTGCACACTGCATACACCATTAGTCTGGGGAAGCTGAAGGCGAGAATTCGGGCATGCCTCTGGACTTTTATGGGGAGGTAGAGGACAGCTGTAGTCAATAGATCCCTGGTTTATCAATATTTTACTAACCTGTGTACATTGAATTTTCTAAGGACGGTCACGACTCCTATTTTTTGTTGTGTACTAACTTGTGTTTTGAGTGGCAGAATAAATATCTTGCTCTGTTTCACAGGTTTGAGAAGATGATCAGTGGAATGTACATGGGTGAGTTGGTCAGACTCATTCTGGTAAAAATGGCGAAGGAAGACTTGCTCTTTGGTGGCAGAATCACGGCGGATCTTCTCACCACTGGGCATTTTGAAACCGAATTTGTGTCTGCCATTGAAAAGTAAGTGGAAATTGGGAGCCCAAAATTCACTAAGTGACTGTGTGTGTGGGGGTGGGGTGCCTCCCTACTCAGTGAGTACATAGATAGCTGCTTTGACTAGGTTATTGGAGCCAAAGTCCTTATTTAGGAGGATGAGCTTTCTAGATGTGCGCTCCTGTTGATACCTTTAGGCGTCAGCGCAACATCCTGCTTTATGACGGTGTGAAAATGGTAGGTGTTCGCAAGCGACAGCAGGGTAGCGCAATGAACTGCGTGAGCAGGGCATGGCCACTAGGGTGCAGAATGAGTGTGAATAGGCATATCAATGGATGGGTGTCTACCAGAGACATTTGTTACTTTGGACAAAGGTAGAAGGGGACGATAGACTTGGCTGTTTGTAGACCACACAGTAGATCATCCTTGAGAGGCTTTTTCTTCGAGTCCCAATCCAGCTTCTTACTTCAAAAGCAACTACTGGTTCCAAGAACCAAGAAGAGTAAGTGGGGCATAGGCGTTCTCAGTGGCAGCAAGCAAACTCTGGAACTCCCTACCCCTTGCTCTTAGATCTATCCCTCTTCTGCTCCCATTCAGAAAGGCCCTTAAAACCTGGCGATTCACAGTTGAACGGTGAGCTGGAGTTCTTGCGCTTTTTTTTCAGATTCCGTGGAAGGTATGACCTTTCTCTTAGCGCCTTGATGCCTTCGGGTGAATGCTGCCCTTTATAAATATCAAATCGAAGGTTTGCCTTTGGTGAATGCAACCTTGAGAGCACTGCATCTGCCAGAAATCCAGGAGTTCAGCGTCAGACCGCGAGCCACTGGCTCCTTTGAAACAAGCTCACGCAAGCAACCTCGCTGCATTATCCAGAGATCGGTATGACTTGTGTACTGCATACATATTGAATGTACTCTACCTGGATTTAGTGTTCTCCCATTTGTTGCCATTGAGTGTGTAATTTGTAGTACCAACAGGTTGTTTTTTAGGTCTCGCCTGTCGATGCGCATGCGCATCGAGCAAGCGAGAATATTGGGACTTATCCACTCTTTCCCCAACTTGCAAGGAATCGTGGCGATTCCTTGCAGTGCCCGTGACTTTTAAGCTCAATGCGCATGCGCATTGAGCTTAAAAGCGCGTGCACGTCCGTCTTGGTTTACCCGCTCCGCCCCCTCCCCTTCCCGCCGTGTCGCATTTCTCCTCCCCCCTCCCCTCTCTTCCCTCCGTCTTGTTTGGTTGTCCCTCCCCTTCCCGCCGTGTCGCATTTCTCCTCCCCCCTCCCCTCTCTTCCCTCCGTCTTGTTTGGTTGTTTATTTTACCCGCTCCGCCCCCTCCCCTTCCCGCCGTGTCGCATTTCTCCTCCCCCCTCCCCTCTCTTCCCTCCGCCATAGCCTTCGTGGTCTCTCCCCCTCTGCCATACAGCCCCAGCAAGTCCGTTATGAAAGGGAAACACTTCTATTTTCCCACAAGTATTGCTCTGCAGTAAGGAGCCTCAGAGAGTCAGACGGCGTGTCTCAGTTAATCTTGCGCCGCCTGCGATTTCCTCAACCAGCACCCAGCGCCAGTCAGCAGTCTCACGCCTCACAGCCACCAGTCAGCCTCCATCCTCGGTGCCTCCACACCATTGTTGCTGCGTAGCAGGATCGGTACAGCGCTGCCACCTCACCTCTCAATGCTGTAGGTCAGGGCGCAAGGTGCGTATCCCAGCGGCCACTCCAGCATTCAGCACCTCCTCGCCTCACCGCCTCGGTCTGCCTCTCACCTTCGCCGGCATCAGGCCTCCGCCCACATCCCATAACTGCCATCTTGGGAGCGTAGTGCACCACAGGAAGGTTAAGGCGATCTCGCCCTCCAGACTTCTCCCCCAGGACTGCCGCCTCCGCAGTTTTCCGCTGTGAGTCTGCACGCCGAATCGCCTCCCAGCCGCTCACAAACAGAGTGCACATCTCCCGTTGCCGCAGCCGGTGGAAGTCTCCCCCTCAGTGCGCTGCCGTCATTTTAGATGCGCAGCGCCCAGCGCTCAATCGGGTGATTTTGCTGCACTTACACCCTTGTAACAGCACCAATGCGCCCCAGCAGCAGTCCAGCTCATGCACCAGGATTTCCGCAACCAGTTTTGCAGTAAGGGGCCACCTTAGAATCGCCAACCCCTCACCCTCAACCCCTCAACCCCTCACCCTCAACCCCTCACCCTCAAACCCTCACCCTCACTCACCCACCCTCAAACCCTCACCCTCACTCACTCACCCTCAACCCCTCACTCTCACTCACTCACCCTCACTCACCCTCAACCCCTCCCCCTCGACCCCTCCCCCTCAACCCCTCACCCTCACTCACCATCAACCCCTCACTCACCCTCAACCCCTCACCCTCAACCCCTCACTCACCCTCACTCTCACTCATCCTCACTCACCCTCAACCCCTCACCCTCACTCACCCTCACTCACTCACCCTCAACCCCTCACCCTCACTCACTCACCCTCAACCCCTCACCCTCAACCCCTCACTCACCCTCACTCTCACTCAGCCTCAACTACTCCCCCTCACCCTCACTCACCCAAAACCCCTCACTCACCCTCACTCACCCTCAACACCTCACTCACCCTCACTCACCCTCACCCTCACTCACCCTCAACACCTCACCCTCAACCCCTCACCCACCCTCACTCACCCTCACTCACCCTCACTCACCCTCACTCACCCTCACTCACCCTCACTCACCCTCACTCACCCTCACCCTCACTCACCCTCACTCACCCTCACCCTCACTCACCCTCACTCACCCTCACTCACCCTCACTCACCCTCACTCACCCTCACTCACCCTCACTCACCCTCACTCACCCTCACTCACCCTCACTCACCCTCACTCACCCTCACTCACCCTCACTCACCCTCACTCACCCTCACTCACCCTCACTCACCCTCACTCACTCTCACTCACCCTCACTCACCCTCACTCACCCTCACTCACCCTCACTCACCCTCACTCACCCTCACTCACCCTCACTCACCCTCACTCACCCTCACTCACCCTCACTCACCCTCACTCACCCTCACTCACCCTCACTCACCCTCACTCACCCTCACTCACTCTCACTCACCCTCACTCACCCTCACTCACCCTCACTCACCCTCACTCACCCTCACTCACCCTCACTCACCCTCACTCACCCTCACTCACCCTCACTCACCCTCACTCACTCTCACTCACTCTCACTCACCCTCACTCACCCTCACTCACCCTCACTCACTCTCACTCACCCTCACCCTCACTCTCACTCTCACTCACCCTCACCCTCACTCACCCTCACTCACCCTCACTCACCCTCACTCACCCTCACTCACCCTCACTCACCCTCACTCACCCTCACTCACCCTCACTCACCCTCACTCACCCTCACTCACCCTCACCCTCACCCTCACCCTCACCCTCACTCTCACTCTCACTCTCACTCTCACCCTCACTCTCACTCTCACTCTCACTCACCCTCACACAGTGCAATAGTTCTCAGACCATTTCAGTTAGAGCTTTTAGAAATGTTTATGGCTTTTTTTATTTGTAATACTTTAGCATTGGCTACAGGAAACAAAAATGCTAAACATTTACAAAAAAAACCCATAAACAATTCTAAAAGCACTAACTCTAATGGTGCGAGACCTATTGCATTTCCAATGCTTGTTTCTCTTAGTAGTGAGTACTTATGGCTCCATGTGAGCTACATACGACACCGATTTGCTGAGTGAAAGCGCCACCGTTTGCAGATGGAATTTCTCTCTCGACACCGGACCCGCTAACTTTCCAGGTGTCTGATCATAGAGGCTGCAAAGAAACCTAATTTACCTGGCTGAATATCACAAAAATTTATTTTGGCTGCGGCTGAAGACCTTGTGGTACGACCGTGGGCGTCAATGGACTGCCAAGGGTGGAAGCTGGTACCCCTGGTGTGCCCGTTGGTACCCCTTTGCATGCCCATTGGTACCCCTGGCGTGCCCGTTGGTACCCCTGGCGCTGCTCTTGCTGCCCCTGTCTTGGGGTTATAATGCAGCAGCAGAAACAACCCGGGCTCCTTGAACCTGCTTTACTTTTGGTATTTTCCACACCTAGTTCCTTCCATACCCAGCACATAGGAGGTGCTTGAAGAGCTGACATTGAACAAAAGGCAGGATACCACAAGGGGGCCAAAAGGAACAATATGTAACATCTACCATCCTAACGTTTTGTGACCCTGCGTCCATTGGTATGGCACATTGGCAGTCTGGCACAGCTCAGACAGACAGATGCCCTCCACTTCAGGATTACCCTCAAAACCTGGCTCTTCGAAGAGCTGCCTTTCCTTCAGGTCTCCACCTAGCGCAGAGATACTTCTTCAGGAGTGAGTCATTTTGCGCTATATAAATGCTGATAACATAGCATAACAGTGCTGCCTGCTACATAGTACAAACAGCCTGCCGCACGCGCAGCTGCCAAGGAGATCCATATTATGTGCACCAACCTTCCTCCTGACTTCTATCCCACAGCACTGAGCCTTGTAGCTTCTCTACACCCGAGTCTAACAAGATGGTTCACCAGGACTGTGACGCTTGGGAGTCTAGTGTGGAACCCATTCGCAAAGTGGCAGACTTCAAATCATCCAGACTGTCTCTTTTGCATATGTGCCAAACCTGGGTTTATGCAAGCGCGTTGCTCCTGCCCAGCCATGCTTGCACTGGCTTCTCCTCTCAAGCAGAGTCTCCTTCAAAGCTCTCTGCATTGTCTAAAGAGCGATCCTGGGACAGGTTGCAGCCATAACTCTCAAAATTCAGTTTCTACACTTCACAGAAATGTCAGACCTGCAATGGTCCTTTCTTGATTGTTCCCCATCCGAAAGGTTGCTGAGAGGCTTTTTTTGTGTACACGCATGTATGCTCCTGTCTGGAGCACCGCCTCCCACGAAGAAAGTGAGGGTAATCCGCAATCACATTTAATTCGCAAAGACCTCGCTTTACTCAAACACCTGGATTTGTACCGGTTTAGCTTGCTGGGTGGCCTCTGAACTGTGTGCGTTGATTGCCCTCTAGTGCCTTCAGTTAGTAAATGCAGTTCAGCACATTTTAAACTCAATGCCATTGAAAATAAAGTAGGCTTGAATGGTGGACGAGCTCGCTCTAGCCCAAGCCCGTTTGCACGGAACTGGAGGGCCACCGCAGCCCATGGCAGTGTCCTGTGATGGCGACAGTATGAGGTGCTGCTTGTTTAGGCAAAGTTGCAGTAGAACCCTTGAGCCGCCACTTTATTATCTTTCGTATGCCTGACGCGAAATGTCGGCGAACCGGCATTGCTCTCCATTCTTCTTTAAGGGAAAAGTGGCCATTACGAGTCAGGGCCGGACAGGCCTTTTATTCCTCCGGTCAATTCCCCGGTTGGCTGGACCCCTTGCAGGCAGGTTTTGAACGCCCAGGGCCGGGCGTCCTGGTGCTTTCTCCAGCTCCCAGACACTAATTTCAGCAGGCACGAGGAGGGTTCAAGAGAGAGACAAAGAGAGGGACTGAGGGTGAATGCAGGTAGAGAGAAAGCGACCAGAAAGAGAGGAGAGCTATATTGAATTATTACATTAATGGATTGGAGGAAAGAGATTTCGTGAGATGAGTTAGCTGGCTGGTTTGAGTGTTTTTGTCATGGCTGCTGGGCTATTTCGATTATCCCCTCCATAAAATGAATGAACACAATACTTTCAAGACTCTAATGTATTAGTTTTGAAATGTTGCCCGGAAGCGAGTCACCAATTGAATGTTGTCACAGAAATTACTTTTCATTAGGCCTTTTTACTGATTCCTTACATGTATTGATTCTTGTTTGTGTTTACCGCTGATTTGTGTGTTAATACATTAACTTTATATTAAACATTTGCTTGTGGTTTGACTTTCTAAGTAATTTTATTTAACATGCTTTTTTTTGAGTGAGTTATTAATATGTAATTGAAATATCCTTTTATTACAATACAAATGTACATGAAATGATGTTTTTTAGTAATGATACTGTATTTATAGGGACAAAGAAGGCATACAAAAGGCGCATGAGATTTTAACAAAGCTAGGCCTGGAGCCATCTAAAGAAGACTGTGTGGCCGCCCACCGTGTTTGCCAAATTGTGTCCACTCGTTCGTCTAACCTCTGTGCCGCTGCACTGGCTGCTGTGCTGCGGCGCATCAAAGAAAACAAAGGCGTGGAGAGGCTGCGTTCTAGCATTGGAGTGGACGGGTCCGTGTACAAGAAACACCCCCAGTAAGTCACGCTGTAATAAAGAAACAACATGCAAATATGAGAATTTGCAAATATTTGTTCAGAAGTCCTTTAAAAATGCACCATTTTGCTCTATTTTTGGAATATTATGTGGAGACCTTTATTAATGAAGTTTGTTCCCCTCCACCTCACAAAGAAACAGCCCATCTTAATATATTGCTTAATATATTGCTTTTCTTGCATTCCCCCCGAATAGTAGGCCAAATACATTAAGATATCCAATTTGGCATGAAATCATACATGATGGGCCACTGGTTATGAACGGACATGTTCATTTGAAATCTACTTTTAATAACAATACCATATGTACCACTGCTTGTTTAAATAGTTGAAAAAATCTTGCCGCATGCACATTTTTATAAATAAATATATAGCTGACTCACGTTCGTTCAGGTCAACAGATGACTGTTCCGTTTGCAAACAAAATGTATCAAGGTATACGAAGTGATCAAATCTGTTTGCAGCATTGTTATTGGAGGGGATTATAATGTAATCAAATTGTAATTTACATACCTTAGAAGTAAGATTTAAAGAAAAATAAGGCTTGTGCGGCGTAAAAACATTTTTTAAATTATATTTTTTTACATTCAGCTTTGCCAGACGCCTGCAGAAGACGTTACGAAGACTGGTACCTGACTGCGATGTGAGGTTTATCAGATCCGAAGATGGCAGTGGAAAGGGTGCCGCCATGGTTACTGCTGTTGCCTATAGGTTGGCGGCCCAACAGAAAGAGAGGCAGAAGACGCTGGACGCTCTGCGGCTGAGCAGCGCCCAATTACATGAAGTAAAGAATATTCTGAGAAAAGAGATGGAGCGAGGACTCAAAAAGGAATCTCACGCAGAAGCGTCAGTAAAAATGTTGCCAACCTACGTGCGCTCAACTCCAGATGGCACAGGTAAGAATAATAAGCATTGATAAATGCATTCGGTTTCGCCTATATGATTAATAATAGGCTGTTTTTTGTTGTCAGTTGTAGCATGCTGAGAAGTTGTAAAATAATTTACAAAAAGTCTGTCAAAGTGTTATGACTGGTTTATGTACAAAAAGGCAATATAATGATGGGGTTAAAAACAAGCGAGGACGGGGGATTTGGAAAGAGTATACTCACTATCTGTGGTCAACATATTTCTGTCTATCATTGACCCACACTGGGTTCCAAGGCATTCATGTGGACCAAAAGAGGAAGGTCGCTCTTCTTCAAAAAGTAAAATCAATATTACTGGCTTCTCAAAAGGTGAGCAAAAATACCAACGGGATGGCTCAACAGATCACAGGATTCACCGACATTCTACAAAATACAGATCAGAAGCATTCAATTAACCGCATCGCTGTGGCGGCTTTTCCCGCTGTGTGCGGCGTTTTTTAAAATACCGCGTTACATGACGAGCTCAGCTAGTCATCCCCATACGAGCGCCGTAGCTGATGACGAGCTGAGCTCGTCATTAGCATCGAAGGGGTTAACATCACACTAAGACAGTAGGGCACAATTGTGATACCAAGTGTATTGGTACAATGTGTCTAGTGCCCATCACCAACAAAGCAAACTCCTATCCCAAAATGTTGGGTTGTTTTACCCGAAATGAAGAGATATAATGGGCTGTTGAGCCTAGTAAGGCGGCCTTTGCAGCTGAGCTGTGTTATGTAAAAATAGAAAGGAAAAGCAAAAAGGGGAGAAAGAACAATGAAATTAGTCAAAGGAGGGCTTGGAACACGATCTCCCACTTGTAAAAACTACCTAGCTGAACTAAAAATATACCACCATGCTCTAAAAAAAATGACAAAAGAAAGTACTATACAAGAAGGATAGAAAACAAAGGCAACTCGTCCAAGGAACTCTATAAAGTAGTTTGTGAACCGTGTAAACCCACCAGCCTATCACAAACCATGGCTCCTATGGTAGAGAACTGCAAATTAATAAATAACTTCTTCACTGACAAAGTGATTAAAATGTATGCATACTTAGATAGTCCTCCTGAAGATGATCATGTTGACTGGGAAAATCTGGGGCCTCGCCCCTCTGCACAAACTTGCCTAGACACTCCGACTCTGAGAAGTGACTAAAGCCATGATTGAGGTCAAGGCGGAATCCCCACTCAACCCTTGCCCGCATTTTATTATCTCCAAACTACCACCAATTCTATCACCCCGTGTCATTAAAATATTAAACCAATCTCTGGAACTAGCGTAATTCCCAGACATTTGGAAAAAAAACGTAGTATTTCCACTTAAAAAAAAAAAAAAGCAGGACTTTGAATATATGACCCGGCTAACTATCTCCTCATTTCTCAACTACCCTATTTATCCAAAGTTCTGGAGCGCTTAGTTAATAAGCAACTCATCAACTTCCATGAATCAACTTTATTGACTCCTCCCAGACGGGTTTTAGAACCAACAGCACAGAAGCGACTCTGCTAGCTGTGTCCGATGACATCAGAACACTGGTAGACCAGGGCAGAGCCGTAGCATTGATCTTATTAGATCTCTCTGCGGCTTTCGATACCGTTTCCCATACTAAATTACTCCAAATCTTGCACAAAAAAGGGATCTGTTCCAAAGCCCTATTATGGTTTGCCTTTTTTCTGAAAGATTGAACCCAAATAATTCAAATGGGATCCTGCTTCTCCATCTCAAAGAGCATTAAGTACGGAGTCCCGCAGGGAGCTACCTTAAGTCCCTCTCTTTTTAATGCCTACGTTTCATCTCTGCGGATATCAGTAGGAAATGGGGATTTGATATTTGCTCCTACGCCGATGATACACAATTGGTGATTCCCTTGATAGATAGGCTGACCACCACTGAAATTTTTTTTTTATCTAACTAACTGTCTCACCGAACTCGTAGATTGGATGTCCCAACACAGCCTAAAATTAAACACCGGAAAATCGGAAATTCTTCTCTTCAGTGGTGCCCAGGGAATCTGGGACAGTAGCTGGTGGCACTGGGCACCGCCCCAGAACCCAAGCAAGCGCCAAAAAATTTGGGCATCATCTTCGATGATACCCTATCTATGTTGGACCAAGTACGCACATTATGCGGTAAAACCTACGCCACACTGAAACTTTTTAGGCTACTCTTTCCCTAGATTCCACAAAACTACAGACAGTCACCCAGGCTCTGCTCATGAGCAGACTTGATTATGGCAACGCCTTTTATGAAGGCATGGCTGACTATCTTTTCGCTAGACTCCAGGTAGTTCAGAATGCTGCCGCCAAACTAATATATAATAAGAAAAAATACAGTTCAACATCCCTCTGCCTGAAGGAATTACACTGGCTCCCAGAGAGCCAATTTCAAGCTCCTCTGTTTTGCTCTTGAAACCCTCCATGAAAAGGGACCATAAATTTTACATGATGATTTACAATTTCACAACCCCTTCGCCTAACTTGAGATCATGCCATCTAGCTCTCGCCTTTATCAAGTGCAGTTCCAAGGCAAGAATGGGCAACCGGTCCTTTTCCAAATCAGCTGCGGTCCTCTGGAACAACCTACTTTCACTTTTTAAAAATATTTTTCAATTATATTTTTATTATTTTTACATCAAAAAAAAGGAAAAAACATAGGGCATACCAAAATCATACAATATAGCTGTATCAAATAGCGAGTAAGACATGGAAATCAAGAATGCAATTGACAAGCACATGAACAATGTAAAGGGACCGGAGCCTCCAACACCTCAATAAAAGGACACTAATTCCAGTCACCCTCACTCACTCTGAGTCATCCTCACTGCCCAACACTGGCGGTTCACACAAATTACCCCGGTATTCATTCCATGCCCCCCATATTTGGGTCCATTTCCGAGGGCATTTCCGGTTCAGATATACAGCTCATTCCGCCAGCATTGCGTATCTAAATCCTTGCACCAATCTCTGAGCGTCGGTAGCACCGGGGACCCCCAAAACTTGCCTATGTTCCTCTTTGCGTACATGCAGCCCAATGTCATCCAATCTTGCATATAGCGAGTTAAGTCGTTGGGTTCCCAAACGTTCAATAAGCAGCACCTAGGGTCCGGAGTCACTGACACCTTTACCACCTGTGACATGGTCCTCATAACTTTTGCCCAATAAGGAGCCACTAAAGGACAGTCCCAAATAGTGTGATAAAAGGAACCCTCCTCCCCACATCCCCTTAAACAAAATGTATGCGTGGCCCTACCAATCGCGTATAAAGTGGTCCTAGTATAATAGACTCTGTGTACTATCTTCAATTGTATGAGCCGAAGTCTGGACGGTATAGCCACTTCTCTAGGAGAAGAGAGCGCTGTCTGCTAGTCTGTTTCATCAAGCTCTCCCACCTCACTAGCCCACGAGTCCCTAAGTTTCAGGGTAGGGTCAGGTAAATTATTAATAAGTTTGCGATATACAAAGGACGTTGCTTTTTGGGGCCTATCTTCCAGCGGAGTGGACTCGGGCACCGCGTCGACCAGGCGGAGAGCCTAGGGCGTGATGCACCTGCAAATAGCGAAATCGCTCCGTTGGGGCTAAGTCATATTGTGTCTGAAGTTGTTCAAATGTCAGAATGGTGCCCTGTTTCCATAAATCACCTACCGTCAAGATCCTTATCAGGTCCCATGCCTCAAAGCCTTTAGTGTGCCTCAGACTGCCCAACTTCCGCGACAGCCAAAGTGGCGTCATGAGAGTAAGTTTGTCCGGACATTTCAAACGGGCTTGAGCGACATACCACAACTTGACTGTATGTGCCGTTGGGCCGATCAGGGTTTGAAGCGACTCTTTTGGCATACAGTGCGCCAAGCACCCCCACCCAGGTCGTATCTATCCGCCTTGAATGCTGGTTCTTCCTGAGGGGCATGTAGCCAATGATTTATAATCTTCAGCTGGGCTGCCCAATAGTATAATTGAATATCCGGGAGGGCGATCCCCCCGCCATACCAGCTTCTGACCAGTTTCTGACTCGATATACGGGCTGGTTTATTGCCCCAGAGAAGGCCCGAAAGCAGTGCCTCTGTGGACTTGAAGTACTTCGGGGCGATGAGAGAAGGGGTATTTTCAAGAACATACTGCAACCTGGGCAGAGTCATCATTTTATACAGAGCCGCTTTACCCAGAAGCGTCAAAGGCAGCAAACACCAATGTTGAACATCAGCCCGAAATCGAACGAGTGGGGGTTCCAAATTAAAACGATAAAAAGCATCATAATCAGGTGTGATCCAGATCCGTAAATACTTGAAGAGTTCCTCAGTAATCCTAAGGGGGCAATCTGCAGGTTGCTGAGGCGGAGGACCTTTGAGAACAAACAAAACCGACTTGGACCAGTTAATATTGTATCCGGAGACCCGCCCGAAAATCTCAAAAATATTAAGTAGCATTATAATGGAGCGTCGTGGGAGGTTCAAATAGAGAAGAATATCGTCTGCATACATTGCTATGCGATCCTCCCACGTGGCCGTCCAGTTAAGGCCCATTACCATAGGGTCCCACCGGACCCAGACAGCCAAGGGCTCCAGCACCAAAGCAAAGAGCAAGGGGGACAACGGGCATCCCTGACGCATTCCACGGCTAAGTGGAAAGTTTCTGGAGAAATGACCATTTGCCACTACGTGCGCCAGTGGCTCAGCATAGAGGAGTTTCACCCATGCACAAAATCTAGGTCCAAAACCGAAGTGTCGGAGAACCGGGAACAAAGATGGCCATTCCACCATATCAAAGGCCATCCGCGCATCCAAGGACATAACTGCCGGCTCTGGGACCTACTTCCACGTTTAATGTTTTTTGCTTTGTACAGTTTAATGTAAATGAGCACGTATAACAGAACATAGGGAATATGACTGCCTACTAAAACGTTTGCAAAAGCCATGATACTACGAATTTAACAAAATAAGTGACGATAAAGAAACCGTATTAAGTGCAATATGTCGGCATAAATGGAGTAATCACAGCAGTGTATTGAAAGTAGAAGAGAATGTCATATTGCAAAATGACCAGGACATAACTTCGGCATAGAACCCCAGTAGTGGGATAACCACCAGATCAGTAGTGACGTAATGAACAGTGATTGGGTCCCCTGCAGATTGTGGTGAGGGGCCTCAGTCTCCCATATCTCACCGGCATTCATAGGCCCAGGGCTAAATGGGGGCAGCCTGAAGGGCGGTGGGCCGTTTGTGCCGCAAGGTCTTTTCTTACTTCTCTGGATCTATTGTATAAGAAGCTTATTGTATGTTGTGGTTTTAGAACTAGGAGTTAAGAGGGGTGACAGGAGTGTGTGTTTGTGTATGGTGAGAAAAGCTTAGCCACTGCGCGCTTGACTGGGCTTGTTGATGCTCTCAATCACTCTATAGTCCCTCATACAGATTAGCATACCTCAGAAAGGTGGGGGAGATTATGGGAGACGCAAGTACCATGGATGAGACATAAGGAGACATACATAGGGTGATATATTGAGGTACTGGGTGATATTGGTAGATATGTTGTAGTACATGTGGAATGTTTATGGAGATCTAGGAGTACCTTTCAAACAGGGGCGGCTCCTCCGCTGTGGCAGAGAAGCATCGCCCCACTGCTTTTCAACAGCCAAGTACAGGAAATATGAAATTATAATAACTTTATGTTTATATAGTTTTAAGTTTCCTGGACGGGGTTACTCTGCTCTGGGAGCAGGGCAGGGATTGAGTGGTTTGCCCTCTCCTAAGTGCGCAATGACTGTTTGGTTGGCCCTCTTGGGCCGCCCAAACCAGTCATGCGCACTTCCCCGTTTTTCCATGCAGGCTGCATTACAGCTTGCGTGGAGAACAAGCACAAGTCTCCCCGTTCCCAGGTTGAGCGTCGAAACAGGAGGCTCAAAACCAATCAACGCTGCAGCGTTGTGATTGGTCAGGGGAGCCTTTTTTGTGCTTCCTGCCTCTCGTTCTGACTAGGAGAACAGGAGCAGAGACACAGGACCGGCGCAGCAAGGCAAGTGTTGCTTTTATTTATTGACTTTTTTTTTCACTGCCTCCCCCAACTCCGATAGCGAATAAGGCCGGCCTTTTTTAAATGTCTCCTGCACTTTGGCCTAAAAATGCAATGCCCACCCAATTCTGCACCAACTGCTGGCAATCCGTACGTCAAGACCCCTCGCATACGTTGTCATGCAGATTAAGTTTTAAAATCATGTCCACTCTTGGAAGGCATGGCCTGAGCCGAAAGGTAAGTCTGCGCTTTATTAAAAACTAAGCAAGTGCTGGTGCCCAAGATATGTCTCTGGATTCTGCTGCATCTGGCACCACCTACAGCTCCTGCCACTGCTGCCAAACATTGAAGCCTGTAGTGATGCTAATTGGCAATAAGACGCTGCACTGTGATAGTAGATAAACGCTATTTATTCATAAACTGTACTTTCCTAAAGAGCGCCGAGCCGGCGCTGGTCTCCGTGTGCGTTCGCGCCTCCTAATGAGTTGCGCGCGCATACCGCCCACAATGGCCGCCCGCACGTCACGTAATGACGTGACATGCAACAACTAGTGCGCCACTACATATCTCCCTTTTTTCCAAACAATGGATAAGTCACTTACAGTTCGCTGTCCATATCGTAATCTCGAAACCTAGAGGGTCTCACCACAGTCCTTCCGCTCCGTGTTACCCTAGTCGGGGTCACAGGGGCCCCCCTGCTCCGTATCTCTGTGCTTCTTCCCTCTCTCAGCGCAGCCGCGCTCTCATCAGTGCTCCTCCTTCGCACGTCCATTTCAGGTCCTTGGTCACTGTCAGCAATTCTCTCCTCCGATTGTTCGCTTCTCTCGCTTCTCTCTTCTTGCAGCTCTCCTGCCTGATGTTCCAAGTCCACATTGGGTTCCTCCATGTCCTCCCATTCAGTTCCATCTTGCTGCCATCGCAAGACTTTGTTGCATCTGGCCATGCGATCTTGGGACCGCACGTTCCCATCACTCAGCAAGGCCGCTCGGTCGTACACTTCCTTAACTTGCATGGGTTTACTATATTTACTGTCTCCTTTCTTCTGTAGTGTGGCTAATGTTACTCGTACCCACTCGCCTTTTTCCAGCTCTGTCCCTTTCACGTTCCTGCGTTTGTTGTAGTGGGTGGCATAGATGGACTGTGCCCTTTCCAAGTTGGCTTGTACTACTGCGGGGGACCATTCACTAGTGATGATTTTTTCTTTCCAAACACGGTTGTCGTGCGTGAACGGTTCACGGCCTCTCAATATCTGGAATGGGCTGTATCCGGTTCCGGTTCCGGTGGGGGTAATTCTGTACGCCCATACCATGTTCCATATTGCCCTTTCCCAGTCCTTGTTGCTAGAGATCGCCGCTTGTACAGCTCCCATCACAACCCTATTAAATCGCTCCACTAAGATGTTGCCAGCTGGATGGTAGACCGACGTATGTTTGACTGTGATACCATTCCTCTGCATGAATCTGTTCCATCTTTCAGATGTAAATTGGGGTCCATTATCACTCAGGATGGACTTGGGGATGCCTTCTCTTACGAATGTGTCCGACAGAAATTTCAATATGTTTTCAGCGTCCATGGCCTCATCTACTTTTACCTCCGGCCATTTGGAGTATCTATCTATGAGGACACATATGTACTTCTGGATGTCTTGGCCATCAAGGATTGGCCCCAAAATGTCTATTGACAGTTCTTCCCACGGGTTCTGCGGGGGGTCGAATTTTCCCAGAGCCGGACGCAAGGGTTTGAGTGTCTTGTCGGCTCCTTGGCACTGTGGACAATCTCCGACATGTCTCTCTGCCCGTATATCCATACCTGGCCACCAGTAGTTTTGTTTCGTTCTTAGCTTCATTTTTACTATTCCCAGGTGGCCCTCATGTAGGATGTCTAGTAGCTTGGGGATGATGCTTCTTGGTGGGACAACTTTGTCTCCTCTGTACGTGAATACTCCCTTGTCACCTAACGATAATTCTTCCCTAACCTCATAGTAGGGCTTGAGGTTTTCACTCAGTTGACTTTTGTCTGGCCAACCCTTGACAATGTGCATCTTCACTTCCTGCATGACGCTGTCCTCTTCGTATGCCTCTGTCCACTCTTGGTAGCTGATGGCTCTTTCTTGGTCCTCCATAAGAGCTACCATCTACTCCTTACCCGTTGGGTCTTCCTCTCCTGGCTCCATGGCTGCCGCTCTGCTCGGGTAGTCTGCTACTCTGTTCCGATTTCCTGGAATGTACTCTGTCGTACCTGAACTCGAGTAACTTCAGAGTCATTTTGGATATTCTGGGGGTGGCGTTGGCATGTCCGCTGGACGTTAACGCCTTCACCAAGGGCTTGTGATCTGTCCTTAGTTGGAATCGGGTTCCCCACAGGAATTGTCGAAATCTGGTCATGGCCCACACTACAGCCAACATTTCCTTTTCGATTACACTGTATTTTCTTTCGGTGTCGTTCAATGCACAGGAGGCAAAACTGATCGTCTCCATCTTCCCTTGCCCCCTATCTTGCATGAGCACCGCACCTAGCCCCTTGTCGCTGGCGTCGGTCGTGAGCACCGTTGTGCCCTGTGGGTCATATCCTTGGAGCGGTACCGCTCCTGCGACATCTTTCTTGATTGTCTCGAATTCACTTTGAGTCTCTGGTGTCCACTGGAAGGTGGTGCTCTCCCTGGTCCGCATCCTCATATGGTGTGTTTTTGAGGCAAAGTGTACCACAAATTTGCTGTAGTACTCCGCCATGCCCAAAAATGACCTGACCTCCTCCTTGTTGGTGGGGGGCGGAGCTTCGGATATTGCCTTCACATTTTCTGCCTTAGCTGTGATTCCTTGCACCCCTATCTCGTGGCCTAGGTAAGTCACCGACTCCAGGCCCAGTCGGCACTTTGTCCATTCTGCCGTGAGGCCCTTGACCTCCAGGGTTTCCAGAACTTTGCCAAGCTTCAAATCGTGATCCATTTTGTCACGCCCCATTACCAGGATGTCGTCCTGGAAATACTGGATGCCTTCCATGTTCCTAAACAGTTGGTGCATTAGCTTCTGGATCACTGCAGCTGCCGAGGCCAGTCCAAACGGCATGTGGCAGAACTGATAGCATCCGAATGGGGTGATGAATGACGTGAGTTTTCTGCTGTCTGGGTGTAAGACTATTTGGTGGTAGGCGGAGGTTAAGTCGATGGTGGAGTACCACTTGACTCCCCGGGTTTTCGCCAACATTTCGTCAATCCTTGGGAGAGGGAATTTCTCCACCACTATGCTCTTATTTAGTTCTCTCAGGTCAACACAGAGCCTGACCTTCCCATTTGGCTTCATGACTACCACCAATGGCGCGAGCCAACCTGCACACGTGATGGGTTCAATTATCCCTTTTTTCTCCAAGTCTTGTAGTTCCATTTAAACCGCATCTTTCACCGCTATGGGCACGTTTCTTACTTTATGGGCGATTGGAATTGCTCCCTCTTTAAGTATTATCTTGTGTAGGAATCTCTCCAGTTTACCCACTGTGCCTCCGAACACCTTCGGGTAGTCTTCTTTCCACTTGGCGAGATTTGGCCACACTTCTGGTTCCGTGAGCAGTATCTGTTCCTTTCCTCCTGGGTCCAATTTGATTCCCAGGTCGCCCTGGTCCAGCCATCCCAAGACTGACTGTCCCTTCTCTGAGATATATAGCTTGCAGAACGCTGACCGGCCTCTGAACTCGAACTTCAGGGGTCGGAATCCCGCCGTTGGAATGCGGTCGCCGTTGAATGTGACTGGTCGGATGTCCAGTTTCTCTAGTTCTGGCCCCAAGTGTGGTCTGAAAGTTTCGTCCTACACCGCTCTCTGGACAATTGTGTAGGGAGAGCCAGTATCCGCTACTACACTTATGGGTATTCCACCAATCGTCATTTCCAGAACCGGTTTGGTTGTCCTTTTTCCGTCCACACACAGCACCTGGTCGTATATGCGCAGAACTGTGACTACCTCTTCTTCTGCGTTTTCTTCCTGGTCTTCCTCGCCCTGGTCGATGTATTTCACCACGCTCTTGGACGATTTCTTCCGGCACACTTTCTCATAGTGGCCGATGATACCACAGTACATGCATTTGGCCCGGAACGCTGGGCATTTCCTGTCGTGTGCCTCATGGGACCAACTTCCACACCTGTAGCACGTTTTCTTGTTGTCGTTGCTTGCTTGTTTCCCTGGGGGTCCAGTGTTGCCTTGCCATTTGTTGGGTCCCTTTGGGGTGGAACCCTTGTACTTATGGTCTCTGCGCGGTTCCTTGTTGTATACCCTGTTTACCATGGTATTAAGCGTCTTTTCTTTCTTGGTTGCGTCTGCGCACCTGCGCGCCAGTTCTGCCCTTTTGACGATTACCATTACTTCCTTGAGTGTGGTGTCCCCACTTGCCCACAGCTTGTCCTGGACGTTCGTGCTGGTAGTGTGCATCACTATCTGGTTTTTAATGAACTCCTCCTCCCATGCTCCGTACCTGCACGTGGTCGCCAGCTTCTTCAGGGCCGCCACATACTCTTCTACCGACTCTCCCGGCCGTTGTCTCCTCTGCTGGAAGTTGAATCTGTCGACTGACACACATACCGTAGGCCGGTAGTGTTCGTTCAGGTCATCAATGGCATGGGCATATACATCATCGTCTGTGCTTCCTCTTTGTTTGGGTACCAGGCTTTTGTATATTCTGAGTCCTTCTGGTCCTAGATTGAGTAGTAGTATGCGTTTTTTCCTTTTAGGGTTAAATTGTTCCTCACTCTCGTCTTCCAAAACCCCTATGAAATTGTCTATATACTCTCTCCAGTCTTCCCACTTCATTAGTGGTTCCCCTGGCTTGGGCAGAAATTGGACTGGCGCAATTGCGTATCCTGCTGGTGTGCAAATTTTCTCCTCCTTAACTGTGGGTGTTGTGCTCCCTTTGCTACTGGGGCTACCTGGGGTGCTGTCCGTTTCTTCTTTCCCTGGTTGCAATTGGGGACTCTCAGAGTCAGCCCCCTCCCCCTCCTTTGTGGTAGCCAGCGCTAATTCTCACTTTAGTGTGGTCGATTTGTTTTGGCGCGCTTTTGTTTCCTGACTCCTGCTGCTTTCCCTTTCAGGGTGTCTATGGGCTCTGCCACTCTCTTTAGGGTCCAGTACCTTAATTAGAGGCTTCTGTGCGAGCTCTGTCCGCCTTGTGCTCGTCTTGGCCGCTTGTCCGTGCTGAACAGACCTCTGTCAGGGTCTGGGCTCACTGGTGTGCTGCTGTCTCCCTCAGTGTTCCCTCGTGGTGGGTCCGTTTTTTTTTTTTCCTCCTTGGGGTGCCTGGTGGTGGCTTCCCGACCTCGTCGCCACTGTAGTAATGCTAATTGGCAATAAGACGCTGCACTGTGATAGTAGATAAACGCTATTTATTCATAAACTGTACTTTCCTAAAGAGCGCCGAGCCGGCGCTGGTCTCCGTGTGCGTTGGCGCCTCCTAATGATTTGCGCGCGCATACCGCCCACAATGGCCGCCCGCACGTCACGTAATGACGTGACGTGCAACAACTAGTGCGCCACTACAAAGCCAACATTAACTTTCTGCGAAAACTTTGTATTGATTTAGTCATAGAACAAAAAAACAGCACATCGCCCCCTTCACGGATACAGCATTACCCTTCTAGTCATCACACACACACACACACACACACACACACACACACACACGTGTGAAATTTTGGACTATTTCGGGTCATTCGAAGATATGACTGGGCTGGAATTTCGAGTTCCATCATATTTTTTAAAGTACTATTATTGTCATGTAATACTCCACTGATTTGCTCTGCTCTTAAAAAAAAGGCGGACAGCGCCACCATGTGGTAGACTTTGATGAATAACTGCTGATTTCAAGCCTTTGGGAAACACCTGCACAAACGATAGTGAAGGGTGAATTGAACTTTGTTTCGCTCGGTTTACTTTTTCTGTTTACAAATAATTTCACTACTGTAACGTTACTCTTTCTTCCCCCAATAACTCTCGGAGTCGGATGGCGGTACCAATCTCTTTATTCAAGTACATACATGCAAGGAGCGCAAAGCATGTCCTGCGCCCAGCCTGCTCGCGCTCTGAATGCCGCGCTCCGCCTGCCGCGCCTCTACGTCAACGCACGTCACGTAGCCACGTGACGTGCCGTGCAAGCGCGCTCACTACATATCTCCCTTTTTTCCAAAGAGTTATGTGAACAAGTCCTGACTCATATCATAGTCTCTGAACCTCACTGGTGGGACCACCGCCCGGCCCCTTCTCGTCAGTCTTACCGGGGAACTGGCAGTCGTTGCTTCTTCACTCTGTCCACTCTCTAGCGCAGCCGCGCCAGGCACACTCCGACGGCTGTCTTCCTCCGGCTGACATTCTGCACTGGCCCCTTGATCTTCGTTACTACTTTCTCCTAAGCCCGGGTCTTCACCTCCATAGTCACTGGAGTGGTCACTGTTGCTCTCACTCTCATCCCTGTTGTCTCTGCTTCTCCAGTTGAGTATTTTATTGCACCTGGCCATGCGATCCTGCGACCACACGTTTCCATCGCTCAGCAAGGCCGCCCGGCCCTTGATTTCCACAACTCTCAGGGGCCTGCTGTACTTACTTTCCCCTTTTTTCTGTAGAGTGGGCAGTCTTACTCTCACCCATTCCCCCTTTTCGAGGGCAGTGTCTTTTACATTCCTCCTCGCATCATAGTGTTTGGTATACACTGCTTGTGCCTTCTTCAGATTGGCTTGCACCACTGCCGGTGACCACTCACTCTTGATAACTCTGTCCTTCCATATCCTGTTGTCTTGGGTGAACGGCTCCCGGCCCCTTAATATCTGGAAAGGGCTATAGCCAGTGTTCGTGGGAGTTATCCGATACGCCCACACCATGTGCCATATCTCCGCCTCCCAGTCTTTGTTGTCTGCAATAGCCGCTTGTATCGAGCCCATCACCACTCTATTGAAGCGCTCCACCAACCCATTCCCCGCCGGGTGATATATGGATGTGTGTTTAGACGCTATTCCATTTCTTTGCATAAATTGGTTCCATCTGTCAGAACGGAATTGGGGCCCATTGTCACTGAGGACACACTTAGGGATGCCCTCTCTCACGAAGGTCTCCGCCATGAAGCTCACTATTTTTTCAGTGTCCATTGTTTCTTCGATCTTTACTTCTGGCCATTTCGAATAACGATCCATCATTACACAAATGTATTTCTGTATACCCTGTGCATTCAGCACTGGCCCTAAAATGTCGATGGACAGTTCCTCCCACGGGTTTTGTGGAGGATCAATCTTTCCCAGGGCAGGGCGCAATGGTTTGAGCGTTTTGTCCGCGCCTTGGCACCTCAGGCACTCTCTCACGTGTCTTTCCGCTCTTATGTCCATTCCTGGCCACCAATAATTCTGCTTGGCCCTTAGTTTCAGCTTTCCCACTCCCAGGTGGCCTTCGTGTAACATGTCCATCAATCTGGGTATCATCTTTGACGGGGGTATGACTCTTTCCCCTCTGTATATAAATGTTCCCTGGTCATCCATAGATAGTTCCTCTCTCACCTCGAAGTAGGGGACAAGGCCACGCTCTAATTTGCATTTGTCCGGCCAGCCTCTCACAATGTAGTCCTTCACTTTCTCCATATTCGGGTCTCCTTCATATGCCGTTTTCCATTCCTGTTTGCTGATAGATACTTCGAGGTCCTCGGTGAGTGCGACCCACTCTTCCCCTGCCTCGGGGCATTCTGTGCTGGGCTCCATCGCTGCCGCCCTACTCAGGTAGTCCGCCACTTTGTTCCTGTTCCCTGGAATGTGTTCAACATCATAGCGGAACTCCATTAATTTGAGCGACATTTTCGAGATCCTCGGTGTTGCTTCCGCATGTCCACTAGATGTGAGCACTTTGAGGAGGGGCTTGTGATCGGTCCTCAACCGGAACCTCGTGCCCCACAGGAACTGCCGGAACCGGGACGTGGCCCACACCACCGCCAACATTTCTTTTTCAATCACACTATATCTCTTTTCAGTGTCGTTCAGGGTGCGGGATGCGAAGCATATGGTCTCGACTCTCCCCTGACCTCGGTCTTGCATGAGGACTGCCCCCAGTCCTTTATCACTTGCATCTGTGGTTAGTATGGTGCTTCCTTGGGGGTCGAACCCTTGCAGTGGAATTGCCCCTGCCACTTCTCTCTTTATCATTTCAAATTCCCGTTGAGCTTCCTCTGACCAACAGAACTCGCTGTTCTCACGGGTTGACAGCCTCATGTGGTGAGTTTTCGAGGCGAAATGTTCAATGAATTTCCCATAGTATTCCGCCATTCCCAGGAATGACCTGACTTCCTCCTTGGTAGCTGGTGATGGTGCGTCGCAGATCGCCTTTACATTTTCACTCTTGGGAGTCACACCTTGAGCACTGATTTCGTGGCCCAAGTACGTTACCTTCTCCATCCCTATCCGGCACTTGGCCCATTCTGCTGTGAGGCCCTTCCCTTCCAGGATGCCCAACACCGCCTCCAGCTTCCTGTCGTGGTCCATCCTGTCCTGGCCCATCACCAATATATCATCCTGGAAGTATTGCACTCCCTTGAGGTCCTGAAACAGCTGATGCATGAGCTTTTGAAATACTGCAGCCGCCGAGGCTAGTCCGAACGGCATGCGGCGGAATCGATAGCATCCGAAGGGAGTTATGAAGGATGTTAAGCTGCGGCTCTCTGGGTGTAACGCTATCTGGTGATACGCTGAAGTCAAGTCTATGGTGGAGTACCACTGAATACCCCTTGTGCTGGCCAGCATCTCCTCTATCCGGGGAAGAGGAAACTTCTCCACCACTATATTTTTGTTCAATTCACGTAGGTCCACGCATAAACGGACCTTTCCGTTTGGTTTCTTCACCACCACCAACGGCGATAGCCATTCAGCACAGGCTATCGGCTCGATGATCCCTCTTTTCTCCAGCTGTTGTAGTTCTTCCTTCACATCGTCCCTTACTGCTAGCGGGATGTTTCTCACCTTGTGTGCCACCGGTACAGCTCCTTTTTTGAGTACGATCTTGTGTGCAAATCTGTCGAGTTTGCCCACTGAGCCTCCAAAGACCGTTGGGAACTTCTTCCTCCATTTATTCGTGTCCAGCGCTTCCTCCGGCTCCGTCAATAATATCTGTTCCTTGCCTCCCGGGTCCAGCTTGATGCCCAGGTCTCCTTGGTCGAGCCACCCTAGGACGGAGGGACCTTTCTCGGAGACATACAGTTTGCACCTGGCCTCTCTGCCCCTGAACTCGAAGTTCAATCTCCTGCACCCGGCCATGGGGATTCGATCACCGTTGTAGGTAACGGGACGTATGTCCAGCTTGTCCAGCTCGGGGCCCAGTCGCGGAGCAAACTTCTCTTCCCACACGCTCCGGGGGATGATGGTGTAGGGCGACCCTGTGTCTGCCACCACCTGGACTTCGACGCCTCCGATCTTCATTTCCATGACGGGTTTCATCGTTCTTCCTCCGCCGGTGCCACGGCCTCGGTCGTTTATGTTTAATATTTCGTCGTAGATGCAGAGGACTGTGATCACCTCTTCCTCTGCTGCTTCTTCTGGCTCCTCCGATGCTCGGGCCACGTACTTCACTGCATTCTTGGCTGCCTTCTTCCTGCACGCCTTTTCAAAATGGCCGATTATTCCGCAGAACGTGCATTTGGCGCGAAGCGCGGGGCACTTCCGGTCGTGCGCCTCGTGCGTCCAACTGCCGCATCTGTAGCAAGGCCGTTTGTTATTTCCGGCCTGTTTGCCAGGGTTGCCTGGGCTGTTCCGCCATTTGTCGGGACCCTTTTCTGGCTGTTTCCGTGCCTGATTATCCTTGTGGTGTTCTTCCTCGTCTACTTTGTTCACCGTCCCACTGGGCACGATCTCCTTCTTCGTGGCCGCGGCACACCTTCGTGCCAGTTCAGCCCTTTTCACTATCACCAACACGTCCTTGAGAGAGGTGTCCCCTGCGGCCCATAGCTTGTCCTGCACGCTCGTGCACGTGGTGTGCATCACCACTTGGTCTTTTATGAATTCACTTTCCCAGTTGGCATATTTGCACGATACCGCCAGTTTCTTCAACGCCGCCACATACTCTTCCACCGTTTCCCCGGGTAGTTGCTTCCTTTGCTGGAAGTTAAACCTGTCTACTGAGACGCACACTGAGGGTTTGAAGTGTTCTTCTAGGTCTTCCAGCGCATGGGCATACACGTCGTCATCCTCTGTCTCTCTCTTCTTCGGCACCAAGCTTTTGTAAATCCTTAGGCCTTCAGGGCCCAGATTCAGCAGCAGGATACGTTTCTTCCTCGGCGGCTTGAACTTCTCCTCACTCTCGTCTTCCATCACTTCTATGAAATTGTCTATGTATTCCTTCCAGTCCTCCCATTTCATGAGCGGTTCTCCTGGTCGGGGAAGGAACTGGACTGGCGCTAACCCGTAGCCCGCTTGTGCATTCATCTTCTCCGCCCGGGCTGCGGGTAGCGTACCTTCCAGGCTTCTCGGGCTCCCTGGTGCACCGTTTCGCTCTTCCTTCTTGAGCAAGGGTGGAGGGCTGTTCCTTTCAGCCCTTTCCTGTTCGGGTGGAGTAGCCAGTGCGTATCCCGGTGGGCCGTGACCGTGACTGGCTTCCTACCTCGGTTTTTCAGGGTTCTTCGACCGTCGCTATTTGTGCTCTCGGTGCTCTGTTCTCCTTGCTGATGGTTGCGTTGCGCTCCTTGCCGTGCC
The DNA here is from genome assembly GCF_964263255.1 of Lissotriton vulgaris. Lineage (NCBI taxonomy): Eukaryota > Metazoa > Chordata > Amphibia > Caudata > Salamandridae > Lissotriton > Lissotriton vulgaris. The sequence goes on from NW_028250096.1 coordinate 197,415, forward strand.
CTATGAGGATGGGGTCGCTGTGCGTACCCTCGGGCCTTCCTCGTTTCTCCTGCGCCACCACTCCGTTCCGCCGTGCTTCTCGTAGTCTGCGTGGTGGGGGTCGTGGGTCGGTATCCCACCCTCGTCGCCACTGTAACGTTACTCTTTCTTCCCCCAATAACTCTCGGAGTCGGATGGCGGTACCAATCTCTTTATTCAAGTACATACATGCAAGGAGCGCAAAGCATGTCCTGCGCCCAGCCTGCTCGCGCTCTGAATGCCGCGCTCCGCCTGCCGCGCCTCTACGTCAACGCACGTCACGTAGCCACGTGACGTGCCGTGCAAGCGCGCTCACTACAACTACCTTTTTATATCTTTTCATAGTTCTGGTGCTTGGTTAAAACCTACCTTCTCATTATTTTCAAATCAGAAGGGATACAACTGTCTATTGATTAACTTCTGCTTCCGATGAGGCTCATTCAAACTGTGATTTGCGTCATCTGATCCTCTGAACCGCCCCCCCCCCCATCCCCGAATCATTCACTGCAAATTTCCACTACTTTTTTTTATCACACTTCAAACTGTGCCGTAGCATTAAGAATCAATTCATGTGGACCTACTCTAAACTGCTACAAAAATTCTGATGATATCTGAGCACTGTGCCACAGAAGATGGCGTCCTAACTGCGCCGCAGGAGCATGGAGGCCTGAAGGAGCAGCCAGATTAATTTGGAACCAGGCAGGCGCTTCTGGGTGGGTTGGAGGGGGTGGAGAGTTGCTAAACTTCCTTGGAGTAGGAGGGAAGCCCCAGGCCTGAGGTCCGACAGATGACAAGTTCCACCAGGGAGGCTATGACCCGTGATCAGTGCTTTAAATGGAAATAGAGAAGTGCAGGTACTCACTCTTTAGAGTACCCTTTTGCTTTACAGCAAACATACACATTATATTTATTGACAATAAATCACACACGTTTGTAAATCATTGTACAGGATGTGTTACATAAGACAGTGAGGGTTACTGGGTGTAGGAGTCACATATCATCCTTCATAGCTCACTGTGCTATACCAGAAGGATTACAATGCAACTGCATGTAACAAAAGAATCTCTGTGTTTAAAGCAGTAACCTACTTGCCTATCAACATAAAATAAAATCTACCATCTGCATGTTACATGATGTGCTTTGCAGGAGTCGCATTAACCCTGTATACTACTTTAAGTCAAAAGTAGGACTAGGCAAAAACAGATCTTTCCATCAAATGTGTTTACCACCAGGGTGCTAAAGCAATCACATCTACGTGCTGCACATGGAATATTACGCCTGGTGGGGTAGGCTGGCAGCAGAGTTAGTTTGTCAATCCTTAGGTAAAGGAACCAGACAGGCGCTGTGATGTCACTTCCTGTGATGTCACTTCCTGTGATGACACGCACCGTGAAGTCACTTCCTGTGATTCTACATAACTTGGAGAGTCCCTCACTTCTTTTTTAGGACTTGTGCCCTGAGGTACTCACCGTTTCAAATTAAAGAAGTGCAGGTACTTGGTACCGGAGGGTACCTGCCCATTTAAATCACTGCCGGTGGTCCGTGGCTTGATTATGTCCCTGCACAGGCAGCGGGGGGTAAGCCTCACAGGAAGTATGGCAGTGCCAGCAAAAGATAAATACCGTGGCATGCTTGCAAAGCTGGCGTACACAGAAAGGAAGGTCTGATGCATAGCATTTGCCATGAGAGCTCAATGAAGCAAACGCAAGAAAATGCAACTACTTGTAAGAACCCGCCAATGAAGAAAGGGGTCTATGACAATGCTGAACCTTCAACCATAGTAATGTATAGAGGACTTTGGTCTTTCCTAAATGAATACAGAGACTGATGCAAAGTGTTTTAATCCTAGTTGTCCTGAACAATCAGCCAGATTTTCTTGGGTTTTCTGGTGTAGTTTGTTTCAATTTGGGGAAACTAAAATATCATTACACCTAGTATAAATGTTGTGTATAACTCTGTGGGAAAAACAATATTCTCTTACGTGATTTGTATATTTAAAAAATATTTTTTCCAAAATGTTATCGGGGCTGAATTTAATATTTTTGACTAAGTGTATTGAGACTTATCAGTCAGCATTAGGTGTGTGAGGGAATAAATTCAAGCACAATGTTTCCTGAGGACTGACAACACCATGACGCATACCGATAAGGTCCAGTAATAGAGACCATCCTCTTTTGCCCCCTGAGGCTTACTGTTTTTGTAGCACTCTACTAGTTAAAGTAGGCATTCAGTTCAGTCACTTTTATTTAAACTGCTCTCTTCTTTTCAGAAAAAGGCGACTTTTTGGCATTGGATCTTGGGGGCACTAACTTCCGCGTGCTGCTTGTGCGTGTACGAAATGGAATGAGACGTGGTGTTGAGATGCACAACAAGATCTACACAATTCCCAAAGATGTCATGCAAGGAACAGGAGAAGAGGTGAGCACCAGCAGTACTAAATTAATACATGACTGCAGGGCCGGACTGGGAACAATTGAGTCTGTCCAGCGGCAAGGTGGGGCGGGGGGAGCTAAGAGGGTGCTGGTGGGAAACACTGCTGCTTCTTTTCATACAGGGGGCTGATATTGCAGCACTGTTGCAAAACCGGTCCCTGTACCAAAAATGCCCTCCGCCGATCAAATTCTGGCCCACCGGGAAAAAACCCTGGTGCTAGCTACGGCCAGTCCGGCCCCGCATGATTGTACAAATTGGTAGTCCCAAATCTAAACACTCCAGTGTTCTCGTCAAACTGTATCTGCATATTCATTTCATAGTCTGTATAGAAATGAACTAAATGGTACATTTTCTATACATTCTGAAAACTAGGGGCTGAAGCACCAATTTATCTTGTGACCGCAAAATTTTAAATTTGCATTGTCCTAAAGTACTTTGAGAGTCTGAAATGTTTTTTTGACTAGAAAGGCCCATTTTGCCTCCCTTTCCATATCTCAGAGAAGAGGGCATGAAAGGTTCCCCCCCCTCCCACCTTGTGATTTCATATGCAATAAATCAATAGTTTGTGACTGCAGTTGTGGTTGCACTTCATTGAACAGATACCAGCACCCAACTTGGGGTTGGTATCCATTTTACAAACTCAGATTATATGCTTCTGTGGCAGGTTGCACTAGGGGAGCGGCCAGTAGTCCACAGACAAGTATGCACTTTCCAGCCCGTAAACACATTTTTCTTTAATTTAAAGCATTCCCTGTCCCGTTAAAGAACACAGGATTTTTTTTAAGTGCATGTGCATGCAACGTAAAAGCAGTGACTTTTTGTGAGATCCTGAAAATGTGCATTTTTCAATGTGGCAACGTCGTAATACCATTTCATCGCAAAATGAAACCCAGATCGCAAACCAGGCAGCGAGAAAAAAACAGACTAGCTTACGACCTGGGCTTAGTATATTGGGCTCTAAGCCATTTCACTGTAGTTGTATTCTAAAAGCTGCAAAAAGAGGAAATATGCTGAAAGATGACGATGATATACAGTTAATATATTTGGGTGTAATACTCCCGTACAGAATCTAAACCTGCACTTTTGAAGCACCCTTCACAACGGGGCGCTAGATAAGTTAAACTCTGCCATAGAGATTAATACAAAAAGACCATTACAAGTTTTGCATTAAGTATGATGGGGCCACTAAATTCTCTTACCGGCCCAACCAGATTGACAAGGTGCGCAGAAGTACATTTCACACACTGATTTCAAGGACTCTGTGTCCACCTTTTAAGTCCAGTTTACTCTGTTGCCATGGCAACCATCACCAAAGGTGTCGCAGGCATACTCAGAAAACGGTAGCAATATCTCCCCTTGTGCTGTAAGTGGTCTGAGCAGAGAAAAATGAATAAGGCCCGTTAACATGCACATATGCATGGGGTTGGAGGGTGATGGAGAGGAGATCTAAGTGATCCTTTGTGCAGTGTAAGCAGTATATGTGACTAATGACTTTTAAGTTACCGAGAACTCTGCATATGGTAGACCATTGCATTCAAAATTATCTAGGAGGCCAGTGACGTGTTGCATTATAATGGAGTCTTATTCTAAACTGATTTACAGACACTATTCATTGGTTGAAAAGATCTGTTACCAGATACTAATCCTGACTTTTGTCCTCAGCTTTTTGATCACATTGTCCATTGCATTGAGGACTTCTTGGAGTACATGGGAATGAAAGGGGTGATGCTTCCCCTCGGCTTTACGTTCTCGTTCCCTTGCCATCAAAACAGTCTCAACGAGGTAAAGTAGTTTTTTTCTACAATTTTCATTAGATTGGGTCTATTGCAATGATCACTGGCTTGGATAGATGTTGCCTAATGGTTATATGATGCACAATTGTTTAAAGCATTGAAAATCAAATGTTACTGGCTGAAGTCACTTGTAGCCCTTAGGGCTCTTGGCACTAGCATCAACTGTGCTAGGTGGACCTATGAAAATTATGTTGATTCTCAATATAGCGAATTTGATCCAGGAAGAACAACATGAAAGTAATTCAATTGCATATGTAGAAAAGTACCCTAGAAGCATTGGGGTGAAATAAATGCTACCCATATTAGAATGGACATTGAGTAAGGTTTAGCTACATCAGTAGACCATAAACAAATTTGATTAAAGCAAAGTAAATTAAATTTCTTTATACTTGTCATGCCCGGCATGAGAGAGACTAATATTCCTACTTTGCTCGTTAAATGTTGGGATTGATTTTATAGAAAATTGCAGCCTAGTGACTTGGTGTCGCCATCCCCTCAGATATAGAATTTGCTTCTAAAATGGATGATGTTTGCTTTAAAGTGGTCTCTTTCTGGATAAGAAAGAAAATAGATATGTTTTCAATATTGACTAGTTTCTATTTTGCCTTTGTCTTTTAGGGCATTCTGCTAAAATGGACTAAGGGATTCAACGCGTCTGGTTGTGAAGGAGAGGATGTTGTTGGACTCCTTAAAGAGGCGATTCATAGAAGAGAGGTGATTATCACATTGCTTACTTTTTATGGTTGTTGAAACGGAATATCTCTGCCTAGTAAATGGACACGCACAACTGTCCGACTGTATGTAAAACTGGTAGCCTGACTGGCATTAGCGTCATACTACAAAATAGAAGGGGATTCCCCAAAGGGTTCTTTTTTAGATAATGGCAGGAAAATTTGGGGTAAGAACAATGTAATAGAAGAAGAAAACTACCCTGCCAGGGAATGATTATATGGTCCCTTCAGCGGGATCCAAGGGATGAAGGGGGGGGGGGGGGTTGACAAAGATTAATGCTTCGGAGCCAATGATATATCGGACACAATCAGAATCAATAGTGAAAAGATAGAATTTTTTTTTATTATTATTATTTTTCTGGCAGGGTAGTTCTCTTCTTCTATTACATTAGCGTCATACTAATCTAGCGTGTCTGCAGAAGCCTAGACCTGACCTGGTAATGCGCGATTCCGTTAACTGTTCTGTGTTCAGGAAGGGCCTGTTACCTTAAAGTGGGCATAGAAATTCTATTCTTGCCTGGGGTCAAACACTTAGAGGGGCAGTGACAGCATACTGTTTAGTGAATTTGTAGTGTGACTAGCCTTTTTTCTATGTGTCGGAGAGTGTGTTGTCTGCGGACTTCGCTAGTGTAAAGTTCCACTGTTATGTTTTAACCTCACCCCCAACCCCCAGAAACTTGTGCTGATGTCCTGTCTGTATGTCAAGTGCATGCTCTGTGAATGTGTAGCAAATGTCTGATGGTAGGAGTATGAGTACAGGGATCAGTAGGATGCATTTTGGATGTCCCTGGTTCAGCATGACATACGCTTCTCCAAACATTGGAAGTATATTGCCTGCATTCCTGTGGCTGGAGAGAGGAGACCCGTACTGTAAACTGAAGGACTATGGTGACATGGCTTCCCTCACAAATGTATTGACAGCCTTGTTAGCTAAAGGCTGCTGTATAGTTCTTCCTGAGTACTGCCTTTGGTAGATGGTAGGAGTTAAAGATGGGACAGGAGTTTGTTATTGAAGCTGAGCGGGTTTGCAGGGCCTTCCCTGTTGTCTGCCCCTGATCACTGCTGAGGACAACCAGGAGCAGAGATCTCACACTTCATTGTGTCCATGTTTTAGATACTACTGCTTGAAGCCTGACACATTGCTAAGTGCTCTGAGAGCCATCAACTTGCACAAAGGTTATGACTGGGGAACAGTCGGAAAATTACATTTGAAAGAACAAACTCCAACCAGTTGAATAAAAGTGGGATCAAAACCGCCCGACTTTGTTCAGGTTCCTAGTTCTTCTTGACCAAAGTTGGGAGTGCTCTGCGGAGTAATTGAAGAACTGCTATGTAAGCAAGGCGGGTGTCCGCTTGACCGCCAGTGTTGTAGAATTGAGGCAACAACACTTGAAGTTGGCACATTCTTCTGAAAGGAGATGAGGATCTGTTTAAACTGCCTGGAAGCCTGCCGACTGACAGAAGGAAAGAGTTTGCCTGGACCTGAAGGTGTAGAGACTGTCTAGGAGAAGCACAGCGTGCTTCCAACATAGGTAAGCACATACAGAAAACTAACTACCACGTAGAGCAAAGCTAGGGGGGACCCATGCTGTGAGTGGGATGTCCCACTGCCTCCGAGCAGTTCCTGTGTGAACTGCACTAGGACTTCTGCAAGAAGCATCATTGTGGCAATCGAAAATCCCCACTGAGCATTAGAGACTGTTGATATCAGAGAGAAGTCAGGTCACCACTGAAGCAGAAAAACCCTGACCAGTCCAGAGGCCACAACTGCCGAAGACACCTCAACCCTGATAATTCAATTTGTAGGCTGCAACTGCTATACCACAGCACCTGCCTGCATCCGACTGAGGAGGCTTTCCCTACCACAGACGAGTGCTGCTGTGAGGGGTTGCCACCCAAACTTCATTCCCCATTCCCTGTTCCCGACGTGGCACCTGCAGAAATGAAGCCAGCCCTGCCAGTTCAAGTACCCAAACTTCACCCACCTCGCTACTAAAACTACAATGCCAACCAGCAGGTTAACATGGGTCTTAGCCTGGAACAGGAACAAAAGATTAGAACACAAAGATCAGTCTGCTGTGTGGACTTAACACTTTTTGCAAAATGAATGGAAGGGGCAAAAATATGTTGAACTATGGTACACATTTTATCCCTTAAGTATTTGAAGCAATATGTACCCGTGTTTTATCCATGCCTATGTCTACAGTATACCGGGAAATGTATTCAAGATATAGCCAAAAGTTGGGAGAAAGAAATACCGGAATGGGTTATAACACCCTACTGAAGATTGTAACTGAAATAACAACTCTGTATTTGCATTCCTATTAAACTATATAGTAATTTGTTTCTTTTGAGATTAAAGTACTGTCTTTTAACTAATAGATCAGCATTGGACGGGGCAACACATTATTGTCTCTTTTGCTTGATTGTTGGCTTCTGAGCTCTTGTCCCACAGACTACCCCCCTGAGAAGCTTTGGACTGCTCGCCTGTGTTACCTTGAGAGTCTGCTTCAGAAAGGTTGCATTTCGGCCAGCTTGCAGAGCTGCAATAGGGTGGACACCAGGACACGGGTAAAGAAACAACCTCAACCAACACAGTTGGGGCCAAGGTGCCCCTGTCTGCCTTGTGGGCCCTACGAATGGGCTCTAAACATTGTATAAGAATCAGAAATTAACGTAAAACAGACTTCACAATGAAGTTTCACTTTGGGCATTCAGTCCCCACACCATTACATAAATACAGCATGGAGAAGCCAATGTGCAGCCATGAGTCCTTCAGTAAACAGTCAACATTATTCATACTGAATAATTGTTCTGTAGATCTTACTTTCTTCTGAGGTTTGTTGGGGTCCTGCTAGCTCAAGACCTAGTGTTTGTGGAATTACAGGTGCAAAGTTTCTGTATCTTTGATTGTCCATGCAGCAAAAGGATGCATTTAGTGCTTGGGTGCACAATATTCTCGCCACTGCTGTTGATTAGGATGCCATGTTTCCATCTGACAACCCTGGATACTGGATGAAGCAGCTGTGGAAGATTGAGACCCAGGCTATCTTTTGCCTCTGAACCTGGATGTGATCTTGGTATACAATGACCGTACCGATGTCTTGGGCAGTACCTTCCACATACCAGCGCTAATTCCTGGACCCCGACACTCTAGCAAATAGATTGTGATGTTAATAGAGCGCGATTAGCATGGCAAGTCTAGGGAGCAGGAACAATTTGAAGGAGATTGTGATGTTAAGAAGAGAGCGATTAGCATGGCAAGTCCAGGGAGCAGGTAGATCTGTAGGAAAGCCTAGCAGGATGCAGGGCACAGTGGGGCTCTTGGAGTAGTGAAGTGGTTCCTTGAAACACTCTTGGTAGCGTGGCTCCGGTATGAGCTGAATTGAGTTTCTTAAATTGCACAGGGTGTTGTTGTTTAAGGGAATTGTGGCCCTTTTTAAATAGGCGGGAAATTCTTGCATTCCATCAGTCCCCCCCCCTTGCCCCAGATGACCACCTAAAAGGGAGAATATGTATTTGGGGACCATCTTGTTACTACTTTTGAAATATAGGCTTCCTTCCACACATCAGTCATGCTGGAACCATTCAAAGGGAGAGCTTGGCGCCCTGATCAGCAGTTCTGCTATCCGATGAGCCACTAGTTCATCAAGGGCCCTGCTCAAACTAACAAGATGATCTAACAGGTAGGTACTAGAGTCAAAGCTAAGTGAGTCTGGTAATAATTATTAACCTCTGTAGAATCAGTGAGAATAAAAAGTATATACAAAACATGCGGTTATGCACTTAATCTCGAAGCCACAGGTAAAAGATGTGCCCTGTTTTACTTGTTCAAAAACAGGTACCCCTTCCCACCAAGAAATATTTAGGAACAACACAATGAGGGCAAGGGTTTACAAAATGTCACTTTGTAAATGCTGTTGTCTCTGTTCCTTTAAAAAGCTAAGGAGTTAGGCCCCTAGGAATATGGACAAGGCAGGGCCATATATCAATCGGTAACCACAAAAAGTTGCATGTACCATTTTATGATTTAAGCTATCAATTTTTTATCGCTTGGTCAAACACAATTCTTTTTTGTTTGCACCGGTATTTTATTTATACCTCCTTAGTTACAATTTTTTACATTTCTATTCATAACATTTATGCATGAAAAGGAAAGGACAAGTACATTCTATACAAGATTTACAAAAAAATACACAAGTATTTACAATAATTATTTACAATCCACATATCGACTAAGACATACTTAACATCCTACATCCAAAATACAAAACTTTACACAAACAAGGACATACATTTATATCCTTCTTAGATTATAACTGAGTCAATCAGTATCCAAATTATAGACCAAGTGTTTTTAGGTGAAAAAAGGAGCATTCCACCAAAAATGACAAATTACGTTAATAGCAGAAATTAATTCAAGCTATCTCAAACAACACTGAATTTTTGGTTCCTTATATGGTTGTCTGTTCCTTTATTATGCCATGCCGACGCGTTTCGAATCCAGGGAAACCAGTTCCCAGATTCTCATCAGGGCTTTTGCAATTTCTGAATAAATTGCCAAGGAGCCTTCTGGATCTTAGTAGCAGGCTCTCGTCTCGCTGTCTCAATCTATGTTATTAAGGTTCACCATCTACGACTGTATGACCACCATATTCAATTCCTCATGTTTTTCGTTTCCTCAATCAATAATCACTGAAATGTCTCATCTGTGAGGCCATTCTTGTTTGTCTCCGGAATCTCTCAAGATATTGTGTACGGCTTCCTATATTTCTTGCTGTTTTCCTAATGCGTAATCTTTTTCCTCGCCGCATTCAATTTTAGCAAAGCTTCTCAGTCGTTTGCCAAAACACGCTGGAGCTCGTATTTTTTCGCAGCAATTTCTTTGTCGACCCACAGAGCAGTGAACTTTCAATCCACCAGCTTGTATAGAATGTACTTGTCCTTTCCTTTTCATGCATAAATGTTATGAATAGAAATGTAAAAAAAATTGTAATTAAGAGGTATAAATAAAATACCGGTGCAAACAAAAAAGACTTGTTTGACCAAGCGATAAAAAATTGATAGCTTAAATCATATATGGTAGGGGCAACTTTTTGTGGTTACTGGTTATCTCTGTTCGGTCACTGAATAAAGACCTCTAGGCACAGTCTGCAAGTATAAAGCACCTACTAGTGTATCGCACGGCTGCAGAGACAATTTACATGTCTTCCATGAAGGACAGCCCATGAAGGACAGCACTGGCCTCCCAGTGGCTGCACACTTTACATAATATGATCTGTTTAAGACCTCAATCTACATTTTTTTTTCTCATCAGGAATTTGACCTGGATATTGTAGCAGTGGTAAATGATACAGTTGGTACAATGATGACCTGTGCATACGAAGATCCACTTTGTGAAGTTGGACTCATAGTAGGTAAGAATCCGAGTTGAATTCATCCACAAAGAAATAGTCAAAGTGAAGAATGTTATACATGTTTAAAATAATTTGCTGGTAAAGTTATTTGTAGTTGTACGATGGTTGTTGATTGTAATCTGGACAACTAAATGAATCATTGGAGATCATGAAAATCTCGCCATGACAAGAGAAATGTGTAAGAAAATGTGAAGCATGTAGTACCAGAACACCATTTTCAGGGGGAGTAAGGGCAGCATTGAGCAACGCCAAGGATGGAAGAAAAGAATGCCATGTCTAACTAAGGGTAGAAAAGGGGCTAATGGCTTTTCTGGCGAATCACCATATGAGACTGAACTGTAAAAAAATAGGATTAGTGTTCAAAAGCAAATTTGAAAACTCTGGCATCAGAATTGATAAACACAAATCAAAATGAAGGATAGGGAATGCACGAGGGCTCGGCCACATGGAGGGGAATACAGAATTTCAGTAGTGTATGGCAAGCTCTATCTTGAAACTGAAATCTAAAGTGGAGAAGCTGAAACCACAAGGAATCTGGTATATCTGTGGATTAGTGAGTAGAGTGCAATCGTGAAAGGAGTAGATGGCGAGGTAATTTTTTCTCAATCTTTTTTTGAAAGCCAAAGGAACATCGTATTAGAAGTGGCATCGTAAAAAAAAAAGAGATAACATTGTAGGTCAAAAGTACTTATCTCTTTTTTTTTTTTTCCTTGCCACACTCTTTTCATGTTTTTTATAAGGTCTATTAGCTCTCAACATCATTTAAGTATTCTGTTTCAACATTCAATGACTTTCCCTGCAGAAGGATAGTTCTAGATGAGAAGAGTATGTATGTATGTGTTTACCCAGAAAGATGCTGTTAACAAATTTATCGGTAATGTGTAAGTACCGGAGGTGGAGGGATGGCACTCTCCATTGTTGGAATAACTCCATTCTGTGGAGAACAGTCTGTTATGTCTTAATCCCACTCAAGAAAGTGGTAGTCCACGTAATGGAGGGTCACCTGTATGATTTTCAAAAATGCCAGCCCACTAAAGGAGATCAGTTTCTTTTTTTAATTCAAACAGAAACGATGCAACGAATTTCCTAATTGAGCTCCCAGAGTTAATATTAATCTCCCTTTTTGCTATTCGAAATTTAGGGGCCCATTAGGATGTCGGGCGGATTGCCCCCGCCAGGCTGGCGGTAGCCACCGCCGGCCTGACTGGGGCAATCCGCCAAACATCCTCTCCAGAATTCCCCCCCGCCATATTAGAATTGCGGGGGGACCGCGGCGGACGGAAAGACCGTCCGCCGCTTTCCCGCCCCGGTCGCAAGGCGAGCGGAAAAGGGTTTCTAGGGTGGCGGTGTCTGTCAGACACGGCCTGCCATATTAGGATGCCTTTTTTCTAATGCCTTTCCGTGGCGGCAATGCCGCAACGGAAAGGCATGCGGTCTTCACTCTGGGGGCCTCCTGCCGCCCCCCAGAGTGAAGGAGGGATGGGGGTTGCACACAAGGGGGTACCTGTGGTACCCCCCCTTCATTTGCATAAACAAAGCAGCAGGCACATCCTAATACCCCCCCCCCCCCCCCCCCCCACGGGACCCCGCCCTAATGGCGAGCGGTCCCAAATTCCGACAGGATGGCGGGCGGACAAAGTCCACCCGCCATCCTAATGAGCCCCTTAATTTGGATTGTGAGAGCAGGTTTGCTTTGCTGTAATTTCAATTGCGAATTGGTTTGAGGCTGCCGACTTTAAGGATCTTTGCCAGGGCCGGGCTGGCCGTGGCGGGCACCGGGCAATCCCCCGGTGCGCCGCACTAATGGTGGGGCCGGATTGGAGCCCCCTGGGGGCCGTTTTTGTTACAGAGCCGTTTTTGTTACAGGGCCGTTTTTGTAGCATAGCTACAAAATCGACCCTGTAACAAAATTGGCCGAAAACCGACCCTGGCAAAGAGCTGGGCGGCACCCACAACCCCCCGGGGGAGGGGGTGGCCGGCCGAGCACTTTACCATGGCCGGTTTTGGTTCCCAGTCCGGCCCTGATCTTTGCCCTCCCATGCTTTGATAACGGTAAAGCGTAATTTGAATTTTATTCTCTGTACCAGAGGTACTCTGTGTAATACCTTGAGAGATGGCATGATGCGTTTTAAAAAAAAAAAAAGCAAGCCTAACTACCGGATTTTGTAGTCTCTGTAATTTTACAATCATTTTGTCTGAGGCTCCCTCACAGATAATGTTATAGTACCAGAGCCTTGATAGTACCAGTATAGTTTTTTTTTGCTATGATAAAAAAACTCTAAAATCTATCAAGTTGTCAATCCTCTATCTGCATCCTGAATAAATGATTTAAGTAGTTATTGCAGAAACCATTCAATTTAATTTGATGTTAAAAAATATTCATAAATAAGTGTGTTAGAGGGATCATTGAAACTAATTTACATCCCAGAAAAAGTAGTTTGCCCCAGTATTGGAACTTTCATAGATTCCCATGCTTTGTATCATTCCCCGTCGTCGGAATGGGAGCCTCGGTAAATAGAAAAAACCATAGTAGTAAGCACAAAGTGAAAAAATAGGCCTAGGCCTCATCTCATTTTGTAGCTTATCCACCTCTTTTTGTAAAAGAGACCAAAATTCTGCAGTAGCCAATCAGAGCAGCCTCACCTCATAGAACCTTCCTGAGAGAAGCTCAGAGCCTCAGATTTTCTACCGCACGTTGTGCAAGGGAGTCTCCATTGAGCTCTGCTCAGTTTTCTTCAGTTTTTTCTTGTTATTTCTCCAACTACTTGGATATTTTCTCATCATGTCGGAGAGGAAAGCCCTTTTTAGAGCCTGTGCCACCTGCTCCAAAAAGAGGTTGTTTGTCGAGGACAAACATGAGGATTGTATCTACTGTTTGTATCCGGACCATAAACCAACAGGCTGTCCGATTTGCAGATCCTTCTCAGCCAAGACCTTGAGGGACAGGGAAGGACGTCTCCTCACATGGCTTCAGAAGATGAAGGACCGGAAAGACATTATCTCCTCGGACAGTGAGGGCTCCTCGTCGATGGTGTCATCCAGAAAGTCTCTGAAAAGGGGTAGGTCCCCCCTTTCTGCTTCAGACGAGTCCCGTCACAAGGCCTTACCAGGGATCTCTGACAGGTCTGACAGGCCGGCTGCCCAAAAATCTCCTCACCGAGGTGAAAAGGAGAGGCAGGGTAAGCCTGAGGAACAACAGGCCTCAAAAAAGGTGAGAAAGGCTTCTACAGTCTCTTCACCTCCCTCAGAGAAAGATCGTGGGGTCAAAAAGCCTTCAACCCCTGCTCAAGAGGTCGCTTCAGACAAGAAGCAGAAATCGTCGACGACTAAGCTCCCAAGTACGTCGTCAACGAGTGTTAAAAAGGACAGCTCTACCAGGGTTGCCTCGTCGACTGGCTCGTCGACGACGGCTGTGTCGACGCCTACACCGTCGACTGTTTTCAAGGCTCCGGAATCCTGCTCGTCGTCGATGAGGGTGACCATCTCCACGTCGACGGCCATGTCTGCAAAGCTGCCGCCGACGGCGGTGTCGTCGACGAGAACGACTTCGACGACGACGATGTCGACGACGCCGGTTACCATGTTGCTGACGACGAGCTCGTCGACGGTCCCGTCGACGATACCACCATCGTCGACGATGAGTTTCACCTCGTCGACGACGCTATCCTCGGCGACGAAGACAGTATCTACGTCTGCACTTCCACTGTCGACACAGACCCAGAAGACTTTCCCGTCGACGACGGCCTCGTCGACGATGGAAATTTCGGAAAAACATGTTTTTTCGCGGAAAAGGAAGCAGATCACGCCAGAGATGACGTCTCCTCGCCAGGTTCAGAAATTACCACCTAGCCTACTATTGGAAGATGACTCTGAGGAAGAGACTTACAGTGAATTTGGGCAGGCCTATAGCCCTTCTGACCTCCAGGTTAAGGTGCAGGAATTTAGCTCTGAGGAGGAGCAGATGGAACGACAGCACTATGCTCCAGAGCATTATTATGAGGAGGAGCGCACTACTACCAGGCACATGCCTCCATAACAGCCTATGCGTCAGTTACCTGAAGGTATGGTGGCAATACCATCCACTTTAGTGGCGGATTTACAACTTATGTTGCAGGACTACAAGCAACGTTTCCCTGCGCCTCCGGAAGCCCAACAAGTGCGCCCCCCGACACCTCCGCCTCAGACATTACGTCCTGTGGCAGACCATTCTTTGCCCCCAAGAGAGCGTACCACTGCGCCGGAAGTGCGCCCACAAGAGGTGGTACAGGTGCAGGATACTGATGATGATGACGCTGCGTCTTCAGATGCAGACCAGCAAGCGGATCCTGATCAAGATCAACAGGCGCAATGGAATACTACTGACCCTATAGATCCGGACAACACCGATCCGGATAACATTACTTCGCCTCCAGCGGACGTTGGAGGGTTTCACAACCTAATGGACAGGGCATCCAAAAGATTTGGTCTCCCAGTGACCACAGTTCAATCGGATTACTTTTTATATGACTTTAAAGAACCATTCAGAAAGTCAGTGAGGTCCATTCCGATCATTGAGCATGCCTGGTCTGAGGGCTTGAAGGCTATGCATAATCCGGCCACAGTCCTCCCGGTACTTCCGAGACTGGAAAAGAAGTACAAGGCACCTGATGGCAGTCCGGCATGTTTGCTTGGCCAACCGAAACCGGATTCGGTCATTTCGCAGGCTGCCCAGAGCAAATCCAAGAATCCTTCTACGCCGATGACTACACCGCCGGATAAGGAGGGCAGGCGCCTAGACAATGTAGGCAAGAGGTTTTCAGCTATGGCCAGTCTCCTGGTTAGAGCAGCCAATGCTTTAGCGATTCTGGGACGCTATGATCGGCAAATGTGGTGCGACCTTGCTCCATTTGTAGACGAACTGCAGGATTCTTCTAAGGAGGAGGTGAAGAAGATTTTGCTCGAAGGGGAGCGGGCCTCTTCGGAGGTCATTGATGTGGCAATGGATATTGCGACCACCGCATTCCGAGCACTAGCCGGCTCGGCGGTTCTGCGACGCCAAGGGTGGTTAAAGGCCACATGGTTCAGGCAGGAGGTGCAGAATAAGATCTTGGATCTACCATACGACGGTGAGATGCTGTTTGGCAAGCACGTCGATGAGGCCCTGCAAGGCATCAATAAGGACACGGATACAGCTAAGTCCTTGGGTACATTGCAGTATCGTAAGGTGCCTTTCAGGGGAGCTAGAGGTAGAGGTTTTTCTTCTTATCGTGGAGGAAATCAAAATCGTTACTCTTCTGGATCTCCGTCCAGCCAGACGTATAAGCCACAATACTCTCAAAGGGGTTCTTTCTCTCGCCAGCAGCCTAAAGGACGTCAGGGGCAGCAAAGGAGAGACAACACCAGGAAACAATAGCGGCCAGGTGGCTCTTTCCACTGTTCCTGTTCCCTCATTCACATCAGTGGGGGGCAGGATTACCCATTGCCTAAACAACTGGATGATTATTACATCGGATCAGTGGGTCCTCCAGATTGTCAGAGAAGGACACACATTGGAGTTTCAAGACCTTCCTCCAACAAGAGCGCCGGATGCCTTCCCTCCCAAACATCTCAGGCTCCTTCATCTAGAAGCCCACCAACTTTTCACCAAGGGGGCGGTAGAGCCTGTACCCCTTTCGCAGAAGGGGAAAGGGTTCTATTCCAGGTTCTTCCTGGTTCGGAAGACAAAGGACAAGTGGCGTCCAATTTTAGATCTACGGCAGCTCAACACTTATCTCGTGAAGTTGTCCTTCAGGATGGTCACTCTTCAGGACATCCTTCGTCTGCTCAATCCGGGGGATTATATGGCGACCCTAGATTTGGAGGACGCCTACTTCCACGTTCCTATTCATCCAGCTCACAGGCAATATCTTCGATTTACAGTGGGCAAGAGTCACTTTCAATTCAAGGTACTGCCATTTGGTCTCCGGTCCGCCCCGCGGATCTTCACAAAGGTTCTGGCTCCGGTGGCAGCTTTTCTCAGGAAGCAAGCTATTCAAGTGTTTCCATACCTGGACGATTGGCTGCTGAAAGCTCCATCTGTTCAAGAAGCGTCCAGTGCAGTCCGGACATGCAAAGATCTGTTCGAGCGCCTAGGTCTTCGACTCAACAGGGAGAAATCGGTTCTATGCCCATCCAGGTCAGCAAGGTTCCTAGGGGCCATCCTGAACACGGACAGTTGCTTAGCCCTTCCATCGGAGGAACGCCAGACCAAACTAATGTGTTCAGCTCGTCTTCTCCAATCTCGAAAGACACTGACAGTTCGCAAGTACAAATTGCTTCTCGGATCGATTTCATCTTGCATTCCTTTAGTTCCGCACTGCAGGCTCAGGATGCGTCCACTGCAAGAGCAACTGGACAGACAGTGGCGGCAAGTCACAGGATCCTTCGACGACAAGGTTGTCGTTACCAAGGAGATGAGAAAAGCAGGCAGCTGGTGGCTGAAAAAAGACAATCTTTCCAAGGGCTTATCGTTCCTCCTTCCACCATCTCCCCTGATTGTAACAACGGATGCTTCCATGGAAGGATGGGGAGCGGTCCTCCAGGAGCTAAAGGTCAGCGGTCACTGGAGTCCAGTGCAACGCAAGTTCCATATCAACCTCCTGGAACTCCTCGCTATCCGCTTGGCTCTTCAAGCTTTTCTTCCGAGGATTCAAAACAGGGCAGTGCTGGTTCGTACGGACAACACTACAGCCATGCACTACATAAACAAACAGGGTGGGACAAGATCCTCCACCCTCTCCAAGGAAGCCCAACCGCTATGGAATTGGTTAATACAAAACAATGTCTCCCTCTCAGCGGAACATCTAGCGGGGACACTCAATATCAGGGTGGACGCTTTGAGTCGTCAGCGGACAGTCTCTCACGAGTGGGAACTGGATCAGACCGTTCTGGAGGAACTCTTTGCTCGATGGGGGACACCATCCATCGACCTGTTTGCGACTCCCCAGAACGCCAAATGCCTGTCCTTCGCAAGCAGGGTTCACCATCGGGAATCCTTGGGGAATGCGCTTTTGATTGCCTGGTCAGGCGCCTTTGTTTACGCCTTTCCTCCCATCCCTCTGATTCCGAGGTTGATCAGCAAACTCAAGGTGGAACCGTGCAGGATGATTCTAATCGCTCCAGCATGGCCCAGACAAGTTTGGTACTCGGAACTTCTTCTCCTCTCCCAGGACCAGCCAGTTCTCCTGCATCCTGTTCCAACTTTGCTAACAATGTCTCACGGTCAGGTTCTACATCCGGACTTGAAGTCACTGCGATTGACAGCATGGCTCCTGAGTTCAGAGAGTTCCAGGGTTTAGATCTCTCAAGGGAATGTAGAGACATTCTGGCTCAGGCTCGAGCCCCTAGTACCAACAAGACCTATCGAGCCAAATGGAAGAGATTCTGTGTTTGGTGCCAGAAGGAAGGTTTACACCCGTATACTTCTTCTCCACACAAGCTCTTGCCTTACATACTTTCACTGGCGAAATCGGGATTGGCTCCATCTTCGATAAAGGTCCATCTGGCAGCCATCTCTAGATTCCGACGGTCATCTTCAGGTCCTTCCCTATGGTCGGCAAGGATTGTCAAGCAGTTCCTGAAGGGTTTATTCAGGGTCTTTCCTCCAGTCCGGCCGCCACCTCCGGCCTGGCATTTGAATCTAGTTTTGTCATCTCTCATGAAAGCCCCTTTTGAACCTGTGCATAAGTCTGACCTTAAGTTTCTTTCCTGGAAAGTGGCTCTTCTCTTGGCCCTGACATCGGCCCGCCGAGTAAGTGAAATCCAGGCTTTCACGATTGAGGAACCATTTCTCCAGTTTAAGAATAATGTGCTGATTCTACGGACGAATCCTAAGTTTATCCCGAAGGTACCTTCGGAATTCCACCTGAATGAGCCCGTAGTCTTGAAACTATTTTTTCCAAAGCCTTCTTCACCTGCGGAAAGAACTTTGCGCTCTCTGGACATTCACAGATGCCTGAAATTCTACCTGGAGCGAACGAAGCATTTCAGGAAATCTTCACAGCTCTTTGTTTCCTTCAGTGCTCCACGCAAAGGTTGTCCAGTTTCTAAAGCTTGTATTTACCGTTGGATTTCCAGTGCTATACAATTTTGTCACCAGGCGGCTGGGAAACCTCTGCAGCGAGCAGTTCGTGCTCACTCTACCAGATCCATGGCTTCCTCTGCGGCGTTATTCGCAGGAGTCCCTATCAAGGACATTTGCAGGGCGGCAACGTGGAGCAGTGTCCACACCTTCACCCGCCACTACTGTCTGGATTCTTCTGTGAAGGAGGATGCAGCAGTGGGCCAAGCAGTCCTGAGGAATCTTTTCCAATAAGTCGGTGAGCTTTTCCTTTCTATCCCGCCTTCCTATTGCATATTTTGTATACTGCATTATTGTCATATTTTATGATCCTATGTGTTCTGCTGTTCTTTTCAGAGATGTGTCACATTTTCAGGTTCAGGTATAGCAAAATATGCTTTTTCTTTACTGCTGGTTACTCTGATACAAAGCATGGGAATCTATGAAAGTTCCAATACTGGGGCAAGAAAACAAGTTACTTACCTGTAACTTTGGTTCCCCAGTATTGGTAACTTTCATAGATTCCCATGCGCCCACCCGCCTCCCCTGGGAAAGCTCACTCTTCTGGTCTTGGTGGATAGCTGTATACAACGGCTATGAAAATCTGAGGCTCTGAGCTTCTCTCAGGAAGGTTCTATGAGGTGAGGCTGCTCTGATTGGCTACTGCAGAATTGTGGTCTCTTTTACAAAAAGAGGTGGATAAGCTACAAAATGAGATGAGGCCTAGGCCTATTTTTTCACTTTGTGCTTACTACTATGGTTTTTTCTATTTACCGAGGCTCCCATTCCGACGACGGGGAATGATACAAAGCATGGGAATCTATGAAGGTTATATATATAGATATCAAAAGGAGACTAGCACTAGAATGGGTTAATCTGACATTGATTTGTTAGATTACTATTAATTACATAGCGACTCAGTATTGTCTGGCCAAGTGGCAGTGGCACCTGTTGGGTGTCTTTAGAAAGCCCTCACCCACCAACCTAGTTGGTGGCATGCTTCATCATCGGGCCCACCCAGTGACACCTAGCGTGTCCCGGGTGTGCTTCGACGCCTGATTACAGCGGAGCAGGTATGTCACTGTGTGTGCGGTGTGGGGTGTTAAGGTATGTGAAATTAAAACGGCTTGGCGGATGGTCCCTGGGGTGAGGATACTTTATTAAAAGGGCCTCCGTCAGCGGTTAAAAATAAGGCTGTGGGACGTTAGAGGCGGGTTACGACCTCCTACGTCCTTAAGATGTCAACATGTTTCAGCCAGTGCCTTATACTAATCTGGCTTTCTTCAGGACAATAAAAATATGTGTAGGTTAAAATAGGGGTTGTGTAGTGTAGTCTATGTGTCTACACGCCCTAAAGTGTATCTAACTGTGAGAGGGGGGATTCCCTTCTCAAGATCACCTGTACATTTAACATTGAGGACAGGTACAAGACAAACATGGGAGAAACAGAGTCACTAGAAGGTATAGTTCATATGTTATGACAGCCGACATAAATAGCGAATAGTGCAGGCTATGAGCGGCTCAAGTGTAATGATACTGGTGGTATCATTAATGTGGAATCGCACTAGAACTTCGAGGGTGAAGTGATTAAAACAGCGGTAAAAATTTACTGCAGTGAAAGGTGAAGAATTGTGGCGCAAGGAACATTTCTTACGCTTTCAATGCTTGTTTTAAGCTCCAAGGTTATTGAAGTGGCAGGGTGAAGCCCTAGTAGGGAGAGAGAGGTAGGACCATCGGGATTAGGGAACCTGTAGGAGAAAAGTAGGGAGCGCTTACCCATTGTCGTGATACTCAGCATACTCACAGGATTTCTGACCAGCACCAGCGTGGGACCTGTTGTGCCTCCTTCGCAAAACCGGTATTGAATGGCTGCTGTTGCCGGTTTTTATACTGTCATAGATAGGATAATTGATGGCACCTGTTGGAAGAGCAATGGTAGAGAGACTCGCTGCGCGGGTCTGAATAGCGCTCAGGTGTGTGGTTTATTAGCGCGCTGCAATGCCCGTCTGAAGCGCCTGTGTGGGCGTATATTGCTGCCGGGTGCCGGGGCGGCTGTGTACAGCGCATGCGCGGCCGGGAAGTGGTCCGCGCATGCGTGGACGGCAAAGAGCAGCTCATGCGCGGCCGGGAAGTGGTCCGCGCATGCGCCGTGGGTAGTGTTCGGTGCGCAAATGGGACAGTATCCCGGTTTGCGCTACCGATCGGTTGTCTGTTACACTAGCTGCAAGTGTTGGCCATACGTGGTGCGGTTATGCCCCTGAGTGCTACAGTATGTGGTAGAGTAAAAATAGTAAATAAAGATAAAGGGGGTGAGTTACCTCTCCATTACCTACTGTCCTGGCTCATGTGAGGGGGCATTAGAATGGGACATAATGGATAGCGCTTATTGCTCTGGGTGTTGTCAGGTGTCGGTATATACAAGTGGTAAAGGGAAATACCGCTATGGACACCAGATTGGTCTCCAGTGCCAGGTTGGCACAATGGTGTGACCTTACAGGAGGGTGATGGAGACCAGAGGGCGTCATAACCTGGGTGGTGGGTGGACAGGCCCATATGGATATATGGCTGGGTGATGTGATTGTCATCATAGGGTCAAGGAGTTCCAGGGGATAGCATCATTAAGCCCATCAGTGGCTGTGGATAGACGGTATATCCATCTTTGTTCTTTGTTTAGTAGTTTTTTGTCATTGTTGATGGTACTGACTGGTATTTGCTCAATGACTGTCCAGGTGAAGTCATTGGGGGTGTGCCCGTGGGTAATGAAATGGTTTGTCAGCTTGCTAATGTTTTTCTTGCATCGCATTGTGCTGCGGTGCTCTGTGATCCTGGTTCTCACTTTGCGAGTGGTCATGCCCACATATCTGAGTCCACAACTACAGGTTATTAAGTAGACCACATTCTGCGAATTGCAATTAGTGTGGCTCCTTTGGGACCACACTTTGTTTGGTTCCAAGTTCAGGGTTTTCGTGTGGGATGTCAAATGACAGACACTGCAGTCATTGCACGGGTAGTGTCCGGTTACTTTGGGCATTCCCCACGCATTGAGGATGGTATTGTCGGGTTTAGGTGGTGGTTTGGGTCTGGTACTGACCAGTCGGTCTCTGAGGTTATGACACCTTTTATAGGCGAACCTTGGGGGTTCCCATTTCCTTTGCCCTGAGTTAATGATTCTCCAATGCTTTTTTATTATTTTAGCTACGTCATTGGAGGCAGTGTTGAAGGTAGTCACACATGTAGTGGGTTGTGTGTCGCTTACTTTGGTGACATCTTCAAGTAGTGCGTCACGGTTCTGGTTTCTTGCCCTTTTCTGGGTTTTTTTGATGATCGCCTTAGGGTAACCCCGGTTCTCTAGTTTTTGGGCTAGGTCCGCTGACTGTGTTTTATAGTCGTTTACATCCGAGCAGTTCCTTCTGATGCGGAGAAACTGGCCAAAGGGTAAGTTCTCTTTTAAAGGTCGAGGATGGAAACTGTTGAAATGTAGCAGTGAGTTTCTTGCCGTGGGTTTGTAATATGTTGTTGTTGTCAAGGTTCCGCCTTTAGCTGTTATTTGTAGGTCCAGGAAGGCGAGTTGCTGGTTACTGGCCGTGCAGGTGAACTTGAGGTATGGATCCCTGTTGTTGAGCCATTGTAGGAAGTTGTCTAGTTCAGGTTGTTGCCCATTCCAAATGACCAATATATCATCTATATATCGGTGCCACTTTAGTATGTGGTTCTTGAACGGGTTGGCTTCCGTGCTTATGTGTGTGCTCTCAAAGTGGTGGACGTAGAGTCCAGCTACACTCGGCGCGAAAACACTGCCCATTGAGGTTCCGTTGGTTTGTAGGTAAAAGGTGCCCTCATATTCAAAGTAGTTTTCTTTAAGGGCAAGGGCTGCACAATTCATGACAAAATTTCTGGGTGTCTGGTATGGCCAGGGGGATTCTTCCAAGATGTCATGTAGGACCTGTAGGGTGGCATCTTGTGGAAGGCTGGTGTATAGGCTTTCCACATCCAGACCTACCAGTAGCTGGGTCTCGGGGTCAAAGGGGATGTTGTCAATGACCTGCAAGAGGTGTTTGGTGTCCCTAATGTAGGTGGGGGTTTTTTGTACCAGGGGGTTTAGGTAGAAGTCACAATATCTTGAGAGTGGCTCTAGAATAGAGTTGATGCCCGATACTATTGGTCTGCCCGGTGGTGGAATAACCCCTTTATGTACCTTGGGTACTGTGTAGAAGTATGGGGTTCTGGTATTATCCGGGCAGAGGTATTCGGCCTCCTGTTTTGAGATGTGTTCGTCATCTGCTGCCCTTCTGACAAGGTTGTGCACTGTGTTGCGTAGTTGTTCTGTAGGATCCTGCTCCAGTCTGCGGTAGTTGCGGCCGTCGCTGAGTAATCTCCGACATTCCGCATCGTAGTCTGTCTTGTCCAATAGCACGATGCCACCCCCTTTGTCTGCTGGTTTGATTACCAAAGTGGGGTTATTTTGCAGGCGTTGTATCGTCTGCCTATCTTCCCATGACATGTTGTTGTAGTGGTTGGTCGGGTTGAGTTTTTCGATGTCATTGTAAACCGCTTGCTCGAAGGTCGTTATTTCTGCTGGCACGGTGGATGGTGGAGGGACAAAGGTGGATTTCACTCTGAGTCCTGTGGTATTGGGGTTCTCATCTGGTTGGGGGGCATCTTGGTTTGCCTTCTCAAAGAAGGACTTTAATTTCAATTTCCTGAAGAATTGGGCTAATTCCGCTTGTAATTTGAACTTGTCCAGTCGTGTGGTGGGTACAAACGACAGGCCTTTCTCCAGTACAGCAACTTCTTTGTTGGATAATGGGGTGCTGGACAGGTTGAATACCAGTGAAGGCTGGTTAGTAGAGCTGTCTACCTGCTTGTTCCTGGAGTTGCTTCCTTCGCCTTCTGGCGTGTGTTGGAGCTCACCGGGTTGTCGTCTTCCCAGTGTACCTGTACGTTGTTGTGTTGGGTTGTTCTCCTGCGGCCCCGGGGTCTCTGGCCCCGTCCTAAAAAAGGAAAGGTGTTACCCTGGTTGCCCCCAAAGAACGGCATTGGCCCCTGGGGGTACATGTTCGGGAAACCAAAGTAGGGGTTTTGCATTTGGCCTAAGTTAGGTGGGAAACCAAAGTATTGGTTAGGTTGTCCTCCTTGCCAGTGGTTGGGCCATCGTTGTCCTCTTCGTCCTCTGCCACCTCGTTTTTGTGATCCGCCGCTGGAGTCGCTGGAGACGGAGCTGTCGTCCCCTGAAGAGTTGGGTGTATTGGCTTCCTTGGTTGGAGGGGTGTAGTTCTCCTCTGAGTATGGATATACTTTGGCGTAGGAGAATTTTTTGAGGTCTTTCTCAAATGTTTTGAATTTTGCCTGGGTCAGGTAGTCTTTGTACTCGTTGATCTCCCGGTTCTGATCATCAAGTTTCTTCTTGAAGGATGTTATAGTGGCTTTGAAATGTCTTTCTGTCTCTTCTATCTCGATGGATAGGATGTCTGACAAACGTTTGGCGGTTTTTAAGATAAGAATCATCCAGTCTCTGGTACAGTGCCATGCGATCTGTGCCCAGTCCTTCCTGAACGTGGGGTCGTCAAGGAAGATCCTAGGTGCATTCGATACCAGTAGTCCCCTTGGTGCTGAGTTGGTTCGTAGGTATTGGGCTAGTATGGTGCCGTGGAGGATAGTGCGTATCCTGTTGCGCTTCTTTTCTGTTAAGGTTTCCCAATCCGAGGTCTGTGCGATTGTGTTGGAGATGTTAAAATCAGTTTGGAATGACGGGTCAGACAGTACGTCTGTCAAGTCACTCTCCGAGAAAGTTAGTCCATGGTTTTCGGCCATGGTCGTGTAATCTCTCACAGCTGCGCGCTGCCAATAATTGCGAGAATCAAGAGGGAGAGAGAGGACCAGAAAGCTAGTCCAGATCCCCGGTTTATATGTATAGATATCAAAAGGAGACTAGCACTAGAATGGGTTAATCTGACATTGATTTGTTAGATTACTATTAATTACATAGCGACTCAGTATTGTCTGGCCAAGTGGCAGTGGCACCTGTTGGGTGTCTTTAGAAAGCCCTCACCCACCAACCTAGTTGGTGGCATGCTTCATCATCGGGCCCACCCAGTGACACCTAGCGTGTCCCGGGTGTGCTTGGACGCCTGATTACAGCGGAGCAGGTATGTCACTGTGTGTGCGGTGTGGGGTGTTAAGGTATGTGAAATTAAAACGGCTTGGCGGATGGTCCCTGGGGTGAGGATACTTTATTAAAAGGGCCTCCGTCAGCGGTTAAAAAGGTTACCAATACTGGGGAACCAAAGTTACAGGTAAGTAACTTGTTTTCTTAGTTTAACAGCAATAAATGTAAGTTAGACTTGTTGTTATTTTAAGATACCTCATTGTTTGAATCCTCACATTTCATTAGCAATAAACTGGTCAACCAGTTGGAAAACACAAGCCAGGAAAACTATTTGAAATTAGTTTTAACTTTTTCAACTGCTTATATCAGAAACGTTCCTAAGATCTTTATGTAACACCCAAGCTCCAGTGACGCAGTTGTAAAACATTTGTTACTTGCAATAAGGTAACCTGTATTCTTTTTACATTTAAAACAGTTGTGTTCTATATTCACAGGTACAGGCAGCAATGCTTGCTATATGGAGGAAATGAGAAATGTCGAGCTGGTAGAAGGCGAGGAAGGCATGATGTGCATTAATATGGAGTGGGGAGCCTTTGGCGATAATGACTGTTTAAATAGTTTTAGGACAGAGTTTGACAAATCTGTGGATGAACTTTCACTCAATCCTGGAAAACAGAGGTGCGTCACATGTTCAAATTATTTTACCAATTGACGAGAAACGTATATTGCTGTACATCAAGCATTCTGCAGATAATGTTTTGAAATATGTTGGTCTTAAAAATGACCATTATAACAAGAAGACTTTGGTTCTAACTTTAGAAAACAGCTGCAGCGTGCAATTCCACAGAAAGCTTTTTTGGTTCATGAACCCAACTAGAATTAGCAAGAGGTATTTAATGTTTCTTCCAGAATTATCTGATGATGAATTTAGACTAAATCCAAGGAAGATATCTGGATTAAGAGATGATCTAGTACATAGGGATTTAGAAAATTCAAAACATTCTTAAGCAAGTGGTCTGTTAATGGTACATACATTTGCCATTGGTCTACTGTAATTGCAGCCACCAACTTTTTGTATAATCTTGTTCAACCATGTACAGTGAGGTATGTATGAGCCTTCCGAGAGTGGAGGGCCTTGTGGAAACGAGTCTGAGGTTTAAAGAGTAAGCGCTGAGTTTACACCCCAACAAATTAGAAGTTAATTACTGTTGTACAACTTTACACTAGGTTCTGGACATGTTTGGAGATTAGTAACATATTAGTCCATATTAAGGAAATTACTACATTTGATCTTTCCAGTGAGAGACCAGAAAGATTCGCTGGGGAAGGGCAAACATTTAGGTTATTCTGTTTATTAACCTCAAAATAGAGGTTATTGTGGGTAACTGGGAAAGTGAATAGAAAGTAGTACCTGGAATTCCTGTTCATAATTGTAAATGGTGACACTTCTGCAGTACACAAAGGTTTGTTAAATCACACATCTCTCTTGACTTCACCCAATGACAAAGATGCCTGAAGATCAGATGTTGCAAAGAAAAAGCACAATTATTTCACGTCTTCAAAGTGACTCCTATGCTGTAGAACAGATACTTGTTGGTTGGTTGATTGCTTTATTTCGATATGCATATATCATAAAAGCATTACAAAAATATAAAACAGCATATCGTAAATGTGACTACATTTTTAAAATAAAAGGATAAAAACAGCAATTAATCAGAATAAATTAAGTAAGAAAGAATTAAATTGATATAGACAGTCTTTTTAGTCGGATCAACCAGGCCCATTAAAAAAATTTAGATACAGCACAGACAATGGGAGGGGCTGTATCAGTTAATAAAATCCAGAGGGCGACCAAGTACTGTCGAGTGCCCAGTTCTCTGCAAATTGGTTTAAGCCAGCGTGATCTAGGGCGCGCATAATCCGGACATTCAAAAAGAAAGTGTGCCACAGTTTCGGGTTTGTCAGAACATAGGGCACAATGGTGTGTTGCTGGCTGAGACATATTCCACCTGGAGCGGAGGTCGGCAAGGGGTAGAGTTCCTAGTCTGAATTTAATATAGAGAGCCCGGTCCATGGCGATGGTAATAATGTCCATATAGGGCTCAAGGGCAACAACGTCTTTTATTTTTAAATAAGCTGCGGTGGCATTGCAATGACGCTGGTTGCTGATGAGCTTGGTGGAAACCCATTCCCAGTATAGTTTTTTTAGGGACTCCTTTGGGGGAGCTGAGTGGTTGGACCAGCAAGACCCCAGGCCTAGGTCCCCTAGCAGATGTTTGATGTCCCTAAGCCATTTAATCTTCTGCCAAACATCCCAACACATCACCTCTGCCAGCCCGTCGGCATAGGATTTTAACTCCGGGACCCTCCACAAGCGAGCCCAAAGCAAGAGAGGACGGAGGCGAGCCTGGTCTTTAATTGATTTGCAGCCTGCGTCCATTAGCACCGGGACTGTCGGGGTACTCATCGGAATGGCAAGGAGATCCTTAATAAATTTATTCTCTGCCTTGGTCAGAGACTCCATGTTGCCTAGGCCCCATAGTTCGGCTCCGTAGAGTGATGCAGATACAGCTCCATAGATGTCTATTAACGGGGCTACACAGTGTTTTGTTGAGTTACTGCACTCCTTAAGGAGGGCCCCCCCACCCTTTTATGACCAACTGTCATTTTGTTAATATGGGCAGTCCAGCTCATAGCATCGCTCAGACGGATTCCCAGGTAGTCGAATTCTGCCACTCTTTCAAGGGGGATAGAGTTCAAAATAGGGGGGCGGCCAAGTTTACGGGGGGTGCATGATTAAATACTTTGTTTTGTCCACATTGATGACTAATCCTCTGGTAGTGCAAAAATCCTGGAAGCGGTTCAGGAGTTTCTGGAGGCCTTGGGGAGTTTTCGAGATGAGAAGGTGTCATCGGCGAACAGCAATGTTGGAATTTTTACGCCACCCAATGTGGGGGTGTCTGCTGGCTCACCAAGCAGGTGCTCTACCACCCCATTTACATAGAGGGAGAATAGGGTGGGAGCTAGAACACAGCCCTGCCGTACTCCCCTCTCGACCCTGATCTTGTCGGTCTTTTCCCCATTCAGCCCCCATCTAACCTGGGCATAGTTGGCATTGTGCAAGTTAATAAGGAGGTTTAAGATGTAAGGGGGCATCCCTAGGCCATACAACACCCTCCAGAGTTCCTCCCTAGGAACCAGGTCAAAGGCAGTCTTCAGATCTATAAAGGCCAAGTAAAGACTGCCTTTTCCTAGCTCCACCACCTTCCAGTACAGTAACAGGAGCCTGAACACTTGTTCGATGGTTCCTGTCCCTGAACGAAACCCAGCTTGCATATCAGACAATATGTGGTTGTCATCCACCCATTGGAGAATCCTCCCCAAAATTGCTTTCCCCGCCAGTTTCTGGCTCGAGTCTATTAGGCTTATAGGCCTGTAGTTCCCTGGTAGATCCCGGCAACCCTTCTTATAAATTGGGACTACCTCTGCCCCTTTCCAGGAATCAGGCACAGATCCTCCCTCGATGATGGCATTAAGAAGGGCCGAGATCAGAGCCCCCCCATTCCTTTGGATAGGCTCGAAGAACGTCCGGGCCGGCTGCTTTTAATGGCACCAGAGTTTTAATCAGGTTCGTGACCTCCCGTGCGGAAAACAAGTCCAAGACTCTATCCAGGGTATATGGCGGATGGATGAAGGGATCATTAAGTGGGCCTTCAATGGCGGAATAGAGTGTCTGAAAATGGTTAAACCATGTCTGGGCAGTAATGGTGCAGGTCCTCAGTGTGTCGTCGGGACGATTCCTGCTGCCCACCAGGTCCCAAAAGCCTTTAGCATCTTTCCCTCGGCTAGCAGCCAGGAGGTCCTGCCAGTAGTTGTCCTCCCACTCCTTCTTGGCATTTTTTTGGCAGAGAGAGTATTGCCTTCTTGCCTCCCTGGTCCTAGTATGTATTTTGGATTTGACTGCTTCAACAAGCAGTGTCTTCGCCTCCCTGCACTTGCGATTGAACCAGCCTTGTCTAGCCCGTGGACAGAGTTTCCTCCTATTGGCACTAGCTGGGACAACAAAAAGGTCACTAATAGCCTGGATTAGGCTACAGAACCTAGCGGTCACCTCCAGCGACCCATCATCCGGGGAGTCAAGATTTTCTAAGGCTGCAATAAGAAGCTGCCTTATGGTGGAAGTTTTCTCCACTGAGAGCGACAGCTTCGCCCACTTTAGCCGTCGTCCGCAGTTGGAGACCGATGACATATCCGGGGTAGGGTTACAAGCGGTTCCGCTCCCTGTACCAGTTAACCACCTATGGGACAATGTAAGCGAGAGGAGATTGTGATCACTCTCGACGGAGGGTATAATCACCATATCATTTATCATGCTCCACAGGTTTACGTCAAGAAGAAAATAATCTATTCTTGACTTGTGTCCAGGCCTGTTGTATGTATGGGCTCCCGCTTTGTCAGAACCAGTCCTGCCATTAGCGGCCCTCAGATCAAACTCCATTGTTAAGGAGTTAATCTGAAGCACCACTTCTGTCCATTTTTTAATTGGTCTGAGTTCTAAAGCTGGTATCCCCCACCTATTATCATTTTCCTCTTGATCTTGTGAAATTTCGGGGCCAAGGGGCTCAAAGGTGCAATTAAAGTCACCCGCAACCAAAGTACAGTGCTTGTGTGGTGAGGATCGAAGCGAAGCTTCCAGGCAGGCTATAGTTGGGGATTCTCTACCCCCCGTCATACCTCGGGCATAGATGTTAAAGATGTTTAGAAAAACTCGTCCCTTGGATTTTTCAGGGAGATGTTAAGAAGGTCCGGACATCTGGTGTCCCTCTCCTCCACCCTGCAATTAAGTGCAGAAGCCACCCAGATGAGGAGGCCGCCCGAGGGGCGACCCCTACCAGTTTCTGAGTGGACAGCTGGTAAGTGGTGGGTAGAATATCCTGCCTTGTGTAAGGGCTCCTTACTCCAGGTTTCCTGGAACAGGCATATGGAGTATTGCTCCACAAGCGAGTTCCAGTCGGGCAGTGCCAACTTCCTGTCCAGACCAGCAACATTCCAGCTGAGAACCCAAATAGGTGGGTCCGCCACAGCCGCAATGCTACGGGTCTCGACAGGACCGAATAAGTCCACAACACCCACAGTAGGACAACCAACTGTAGTGTCAAGTGGCACCCTCACCTCCCTTAGTTCCCCTGAAATCTCAACGGTAACCTGTTCTTCTGGTGTGGTCAGAGGGATATTATTTTTAGCAGTAGGAGGGGACTGGAGGCCGGGACTGCGGACCACCAGAGCCTCCTCAGGGGCATTGCAAAGTCAACAGCCCCAAGTGCCCCAGTTCGGTAATGGCAGAACTGTGTGCGACTGCGCTACAGTTGTTGCTGGGTACCATTGACCGTAGGCGTTTTTTTGGGGAAGGAACACGGGATGGTTGACAAGGGGATTCGAGGCCGGCCGCGGGTAGAAGAATGTTAGGTCAACTGCATCAACTCCGGGGCCGGCCGCGGCTCGCCCTAGACTGCATATTGAGTGGACAGCTCTTATGTCTTGGAAATTGACCACCACACAATCCCCCTCAAATAGTTTTTTCCCCTGTCCGATCCAACCCACCCTGCGTACGCCAAGAATCAGGCCGTCCACGCCCAATGGAAGGGGTATGTTGGCTTGCAGCCAGTGGATGACCTTATTCTTTAGTGCCTGGTGGGTTTCCTGCTGGGTGTCCTTCAGGGGGGGAACCTTGACTAAGACAACAACGTATGGTTGACACTCAGGGGGGAGATTGACTGGGGGCACTTGCGTATCGCCTTTTGTGGAATGGCCACTGGGGAGGGATTTTTAGGTGGAGAAGTGGATGGGTTTGCCTTTGGAGTCGCGGCTACTCCACTAGCTTTAGTGGGCGGGGCGGGGCGGCCAAAGGTTTGGAATTAAGACCGATCCCTCCCTTTTGCCGCTTCTTTTGGGCAGGGTTAGGCATGGGTGATTTCTCTGCTGAGGGGGGGCTAGCATGCACGTGGGCGACATGAGTAGTAGCAATCGGCCTTGCCTGTTTTGCACCGGCTAGGGAAGCTGGTGTAGTGACTTTCCCAGTCGCTTGTGCCTTAGCAGGCAATGCCGATTGGTTTCCCTGTGGTTGGCCCACAGAATCCCCTTTTCCTGCTTTCCTATCTGCGTTATCCTCCCTAAGCTTTGGCTGTAATTTAAGCAAGGTTTTCAGGGAGAAAAAATTGTCCCTAGTAGCCTGTTCGAATCTGTCTAACCTATCCCCCAGACTCTTAACTTGGTCAATGAGTGGTACCAGCAGAGACTTAACCAGTTTCTCGAGGGGCTCAAGTGTAGGGCCCTCGTTTGCAGGTATAAGTAATGCCGGGACCGAGGAGTGAGACTGTAGGGTGTCGGCGGCAGGCTGTAGAGGGGTGAAGTTCCCAGATGGTTCAGGCCCTCCGGAATCTGAATGCGTAGGACCCCTTTGGGACTGTATCCTAGGACGCTTATAAAGCGAGGAGTGACAACCCTTCCGGATACTGGTCGCCCTTTTCCTTTTCTTATGCACCCGTCCCGTTCGTATCTGGGGCAACGGTTTTTGGCCAGGTGTTGGTACATCAGAACAGGATTGTGACTTATGACCAGATGAGATAGCTATAGATGGAATGGGGCAAGGCTCTACCACAACTGTGCTAGGGCTAGTGGAAAGAGGATTGGATATCAGGCTTTCTATCCTGTCAATTCCTGCCTCTATAGCTACAATATGTGGCTCCCCGGACAGGATCCCAGGCAGGGGAGAGGTGGGGTTGGTGGAAATTGGGGACAGAGCATGTGCCACAGCTCCCAGGGAAGAGCGTTTGGAGGGACAGGAGTCTTGTGAGAGGCGACGTTCCGTCATTGCAATCTCCTTTTCAATGACGGCAGCCACCCTGGTAATAAATTTGTCCATTGTGCCGATCATAGTACCCCCCTGAGGCACTTTCTCCGCCGCCCCTCAAAGCTTTGCCAGAGCGGGTTGACATAATGGCCTCGGGACCCACAAGTAAACTCCGGGATCTTGGTCCGGAGGCGATGGATGTAAGAGGGGTGGCCCAGCCTCTGTCAGCCCCTGACTGCCACAGACTGCCCGCCCTTTGCTCGGGCTTCGCTCGGCGTTCCGCTCGCGTCCCGCTGAGCGGAAAGCCGTTGTTTATGAGGGGGCGTTGCAGCCGGGGGGTGTGTCTTGCTGGGACTGTGCAGCGCAGGGACTCCTGGTCTTGAGAGTCCCTGCGGCGCGCGCCCTCGGTTTCCTCACGGTGCTCCCTCCTCCTTTCAGCCACTGACAAACGCTCCCGCAGCCTCGACCCCACGCCTCACGCCGCGCAGCGGCACCCGCGAAGCGGGTGCTGCAAGCTGTTACCAGGCGGCGGGGCGGTCAATCCCTCCAGGGATACGGGGAGGCAGGCAGGATGGCAAGGGAGTTCGGCGTTTGGAGCAGCAGCCGGTGAGTTTCCACAACACACAGGGTCCCGCTTAGAGTTGGAAGACTTCCCTCTTTTGTTTCCTGGTCGGCCGGGGGGCGTGTCTTGCTGGGGGCGCGGCCGTGCACACCTGTGCAGCGCAGGGACTCCTGGTCTTGAGAGTCCCTGCGGCGCGCGCCCTCGGTTTCCTCGCGGTGCTCCCTCCTCCTTTCAGCCACTGACAAACGCTCCCGCAGCCTCGACCCCACGCCTCACGCCGCGGAGCGGCACCCGCGAAGCGGGTGCTGCAAGCTGTTACCACGCGGCGGGGCGGTCAATCCCTCCAGGGATACGAGGAGGCAGGCAGGATGGCAAGGGAGTTCGGCGTTTGGAGCAGCAGCCGGTGAGTTTCCACAACACACAGGGTCCGAACAGATACTAGTAATGAGCATGTGCCATGTGTCCCACACACATTGCTTTGTTTCTTAGAAGAACTTTGCAGCGATATATTGAAGCTCTTGTGAAGGTGAGAAATTGTTTGGGGGTGTTTTTGGTCGGAATCCGAACAACTCAAAAACTCAAGTGCATTCTTTTGCACATTGCCGCACAAATATTGGCCGAAGACTAGCAGAGGGATGCCAAACCTGAAAAGCAAACAAAAGGGATTTTCATTTTGTTTTTGCAAAGGTTTGATAAGCAACCCACATTCTTAAAAAAAAAAATCTGGCTTTCCTATGGATATTGAATACTTAGATAGGAGATTGCGCACAAACAAATAGGAAGTTGATTTTTTTATATTTTTCCTTCAGCCTATTATTGCTAAATTGCAGAGTTCAGATATTCTTCAACAAAGAAGTAGAATAACAGAAAGGTTCATTGTAACTTTAGAGACCATTAGGGACCCCGGAGGGATAGAAGTGCCTCTGCACAAATTGGTGTTTTGATGCAGGTATCCGACTCAACTACACCAACTACTCCCACTTTGAGCCAATCATTTCTGAACTACTGGCTTTGTTTGTATTACCACTATAGCTCATGGTGGGTTGGAGGAGGGATGGGTGGAATTTGCCCATTTGGGTAAAAATATTTTATAATTTTCTTACCAGGCAATTGCTTAAAATCAGAAAACTTTCGGTTTGTGGGATCACGTCAAGTTGCTGCACTCTAAATTTCCATCCTGAGAGCAGACTCTTCTACAACTCAGACTTGCTGTGCCTAGTATAACCTCTCAATATAATTTCAGCTTTTTTTCGCCCCAAGCCACATCAGTATGTCCTCGTACGCAAACCAACTTAATAGCCTTGCAATGTTGGAAGCCATTGAGCAGTAGATGTAGTTTCAGTTTTCTTTTTTAAGTGTGTTTAAGTTTCAAGTGTAGCAGGCATGTACACAGGTCCAGTGTAAAAAACATACGTTTGCTGCTCTTGTAATATCTCCTGCAAATCTCAATACTTCAAACTTCTGAATGTCTCAATCAGTTTTTTTTAAGGAATAGCAAATGAGATGGTGGTAACTAGCACGCATCACCTCCATTAGATAGTTTTTGGGAGAAACAGTAGCATATATATATTAGTCTGTCACCAGTATTTCAACTGTGCAATTCTGTTAGTTACTAAACATATTCCTGCTTTAACAGTAGGGTTTCAGCCATTTTATTGCATGCAATTCTGGTGACAAAATTGTTACATCGCCTGATAAATTGAAGTATGAAGAATATCAGAATATTGAATTGTCTGATCTACATTTATATAATTCTATTACCTAGAATTGGGTGTTGATGAATTCCATCTTGTTGTTTTAATGTTTAATGGATTCTGTGGCCTTCTTCCCTCCGAGGCCATCTTCCTTTTCATCGAAAACCCATCTAGACTCGCCTCTCTCAATCAGCCTTTGGCCTGCTGTCTACTGATATTATGAGTAGCTCTTAGATTTTATAGATGGACTTGCTTCACAACTTATTTGCCTTCCTCCCACCTTTTTTGCGCCAGAGCTAAATCAGTTTGATAAAGGAAGGGCCCCTGAAAATGAGTACTACCAGTACTACTCATCTGTACTTGCCCAGTAACCTTGTCCAGTTATCATGGACATGGTGTGCATATTCATTTGACACCTGGTCGGATATTTTCTTTGTAAAATAGTTTATGGTGCAAGAATTATTCTAGAGTGATAAGTGTTAAGTCTTTGTAAATGTTTTGTGTTGAATATTGTATTTTTGGTCATGCAGAGTTGTTTGTGCCAGATGTGTTGTCCAACCATAATTGCTCTTGTCCTGTGTCGTTAAAGTAGTTACCCTCCAGTCTGAATTATAGTCTGCATGAGGCGTCATACATTGCAAAGTTGTTCCATTTCTAAAAACATTGTAAACTAATTTTAGCATTATTCAAATGTAATTGTATATATTTTCTTTCAGGTTTGAGAAAATGATTAGTGGAATGTATTTGGGAGAGATTGTTCGTAATGTTCTCATAGACTTCACAAAAAGAGGCCTGTTATTTAGAGGCAGAATCTCTGAAAGGCTGAAGACTAGAGGAATATTTGAAACAAAATTCCTTTCTCAAATTGAGAGGTGAGTACAATTGGATAAAATAATAATTTTAAATCTAGCGACCACCTCACTCCAGGTCATTATAAATGCTGTCTTTAGTCTTGCACTTTAAAATTAAAAGTAATTGATTTCAGGTGTCTCAGTCTAATAACTGCAATGGGAGAAAAGCAAGACTACAATACCTAGACTGAATTAGGCCATCCTACTGAAGTCCAGGGCTGGAAACGGTGCCCATAATGATCTACAGCGGGGTGGTCACCCTATAAATGTAGGAAACCTTATACAGCTTACAATCCTTACACAACATTTTATTAGATCAACAACGGTGGTCAGTGTTTCTATCATGAGTGAATTATAATCCGGGAACCAGAATTGTGGCAGAAGAATGACAAAATTAGAGCTTTATCATATATACAATTGTCTGTTTCATAAACTGATTTCAGAAAAACACACCCTAAATAAAGGTATTGAAAGTTACACAAAACACCGAATACAGTATAGCAATATATTGAACATTGTAATATTCATAATGGAGCAGTTTCCTTAAATGCACATAACATTTCAGTTATCTCTGCTATTTATAGACGGAGCTCAGAGTTGCAGGCTCTTCAGACCTTGCATTTGACTCCCTGTCCATAAGAGCATCTGATTTAGGGCTTTGACACAAAAAGCCTTCAGAGGTACTTAGCCGCTCTACCTCAGAAAATGAGTGTCACATACCTAAAGGGATTCTCCACTCTTATAATGCCCATTTACTGGAAGTCCCGAGTTCTAGGATGACTACCAAATGTGGCAGGTCATTTTCTTTTCTAGCCCCCCTTGGAATAGAACCAGCTCTTTTTTTCCAAGGATGGAAGGAAACGAATCCCTATTTCGAAAGCAACTCAAGACCTGGCTCTTCTCCCAGCAAGATTACTAAGTCAGACCCCCTTTCCACTCACCTCAATGTGCGTATTAGAGGCCCTCTATTTCTGCAGCGCCAGGACACCCCTGGGGGCAACAGAGCGCTTCACAAACACAATACCTTTCAAATATCAAATAATGGAAAGTATATGAGATATTAATTTTTTTTTGTTGATAATTTATATACATAAGTGCAGTCAGATGTTTTGGGGGGAAGCGACATCTTTGTAAGCAGTAAAATATAAATGAGTATTAAAAGCCATCAAATATAAGAGCTGGTGTAATCGTAGTCGGTGAACTAAAATCTTAAAACAATGTTATGAAGCAATTGGGAGAGTAGCGAAGGTTTGAGAACGGGGAGATCGGATGCCATAGAGGATTATCTGCCTCAAAAAACAGTCCTTCCTTAGTTGGCCTGTGATGACTCCCTATAAATAGAGTATCCCGGTTTTTTTTGGGGGGGAGGGGGGGGGGAGTTTTAGAGGCCACTTTGCATGCAGGGATGAGTAATAGTCCAGGTGTGGCTGTCCAGATCCCGAACAGTCTAAAACAGAAATTCTAAAATAAGAGTTGCAGTGATTAAATCAACACATTATTCAGAGGAAAAAAAGCGCTATGTTGGACGCCTCAGAAGATGCCAGAATATTTCACAGAAGATGTTCTAGATCAACTCGGGATTCAAGTTAAATGCGTTTATTTGTGCTAAACAGAAAATACATAGAGAGCAGAGTCCTAAAACTGTACTATAAAAACAGGTCTAAAAAATATATTATAATCCTGTAAAAATATTTAACTACATATTGGGCAGAATAGAGAATTAAAAATACAAATGTATTTCATCACTGAAATGTATATCTCCAGTAGTTAACCTTAATATCTTATTCAATACATTCTTTTGCCCCACGCCCGTAACATGAAATGTACATCGATGACCAACATCTTAATGCTTGTTTCCCTGCTGAACACACACCCAAATTACATTACATCCAGTTGTAGGTCCTCATTCTGTCAAGTTAGTATGCTTTATCTGATTATGCGGAGATGGCAGCAGATCCATGTAGACTGCATCACATCTGCCTTCTTTGCTTTGCTTCTACACATTGCCAATGATGCTCAAAGTAGACCTACTGGAGAAGCAGGCTCAAAAGTAAGAAGGGTAATGGTTAATTGTATATGAATGAGCCGCTTCCCAATGTGTTGCAACATTGATCACAGAATTCAGAGACACCTGGGGCATGCACATGAGTAGCAGTGGCGTGGGAGAATGTAAACATGTTGTTGTTGTACAGCTGGCAATTAAATAGGCACACTAGACGTGTTTTTGTTTTACAGTCATTATATATGTTGTTATAGGTTCTCATCCGGATAAGCTATCGTAATAATGTATAGAGGTTTCAGTAATATCTATATGGCACAGATAAGACTACTTGTGGATATAACAGGGGGTCCCAGCACACTTTGGCAACTTGTTAGTACAGTAGGCTCATTGTCAGACCTAACAAACTGAGCTACAGCATATCTTTTTTTTCTTCTATCAGTAATTGTACTTTACAATAGTCTGCATTTCTCATGCATGTTCAAAAATGAACTATTAGCTTCGAGTTTCGTGACAGTTGAAAACCGTTCTAAAATGACAATGTAGCACAATTGTATAAAGCGAAACATTGAATTTTCAATTGTATCTCTTTTCAGTGACTGCCTCGCATTGCTGCAGGTCCGCTCTATTCTGCAGCACCTTGGTCTGGAGAGCACCTGTGATGACAGTATCATTGTGAAGGAAGTGTGCACGGTGGTAGCTCGGCGTGCAGCGCAGCTTTGCGGTGCCGGCATGGCAGCAGTAGTGGACAAAATCCGAGAGAACAGAGGCCTGGATTTTCTCAAGATCACCATTGGTGTTGATGGAACACTTTACAAACTGCATCCTCAGTAAGTGAAATTTAATGTGTGTTAGGGGGACTCTGCTAATGAAAGCCTACTCCAGTGGTGGTTCCTGCTTCCAGGATGGTTTCTATCCATTTAAACCATTCTGTGTATGGCAAGTCATTTTGCGATAGCTTGTTAAAGAAAACCAATAACAAAAATGGCATACCAGCTCATTTTCCATTTACCAATCTAACATGGTGTAAATTGAACGTAACAAAAAAGATAAAAGTAAAAAAAATACAACATTTCAAAATAAATGCAAAAAGAAAGGCAGTGCCGGGTGGAGGGAAGAGGAGTGCAGGGAGTTGATACAGAAACAAGCAG
This sequence comes from Lissotriton vulgaris, assembly GCF_964263255.1. Classification (NCBI taxonomy): domain Eukaryota; kingdom Metazoa; phylum Chordata; class Amphibia; order Caudata; family Salamandridae; genus Lissotriton; species Lissotriton vulgaris. Next base: position 235,097 of record NW_028250096.1, read on the forward strand.
GTGAGTAAGCAAGGAAACATGTGCTCTTCCAAGAAGTAGACAATGAAAAAAATGCCTAAGTCAGCCGCAGAAGGATAGAACTCTAAAATTTTCTCATGAATCAGTTCTGTGCGTATGTCTGAATACAGGATGTTCTGATTTCTTGTTGTGCGGAAGTGTTTTTTTTATTACAATCAGACATTACATTTCTGATCTTTGCAGTTAACGCTTTCCAGTCATATATTTTGTTCAAAGATGTTTCAAAAATGCTTTTGCATTGCTACCTACATCTGCCGTCTTTGGTGTTGGTCTAGTTTGCAGGGCATATGCAGGAACGGGCGTTTATAAAACTTTGTTTGATGGGCATATGTTCGTCATAGTTTGCTGTGATAATCTGTGACAACCTGCTTTTTCTGAGCGCTTCTCCGACTTTTTAATGGCCTTTTAACACCCTTTTCCGCCAGCTTGTTTTCTAAAATCTATTTAGAAGTTTTTTAAAAAATGACACGTCACCTTATGGTAACTTGAGATTGCAAGGTATGCCCAAAGTATGTATGCTGTGAAGAGGAAGAGGCCCATTCTGTCTCATTCTGCTACTCTTGTAGCTCATGTCCATTTCAATGCAGTTCAGCTGCCTAGGGCCTTGGACTTCCACAGTTCTTCATATGTTGGAGCAGCCAGAAGGGATTTCAGGTGCTTCCCTTCAGCTAGAAGGGCTTGTAAACCGAGCAGAAACTATGAAATGTGATACCTCTGTCCAGTGAAAGCCAATGAAGTGCTCAAGGTAGTGTCAGTGTGGCCATGCATCTGACTGAGTTCCTGAACATTTCACCATACTTATTGACCTTGCACTGAGGTATTAACGGGGGTAGGGTTGCAGTTCCTATGCTCTGCTTGATTTAGCTAGGGCAGCTACACTTTGACAGACCCAACTAAGTTAATGATGGATTCCTTCAAAGGTTAGCAGCCGTGTTTATTACCGTGGTTCATGATTGTACCATTGGCTCAGATGTTGATTGTTAATTTTCCTTGGATGCTACAGGTGAGTGGAGCATTGATTTTAAAGCCCCCATTTTATTCTCTAGCATTTTATGGTGTGATTGTTCAAAATAGTTTGGTGCAGTGCCTCTGGATCTCTTGTGATCTTTTGTGAACAACTAATTACCCCTCATAAAAAAGACCAAATGTAAATGGTCTCTCCAAATCGCCCATTTATAATCTATTAATCCGTGCAAAAATACCAGAAAAGGAGGTGAAGAGTTGCCTGTATTTTCAGGAGGACGAACAATCACTCCAAATGTGTATTTGATCCCAGCATGTAGCACACAATGGAAACTCATTGATATACAGAGGTACGGAGTGATACTAAAGGCTCTTGATGAGCGCCTGCCTGCACCATTAATGAAATTGGACCTCTCGGAGACTTATTGTACTGTTAATCATGACACCCTACTTCACTGCAGTAATAAGACTATTCACTGCAACGAATACTGTGTAGGTTCCCCCCAAGGATCATCACATTCTCTTTGGCTTTTTAATGCATCCTTGGAGGCTGATGATGATTATGTAGGCCATTACAAAATACCATATTAAACCTATGCTGGTTATACAGATTATGATCTACCTTTGTGAAGACCGTACTAGCGGCTTAGACAATACTTTGTTTCTTACCTTACTCTAGTGTAGGAATGGATGAAAGAAAGCAATGTCTGCCTCAGTGGCTCAAAAACAGAAATTGTATTTTTGTGCAGACTAAACCTAAGGTAGTTACCTTTCCAGTGGCTCTCTGTGATACCCCCCTTTACTGCAGCTCTCAAAGTAAAATCATTGGAGTCTTCTTTGACCCCATTCTCTTGTGCACTCCACAAGTAATTGCGGAGAAGCAGAGTGCACACCTCTACCTTCATATGCTTAGCAAAGCTTGCATCATAAACCTGACCTCATTCACTCACTGGTAGTAATGCACATACGTATGTCTCCACCGTAAGACTTTACATTAGCTTTAGCTGATGCAAAACCTAGCAAAAACACACTAGTTCTAGGCAAAAAAAGATTGAACTCACCACTTCTGGCCATGCTTACATCGGCTCCCAATAACACAGCGCTTGAGAGCAAATTGGTCTTAGGCAGGATGGTTCCTTTTACAACTGTGAACCATGCTGCAATTTGAAATCTGATACCAGGATAAATGCTGCATCTCTCAATACGATGGGTGTTCTTGATGAAAGCAAACACAAGGAGAAGATGGATGGAGCACTGAAACTTTTCAGACACTCACCCCCAGGCACAGATCTGGGTTTAATCCATCATCATTCTTTAGCTCACTTCGCCACCCCAGTTCATACTCGGTTATAAGCAAATCAGTCTGGACCCTGTGCCTCATGGGAACAGTCCAGCCCAAACTGCCAAGCCAAGTTTTCCCTTGACCAGAAACAAGCATTGTGGGGCAAGTTTCATGGTACCACCCCCATCAGCCAGGCTAGCTTGAATCCAGTGGCAAAGTGAGCAAGGGACCCACAACTGGGCATACCCTACCAACTTAGGGTGAACAAAGCAAACAAGATGATGTACGGAGCGTTCAAACTTTTCAGACACTCACCCCCAGTCGCAGATCTGGGTTGAATCCATCCTCATTCTTTAGCTCACTTGAAGAAACCCTGCAAATACATGATATGAAAGCCTTGAACAACTAGAACCTAGCCCTTAGACAATAACACGGTAATTTCAAATTCAGGTGGGAACTGTAGGCTTTCCAGTCCCTTCACAGTTTCTCTAAACCTACATCCTGATTGGATGACTATGCAATTAGGAACGTGAAGCCAAACTCTAGACCATGCATCATTCTGTGCTTAGCCGGCTCTGTTAAATTCAGGTTGCTGTACTGACTATTAAGGTGGGAGTGCTCTGAATAATCTGTACTCCCCCTCTTCATAACAGTAAATGGATTGTACTTATCTGTGTACTGTGGATGTATCTGGTTCATAAATTTGCAATCTTCTATTTTAATTATCTTTCTCTTATACTTGCCTCCCTTCTATTTGGAGCGCTCCGCGCTATCCTGTCAGTGGCACACAGTGTCTAATAAAGCACCAATAAATTAATTTAATGTTGTGCTTTTTTCAGCTGCTACTCTGGTTTTAATAAATTAACCATTGTAAATAAAAGAAGCCTACGATCCTTTATAACAAAACATGGTGTGAAGCACATTTGGTGCTCTTAATGACTTGCCTTGCTTTGGGTTATTTGTAGAAAACTAGAAAGAACATTTTCTGTTCAGCTTCTGGTAATAATATATTAGGGAATTCATTTCTACTTTCAAGTTTATTACAAGACAATTATATTCATCAGAGAATTCAGACATTTAGAACTATTTCAGCAGCTGGTTCGCTCAATTGCCCAATCCACTTTCAATGTCAACCGGTATCTGCTTTGCCTAGATTCTTTGAACTTGACCCTTGTTATTCTGCACTGCTTGCTGCAAAAGTTAATTCTTCAGTCAAGGTATTTTAATTTGTTCCACAAACTAGCATTTCAAATTATTTCTTCTACTGAAGAGAAATGTATTTTCCGCATTGTGACCCCTTAGAAATAAACGTACATTATCTCTAGATGGTAGCTAATCCATTGTTGTCCGTATCGACAAAGCTCTCTCAGTCACCAAGTACTCTCCAGCACTGACCTTTCAAAGTCCTTGCACACAATGTCTTTGCTTAAACTCAGGATCTATCACACTTCAGACATACAGCCTTGTCAATATGGATGTAATTTAGGACCATGGAAATGCATTGTAAAACCAAAGCCTAGAGTGAGTCCATGAGAAATGCATATTTCATACTCCTATTTAAGCAAGGAATGTTATAATAAAACAGACCAGAAATATCCTTGTACTCCGCACAGCCAGATTATTCTAAAATACATATTATAAAAATCCATATTTGTAAAGCACAAACGTATCACTTCTTAGGGTTTCAAGGGCATTGGGGGGGATTAAGTGACCTATTGCCCAGATTCTCATGACGCTGAGCTGAGCTGAGATGCCGCCAGCCTCGGGATTGAACCTTGAGCCCCGAGCTCTGAAACAGCCGCTCTGGCTGCTGCACCACACCTCCTTACATTTTCAAACACATGCACTCACAACTACTGCAGTGAACACATAACATGAACTACGCACCATAAAACAAAATGGCTGTTGTAAAGAAGTAATCTGCTGGTATTTGGATGCCTTGCCTTACTGGTTCTACAAGTGCTATTAAAAGGTCTCTGAGCCCCATTCTCCACTAGTCATTCCAAGTCGACTGTGTTGCACACCAAACAGACTATATATCTGTGAATTCGCCCTTGTTCTCTGGCACCATGTGTTGCCTTGGTGGGGGCATACAGATCTATAAAAGCATACCTGCATTCAGATGCTGCGACGCCATATTATAGTCTTGGAAACAACTTGAGCACTGCATTTCGCATACTTGCAGCTTCATTACCCCTCGCTAAGTGTTACACGGCAGACCACAGAAAGTCCTACGTCTGGATAATGGGCACCTACACGTGCCGTAAGTGAAGGCTCCACACCACCATTTTTGTTGCACAGAGGGTTGCAATTCATGAACCAGTATAAGAATAGGCCTCTGCACTTTATTCGCTGACAAAATAAGGAGGATATTGGCTGATCTAAGTCCTTATTGGGCAAATCTGAACTGTTGTTGCTACTGTATAGAGGTTCCATCTCTGTGCATACTGTATTCATGTCTTGTATTGTTAGTCATTCTTTTAATTTGTAAAAGTTAAGGATTATTTGAGGAGAAACTAGCCCAGAACAAGCCGCTCATTGAAGAGACCTTCTAGCTTGGGTACCATCCACATCTCATGTCTTGTATGCACTTTTGTGTCGAAACATAAATCAAGTGCAGCATAAAATACAGGAAGAAAAATATAGAGTACAGTGCAGCATACATTTCCCAAAAACACGTTTAAAATGATGGCCTTCAGTATAGAAGAAATGCTCAGGTTGCTGCAAGGAGCACCCTTTATGAAAAATATGATCATATTATTAGTATATTATAACTTTTTAGAGTGTTTATATAATGGCAATAGATTACAACAACTGGGAAGTAGAGCGAAACGAACTAAAAGATGGCAGTGATCACATTGCTTCTTATCGCTGTCGGGTGATATGCTGTATTGGCAAAATGTTGCTGTGTCCACAAAACTAACAATGTTGCCTTGTCTCAGCTTTTCCACAGTGATGGTTCAGACTGTGAAGGAGCTGTCTCCAAAATGTGAAGTTACATTTCTCCAGTCTGAGGATGGCAGCGGGAAAGGAGCAGCTCTGATCACAGCGGTGGCGTGCAGGATCCGCGAAGCTGGGGAGCGATGAGCACATTTCTGCAGAATTCATGGCATATTTTCATATTTGAATTCTTATGGAATGGTTTATAATACGGACTTAAAAATGCGTTCACTTGTTTCTTACTTATAGGAACGTAGCGGATGATCAAATACTGTAATGTTTATAAAATAAAAAAAGAAGGTAGGTGCTAGGATGTTGTCCCCGTGCCATAAACCCCACGTCACCTTAAAGAAACCTAGTTTTTCTTAAATATTTGTCCCCCAAACCTACAATACGATGGATTTCATTGTTCCACACATTTCAACTTTCCATCTCTTGTAGCTTTAGAATTGCTGTAAATAGACTGTCTAGATCATGTGCTGTTGCATTGTCACTTTACATTTAGTGCATCTGTATTATTTTTGAGGTAAACTCAAACGCCTCATTACCTTGCTCGCTAGAGTCTAGCTCTCCAAAGAACACCATCTTAGTTGGCTATAGAGCAAACTAACCAGTGAATTGGAAAACCCGATTGTTGAAGGCCTCTTAATTACACAGTCCAGCTCAGCAGGATTTGCCCAGTGCAGACAGTAGCTGAAATGCAATAAATGTCTTTTTATAAAGATGGAGAACCCTGTTATATGGAGTAGATACATGCTAGTTAAAAAAAAAACCATTTTGGGTGAGTAGTGTGCCTGTGTACGAGCGGGTGAGAGCCCTCCCTGTCCATGTGATCTTTCTATTATGTTTGCTCCCAAATGTTGTAGAGATTTTAAGAGGCCCTTTCCACCAGTTTAATGGACCCTCTTGTGTGTGGGAATTTCACATTGTTTTCGTTTGGAATGTTTGGGGTATTTATTGGTTGTTCAATCTATTTAAAAGACTGCTTCATGTATATATTTAAAAAAGAGGTTATTTATGAATAGTACTTAGTAAAACAGACGTTCAAGAGGAGCATATGTCTTTAAAAGTTTCTAGATGCTTTATGTAATGATCAAAAGTTACAAAATGGAGTTCAGGCTTGAAATAAATCGTTACAAAAAGAACCATATGCAGCACTCTGAGACTGTTTTGCTTGAAAATATTCAAAGACAATAAAATCCACATTGTGGGCTGTTTAATAAATGTTTGTTTGATCAATTATTTGTTAAGGACAATATCAAAGCTCACCTTTATTTATATGTTTCATTATGATTTTTGAGGAACTTTTAACCAGTGTAAATTACTCAATTTATTCTGTGAGGTCACTAAACTAGAACAAAACCCTTGAGTTTACTACTGGAGGTGAAAACAAGATTAATGCGTTTGTAATATGGCGGAAGGGACATCCTCCATGTTTTTTAAAGAGCATCCTACCCTCCAAGCTGTAAATAAGCCAGACTGTCTTTGAGTAATGTGAAAACTAAACAATTCAATTATTGGGTGTATATTTAGGTAGATGCCCGACCTAATAATGCTTGGGCAATCACCGGTCACTTGAATCTTCTGCATTACTGGGTGCACGCTAGAGCTGTGGAGCGGAGATCTTGGGATAGGTGTGCATGCGGCACGCACAGCCGGCCTGGTGAAAGTTGATTTCTTTTCAAATTACAGCTGCACTGCCTGCCACAATGGGACATGATGATCCTGCTCTTCTGTATCGTGAACCTGGCTCAGCATGCACTGCCTGTGCACCCAAAGCATCTTACTATTGCCTGCATAGTGCTACCTGCTGCTACAGCCTAATCATTATAAAAAGATACTCATAACATTAGTTTGTGAACAGACAATAAACTGGACCACATACAGTCACTAAACTGGCCCACACACTGACCAATCAGCACGTCTGTTACTGCCCGATTAGCCTATAGACCAGTCTAACCCTGTTTGCAGGCACGCTACTTGTATTTTCCGCTCCTAGCTCCCCTCCAGCCAAAGCAGATGTAACTGGTTGAGGGGCGGCTTTAATTCACATCTGTTCACAATGATCCTTCAGGTTTTTAAATATGTGCTAACGCCCGCCTGCTGGTCATAATCTTAAAAAATTGAAATCCAAGTGGCTGTAAACACAAGCATTTCCTTCTGCTTAGAGTATGCACACGAGATCTGTAAGGTTCCGTACTAATTCCAGAGTCTTGAGCTGGTTTTTCTGGGGCTCATCAATAACATGCAGTTCTTACTCAGATGGCCAATTGTGCCCCAGCCATTGCTGGACTCCACTCACTTCCTGTTGCAATGCACAGTTTGTGGATTAGCATAAGGCAAATATTGTTGCATTCTCTTGGAACATGAGCTGTGAAAAGAACATGAACTTGTTAAAGTTGTGTAATTTGCATGTACGCAAAAGGTCAACCAAAATCAGGCCTATAGCCCGCTTCATTTTATGGCAGAAATCAGCCCAGCTCCCAAACACCATGTAGCACCCATTCTGCATCACTCCTGTTTACCCAGACAGGATTTTTCTGTGCTGCTCAGAGGCTAAACACAGCTCTACACTCTTCCTGTCGAATTACACATATTTCTGCTATTCTATTCTTAGATAAATAAGCACAGTTATAGTAGTTCTTTTGTTTACACGTTGCAGTTAGAATTATCCATTGATCATTTCATGGCAAGTTTTATAGCAATATTCTCACAATAAATGCTACACCCTGCCATCTTGTGGTAAACCGTTTCAGTATTACTTCCAAACTCTGAAGCGAGTATCTGAGGATTACTGTTTTGTCACCACACTACTACTCTGCGGGGTTTAAAACACATTGAACATTAAGTTTTATTCCATCACACATTTTATTCAGCTTGAACCCTTCCATCAGAGCTGGCTGAGTGAAGCTGAGGAGATGGCTCCATCCCGATATTGTACCACGGCGGTTGGGCTGAAGGGTGGTGTTGCCCCTTATCCCTGAAATTTGGCATTAAATGGGGAGTGTGGAACTGTCCTCCCCCCTGCATACCCGAGGTGGAAAAGACTTGTGGGAGACAGAAGAAACACTTGGCAGCCATACAGGAGGTGGCCTGCTATCTGAATGTACTGGCCACTAAGGCACTGTTGGCACCCGCGGGCAACAATCCCCCCTCCCTATTCATCGCTCGCATTGTCAGATAGGCGCTTAGAGACTGGCTATAGTGGGGAGAATTTTTTTGATTGAGACTCTGAGGGACCTCTTGAGGCAGCAGCAACTTCCAACCCAACCTGACCTCTCACAGCCACATTGGGTAGATTGGATAGCCCACTGGTGGAGTGGACCCAGCTCCCGCGATAAAGAGTGTGCCCGACTGACACCGCTGGGGGAGGATAGAATGGCGACCACCAGGACCAACAATAGACCCCACCATCAAAGACCTTCTTATAAAAAACTCCTACAAGCGGGCGAATCCTACCCCAGATTCAGCCTCCATGGAACCCCTTGTCGATTGTGCCAACCGGGGGCCGTGATGTAGGAGAGGACAGCCCGGTCACACATGGATTTATGGAGACCCTCTTTAGCATTCTGAGGGACAATATTGTGAGCCTGAAAATGCAGATGACCAAAGATGTGAAGGAAATACACCGCAAAATGGGTGAGGTGGAGCAACGTGTGTTTGGAGTAGAAGAGGAGCTAGAGGAGTGCCACAGTGAAATACTGTAACTCAATGAACGCAATGCTGATCTCAACTAATACCTGGAAGATATGGAGAACAGTTCCCAGAGATCCAATTTCAGAATCAAGGATGTTCCACTACAGGCGGATGCAGGCTGCCAGTTTGCTCCAGAGTGGGATGCCCATCCCAGATGCCCAGTTCTCCACCAGACATTCTCACATGGCTCCACAACTAACAGTATAAGGAGCTCATCATGAACATGGTGTGCAACCAATCCCACGTCTCCTTTGAAGGGATTAAGGTGCGCCTGTTCCAGGAGCTGTCCCCCATTATCCTGCAATGCTGCAGCAACATTAAATCAATAACTGACTTCCTGAGGGACCAAGGGTGCGATACAAGTGGGCACACCCCTTCTGCCTTGTCTTCACCTGGAATGGAGAAACACGCTTGATTCGCTCACGCGCAGTGGCAGCAGTGATCCTGGGATTGGATCTGGATCGGTGCGACTTGGCAGGCCAATGGGCTCCCTGACATCCTCCTGGGGGATCTGGCCACTGGAGCTGCTCGGGGCCTGACCCAACAAAAATTTGAGCAAGCTAACCACGACAGAGAGCCTCGGGCAGAGGACAGCTATACTGCAATATCTCACTGTATGGGACCATTCCCCTGAACAAGCCGATACATGGCCGCCCTGGTGAGGTGACATTGAACACAAGGTCCCGCACTCCCTGACTTCGAACATCCCCTGTGTGATGGTGCTGGGCCCTCGGATGCACTGGCTGTGCTGGGGCCGTGGTCGTGGCCCCTAGGTCTGCATCGCCTTTTGGTTGAACATTCAAAGGTAGCTGAGGACTCCACTAATCTTCCTTCGCCCAGACGACCTGCACGGATGGTTGACGCCATGGACCCCTACGACGTAATCCATGGTTTCTCAGCATTTGGTGACTTTATCTATGTTTTACTATTTTGTTCTTTTAACCCATTCTCAATGCGCCACCCACAGGTACCACCGTCGCACCCCACCACATTTACGGAGCAGGAGGGCACCTCCCGGTCCAGCCTGGACTCGCCACATCCACTGGCGCATATTTCACTCTATGGTGCAGGTAGTTAGTCTTAATGTGAGAGGCCTAAACTCAGCAGCAAAGAGAAAGGCGCTGCTGTTTCAGTTGAACCAGCCCCACAGGGACTCCAGTATCTCACTGATGCGGGTTTGGTCAACGCCTGGAGGGCACCGCACCCTTCCACAAAGTCGTACTCCTTTTTCTCAGCCACGCACCAGACCTATGCCAGAATCAACTACTTCCTAGTCTCTACCTCCCTACTCCCGGTGGTGACTCGGGTAGACATAGAGGTTGCTTCCATCTCAGATCACTCTTCCATCCTGCTTATACTGCATCTTCCCAATAATATTAAGGGTTTCATGATGTGGAACCTTTTTTTTTTTTAATTTATCAATTTTGTCAAGAGCAAACACAAAAACATTGGTCACAGTCATTACAGGCACATACTGCATAATACAGCAAGAAGATCCAAAGTACATAGCATCCAATTATCACACGTTCGAGTATACATATCATGGATAATAATGAAAAACAAACCAAAAATAGAAAAAAAAGAATGACAAAAGAAATGTAAGTGTTCAGAGCAAGGAATCCGGGTTAGTCTTAAGCAAATCAGGGTGTTCACGTAAATAACCAGTAAGTGGTTCCCAGATATCTGAGGGTTTAGAAGCAGCAGGCAATTCTTCTGCATACAAAACTAAGTTATCCCTGCAGTACACTGCATCTAATATCCACTCTTTGAGCACTGGGGTTCTTTTACTGTCCCAATACAAAGACACTCTCCGCTTCGCAAGCAGTAACATTATGGCCACCAGTTTCTTTCTCATAGACCGCAGCGGTATGTCGACGCCAAGTAAACACAGCCGTGGAGTGCATGACCACGTGCAGGACACCATCCGCCCCAAGTGACTTGTTACTGTTTCCCAATATTGCTGCACCTTCCCACAGCACCACGCAAGATGTGCAAAGTCTGCCTGATCTGTCCCGCAACGTTTGCATCTAGCATCTTCCCTTAACTTATACCTACATAATTTGGCTGGAGTATGGTATATTTGATGTATATATTTATGAATGAAATGAGATTTGTATTGCGCTACTTAGCCCCAAGGTATCAAGGCGCATCAGATGGTACAGCTGAATGAGAGGTAAAACTAGATGTCGACTATAGGTAGGCTTCTGTGTAGAGCCAGGTCTTTAGGGCTTTGCGGAAAAGAGCGAGGGACGCATGGCCCTTGAGTTCAACTGGAAGCATGTTCCAGAGTTTCGGGGTAAGGGAAAAAAAGGCGTTCCCTCCCCATCTGGCCTTAACAGTTCGGGGAACCGACAGAAGGTTCTTGTTGGCAGAGCGCAGAGCCCTGCCTGGGGTATAGGAGGACACAAGAGACCTTATGTCTTCTGCACCGGATCCATGGAGAGCACGGTGGGTAAGACACAGAACCTTAAAGTTTATCCTGGCCTGCATAGGAAGTCAATGAAGGTTTTTTCTGATGGAGGAGCCTGATGACCGCCTGGGGGCATCAACAACGAACCTAGCTGCCGCATTCTGCATAACTTGTAAGCGTTGGACCAGCCTCTTATTTATGCCTAAATAGTGCGTTACAGTAATCTAACCGTGAGGAGATGAGAGCTACCGAGAGTTGTTTCCGAGCTGCCAGGGAGAGGTAGTGTGAAGGTTTTCTCAAAATCCTTAAGACACCACAACAGGTGGAAACAGTCCTATTGACTTGCCTCTCAAAGGAAAGTGTGGTGTCAAGAATTACACCCAAATTGCGGGCGATAATGGATGAGACGAAGATTACCATTAGGAGTTAACAATGTGATCAGTGTGCAGCAGGCTGTCCAGTCTTCCTCCATGAGTGGGTCATTCCGCAGGTTGGACCAGTTGTCACGAGCCTTTATCGTATATCTGCACCAATCTCAAACTGAACCTGCTTGTATAGCCGTGATATTATATGTGCGTGAGTGGTTGATGTCATCAAAGTTTGTAGTGATTGCAAAGTAGGGGGTTCATCAGGGAAGAAAGGGTATAGTACCCGGGCAGCAGCTTTCAGTCTGTGATATAGGAATCTGAAAAGCCGCGACTGATTGGTGATTTATGACAGGTCATCCGGTTTAATAAACGTGCCATTCGGATATAAGTCACCTAGCTTGGAAATGCCTCCTTGTTCTAATAGAGACATGTTGTTTTTCTCCAGCGTAACCGATAATCCGGGATGGTGTCAGTGGAAGGCTGGGAGCATATATCGTGGTCTTTTGTGCTAGTTGAATAATCCGCTGCCATGCCTGATAAGTAGTGCGCACCGTGTTTATCTCCCGTGAAGTAAGGTGGGGCCGGTTATGAGTGAGTATGCAAGTTAAGCCACCCACACTGTAGGGAAGAGAGAGCGTTTGAAGGCTCACTCTGGCCTGCCTTCCTGCCCATATTAGCTTTACAAAGTTCGCACGAATTCTGGCGAATACAGACGATGGAGGGGGTATCGGTATGTTGAGGAATAGGTACAACTACTTGGTCAAAACCACCATTTTTATCAGAGATATGCGATTGGCTAATGAGAGAGGGAGCGTGATCCATCTTTGTATTTGTGTTTCTATGCGGTCAATCGCCACTCCATAGTTCTGTCTAATCACTAGGTCTACGTCTCTATGCACCCATATTCCAAGATATTTAATGGGGTCGTGTTGCCAGAGGAGAGGGAATCCAGTTATGGGGCCTTTGTGCATTCGGTCAGGGGTATCACAGCAGATTTACTCCAATTTATATGCAGTCCAGACTGCCGACCAAATTTCACGTATTCGCGTAGTAATGGGAAAAGGTTACTTTCAGGGTCACAAAGGTATAAGACCATGTCATCGGCATAAAGTGATATACTAATAGGTCGCAACCGGAATCTGAGTGCGGCGAGCGCATAGTTCTGGTGTATTTTGCAAGCAAGGGACTCTAGCCCGATCGAGAAGAGGAGGGGAGACAGTGGGCAGCCCTGTCTGGTGCCGCATTGAATAGGCACACTATCGGATATGTACCCGTTGACTTTAATGCGTGCTGTGGACTTAGTGTACAGAAGAGTAATCCACGTGATCAGTCGCGGGGGAGCCCGATCTGTCACAGGATTGTAAGCATATAAGGCCATTCTACAGAATCGAAGGCCTTGGCAGCATCCAGTAGGACCGCCACTGCATGGAGGTCTGGGTTTAGCTGGTGCAGGAGAGCAAAAATAGTGCATAAGTTATGTGTGGTAGATCTGTCAGGGATAAATCCCGATTGGTCGGGAAGGACTATCGTAGACATGAGGGGTTGTAATCTCGAGGCGATTATCTTCGCCAGTATTTTTACGTCTGTGTTTATTAATGACAGAGGTCGATATGACTCTGCCTTCGTGGGGCTTTTATCTGGCTTGAGAAGCGCTACTATGAGTGCCTCTCTTAGTGTCTGGGGGAGAATTCCATTATTATAGGCCTCATCATACATTTCAAGGAGGTGTGGTATTAACGACTCTGAATAGGCCTTCTAAAATTCTCCAGTGAACCCATCTGGTCCCAGTGATTTCCCATTTGGTGAAGCTTTAATGGCTGTTAGCGTTTCTTCCTCTGTTATTGGCTGCGCCAGGTATTCACGGTGGGTGTCCGATAACCACACCAAAGCTATGTCCTCAATATATTCCAAGATCTCTGGCTCAGTAGCCGTGTGTTGTGTAGTGTATGATGTTGAACCTTAACCCTAAGCTGCTGTCCTATAATCCCGTCATCAAAGAAGTTAAGTTGGTTATGATGGACTAACTCACAACCAATGATACACCACACATATCAATATCAACACTGTGGGACACTCATAAAAGCAATAGCGAGGGTAACCTACATGGCTATAGTGGCGTGGTTCAACGGTGAGTGCAGGGTTATACACAGAGCTAGAGACTAGTGGATATGGATGCAGCAGAATACGCCGTTCCACACATGAAGCAGAAATACTACACTGGGGCAACAAAGGTAGAAGGCTTCTTGCGTTCAGATTACGCATGCATATCACATACATGCTTTAGTAGACCAAAACCAGCATCCCTTGACAGGAGATACGGAGATTGCAGTGGAATTCTGTTGGTTCTACGCCTATTATACAGTGCGGAATCCAGGCTTTCCACACACAGCACCACTTATATGGAACAGGTCCCCCTAACAAAACTATCGGAACCCACAGCAGCGCCCCTAGAAGCAGACATAACTACACAGGCATTCCTTGAGGCAATAGGGATTCTCCTGGTGGATAAGGGTCCCGGCAGCATGGGGTTATAGCCGCCTTTTATAAAATATTGTGGAGCAATTGTCCCCTACCAAAACCGGGGAAGGACTCTAGGCAAAGCACCTCCTACAGCCCCATATCATTGCTCAACGTGGATGCAAAGATATATACGGGGATGATTCTCTCCAGCAGACTGGGACGGTACATGCCCGGATTAGTAGATTGTGACCAGTCTGGATTCATTCCTAGACACACATGTGGGGACAACACAAAATGTCTTAAACATAATAGACAAAACTAACAGCCCACAGACACCCACACTGTGCTCATCAATGGGCGCTGAAAAAGCGTTTTTACGGGTGCATTGGCGCATCCTGCTGTTGGTGCTGGAGGCTATTGTCCTGGGTCCCCATTTTCTCCAATAGATCTGGGCCAATTATGCCAAAGCTAGTAATCGTTAATAGCTCACTCTCTTCCCAATTTCCAATTTCAAGGGGTATGTGACAGGGGTGCCCTTTTTCCCCACTCCTGTTCCCGCTATATATATTTGTTCTGCATTCCGACCATCAATAGTGTCTTTTGCTTTCTCGCCCTAAGTGGGCCAGGTATGCCCAAACATGGGTCCCGCGCTCACAGTGCCACTGGATTCAAGCTATCTTGGCAGGTGAGGGGTGAAACTCCGAAACTGGTCGTAAGATACTTGTTTCCGATCCAGGGAGGACCTGGCTTGGCAGTTCGGGCTGGACTGTTCCCATGAGGCACAGGGTCAAGACTGATTTGCATATGGCCAGGTCTAAACTTGGGTGGCATGGTGAGCAAAAGAATGATGGATTTAACCCAGATCTCTTGGCTGGGTGTGTGTTTTGATTTGTTCTGCATTCCGTCCATCAATTGTGTGTCTTGCTTTATCGCCCTGTTAGACGGGAAACCTGAGGGTCAGCCGAGCAAGGGGGAGAGACCTCCTGACGAGGGTCCTCTCCTCAGATCGTACGGACGAGTGACACCCCCACCACAGATGGACACCACACAAAGATAGGTTTGTAACACTTTTATCGATATTTGTAAGCAGGTTATCTTCACACTACAGGAGGACCAGGATACTGGGATCCCTTCAATTCTAGTCTCTGGGGAAAGGGGGTAGCGGGACAGTCTCAGTACCAGTCGGGTACAAGGATCTCTGGTGCACCACTCTCAATCCTTGAGCTGGTGGTCTCTCTGGCAGGGGCCGCGGCAGCGCCAGCAGGCCTTCGAAGATGGTTCACGAAGGAGAGCCGCGGCAGCGCCAGCAGGACTCCAAGGATAGTTCACGAAGATGAGCCGCGGCAGCGCCATCAGGACTCCGAAGATGGTTCACGAGGATGGGCCGCGGCAGCGCCAGCAGGCCTTCGAAGATGGTTCACGACGATGAGCCGCGGCAGCGCCAGCAGGACTCCAAAGAAGGTTCACGAGGATGGGCTGTGGCAACGCCAGCAGGCCTTCGAAGATGGTTCACAACGATGAGCCGCGGCAGCGCCAGCAGGACTCCAAAGAAGGTTCAAGAAGATGAGTTTGTCTCGGTGTCTCTCGACTCCAGGATACAACTGCCTTCCTGCTCTGGAGCTGCCCCAGTTATAGGTCTGGTGCCCTTTGATGTCCGGACCCTCGCACTTGGAGGTCGGGGGGGTCCGGGATGTGCGAGTCAGACACCCAGCAGGGGGGTGGAGCCAGCGCCCAGGGAGGCCGAGGGCGATCGAAACCAGGCGGATGGGGGCCATCGAAACTCCTTCTCCCATTGACTTGCCAAGTGGTCTCTTTATCCCCTGGGGGGATGGTGGTGCCTCGATGTCGGGGCTTGGCTGGGTCTGAGGCTGAGGTCGACACGAGGCCTGGTTGTGGAGTGTCCAAGATGGCGGCTGGCCCGGAGACGGGGGTTCGGGAAAGGCCCCGGGTCTGCCGAGAAGGGGGTGTCTCTGAGGTCGAGTTCTGTTGAGGAAGGGCCGTGGGCGGCCGGAGGGGCGGAAGGTGCGGCTCTCGCTCGGGGAACAGGGGTAGCAGTAGTCCGGGACGCGCCAAGCAGGAGGGGTCGGACCACGCCATGAGGCCGGTTCCAACACGCCCTAAGTGCAAAGGGTATGCACAGTTGGGGTCCCGGGCTCACTGTGCCACTCGATTCAAGCTACCTTGGATGATGAGGGGTGAAACCCCGAAACCGGTCCTAAGATGCTTGTTTGCTGTCCAGAGAGGACCTGGCTTGGCAGTTCGTGCTGGACTGTTCCCATGAGGCACAGGGTCAAGACTGATTTGCATATAGCCAGGTCTAAACTGGGGTGACATGGTGAGCAAAAGAATGATGGATTTAACTCCGATCTCTTGACTGGGGTTGAATGTTTTGATTTGTTCTGCATTCCAGCTATCAATTGTGTGTCTCCCGCTATATATGGGGCAGCTGGCGGAACGCATCCGGAGACACCGGCTCATTGAAGGGATTTGGATGGGTGGTCAAGCACACACAATTGCATTATACGCGGACTACGTGCTGCTAGTCATCACCAAACCAGGCCATTCAGTGCCCCCATTGCTGTAGGAACTCGCAACATTTAGAGAGGCATCGGGGTTCAAGATGAATGCCGCCAAATCCCAAGCCCTTAATCTCGCTAGACGACCAAGCACACCTAGCAATGATATTGCCCTTCACATGGACCACACAAAAAGTTTTACTTGGGCGTTCAACTATTCTCCACTATTGGCAAATCCCTGTCACATAACTATACTATAATGCTAGCCACAGTGCGCTCTCTTACCCAGTGCTGTGATGGGAGTCCCATCTCCGGGTCGGGACGAATAGCAGGCATAAAAATGTCCCTTGTGCTCAAGATTCTTTACCTAATTCGGTATGACCACCCTCGCCTCGATAGACAAGCAGCTACTGGACAGTCCTCTTACCGCGGATGAAATCGCCCTGGCCATCAGGTCGCTTCAATCTGGTAAGGCCTCTGGCCCTAATGGGATACCCATAGAATTATATAAACTGTGCCCAGACAAATTATGAGCTTACCTAAAAGCAATGTTTGAGGAAAGCAGGGAGTTGGGAGAACTCCCACTAGACCAATGCATAGCTAATAACTAGAATTAGAAATTCACAAAGAGGGGAAAACAAAGTCGGACTGTACTTCATATCGACCCATTTCTCTTAATGCTGAGCCAAAAATCCACGCAAAAGTTTTTGCCAAGCGCCTGGTGAAGGTCATATCGACCCTTGAACACCCAGATCGATCTGGCTTTATCCAACGTCGGATCACAGTGTTAAATCTTCGCCTTGTACACCGGGTGTTAGGTGGAGCTGATACGATTCGCGAACCAGCGGTCTTGGTCTCCATGGATGCCACCGTGGTATTAGGTATGCTTGAGTGGCCCTATCTCTTCGCCGCGCTCCGGAAAATGGGGTTCAGGGAGGAGTTCGTCGGCTGGGTTTGCCTTTTATACGTGGTGCCTCTGGCCAAGGTCTTAGTTAACAACAAGCAGTCGGATGCCTTCTCTCTTAGCCGAGGAACCTGTCAGGGTTGTCCGCTCTCCCCCCCCCCTATTATTTGCCCTGGCATTGGAACCGCTTGCAGCCTGGATCCGATAGGATCTGTCGATCCGAGGATTCTGCTGGTCAGCGGATTGGGAGGATCGTATTTCCCTATACGCTGACGACATCCTACCGTACCTCATCAACCCCCGGAAATCTCTAATCGTTTTATTGGATATATTGGCAGTGTTTGGTAGATACTCCGGATTCACAATTATTTGGACCAAATCCCACCTGTATCCACTTTACAGAGGGATGCCTGACTTGCCCTCCAAGTGCCCAATCCAAATTAGTTTGTCAAGATTCAAGTACCTCGGAATATTTGTATCCCTGGACACCGCACTCCGATGTAATAATAATCTTCTCCCCCCTCTACGACTGCAGCGAGATATAGCCAGTTGGAGAACTCTCCCTCTGTCCCTCTTGGGGTGGGCCGCACTTTTCAAAATGATGTCCCTCCCCTGCTTCCTTTATGCCCTTCAAAACTCACTGGAAGTAGACCCCCCCGCTTACTTTAAAGAGATTGAATGACTTCAGAGGGAGCTTCTGTGGAACGGACATCCACGTATTGCCCTCAGCAAGTTGAGGCTGAAGAGGTACAATGGAGGTATTGCCCTCCCGGACATTAAGAAATATTATTGAGCCGCCATTAATCATGGCACTAATGGGTCCCTTGACGATCCCGGTTATTGAATGGACAGGTGGCTGCTCCCCGGCGGGAACTACAACAGAACACTATATTCCAAACCTGCTCGTCCTCCACTATCTGGCCCCACAGGACACTCGATATCAGTCTGGCACACTGCCACTATATCGCTTGGTTGGGAGGGTAGATTGACATTGACCGCCCCCCTGTGGGACTCCGCCAAGCTGGGACACATATGACAAAGGGTTTTGACAAGTGGAACATGATGGGTATTTCCCTCGCCCAGGACATGTGGGAAAAGGGGGACGTAAAAACATTCGCTTCTCTGCAGGAGCAGCATGACCTAGCCGGCTAAGAACACTTTCGCTACAGACAAATTTGGCATGCCCTGCGCTCTGTCTTTCTTAAGAGCGTCCCCCCCCCCCCCCCCCCCCCCCCCCCCCGAGTCCTCTCCACTGGAAAGCAGGATATTAGATGGTTATCTCCCGGAGAAATCCATCTCTCTTATTTATAATAAACTAATACAAAGATGGAGGACCCACTCACACAGCTTCGACAAAAATGGATGGTTGATGGTATTGAGCTGGATGACTAGGACTGGCAGGAGGCTGTGTCCTCCCCCAGGGTGGTAGCTATCCCCGCTAGACTGCGACCAGTTCAACTAAAAATACTACCCAGAATATACATGACGGGACCTAGACTAGTGTTGATGGGAAGGACACCCACGGGAAACTGTTGTAGGGGATGTGGCCAGCTGGGCACAGTCCTTCACATCATCTGAGAGTGCTCACTTGTCCAGACCTACTGGAGCGCGATCCATCGGGTGGTGGGAAATGTCCTGGGAACCCCCCTGCCCCCAGAGGCGCGTAGGTGTTTTATCAACATATTGGAACCCACTGACGAGAATGTAAGCCAAACACAACAGGCCAATCTTGGCTTTATGATCGCAAAAAGGAACATAGCTCAGGCTTGGGGGGGCTCTCCAGTGCTAAAAGATTGGAAGATCAACATGGACTGGTGCATGTTCCATGAAAAGACAGTCTATGTGGCCCAGGAATGCCCCAA
Organism: Lissotriton vulgaris; assembly: GCF_964263255.1. NCBI lineage: Eukaryota > Metazoa > Chordata > Amphibia > Caudata > Salamandridae > Lissotriton > Lissotriton vulgaris. The sequence continues at coordinate 254,516 of NW_028250096.1, forward strand.
GAAATGGACCCGGATATGGGGACCCTGAAACCGCTACAGAGGTAATATTTGTACCCCACCACTGCACACAGACCTGGAAGACGTGCCCTTGCCTTGATTGGCCCCACAGTGTACGAAATGCTATGATATTGTTTATTTAGCATGTGTCTGAATCGAAATATTTACATTACTGTAATGTGCCATATTTTATTTGAAGTCGATGACTGTTAATAAAAAGATTTATAAAAAAAAAAAAAGATTTACCTAATGTAGGCAATGCTGCTACAACCTCCCCCCTCCACGATGAAGGAACTCAAGCCTCCTTGGAGTCCTTTATCTGGGGTGGGAAGAGAGCCAGAATGGCTAGGGAGCGTTCATATCTCCCGGTGGGTAAGGGTGGTTTCGGTATACTGCATCTAGTGCGCTATCACCCGGTGGTTCAGCTGTGATTCCTAGTTCAATGGCAACGTCCACTTAAGGAGAAGCACTGGTGTTTTCTGGATCCGGCGGCAGCCGGAATCCATATATGGAAGACAGGGTTTTAAAACTCCAATTGCTCACTCACATTGTCGAGTAAGATTAAATTGGGACGAGCTAAGAGTAATATGGATGCCTTTAAATCTTGTTATCTTGTCACATTTGCTGGCTTTCAGTGACAGGAGTCAAAAGTCAGTTTGTCTTTCTACATGTATTTTTCTGTGGCAGAAGTTAGAGGATTTTGAAAAGTGAACTATGTTACAATTAAACTATGCAAAACATGTGAAATGAAGTGCTGTAAGATGTCAGGCTTTTTTTCTAATAAAACACAAAAATAGCTAAGTGGACAGTTGAAATATACTTCATTAGTTATGAGGACACATTTTTGTAATTCTGCTGTGAGAAAAATATTTGTATAGGCACAAAAGAAATTAGAACACTTAAGTTGGTGATGTGCAAATTTTAAATATTTTTGCTGAAACCCAATTTCCAAACATTTATGTGCTGATATCAGTGAAACTACGTTAGTTGGTGTTAGACTGGGGGTCTCTAGTTGGCAGAGGTAAGTACCTTTGTCCAAATAGGGACCCTTGCTTCTAGTCGGGGTAAAGGGACACACACTGTAGATAACCCCTGCTCACCCCCTAGGTAGCTTGGCACGAGCAGACAGGCTTATCCCCAAGGCAATGTGGCTAATATTTGCACTTAACACACACAATTACCTCAAAGTACACCACAAACTGAGACCACACAGGTAAGTATATATAAAAATATAACTTTATCTAGTTTAGCAAGTTAGGAATCATTTGCAGTAGTTACACTATTTCTGCACGTTCTTAATGGGTTGCACTTGATTAGGAAGTTATTCAGGGAACTTGTCCCTGTCTCAGTTCTTAAAAATAGTAGGCAAATCAGGAAAAGCTGTGAGTCCTTTAAAAATATATAGCTGAAGGCCGTCTCTAGCGCTGTGGTTACAAAGCGCTCTCAATGAGGTGGCCCCCTCGAGCCTCTTTATGCACTTAGCCCCCCTTCAGCCCTCCCAGCCGGTCCTTCAGCTCTCCGCCCATTCTCGATCTCCTGTGAGCGGCAGGGAGCATAGAACCTGTCAGGCGGGGAGATGGTTGCTCGGTGATTGCTCACTCTGCTCTCTCTGGGGCAGACGCGCAGGCGTGGGAAGCTTCGGGCGGCTCCCTCGGCGAGGAAGGGTCTCTCTTCTGTCGCGGCTCCGGCGTCTTCCGACGAGGCTTCCTGGGGAAGGACCAATGACGTCGCGGCTCCACAGACGGGACTCTGCAGACACCCGGGAGTCAGCCAATGGCAGTGCAGCTCCCGGGATGAGCCCCTGTTGGCACGGAGACCTTAGCCACTCACGGCGCGGCTCCAATGATGACGCGGCAGCGCTGGGCCAATCTCAGCGGGGCGTTCACTGAGGGGGCTTGTTTCTCTTAGCCAATGGGAGTGCGGCAGCTTCGATCTCTGTCTCCGCGGCCCCGGCAAGGGAAGGTGAGTTCGTTGGGCGATTTCAGGCCCCGGGCAGCAGTAAATTCAGCGGCACAGTGATTTTTGGAGGGGGCGGGTCAACACTAGACCGCCCTCACGGCCACAAGATCTTGTTGTGGTAGAGCTCACAAAGGGACCTCCGACCCTCGCAGAATATGTGCCGATGAGCACACCGATCTCTGCCCACGATCAGCAGTTAAAAAATAAATCACGCACCAGGCCAAGACAGCACGATCTTCACAGCATAGTTCAGTTTCTGTGGAACCTTTTGTCCCTGGGTTCCAGGACAGGAGGCCAGCTCTTCTCAGGCCCTTGGAGATTCAGTCTAAGACACAGCCCACAGCAAAGTCTTTGTAGTTCGAGCAGGCAGGGTCACAACACACAGCAAAGTCCCCTCTCTTCTCTCCTTCAGGTGAACAGCAGAACAGGTCAGCCCTTAAAGCACACAGCAAGGCAGTCTTCCTTAGTTCCTTCAGCGGTCCTTCTTCTGGCAGAGTTTCCTCTTGATTGTAGAATCTGATTTTCTGTTGTCAGGGGACCTTCTCTTATACCCCTAAAAGTCTTTGAAGTCTTTGTGCAAGTGGGCCCTGAGCCCGGTCTAAACCAGTTCTGGGTGTTGCTGGAGCACTTGGGCTTCCTTGCTTCTTCCTTCCATTCAGTGTGAGGGGCAGAGGTGACAGCCGCCCAGCAGGAGGTGGAGCCAGCATTGTGGCAGGCAGGCACAGCCCTATTCACTCCCAGGTGCTATCTCCTCCCACCACTCTAGTTGCAGATGCAGTCATTCAACCACGGGCTGACTCAGACAACCTCCTGGTGGCTCCCCAGCCCCTGTCACCCTCAAACCAGACAGTCAATCCACAAGCAGGCCCAGGCACACAGAAAGGTTAGACAAGAGAACAGCCACTTTCTAAAAGTACTGTTCTCAAACACAGAATTTAAAAACAACCTTTCCTAAAATATGTGTTATTAAATTCTGAGTTCAGGGATATCAATCACTTATGTCCCATTTTGTTCCTATGGGAAGATAGGCTGGTATCCATTGGGACCAGCCTCCCCATGTTAGTCTATGGAGCAAGATAACCTTGCAGCAGTGAGCACACAAAATGGCTGCTGCTCACTACCAGAGCATGTTACCTGCACTAGTACATGCTCTACCTTTCCTATACACTACACCCTGCCCAGGGGGGTACCTTGAGCCTTCCATAGGGGTGACCAATGTGTATATAAAGGTAAGGGTTAGGCCCAGCCAGTGGGGACACTGGCCAGGAGGACATGGCAGTTCACTGACTGCACACAAGCACTGCGGTGGCAGGCCTGAGACACCATTTTAGGGCTACTCATGTGGGTGGCACAATCAGTGCTGCAGGCCCACTAGTAGCATCTGTCATCACCAGCCCTGGTACATCTAGTACACTTTACTAGGGACTTCGTGGTGATACAAATATGCCATACAGGTACATCCAATCAATATGACAATTTTCATAGGGAGCACTTACACTCTGGCACTGGGCAGCAGTGGCAGAGTGTCCAAAGCATCTAAACCAGCAAAAACGAAATCCAGCACAGCATCAAAAATACAGGAGGCAGAGGCAAAAAGATGGGGGAAAACCATGCCAAGGGTGTTGGGTCTAACAGTTGGAATGTTCTGTGGCCATTTCAATGGAAAATATCCAATGAATCAATCCTAAAACTTTATTTCCGTCATTACGACCATAAAAGTGCAAGTGCACACAGTACAAGGAAGCAAGATAAAAGCATATCAAAATTAGTTATCTGCAAATCAAGTTCCAACTGGATTGATTTTCCTAGAAATGTATATAGCCAATTAAAATGACTTTCAAAGTGGTTAAAGCTGTGACTTCAAGAGCCTATGCCACGGTGGAGGTGCGCAGGATGGCCTGCCATGCAGTCACAGTGGTAAAATGGCTCTATAGTCATTGCTAAGAGACATATAATTAATTGAAATAGGAATAAAACATTAATTAAAAGATTAGAAGCAATTACATTTTCAATATGGACCTTCTAATGATCCACATTTTACTGAGAAACTTGGGAACTGCGTAGGCAATTAGGAGACTAAAGTCAAATATTTAAATGGCCAACGCTTCTAGATAGCTACGAGTGCCAAGCCTCCGTCAAACGGGATATCCATATAATTTTCGGGGAATGGGACAAACAAAGGAAATGTGGCTAATTGACTCAACTACAATGGGACAACCTGGACAAAACTGCATTGTAGGGAAGGGCTGGCGCCAGGAGGCTGTGAAGATGTTCACCGGAGGGGAGCCAAATCTGAATTGCATATAAGCTTCCTATCCTGCAGTATCGTAATGGCCTCCAGATCTTGTTCATAGACACCTGACAGTTTGAATTCCATAAAATCCAATGTAATATGGCCCCAAGACAAGTAAGAAACAGAAGTCTGTGACACCCAAATCCAATATTGTTTCTTAATCAAATCTTTACTAGGCAATAGTCATGGATTTTTTGTGTCTCATGAACTCCACACCTCTATGGTAGAAAGCAGTGACTTCACCTTCGAGCCAACCAATTTTTCTTAAAAAGTCAAGAGCACTAACTTCAACAAGAGCAGCAGCATGTGGGAAAAGCTCAGGAGTGGATTTTAGACGCAACCAAAAAAGTAGGTGGCGTAGCTTAGTCCACGATTAAGGATGTACCCATATCCAGTCTTAGTGGGTTAAGAGGGGTGCTCTGGGAAAGTGAGCATAAGGCTCTGAAAATGTGTTCTCTGCCGCAAGAAGGCCATCCAATTTTTTGAAGCTCAAAGTTTGGCCCCATACAATGCTGAGCCCACTGCATTGTGATCATAAATCTGGAGTGGGATGTTACTGGTTTAATCAAGACCCCAGTGGTCTGCACATGCTGAAGCGTCTGCTTTGTTACACGGTGCTTCCAGGCCAAATCCTCGGAGAGAGTGACACCCAAATAAACATAGATGGTCACTCTCTCCAGGGGAATCCCACCCAGTGTCGGCGTGCCTTTAAATGGTTTGTGGGGATTCATCATTAGGACTTTGTTTTTTGAGGTATTAACCTCTAAGCCTCCCATTGCACAAAAGGCCTTGAAGCAATCTAACAGCTGTTGCAGACCCCTGGTTGTCTTGGAGACTCAACCTATCATCAGCAAACAGTAAAGTTGTCACCTTCACTCCCCCCAAAGTAGGTGCATCAGCAGGAATATCCGTAAGATACTGAACAACTCCATTTATAAAAAGAGAGTGGGAGCCAATACCCAGCCCTGTCAGAACCCCCTGTCAACTCTAATCGGGTTTGTCAATTGTCCTTGGCTACCCCTTCAAACCTTTGCGTAGTTGTCCTCTTGAAGACAAACAACCAACGCCAGGATCTCAGAGGGGAAGCCCATCTCCTTTAGGACGCACCAAAGATTGTATCTAGGGATGAGGTCAAATGCAGACTTTAAGTCAATGAATGCTACGTACAGGCTTCCTTGTCCAATAGTCAGTCTTCTAGGTCAATAGAAGGAAACAAAAAACCTGGTTGATAGTACTAGTTTTCTGTCTACACCCTTCTTGGAATGGAGACAAGATGTTTTTGTCATCTATCTAAGACTGAATCTTCGTAAGAAGTGTGTAAAGACATTTTGAGCACTATCAATCAGGCTGATGGGCCTGTAGTAAAAGGGCAATGAGCGGTCACCCTTCTTAAAAACCAGGATCACATTGGCTCCCTTCTAGGAAGGTAGTATTGGGGCAACTGAAGCAATCAATCAATATGCTTTATTCGAATTGTAAAAACAGATTCATGAAAGCATACAAAAAATTAGACATTTAAAAGAGATAATTAATACCAATGCATGTTGGTTGACTACAAATACAAAGCATTATTAAAAAATATTTAAAACTTATAAAAACGTTAAAATCAAAAGGATATCATAGTATAAGGCAACAAATCAGTAGGAGAATTCATTTTGATTGTTGCACATTCCGCGAGCTAGGAACATGCCAGTCCATATTTAATTACATCGTGTTCCTAAATCTTATGATTGCCTTCAAAAAGGAAGATACAATTCCGATGAAGATTTTAATCTGTCATATGCTCCTCTACAAGTACGCAGGCCCCCAGGAAACAAGTAAGGGTTTTTCCTCGGATGACTATAAAAAGTGCAGAAAAATATACAATGGAGGTTAGACTGAAAAGAAACATCGTCACAAAGGCAGATTCTTTTTTCTCTCGACTAGTCATTGCACTGAGGGAAATTTGTTAATCTATAGAATAAATCTAAACGGAAGCGAGTCAGGAGCATAGGGTTAAAAGGGGGTTGTTCAATCAGAAGATACAACTGATATCGGTATCAGTAATCAGGAAATGCTCCGTGACCGTCCTCTTGCGATTTTCTACCCGCCATCTTTTTCTCGCCAGATGCTGTGAGGAGTTTTTTTTTTTTGTAAATCTTTTTATTAGTTTCAAAACAAAGAAAGTAATAGACATATTGGGGGCCATACATTCAGACTTAATAAGAAGGCGGACAGTTGTTGATATAGAATGGATACTAAGCAGTAAAGAAACGGCTGAGACGCCTACGCCAATGTATGAGAAACAGGATGTGCCACAGTACAATATACAATTCACATTAAGCGCAAGCTCTCAGAGTCTGCCCAGCCATAAAATCAGGACAATAGGAGAAGCATGAGCACCAGATACTGGAATACCAACAAAGTCAGGATGTTCCACCAACTATACTATACTTGTAAAAGGAAAGCGAAAGAGAGTGTGAAGAAAAGAAACCATAAAAACAAAAAATACAAAACAATAAACCCATTCCCCCACCCTGTACCCCTGCATATGGCTAACGCCTAACCCTAACTGGCAGTGTGCCTGTCGCCCCAACTAACTAAATTCTAAAAGTAGAAAATGGAGGAGGGCATCTTCGTACATCTTCATACATGCCCCCTGGTCTCCGCTCCCCCCGCAAAACCAAGAATCCCCAGACTAAGGTCTCGAAATCTATTAAGCTGCAAATACGTAGCGCAACAGGGGAAACTCCAAACACCGCCCAACCTCCCGAACGCATCGTGGTTGCAAACCCCGTGTCCAATAATACCCGATGGCAAACTCAATCACACAGTCTCATCCTTGACCCTTCCGATCAAACATGTGCGCCCCTTCCGGACAAACTGTCGCTTCCGCAGGATAGTCAATGCACAAAAAAGCTGTAGCAAAGTTCAATCCGAGACAAAGCAGAGAGATGAAAGTGTTGAGAACTCCGCTAAGTCCAAAGACTCCCCACACCGTCATCGATTCCCAAAGTTGTTTCGTCCACCATCTTAGCGGTGCCGATGTATAGGGGAGTGACGCAGTTTGAAACCAACAACAGTTCCCATCAAAAGTCTCCGGAAAGGGAGCATCAGGTATTCCATCTATAGTCGGCAACGATTGTAGGCCTGACAATCCAATTGCGGCATCGAGCTTGCTCTCAGCACCCAAAACACTGGTCAAAGGCTCCAATGTCTCCCATAGTACAGGGTCTGCTTCCTCCATCGAAGTGGCCATCTTGGGTATCTCGAGTCGTTTCGCTTCTTGTAGTGGACCAGGGTCTGGTCCCATCCGCCCAGTTCCAGACAGGAACACTATCATTTTATGGATGCGGGCTTCAATGCAAACATGAAGTGACCCTATGGCTGCCAACACCGTTCGTAGTGACTGATCACTCTCAGTCCGCTCCACAACATCTCGCTCAGTTTCTGTCATATTCGCGCCCCCAGAGAGCCCGGTCTCCCCGGGGGGAATAGGTGGATGCGGAACAGACTATTTCAGAGGGGGACTTATCGTTGGGGACAATAACAATCCGAACTCAGCCACTGCCGGCGGAGATCCCAACCCAGCGAACACCGGCAGGGCCTTAACCGGGCCACCGGGCCAGGGACCCCCGTCCGCCGCTCCAATTGTGCGTTGTCACCCCTCCTTTAATATTCACCAATTCAGCCAACCATCGTCAACTTCGGACCAAGAAAAAAGTTTTCCACCTCGGTAGACCGGACCCTGTTACACAACTACAGCCGATGTTGTTCAACTGAAACCCGGCAGGGCCAGTACTCGAGACCCCGGCTTCCAGGCTGGTCTAGGCCGCAAACTGCCACACGACGTATCTTTGTCTACCAAACTGGTAGAAATCTCGGGATTGCACCGTTAAGTTCCAGTCCGGTTCACACACACGGAGGCAGGGCGCAAAAACAGGATAAATAACAGGAACTTCTGGCAGGAATCGGAGGTTGGCGGAGCCGGAAGCTCACGCGGCCATCTTGTTTGCTGGCGTAGCTCCTCCCTGAGAGGAGTTTTTTAAGGGCGCTTCTAGGCACATTCACCATGCTGTCTGGTTTGGCGAAGTATTCAGGGTGCCCGATTTCCTTCAATAGGTCTTTAACGTAGTTAAACCATTTAATATTGCCAACCCCATCTAATGCCAGGCAATCCTTTATTACATCTCTATTCAGAGAGGTCTCTGGATTTACCCACACGTTATGCCATAACAAGTCTGGGGAAGATTTAATAATGTCTGTGATATATGGCAGAGCTACTTCCATGTGAGCCACATATGTTGCAGTGCTCTTTGGGATGGCCAGGAGATAGCGTAGAAAGCGATTTTAAACGCGTTGGATAGTATCCACCAACTCAATCCCCCAGAGGCCGGCCCCATATGTGCCTGTAGAGATGCATTTGGCCTTAAAAATCTGGAGAAGTTCTCTGACTGGTCTTCTGCCTAGCTTTTTGGCAAAGTTAACCAAAGCGCCAGTAGCTCTAGTAAACTCAATGGCCCTAGCAGTTACAGCAGGTTTCCAGGAGCCCTTTCTTTCATAGTTTATGCCAAGATAGCAGAATCTATCGGTGAGCTCTACCTGTTTGCCATCCAAAGAAATTGGGCAGGGTGGCCTTCTATTCTTAGTTCCACATGGCATGGTGAACGTTTTAGAGACATTCACATGAATGCCTCTATTTTTCATAAACTCTGAGAATTTTGACACCGCCTTTTGTAGTTCGACCCTAGTCAGGGACATTATTGCCGCGTCTTCCGCGTAAAGGAGTATTGGAATGGGTGTCCCATTTACTGTGGGGTAGTCGTGGTAAACTTCAGACAGAACGGATCCTACCTTATTAATATATAGAGTAAAGAGCAGGGGAGCTAGAATGCACCCCTGTCTTACTCCTCTGTGAATCCGAAACATGTCAGAGCACTCGCCCATCCTGCCAACTCTGACACGTGCACCTGCCCCGTTATAGAGTTCTTTATTAAACGTAAGTATTTGATTGTGTAGACCAATATCAGATAGTGTTTGCCAAAGCATCTCATGGTCAACTCAATCAAATGCAGAGCTTAGGTCTACGTAGGTTACGTAAAGATTTCTTTTTTTGGCATGGATATACTTAGCTGTTATTATTGCTAGGTTGAGTCCCTGTTCAATGGTTCCTTTGCTAGCCCTGAACCCATATTGCAAATTGGAGACGACCTCTTGCTCTTCCAGCCAGTGCTGCATTCTATTTAGAATGATCCTGCCAGCGACCTTCATTAGACCATCTAGTAAAGAGATTGGTCGGTAGCATGCAGGGTCATTCCTACCCCCTTTTTTGAAAATCTGGACTACAATAACCTCCGGCCAGGTTGTAATGAAACCTACTTTATTTGCGCAGTTAAGCACGTTGGTCAGCAGAGGTGCCCAAAGGTCAGGCATGCTCTTGAAAACGTCTATTGGGTCGCAGTCCGGCCCTGGTGCCTTCCCCGCCGGGCTTTCTATGAGTGCCTTAATCACTTCATCAAGATGGAACTGGATGCCCAGTGGGAAGGAACTTCTCAGGTTCTGGGCCACCAGTGCCTCCGGATCTTTGGGCGTTATTCCTGTGAGGTCTATTTTATTGTACAGGCCTTCAAAATGTAAAACCCATGATTCTGCTGAGATGGCCTGATCTATTTGGGGACCCTGGGGATCTTGCAAGAACGGAGCATTGACTGCTGTCTAGAAGGCAGTGTTGTCCTTCAATTCCGAAGCTTCCTGGAGGGCTGACCACGCCAGCTTTTTTAGCTCTTTTTTCCCATCTAATATGGCAACCCGATAGGTACGCCTGGCTGTCTGAATATTTTCCGTGGACCTAGGGGAGGAATGAAGTGCTTTCTTTGAAGCGACAAGTGCCTTGGTACAACTCCCATTAGACCATCCCTTAGTCTTCTTTGGGGGGTTGCGGGATACTCTGGTCAATGAGTGTTTTATTCCTGAGCAGATTTTTACAAATGAACCAACAACGTTTTGAGCGTCGCCTTCGTTGGTCAGGCAGATTATAAAATCCTCATAAGTGTTCTTAACGAGTGTCTAAATGAAATTCGTAGGCAACACCTTGTCCCATTTAATGCGAAACCCATTTCTACTTGCTAATGTTGGAGTTGGATTATATATAATGTTGTTCTTTTGGTTCAGAGCGCAATCCCTAACCTTCAAGGTTACAGAAATGGGATAATGATCACTGAGGGCAATGTCGATGGTATCCCAGTTGAGCACAACCCCTGCATATCTAGATGATAACAGTGTAAAATCAATGATCAAATTGCAACCCCTCCCATTAAAAGTTGGTCTGAATGATTTGGCGGGGGTGCAAAGTTCATTGATGAATGACGGAGAAAAATGAACTAATATAGAGTTGAACAGCTCCCCTAGTTTTGAATGGGAGAAATGGCTCAGGGCCCCTTAGTTATCGTCCCCCCTCCCGCACACACCCTTCCACTCCTCGGGGACATAGAGGACAATTAAAGTCCCCTACCCATAACAAAGCCGTGTCACCTGGCATATGATCCTCGATTCTGGTGAGATCAGTCAATAGGTTGTTAATGGCGTGTTCTATTGATGCAGGAGGGATATTATTATAAAGGTTCACCAGCACCATATTTTGTAAATGTCCCCAAGATGTGACTATGATTTGATAATATTCATCAGAGGATAACTTAACATTTGGGAGTCCCATAGTGGTTGAAATGTAAGTGCACAAACCCCCCTTGTCACTGCCACTTTGGCTGGGGGTAGCTGGGGTGAAAAATGTCTTATAACCCATAATGTGAAGTTCCGTGGTGGCCCAGGTTTCTTGAACACATATAATGCCGTGATTTAATGCCACGGATCGCCACATTGGGTTATTGATTTTGTCAAGCAAGCCTGCCACATTCCAGCTTAATATTTTGTTGGTTGATGCGGGCTCTGTGATGGAGCCATTGTTTGTAGCCCCAAGAGTGGGAATTTCTGCACTTCCCTCAAGGGGCACAATGGAGGTAAACAATTTACACCCCTCAGAATTAGCTATGGGGATGTTTATTGACTGTTTTACAAAATATGGGTTAGATCCTACTGCGGAACTAGAGGTTTCAGCTGGGTTATTTAAATCCGTATGTGTCAACTCAGAATATATGGGGCCCGTGTCATCTATCTATACTACTATTATAAAGAGGGAACTGTGTCCTTTGAGGCGGGTAAACTCGAAAAGTACACCACCAATCACAACACCCAATACTGCATTGGAAAGGGGAGGTCCAGGAGATGGACATAGGCTATATATATGGACACCATATACATTAAAAAAGGGGGGGAGGCGCCCTCAGTGGTAAAGTAGTCCCTTGTAGGCGTTGGGCGTTAACATGTGAAAAGATGTGGGCGTTAACATTGTCAGAGGGGCAAGATGTGGGCGTTAACATTGTCCACGATGCGAGGAGATGTGGGCGTTAGATGTGGGCGTTAACATTGAGAGGGGCAAGATGTGGGTGTTAACATTGTCCACGATGCAAGGAGATGGGGCTAAACCAAACAGTATTACAGCGTAATTGCAGTGCATCGTTCAAAGCCGCAATATTCACTCGCACACACATTCTTCCAACACCGTTCACGCTCCATTCATTCTAATGTTCACAGTGCAGCGTATTTCAAAGGCGCAATATTCACTCGCACACACATCACTCGCACACATTCACGCATTCGGGGAGGCTGATGCATTCACCGGAGCGTTACCGTTGCATGAAGGGTGGTAGGCTAACATTATGTACGGGGCGCGGCTTGCAAGCAACATTAGCGCGCTCGGGGCCTCGCATACACAAAGGGGCACGGCTTTCACAGCCGACCAATCACGCCACATAACTCTCCAAACACATGCAGGGCTTGCGAGGAATCGTTTCAAAAGTTTTCACCATTAGTCAAGCTCCCACTTTGTCACAGGGGGATGACCTCAATCAAAAGAGGCGTGGCTTTCACACAGTAGATAACAATGCCTTTCACATTACACGGCGTTTCAGGGCTTGAGCGAGTCAGCCTTCTTGCTTTCTGGAGCTGAAAACATTGTCACACAGAGATGAGATAAATTAAAAAAGGCAGGCTTTCGCACGTTTTAGGGCTTAAGCGAGTCAGCGTTCACCACTATAACAATCCCAGTACTTGCGTTCAGAAGCTGCAGAAACAGCAAGGGATTCACTCGCCGCTATGTGTGTTACCACTGTAACCCTCCCAGTAATTGCGGCGCTAAGGATAAAAGTTGAGTTCAGTGCTTAAAAAACGTCCTAACAAACAAATAAACAGCACTTTGCAAGCTGGGACTATATCACAGTGTTCTGCACTGTAAACAAGAAAAGCCACTTTCACAAGCAAGAATTTCACTCGGCAACATCACCAAGGACTAAATAAAATTTTGTGTTGTCACAAGCAACAAAATTCTCACAGGGGTGGGCAAGGACAAACAAGGAAACATGATTACTATTAACTCCGGTTACCACGAAATATTACTATGATTCTATATTTCTTCAGTAACAAGATTACAATCAATCAATCAATCAATAGAATTTGTATAGCGCGCTACTCACCCGTTAGGGTCTCAAGGCGTTGAGGGGGGGGACGACACTGCTTGAACAGCCAGAGTTGTTTCCTGAAGGAGAGATGGTCCAGGGTCAGCCGTAGGTGAGTGAGGAGGGAGTTCCATGTCTTGGCTGCCAGGTAGGAGAAGGATCTTCCTCCGACGGTGGATTTGCGGATTCGTGGGACGGAGGCGAGGGTGAGGCTGGCGGAACGAAGCTGGCAGGTGGGTGTGTAGAATGTGAGTCGGCTGTTGAGGTACTTCGGGCCTGTGTCGTGGAGAGCCTTGCGTGCGTGGGTGAGGAGTCTGAACGTGATCCTCTTGTTGACGGGGAGCCAGTGCAGGTCTTTCAAGTGGGCCGAGATATCGCTGTGGCGAGGGATGTCCAGGATGAGTCGTGCTGAGGCGTTCTGAATGCGCCGGGGTCTTTTCTGGAGTTTGGCCGTGGTTCCAGCGTAGACGTGTTCCCGTAGTCCAGACGGCTGGTGACGAGGGCCTGGGTGACAGTCTTCCTGGTTTCGGTGGGGATCCACCGGAAGATCTTTCGGAGCATGCGCAGGGTATTGAAGCAGGATGATGAGACGGCGTTGACTTGCTTGGTCACCGTGAGGGATGAGTCCAGGATGAAGCCCAGGTTGTGTGCGTGGTCCGTTGGCTTCGGTGTGGTGCCCAGGGCAGGGGGCCACCAGGAGTCGTCCCAGGCGGAGGGAGATGGTCTGAGGATGAGGACTTCCGTCTTGTCTGAGTTCAGTTTCAGACGGCTGAGCTTCATCCATTCTGCGACGTCTTTCATTCCTTCCTGGAGGTTGGCTTTGGCGGTGGTGGGGTCGTTGGTGAGGGAGAGGATCAGCTGGTTGTCGTCGGCATAGGAGACGATGTTAAGGTTGTGTTGGCGTGCGATGGCTGCGAGAGGGCTCATGTAGACGTTGAAGAGGGTGGGGCTGAGTGAGGATCCTTGCGGGACGCTGCAGATGACTTCGGTGGCCGTGGATCGGAAGGAGGAACGAGATAATTCACTCAAGGGCCGCTTCTTGGATTCCGGTGTTGCTGAGGCGCTGTATCAGGGTGCGGTGGCATACAGTGTCGAAGGCTGCTGAGAGGTCCAGGAGGATGAGGGCAGCAGTTTCTCCGTTGTCGAGCAGGGACCTGATGTCGTCGGTTACTGCGATGAGGGCGGTCTCGGTGCTGTGGTTTGCTCGGAACCCGGACTGTGAGGGGTCGAGGGATCCGTTGGTCTCGAGGAAGGCGGAGAGTTATCTGTTGACGGTCTTCTCGATGACCTTGGCTGGAAAGGGGAGGAGCGAGATGGGGGGAAGTTCTTGAGGTGTGTGGGGTCTGCGGTGGGTTTCTTCAGGAGGGCGCTCAGTTCGTCATGTTTCCAACTCTCCGGGAAGGTGGCGGATGCAAAGGAGCTGTTGATGATGTTCCGGAGTTGGGGTGCGATGATGGAGTCGACTCTGTTGAAGATGTGGTGTGGGCAAGGGTCAGTAGGGGAGCCGGAGTGGATGGTGTTCATCAGGCGGGTGGTGTCTTCAGTGCTGACCGGGGTCCAGGTGCGGAGGGTGGTGGTGGGGGGCGTTGGTTCGGCGGTTGGGTCCGAGGTCTGCGCGTCGAAGCTATTGTGTATGTCGGCCATCTTGCGGTGGAAGTACGAGGCGAGTGAGTCGCAGAGGTCTTGCGAGGGTGTGATGTCGTTGTTACAGGCGCTGGGGTTGGAAAGCTCTTTAACGATGCTGAAGAGTTCCTTGCTGTTGTGGGTGTTGTTGTCCAGACGTTCTTTGGATGTTGTCTTCTTGGTGGTGCGGATCAGCTGGTGGTGTATGCGGGTGGCGTTCTTGAGGGCGGTCATGTGTTCTGCTGTCTGGTCGTGGCGCCAGGCTTTCTTTTTTTTTTTTTTTTTTTGGAAAACCTTTATTGTGCATTTATAGAAGTACATATACGGGCCTACAACCCTCAGGCCGGCCACGAAAAACTGTTGAAGCACTGTCGCAAGCAATACGATGACACGGTAGCACATAAGGAGCATAGGCAGACATTAAAGAGTTACACTATTGATTAACGTGATATCGCGTCACAGGAGCTGTAAGGTTAAATTTTAAAGGTTTTTTTTTTTTCTGCAACAATTAAAGTCCAACATTGCTGTTTTAATATAAAATACAAGTTAAGGTTAGAGAAATAAAGAAGCAGGGCCCGTGTAGGTGTAAACGTATCAGTGGCGGTATTTCCACCATACAGATAACAATTCAAAAGTCAAAGACCCGCAGGCGGCATAGGGGTCAAATACGACCAACAGGGGTATCAGGATCAGTAAACTATCTGGTGTGCACCTCCATCCGCCCGCACACAATCCCAACACAGGCCCAAGACAGGAAGAAAGATAAAAATCATAAAGAGGAAAAACAAGGCACCATAGAAACCGAAAATAAGAAAACCCATCCCCCAACCCACCACCCTACACGCATGCAGAGGCTACGGCCTACCCCCCCCCACCAGCAGTGTGTCTGTCGCCCAATAAACCCGAAATTTAGCACAAGAAAGAAAAGGGAAAGAAAAAGGAAACACGATAGTGACTGAAATATGAGAGCAAGAGAAGAAAGTCCAATCCAACTCCCATAGAACAGAAGCCCGGAGGAGGGCCAGAAACACTGTTACCCGGGCTCCCAGCCCACACCTAACCTCCAACCCAATAACCACGACCCACAAGAGACCATACCAGTTGTAGCCCGAAACAAGCAATTATAACAACCATGCAGCCGCCCAGTACATTGAGGGATGATACAGTCCAAAATGCAACCAGCCAAATAAAGAAAACATAGTAGGGACCCCTCCTCCTGCACGTACCCCAGGACCGCCCGCACACCGAACCCCCATCTCCTAAACAGAAATCAGCAGCTGTGCCCACCAGTTACAACCCTATGCTGGGCAAAACAAAACGCATTCGGAAGTTCCAAGTTAGTTTGAGAGTCCCGGTATCCGTCAGCCAGGCAAGCAAAGTCAGAACAAAGACCCATCACCCCTGGCCTGAGCGTTGCAATCCTCCCAAAAATGGCCACTGCAGGAAACATGCCGAAGGCAGAACAAAGGAACAAGATGGCCGTCCCCAACGAAGAGAAAGCATGAAAGGAAGAGGTGAATGTCCCCGGTCTACAAGGAGTTGATTGGCAAAAAAGGCTAGCATCCCAGCACTCACAGGAGAAAGTACCACCGACTGGGGAAAGGATGAGGCTCCAGAGGCAAGAACAGCAAGGAAGTCTAGCAGCCGGGGAGTCAGCAGACCATGCAGAAGCAATGATGGTGGAGGCTGAGCCTCGGAGTGCGGAGTGGAGAAAGACATTGTATCCACATCCACGTCGGCGGGCAAGTCAACAACACTGTAGCCAGAAATCGTCAGCTTCATGTCAGGCGCCTGCTGAAACATAGTATCCGGGTCAAGGATAGTTGTAGGCAGCTGGGAACCAGAGCGCCACCGGTGTCCCGGCGCAAGAATCGCCTCGTCAATCTTGCGGCACAAATCACTAGTAATTTGCCGACATGTAGATCTGAGATCCGCGATAGCCGCCAGGATATCCACACAAGTAGGGGCCCGCTGCAGTCCCACACAAGATGGTATTTGGGTCGACATCCCCGGTCTATAGGAGTGGGTTAGAGCAGGCGAGACAATACGTCCAGGGGACAAAGAAGCAGTCCTCTCCCCTTCCTTAGAGACCGCCATCTTTACATCGGCAATCCGGTGACAATGGGGAGAGAGGGGCGATCAAAAAGTCGGGATGCATCAGGCGGGGGCGCCGGCAGGGGAGCGGCTCACAGGACAAAATGGCAAACTGTAAGCGACCCTTCGCCGCTGGTCCGAAGGCAGCTCCCGGCACAGGCGGCTCCGCCAGCCGGAGCCGAGTCAGCCCTCCAGTCGCACCACACTAAGAAACTAAGGGGGTAGGGGTCCTGTCCCGCCAGCGCCCACCGCATCCAGGTCCGGAGAGCCACAGGTTCAAAAAGTGACCTCACCGTCCCACTCCACCGGCGGCAATTCTGCTGCGAGCAGCGGCGCCTCCACTAGTAGTCAACCCGGTGCATCGGCATCCCGCGGCGGCCATCGGAGCAGGGTCCAGGGGGTGCAATGGCGAATGGCTCACGCGACCGTATCTCCGTCCACACGGCTGATAGAGGCCTCGGAGGAACGCGGTTGTGATCAGCGCGTTCATGCAATCGTGGCGCCGCAGCAATAACTCAGGATGAGTGGCAGGATACCGGTGCGGGAATAAGAGGCTCGCGGAGCTGGGAGCCTACATGTCCGTCCTGGCGGCCATCTTGGCTCCTCCCCCGGCGCCAGGCTTTCTTGAGGGCGCGGCAGGTTTTCTTGGAGATTTTGAGTTCGTTGGTAAACCACGAGGCTTTCCTGCTGCCGGGTCTGCTGGGAGGATTCTTTAGTGGTGCGAGTTCGTCGGCGCAGTTGATGATCCACTATGTGAGGTTGCGGGCTGCTTCGTTGGGGTCCGTCGTGTTGGTGGGCGGGTTCTGGCTGAGGGCGGTGGTGAGCTGGTCGGCGGTGATCTTACTCCAGCTTCTGCGGGGAACCTGTTGCGGGTGGTGGTGGGTCGTGGTTCTCCTGAAGCTGAAGTAGACGCAGCTGTGGTCTGTCCAGTGTAGTCAGGTTGAGTGGCTGAAGGAGATGTGCTTGCTGAAGGAGAAGATGGGGTCGTGTGTGTGGCCGGCGTAGTGGGTGGGGGTGTTCACCAGTTGCTTGAGTCCGAGGTTGGTGAGATTGTCCAGCAGGGTGGCGGTGTTGCTGTCATTGTTGTTCTCCAGGTGGAAGTTGAGGTCCCCTAGGAGGATGTAGTCTGTGGAAGTGAGGGCGTGCGGACTGACAAAGTCAGCGATAGCTTCGCTGAATTGTGTGCGTGGTTCCGGGGGTCTGTAGATGAGGGTGCCTCTGAGGGTGGTCTTGGGGTCGGTGTGTATCTGGAAGTGGAGGTGCTCGGCGGCGGTGAGGGTGTCGCCGGAGTTGGTCGTGATGCGGATGGTGTTTCTGTGGACGATGGCGATGCCTCCTCCGGTTTGGTTGACACGGTCCCTCCGGGTGATCTTGTAGCCCTCCGGGATGGCTATGGCGACGTCGGGGGCTGAGGAGGCGTTTATCCATGTTTCTGTGAGGAAGGCGACGTCTGGTGATGTAGAGTCAAGGAGGTTCCAGAGTTCGACGGCGTGCCTGTGGACGGAGCGGGTGTTGAGCAGGATGCACTTGAGGTGGTTGTTGCTGGGGCTCGGCGTGGCGGGTGCGGTGCAGGTTCAGAGGCAGGTGAATTGGCAGGCTTGGCAGGTGAAGGGTCCGTGGCTGCATTTCGGGGTGGCACAGTAGCAGGTGGGGTTCCGGCCGGCATTGAGTGCGTGGAGGGTTGCGGCGTCGTAAGTTCGTCGGGTGCGCTTGCATCGACGAGGACCAGGGGTTCTGGCACTGGACGCGGTCGGGCGTATACGGGATGGCCTTTGGGGCGCCTTCGGCGCGCAAACGGTGCGCCCGCTGCGTGTGACCGTTGGGCGTACGCGTGGACTCCGCCATAAATGGCGTAGTGGGAGGGAGGGAGTGGGAGGGAGGAGCAGCTGGGAGGTGGGAGCGGGGTGGCGAATAGAAGGGGGAGAAAGTACAGAAGAAAAAAGGGGGGCGGGCTGCGGGGGAGCAGCGGCAGGGAGCGAGGGAGAGGGGGAAAAACAGTGGGAAACAGGAGACAGAGAAGCACAAAAATCGGAGAGATACAGTGGCACAACGGTCAGATAATTAAAACACAATTTACTTTTCTGCCCCGGACAACGTCGGGACGGGCTGCTAGTACTAATATAATAAAGAGAGAGCCCAAACCTTTGAGGCCGGTAATCTCAGGAACCACAGCACCAATCACAACACCCAATACAGCGTTGGAAAGGGCAGTTGCAGCAGAAGTACATAGGCTATGCAGACGCCCACCATATACATTTAAAAGGTAAAAACCGTGCCAGCAAAGTAGTCCCTTGTGGGCGTGTCTGCGTTGTGGGCATGTGCTGGGGGCGTGACAAACGCGGGGGCGTGTGGTACGTTCCGCCCTTCATGCCATGTCTCATATTGTGTGCTAATCCCACCCTGCTCCCTTTAAATACCCCTGCACCCCATAATCATAACCTACCCTTACTCCTTAAAATACCCCAACACTCTTAAACACTAACCCATCTTAACCCTATAAATATACCCTGTACCCCAAAACCCAAACCTATCCCTAAACCCTAAAAATACCCCTGTACCCCAAAACCCAAACCTAGCCCTGAACCCTATAACTATCCCTGTACCTCAAAACCCAAACCTAGCCCTGAACCCTATAAATACCCCTGAACCTCAAAACCCAAACCTACCCCTGAACCCTAAAAATACCCCTGTACCCCAAAACCCAAACCTAGCCCTGAACCCTAAAAATACCACTGTACCCCAAAACCACCCCTGAACCCTAAAATACCCCTGTACCCCAAAGCCCAAACCTAGCCCTGAACCCTTAAAATACCCCTGTACCCCAAAACCCAAACCTAGCCCTGAACCCTATAACTATCCCTGTACCTCAAAACCCAAACCTAGCCCTGAACCCTATAAATACCCCTGAACCTCAAAACCCAAACCTACCCCTGAACCCTAAAAATACCCCTGTACCCCAAAACCCAAACCTAGCCCTGAACCCTAAAAATACCACTGTACCCCAAAACCACCCCTGAACCCTAAAATACCCCTGTACCCCAAAGCCCAAACCTAGCCCTGAACCCTTAAAATACCCCTGTACCCCAAAACCCAAACCTACCCCTGGGCCCTAAGAATACCCCTGTAACCCAAAACCCAAACCTAGCCCTGAACCCTAAAATACCCCTGTACACAATTACCCTAACCTAGCCCTGAACCCTAAAAATACCCCTGTACCCCAACACCCAACCCTAGCCCTGAACCCTTAAAATACCCCTGTACCTCAAAACCCAACCTACCCCTGACCCCTAAAAATACCCCTATACCCCAAAACCCAAACCTATCCCTGAACCCTAAAAATACCCCTATACCCCAAAACCCATACCTATCCTTAAACCCTAAAACTACCCCTGTACCCCTTAACCCAAAACTATATCTGAACCCTTAAAATACCCAAACACCCCAAAACATATACCTCAGTACCCCAAAACATATACCCCTACTTACCTTATCCAAACATTAAAAAAAACATGCTTTTACCATTCATGCATTTTCAACGAATTGTGTTGTAAATGTATGTGTGGTAAAAGCATATAAAATGTAATGCCATGCGTTACAATGGCATTGCGGAGTCATGGTACTTTCGTAATGAAAGTATCTTTTTTTTTTTATTAATCCTTTTATTGTTGCATTTCAGATGAAAGTACATCTAGTTACATTCTTACTCCCCAACGTATATCCCCCTCCCCCCAATCCGACTATCTCGGACATCCATCACTCATTTAGCATTATAACGTCAGTATTGTCAATAAAATAAACAGCCATTTAGCCAACAACCCTTAGAGGGCAGGTGGCGTTTCACCTCATTCTTGTGTCTTATGGTTGATACCGGACACCGTAATAGACTCGTTACTATAGCATTCAAGTGAGTGCTAGGTCAGTCCCGCCCCCTCTAGACAAAATGTTATCCCTCTCCATGTGGGGATTTAGGAGCATTATCATCTCTCTTGCCCGTCACATATGTGTGATAGAGACTCCAAAACTTTTTGGGCCTGCTAATGGGAGGTTGCAGCTCGCTATAATTTTCGGATTGAGTGCAGCAGTAGAGCATGTCGCGCTCCCAGCGTTTCAGACTTGGTAATGGGCCTCTCATCCAGCAGCAAGCCAGCACTCTTCGGGCCATAAGAACGCCCATATCAGCTAGCCGTCATACTGCTATGGGTAAGCTTTTGGTGAAACCCAATATTGCAATCAGGGGGTCTGGAGCGATCTCAACTTCGGCTAGTGCACTTATTTCAGCGAAGATTTTCTCCCAGAACTCCCAGATTCCCCGGCACTGCCAAGCAAGGTGCAGGAAGTCCGCCTCAGGGGCGCTGCACCTTTCGCAACCTGCCGTATCCCGCAGGCCATATTTGAAGAGTCGTGCAGGAGTGGAGTATACTCTATTTAAGAATTTGAAGTGAATCAATCTATGTCTGCCATTTAGAGAGACCTTCTTAGTGATTGTGCAGCAGTAGCGCCATGTGTTATCGTCCAGTGGCAGGTCCAGGTCAGTCTGCAATGCCAGCCCCGCCTTGGTATATGGGTACCGGGTAGGTGTTTGTGTGAGTTTATATAGGCTGGACAGTAGCCCTCTGGGTGCTGTGGTTTTGAGTACATGTGTAAGTTCGGGGACCTCTGGGGGTTCCGCCATGTCATCTCCCAATAGGTCACCCAATGCGCTGCGCACTCTGTGGTACTGGAACCGCGTCAGTAGCGGTGGCGGCTCAGCAGAGCCCAAGGCCTGTTCCCATGTCTTGACCATTCAGTCTGCAAATAGGTCTCCTGCTGTATGTATGTTCAGGGTGTGCATGGCTGCGATTATTCCCTTTTCCATGAGCGGCGGGAGCCATCTAGCCCAGTCAATCGGCATTATCGGTGAGTATAACAGTGCCCCTCCCTGCATCCGCAAGAGACTGTGCCATGCGTGATTGGTGGCTGTCAGGGAATCAAGTATGCCTGTTCTACGGTCCGAGTCTCTGAAAACGGTGTGAGGGAGACTATCTGGCTGTGCGAAAATGGTTTCCATACGTACATGGGGGATGTTTCTGTCTCCGTGTACCCATGTGTGTAAATGTGTCGCCTGCGCCGTTCTGTGGTACGCCTCCATATCAGGTGCTCCCAACCCACCCATCTCACAAGGCATAATGAGTGTCTTCCATTTAACACGTGGCTGGCCGCCCGCCCAAGCTAGTTTCGTCATCTGCTGCTGTAGTCGTGTAAAGAAGGATTTGGGAAAGACTATTGGTAGTGTAAGGAACAGGAACAAGAACCTCAGGAGCACAACCATCTTCATTATAGATATGCGTCCCATCAGGGATCGTGGGAGTTTGCTCCATCGCACCACATTCTCCTCCAATCTGCTCACCGCGGTGCCATAGTTGGCTCTGAAGAGAATTTCCGAATCTGTGTGCAGGTGTATCCCCAAATAACGAACCGTATCTGTGGTCCAATGGAGAGGGTATTCCATTTGTGTCTGTTGCGTGAGTGGTGTGAGCGGGAAGGCAAGTGACTTGGTCCAGTTGACCCGAAGCCCTGAGAGTGCCCCAAATCGTACCACTTCTCGAAGTACTGATGACAAGTTATTGTCTGGGTCACGTATGTATAGCAAGGTGTCATCAGCGTACATTGAAACTGTTATTCTGTAACCCGGAAAATCTATTCCTTCTTGTCCGTGGTATTCGCGCAAAGCACAGGCCAGCGGCTACCCCACCAGGGCGTATAGGAGGGGCGAGAGTGGGCACCCCTGCCTTGTGCCTCTGCTGATTGGGAATGAGTCTGTAACCAGGTCCCCTATGCGGAGCCTCGCCCTTGGACCATGATATAGTGCCCCTATCATTTGTTGGAAAGGCCGCCCCAGGCCCATACGCTGCAGCACCTTACGCATGAATGGCCATTCCACGGAGTCAAAGGTTTTCTCCATGTCGAGGAAGACAGCCAGCGCCTTCACATCCGGTCTGACATGTTGGATTACCCCCAAGACAGTGCGTATGTTATAAACTAGGTTCCTGCCCGGGACAAACCCCGCTTTCTCTGGGGCGACCAGTCCGTCCACAAGCAAGGCTAACTGAGTGGCCAGTACTTTGGCGAATAGTTTGGTATCGACATTGAGTAGCGACAGTGGCCTGTACGAACTGCATTCCTCTTGAGGTTTACCCGGCTTCAGTATAGCCACCAGAAGTGCCTCTCTCATGGGGTGCGGCATTTTGCCCTCCTCGCATATATCGTCAAATAGGGTCGACAGGTGTGGGAGCAGTTGATCTTTGAAAGTTTTGTAGAATCCCGCCGTTAAGCCATCCGCTCCTGGTGCGCTGCCCGACTTCATACTAGCTAGTGCTTCTAGTATTTCGTCTTTCTCGATCGGTTGCATCAGAAATTCCCTGTCATGGTCAGCCACTGTAGGAATGTCTATATGACTTAAATAGTCATCTATTTTCTCTTCCATGTCTTCCTCTTTCGAGGAGTACAGTTCCGAGTAATAAGATTTGAAAGTTTCAGCAATTTCTCTCTCGTCTGTGACAGGAGTTCCCGTCGCTGTGTGAACCATAGGTATGTGGTGGCGTGGTCGCATCCCTTTCATAAGGTTAGCTAGCACCGCGCTCGGGCGCTCTCCTTCCCCATACACTCGTGCTGTGGAGTATTTGCTCATGTGGCAAATCTCTCTGTCCGCCTCCTCATGGTACTCTGCTAGCAATGTCTTAATTTCAGCGCTCTCTGCATCATCCTCCTGGAGGCATTGTCTGCGCGCCAATTCTCCTAGCTTCCCCTCTATGTTTGCCAGGTTTCGCCTGATTCCTTTAAGAATGCCCGAGTGTTTTGCTATCGCCACTCCTCAGATATATACCTTAAAGGCTTCCCACACTGTCTGAAAGCTCTCAACCGATCCTGTGTTCTTTTGAAAAAATATGTCTATGGCTTCAGCCAGTTCTCCCTTAAACACTGGGTCTAGCAATGAGTTTGGTGGGAACCTCCAGGTAAACGGTGGAATGAGCTTGCCTGGTAAGTGAATGTCCATGAGGACTGGTGAGTGATCAGACAAGGTTCTAGGCAAGACCCTGCAGTCTCTCACTCGGTTTAGTAAGGAGGAGGAAGTCAACAAGTAATCTATCCTAGTGTGGATATTGTGGAATGCGGAGAAGTGCGTGTACCCTCCCTGTTGTGGATTCCTGGACCGCCATACGTCCCCTAGGTCGAGGCAGGTGATTGCGTTTTGCAGCTCTAGGGCAGCAGCCGCAGGTCTTCGGGTGGGGCCGGAGGATCTGTCTATGGTCGGGTCCATCACTAGATTGAAGTATCCCCCCCCCATAGCATTTGACTCCCATTGTTCAGGCGTTTGATCTTGGCCATGAGTGATTTGTAGAAGTCCGGTGAGTCAAAGTTAGGGCCATATGTATTGACTACTGTCATGTTTGTAAGTGGGCCGGTGAATCTCGATATAATGAATCTCCCATCAGGGTCCGCTTCTAGTGTGTGTGTAGCTGCAGCTTGGATTTCGGGTTAACCGACGTCAAGATCCCCCTAGAGCTAGTGGTGAACCCTGCCACCGAGATGTTGCCCTCCAACCCCCTGCAACGGAGCATGCGATTATGCGTTGGGAGGTGTGTTTCCTGGAGCAAAGCTATGTCGACGTGCTGCCGCTGTACATAGCTAATTACTTTCCTGACTTTGCGGTAGTCATTCAGACCGCGGACATTCCAGGTGAGAATAGTCAATTTAGGAGTGTGTGTAGGTGTATCGTCTAAGTTGGTGTTAGCCATTATGCCTTGAGGGTGTATCGTTAGCGAGCATGTGTGTGGCTGTGTGAGCGATGGAAGTTTTGTGCCATGTCAGATCGTGCAATTTCCCCAACATTACAATGCAAACTTCTGAACAATGTGGTGACTCAGTGACAGAGTGCCCCATAGCTCCCCCGCCCCCCTCCCACAGCCGACCAGCCCCAACTTGGCCCAGCATGTTAACGTCCCCCTCCCAAACAGTAGCCATTATTATCAAACAGTCCAGAAATGGGATCAACAGTGCACATAGCGCGGGGCCAAGGTAGCCAGTTGTGTCAGCCGTTACTCCGGGCAGTGGCTTCCCGGGTGACACCCCTGCTGCTAACGCCCATGAGGGGTGATGCCAGTGCTAGTCATTTAGGCCCAGAAAGGTAGCTAAAGTATGTCTGCAAACTCCCATGCCTCCCAGACGAAGTGCAGCCAGCCAGGGTCAAGGCCCGCGCCATCCCAAATTCCCGCCCCCATACAACAGTCAGTTAGACATGCCGGCTCAGTGTTCGGCGAGGGAGTGCTAAACGTAAACAGTCTCACCAATGTCTCTGCATCTCTGGATTCTTTATATCTGCTCTCAGAAATGTAGACCGGAACAGCCCAGTATTCGATGTGATCCATATTGCCATGTCTGGGCATTAGGCCGCGGCGAAGCATTCCGTCAGCAGTGAGTTGTCTCATTAGTAGCTAATCTCCTATTGGTGCAGTCTTTCTAGTCCTGATTGTCCAGCGGACCACCTGAGTCCTCCTCGCCATTCTGATTCCTAGGGCTGCCTCTGCGTTCTTTTGACCAAACTTTCAGTGCCTTGTGCAGGTCTTTAGGATCCGTGAAAATGTGAGAGTGGCCTTGTCTATTTATTCTTAATTTCGCAGGATAGAGCATAGCATAATCCAAGCCTAGGTCGCGGAGCTGTCTCTAATACGGGGCAAAATGTCTGCGTTCTTCTTGTACCTTCGCGGTGAAGTCCGGGTATAGAGAGATGTCGGAGCCCTCGTATTGCAGCGTCCCCTTCTCACAGGCCGTGCGCAAGGCCGCGTCTCTATCTCTGTAATTTAGGAGTTTTGCTATGATCAGCCTCAGGGGCGCTCCCGGCTTCGGGCGCGGGCCTAGTGTCCGGTGTGCTCGCTCCACCACGAACATCGGCGAGAACACCTCCGCTCCCAGCAGCGTCGTCAGCAGCTTTTCGACGAAGAGCTCCATTTTGCCTGCTTGTGTGGTCTCCGGAACTCCCGTGATCCGTTTGTTCGATCTTCGAGAGCGGGCCTCCAAGTCTTCTGACTTCTCTTGTATGACTTGCAGAATTTTATCATGTTGCTTTTGAAATTTATCCTGTTCCGTTTGCGCTTCTTCGACCTCAGTTATGCGCCTCTCCGCCATGTCTATTCTCTCTGCATGCTTGTCGACTCTCTGTCATGCGGTCCCTGCGGTATGATAAGGCGTCTATTTTGGAGCCTAACGACGCTATGCTCTCTTGGAGGCCTTTTTCCATCGACACTAGCAGTGTTTTGATGTCAGCTCCTTTCGCCTGTGAGTCCGACTCCATTGTCTGCGTCTCCGGAGCTCTGGTGCGGCGCTGTTCAAATGGCAACTTGGTTTGGGTCTTGTCGCCCTTGCCCATTTTGATCACTGGAACCCGGGGGAGCACCTCCACGCACTTTCGCTATGTCTTGGCGATGAATCACGGTAAAGTTGCGTCTTCTGCTCTCCCCGCTTGCATCCGCCGCTTTACCGGACTCCACGCCAACCCCTTCTCCGGAGGGAAGGGCACTGGACTATCGATCTCCTTATGTTGCCCACGGTACAGTTAACGCTCTTCTGGCCTTCAACCCCGTCTCACCACCTGGTCAGAATCCTCGTCTGCTATTCCTGACTGTGGAGGTAGGTCACTTCCTCCGCTCGTGGACGAGCGTGTCCAGCAAAGGTCACCGTGGTGCGGCACTGATGGCTGTGGAAACCACATCAGGAGGGTTCGCCTAACCTCCACCAGTGTTCGAACCCCAGCGGGGCTGGTAGTCTCTCTCCCTGTGTCAGGCGATGTAGTCGGGGGCTCTTCAAGCTTTCCTGTCGTGGGCCTTACCGAGTTGGTTGCAGTCTCAGGGCATCTGGGCAGCCGGTCCTCTGGACTCCCACGTAGCGTCTCCTGGGTGGGCCAGGTATGGGCTCTTCCAGCCGATGTGCGGGCCCGTTCCGCAGGGGGGGGGCGCGGTGTCTTTCCGGTCTTTTTCACGGCCCTCCGCTCCCCACCGGTCCTACGTCGCCACGGCTGGCCGCATGCCCGCTCACGCACAGCGGCCGCCGCGTCTACTCGAGGCCGGGGACTAGCGGCCTAGGTTGCAGGCTGTCTCTCCTCCGCCGCGCGGGTCACCGCCGCTCGCAGCGGCTCCGCTCTTCTGGGTTTTGGTGGCGGAGGTTCCGGGTGCTATGTGGCTACATCTGAGACCCAATTTGGCCTTCACCAGCAGGATATTTTCATGAATTTTCAGGGCGTTAGTGCGGAGCGTCTTTATCACGCGTCCGCCATCGGCTGTGGCTAGCTCCGCCCCCCCTTCATAATGAACGTATGCGGAGGGATGCTATGCGGAAAGAAAATTGCGGATTAATGATTGTTTACCCTCCCCGGTAAGTACATTTGTGGCACGGCGGCCCACATCTCCAGCAACATACTCATATTTTTTCACCACACATTTGAAAAATGCAGAGGTCTCTCTCATTGATGGCCAGCACCGACATACACTTTTTGACACACCTCTCGCCACAAGTTCTAGAATTGCGAACTTTAGACCTGGGGAGCTACATTCGAATCTCTGCATCAGCTCAACATCCTGTGATTCCAGGCAAATCGCTTTGTCTCCCTGTGCCTACCACAAATGAATGTGTTCGTCTGTAATGTAAATTGTGCTTATGCCATGTTGTTGAGTTTGCGCTATATAATATTGCAAGGAAAAATAAAGTAGGGAAACTCCAGTTCACACACTACTGAACGCGCACTCTTAAGTGCATCAGCAGTGCACTGTGAGTCGGAGCGTTTCACAAGCCTGTCACAGATAAGAAATGCTATCAAAACTAAATCTTACAAAACAATATACTCCTGGCCGGCAGCAATTCATACCCGGACAACGACGGGACGGGCTGCTAGTTAGTTATAAAGAGATTGTTTGAGAGACTACTAGCCTTTTTTAGGTGGCTTGTACACTTATTATTCACATTAAATGGAGGCTTTAGAGTGCTATTGTCTGAGCTTCCATCCACAAAGGACACCATGATGGTGTGCTCGGCGATATTGGGTACATAGTTAACCTCCCCCATCCTCCCCTCACAGTCGCGTCTTAGATTGTCCTGTGTTGGGGGTTTTATATTAGTGGTACAATTACTGACACCCACCCTTGAGTGTGGAGCGATGGGTGGATGGACTTTGAGAGCGTTAGGCAATTTGATCTAATTAGATACATATGGGGCCATAGGCATTTCACTATTGAGTCAATCTACCCCCTCCAATCCTGTGAATGCAGCAAATCGATTTGAAGTGGGGATGTTAAAAATTGAGCCCCCCATGGAATTCTGATAAGGATTCATTGGCCTAGGTTGTTGGGGGTAATAAGGATCTAGGATAGAAATAGCTCAGATCATGTATCTTAATCCCCACCCCTCCGGTCTCATGGTACCAATCATTAAGATATGGAATTACCCTGCGGTCCCTAAAATTGATTATTATAACATCGCCCTCAATGTCTTTGGGCCTCTGTCCTACCCATCTAAGCCTTCTCACGTGCAGGATTTCCCCGTTGATGTTAGGGGGTAGTGGTCTGTTGTTCCTTAACCAGTAAATAACTTTGTTTTTAAGTTCAAGGTATCCTTCTGTTTTCCCTGTTTTTAATTCGGGGACCCTAGTCAATACCGCGACATAGGGGCCGCTTCTGGTGGCAGGTCTATTTGTAGATTGGGGCCATTATTTTTCCTGATATTTGAGTTCACCCCGCCAATGTTTCCCTGTGTTGCCTCTGGTCTGTTTCCGTGTCCCATGGGTCCATCTGTCCTAGATGTGTTTGGGCCACTGCTTATCTTCAAAGGAATCGATGTTTTATCGGATAATATATGTGTGGGGTCTAGTGTTTTATTTGCCTTGCTTGCATTATGCGTCATAGGATCTACTGTTGGAATTTTTGTACTTTTATCGACTGATAAATCCTTTAGTAGAACTGTATTTGATTTGAAAGCAGCTTCTATAGTCCCCAGTTGGTCGGCTATCCTTTTGACTCTTTCGACCAATGGAAGGAGTAATGACTTCACTAGCACTTCGATGTTTCCCATTAGTTCTTGGGTTGGGGGACAGGTCGCAGGAGTCTGAACTAAGGGAGTGTTCCCTGTCCCTATGATGTGGTTTATTGGTGGGTGTGGGGAAGTCTTGGATAGTTTAGCCAGCCTACCCCCGTGTCTGTTCCCCACTCTTTTTCTCTTTAAAGTGTACCCTTTGGGTTGTATTGGGGCCCGCTGTTTGTTTATTGCATTGGACTTTGAAGAGATCTGTACCAAGGATTCTTCCGAAATTATTTCAAGTACAGGATCTAAACTGGAATCCTTGTTGCTATATAACCTGCTAAACTCAGATAACGCTGTATTGTTTTTTAGACAGGGGGGGGGTACTAATATCACTATGTGGGGATATTTCGTTACCAGGGGTCGCCGTCGGGGTGGTCGCTTGTTGGAGGGGTCCCAATGATTAGCGTTTGTTTTGAAATTCAGTTGAAAGGCGGCGCTCAGTGATGGCAATCTCGTGCTCCAGCATAGGAGCCGCCCGGGTGATGAACTGATCAAGGGTCCCCCTCACTGACCCCCCCCCCACCCCCCCCCCACTAGGGATTTCCTTCCCTTGGCATCCCTTGGTGTCATGCTCCGCAAATGTATGTGCTCAATTACAATGTAGCCTTGGGTGCAATGATAAATAGGACAATACCAAAAGCAATGGGGCAATAGTCCATATAGTTATAAAACTAAAGATCAAGCTACCTTTGGATACGAAGTCCCAAGTTGCTTGTGGGGGGAAAAGGGTATAGCCCTGCCCGGCCCCTTCTGGCCTCCGAGGGCCACAGAGGGCCCGGGCTTAGCCTGGCGGCTGCCCGCACGCGTCCCGCGACGCAGGGGCTATCCTTTTCTTTTAAGAGCCTCCGGGCGCAGATTAGACAGGTGCGGCTTCCTGCCGCGAGTGTTCCTGGGAGATGGAGTCCCCCCCCTCTCTGTGACCGCACCAGGTGACTAGAGGCTGCGGCGGCGGGGGGACACAAATACCAGGTGCAGGGAGCCAAGAGCAAGCAGGTAGGTGCAGTGATGCAGGAAATACGGGCAGCATAGAGAACAAAGAAGCAGTAGCTGCGTGCGTGTAAGGAGATCAAGGCAAAGCACTACCAATGATTCTAATAAAAAGCCCGCTCCCCAGTGGCTGTGCTTTTGTTTTAAGCGCCTCCGGGCGCCGATTAGACAGGTGCAGCGTCCTGCCGCGAGTCTTCCTGGGAGATGGAGTCCCCCCCTCTCTGCGGCCACGCCAGGTGACTAGAGGCGTTACAAAAAGGGGGTTGAACCCATGCAGTCGTGGGGACCTGGGCGGTATGTGGTACATGTAAGAACGGGGTCCCCGCAAGGAAAGTGTGTTGTATCCTACACACACTAACACTATTGGAAACTAACAGACAAGGATACAAAAGAATTCACAGGTGTTGTATTTTATTTCGCAACACCAGGTTTTGCCCACAATTGGGTTACTTTATATTGAATAAATAGCCCCAAACAGGGAAAGGAAAGGAAGGAGGGGAAGGGGTAGTGCTCGAAGGAGTGTAAAGTAAAAAAGAATAGACACAGTCAAGAAATCATGTGATAAATACAAATATTCAAAGGAATTTGCAACAGTTCAGATTCACAAGCCCAAAATCAAGGCATCAATTATTAAACTGTTAACTAATGACATTTCAACGGTCACATGATAAGATTAACAGTGGTTGAGGGCATGTGCCGGAAGTCCAAAAAGAAAGCAGTCGACGTTTCGACCCCTATCTGTAGGCTACATTAAGTCCTTTGGCGGGGTCTTCATCAGGACATATACGGGAGGGAGGTGAAATGGGGCAGTCCTATCTGAAAAATTAAGAAAAAAGGGGTGGGGGGTGGATTAGAATTCTAAGTAGTAAATTTAATTACATCCATTTAGTTTAGCAGTGTTACATTCATAATAATTACCATGGAGTCATGGCCTGGCTAGGCTCTAGACGTAGGAATTTTAGTCAACCACGCAGAACGTCGTAGTCGGTCTGAGCGAATTTATTGCGCGAAACTACAGAGGAAAGGAAAAACATACAACCAGTTGAGTGGTTATTTGTCAATGAGCGTTGGCTGCTCAATTAAAAATGGAAGTGGAACTTACAAAAACTTCACCCATCCAGCCGAATGGTGAGTTTAGTGTCGCCCCACAGGGGGCATTGGCCGTATACAGTTGTCTGGACAAGGGTGCAACTAATGTACATGAACTGTGGATTAAAAGAAGTCCAAAATCAGCTTAAAGGATTTTGTACTCAAAGTAAGTGGCCGATATGTGGCCTATAGTCACATAAAAGGTTAAGAAGGCCAGTATGACATCAAAGGCATAAGGCCACTCACTATCTATAAGCAGTAAACACAGTTACTTACATAACTTGATGACCAGTGGGGTCTAAGGCACCAGGCCCTTAAATACTGGTGATCGCTGAAAAATATATAAAGACACAGGGCTCCATTATTAGCTTACCAAAATGTAATATGTACGTACCAGTCGTGTAAGAAAGGCACAATAACAATATGTACCTCCGAGTTAAAAGCGAGGGGGAGAAACGTTCATCGTTATGGCCAGTCAGTACTTAGTGGTGCAGACAGGCTGGGGACGTCCGTTACCCAATCGTCCCAGGGAAACAAATGCAGCGAGAGACGGGCAGCCGTTCCGTCAAACACAGGGGAAAATCAATCCTACGGAAATAAATGTGGATGCCCGTCAGGGGTCCGAGATATCTATTAACCCTGGAGTACTTCCCAAGGTTCATGGCCACTCACCGAAACCCTAAAGGGGCCGCTGTGTTCGATGCCGGTCCACGAAAAACTCTGCAGCCTCGCTACGCGGAGTTTGGGGGCGGAGTTAGTTAAAACGTCCCAAAAGAGGAAAGTGAAGAGTTACTTAGTAGCTGCAGCAGTCCATGAAGCTATCATGATGCGAAAGCAGTGCGGGGGACCCTGTCTACTAGAAATTCCATACATTACCAGATCGATGATAAATACAAAATTAGAGGAAATTGTGAAATGTTTGAAAAACCACATTACATGGAACAAGATATAAACCATCTTAAGGGGGAATGCAATGTGTCACAAATAAATTGTACTCGTGCAACACTCTCACAGGAGGTTGTAAACGAGTTTACATATCAAGATAGATGATATCACTCGATTTCACAAATGAACTGAAGAAAAAGGTCTAATCAAGAAAAAACCTCTAATGCAAAAGACAATGTTTGTTAATGTCCGCGCAACTCTCTGACAAGAGGTTGTAAGCGAGTAACGTTACATCTAGCATAATGAACCACGGGTAAATTCTGAAAAATTCAAGGGCATTCGGGAACTATGACAGCCGTGCAGGAAGCGGAGTCTTGTGCACTTCTCCAACATGAGAGTGAAACGAGTATCAATAATGATCTGCATATTAGGTGTAGATAGTTGTTTACATTAACCCAATGCCGCCAGTTGTGCCAAACTTCTGTCCTGTTCGTTAAGGCCATTTTTAATCGAGTCTAGAAGGGACATCCATTTGGATTCACGTGTATTTAATACTGTCAACACGTTACCACCTCTTCTGCCCAGGGTTACCTTTTCGATTACAAACCACCTTAAGTCAGATACTGCATGCCCTGCTTTTTGCCAATGTTCCACCAAAGGGGCCCCTACCACTTTACAACGTAGTCTACTACTGTGGGAAGAAATACGGGACTTGATTTTCTGTTGTGTTTGTCCCACGTAAACATGGCTACATGGGCATTTGACAATGTAAATAACACAGGTTGAGTTGCAATTTGTGTACTGTTTCAAGTTGTAGGTGCGTCCCCCCATGGTCAAAAGTCTTTGTCTGAATTGTGGTGTCACATGCGATGCACGTGCCACATCTATGGTGTACTACTAATGGAGGCAGATTCCACATGGTCGTAAGAGTAGGTTGGCTCACTGGTTCCAGGTAAGAGTGAACCACCATGTCCCGTATATTTTTAGCCCTCTTGAAAGAATGGAGGGGAAGATGCGCTTGCTCAATCTCATCTGCGACCAGAGACCAATTCTTATTGATAATGTTTTTGATTTCATTACTCCGTGTCGAGAAAGTGGTGACGCAGATCATCCTATCTGTCCCTCGTTGGTTGGTAATTTCTGGGTTCAACAGATCATCGCGTGGGTTATACCAAGCCCGTTTCCTGGCTCGTTTCACCATCCTGACCGGATACCCTCGGGAGGTAAGGCGCTCACTTAATACCTCGGATTCCTGAATGTAATTGGCTCGGTGGAGCAATTTCTCCTGATTCTAAGAAATTGCCCGACCGGTAGATTGTCTTTGAGGCCTCTGGGATGATGACTCCCATACTGCAATAAAGAGTTGCGCTCAGTTGGTTTCCTATATAGGGTGGTTTGTAAACGGTCTTCATCCACATAGATGGAGATACCCAAGAAGGGGATTGCCTCGTTGCTGGAATCCATCGTGAATTGGATATGGGGTTTTTTGGAGTTGAGCCAAACGTGTAATTCTTGCAGTTGTTCTTTGCTACCATCCCAGATGCACAGAACATCATCTATGTATCTGACCCACAAGGTCAATCTGCTCTCAAAAGGATTGTCAGTGGAGAAAATGTTTTGCTGTCCGAAGTGGTCCATAAATATGACGGCCAGATTCGGAGCAAAGGTAGCCCCCATGGCTACCCCCTTCGTCTGCAGGTAGAAATCTTCTTGAAAGATAAAGAAGTTCTGCCTCATGGCAATACTCAGCAACTCGATTATAAAGTCCGTCGGGACTGGTACAGGAGCCGGTCGCTTATCTAAAGCTTCTCGCATCACTTCCAAAGCGTCCAGTTGAGGTATACTAGTATAGAGCGAAACAATATCGCACGTCACCAGCAGTTGATTCTCTGGGTTGAATGGTCTTTCATCTATTAGATTGATAGTCTGGGTGGTATCACGAAGGTAAGCCTTGGTGTTGAGAGCAATAGGCTTTAGGAAGAAATCAACATATTTACACAGGGGTTCTAACATAGACCCGCAACCCAACACGATAGGACGTCCAGGGGGGCTGTCCAGATTCTTGTGCACCTTCGGTAAGGTGTATATAGTTGCCAATCTTGGAAATTTTTGATTAAGGAACTTAAATTCAGACTCGCTTAGGAAACCAGCATCCAATCCTTTCTGTGTGACTGCCAAGATGGTAAGTGCCAGTTCACGTGAAGGATCACTTGGTAGTTGTCGGTAGCTGACTCCATCTGACAATTGTCTATAGATCTCATCCTTGTATTTACATAGGTCTTGTACCACAATTGCCCCGCCTTTGTGGGCGGGCTTGATGACAACCTCTTTGTTGGTAGATAAACCAGTTCACACCTTTTTCTCTGTTTTACTTAGATTCAGTCTGACAAATTTACATTGGTCAAGCACTTGGTCTACTGCGGAGGTGACAATTTCTTCAAAAGCCAAAATCTTATGGCTCATGGCATAAGTGGGTGGGAAGAAGGTAGAAGGTTCTCTAAGCCCAGTGATCGATCTTTGTCTATTCTTTTTGACTTTACACTCCTTCGAGCACTACCCCTTTCCCTCCTTCCTTTCCTTTCCCTGTTTGGGGCTATTTATTCAATATGAAGTAACCCAATTGTGGGCAAAACCTGGTGTTGCGAAATAAAATACAACACCTGTGAATTCTTTTGTATCCTTGTCTGTTAGTTTCCAATAGTGTTAGTTTGTGTAGGATACAACACGCTTTCCTTGCGGGGACCCCGTTCTTACAGGTGACTTGAGGCTGCGGCGGCGGGGGGAGACAAATGCCAGGTGCAGGGAGGCAAGAGCAAGCAGGTAGGTGCAGGGACGCAGGAAATACAGGCAGCGTCAAGAACAAAGAAGCAGTAGCTGCGTGCGTGTAAGGAGATCAAGGCAAAGCACTCCCGATGATTCTAGCTGCAGCAATTCCGTTGGCTAATTCCACGTTATATGTTGGCTCTTTCTCAATGTCACTAAGAAAGACATCGCCAGGAATACCTTCAGGCCCCAGGGCTTTATTCCTAACGATAGAGTTAATGCTGTACCTAATTTCAGCTAAGGAGAAGAGCCCGCTAGTCTGGGGACAAGTGTAATCTGGAATGGGGCCTCACTGGCAAACTCCCTTGGTCCAGTTTATAGTGCGGAGAAATGATCATACCAGGTAGCAATGGCAATGTTGTTATTGGGCAGCCTATGTCTTTCTGCGTCTCCCCTGGTGACTAAGAGTCAGAACCGTTGGGGGTCAGTGCTATAACGAGAGTCACTTATTTGCAGCCATCAATTTGCTTCCCATTCCTTTTTTGCTCTAAACAAAGCTATCTTATAGGATCTCCTAGTTTCTCTCAATTCAACCACATTATTTTCTCTAATTGCAGTAGCCAATTTTGATCTATGGCTCCTACGCTCCTGGTTAAACCAGGAGAACTGTGGCCTGGTATTCTTGCAGGTGCCCTTGGGATGTTGCGACATTCTTAAATAAGAGGCCAACTGGTTAAAAAGGTAAGAATGACAGGTCGCATTCTTAGCCAAACCACCCTGGTGCTCAAATAATTTATATCTCTCTCTGGTGCTCTCTAGATTACATTTGATTGCTTCTAATTTATCAGTATCCATAGCTACACGTGCCCATTTTAGATGCCTGTTATCATTAGTTGGACATACCTATCTAGTTGTAAAAATAACATTTAGGAGGCTAGATCGTTTGGCCCAGGGTGATGTCAAGTCGAGCTCAAGGGGGTTGTGGTCACTGTCTATGGTAGACCCCACTGCCATATCAATCACTCCAGGCCACAGTCTCAGATCTAACGAGTTCTAGTCTATACAGCTCATATTGATGGTTCTATTGTAGGTATTTGCCCCCTTTTTATCAGATTTAGGACATACTCATGAGTTAAGACATCAGACTGCAGTGCCGTTTGAATCCATTTTTAATAGGTGGCAGATCAATGTGGGGGGGGGGGGGGTAACGAACACAGCTCATCTTCCTTACCAGTTTCACTTTAGTCCTCCTTATCTAAGGGTGCAAAGGTTAGTGATTAGTGGCTATGATTAGTGGGGACTGAGTGACCCTATTTTCAAGGCAATCTTCCATCACGTGATGAGTGGGTGAAATGCAGACAGTTTTGGTTCCTCTGGCATAGACATTAAAAAGGTCTACCCCAGGCCATTCCTACCCCTAATTTGGAACGCTAGAATATCAGGGCTGTTGATCTTAAGCTCTCGAATAGTGCATAGAAGCGCAATTGTACCCAAATCAGCAATCCCCCAGCAGGTCGACCTGGTTTGCTGGTAATTGCTGGGCGATGGAACATGATATAGCTGGGAATGAAAACCGGGGAAGTAGACTAGTTTTCCTGGAGGATAAAGATATCTTATTGTTCGATATATTGGATCCAGTGCGCAAGGGACACCTTTGACCTCACCCCAGCCAAATTCCCTGATAGTAGACTGAGCTTTGTGGGCAGTCCTTGATCAGCTAGATGAAGAGGCTGATTTCCATCCACGATGTACCTTATTTGCATTTCTGCCGGAAATACTGCTGGAAGCAGAATCCTCCCATTAGATCTATCGTTGATGGTCCCCTGCTGTTCAGGAATCCCAAGGCAAATGGGCAGTGAGATTATTGTCCGTAAATGGCAGTGCACTACCAAAGCATACTTTAGTAATATATTTATGAAAAGTGAGTTTTTAAACATGATCTTGGAATTATTACTGTTCCTGCACAGATGACAGTTCTGTTAGTGAACTAAGGGCCAGATGTACGACCATTCCATTTTGTGAGTTGCAAATTGCAACTTTTTTGAATACCTCTGCTCATCTCATACTCTCACCAGCCAGTCGCACATCGGCATGTAGCGCCTCGAGGAGGGAAACCCTCTTTAAACTAGTGTATTATTGATACTACACACCCGCCTGTCTGGCTAGGTGGAAGAGGGAAAGCGACAATAGGTGCTAGCATCATTGCGGTCACTCTGGTACACTCTCCCATTTGCTGTGGCACTGCCCCAAACTGCACCGCTACTAGTCAGAGGAGCTCACAGACTTTGACTAAATGTTTGACCCTGAGTTACCCCGTTTCCCCAGTTATATTTTATTGGGGCTACCTAAGGCATTAACATACCCACTATGTTCCCCTTAGGGGAGGCCATCGCCCTGGCATTGTACACAGCGAAACAAGTCCTGCTATCAAGATGGGGAACTCATACCACACCCACACATACCGAATGGATACACAAACTCTAAGATTTGTTAAGCATGGCAGTTATTAATCAATCCCTACCCAGGTTCGAGAAAACGGTGGGGCCTTGTTTAAAATACTTATCCAACAACGTTTGGGAACTCTCTTGTCTAATATACAGGTCCTGCGCCTCACAGCTGGTATGCAGACTGACACCTAAATTGTTCTATGGTGGGGACTGGGACAGACACTGACAGCGCATTCCTACGCAAGTGCATGGCATGTTTTGTTTATTGAGTTGCTTTGATAATCTCTTGTTATAAAATACAACTATTATCTTTCTCCCTCCTACTCCTTCATTGACCCCCTTCTTCGCTGGCCATTGGATGTAGGCAAATGATTTTGCACCCTTTTTCCTTAAAATAATAAAAATTGATACAACCTTAAAAGTAGAAATACTTTTCAAATGCAGTAGAAAGTGTTTTGCAAGGCAGTAAACAATGCTTTACAGTAATTGAAATACTTTAGGGATATCAATTTAGAACAGTCAAACTTTTCAATAGAAATAGATAGACTTTTGTATGCAATAGGATAAGAAATGTAATGAAGTCCTAGCGGAGAACAGTTTTATGACTTCATAGGTAAGTATGCAACTTACTCTTCCAGTTTTCGAGGGTTTAGACCAACACTGGGGCAGGGTCAGTGTAAGGGAAGTACTGCACCACCAGCAGCACTGGGGGACGGCCAGGTGCAGTGGTCAACAAGCCCAATGTTAGTCAAAGGAGACTGGGGGCACCCAAAGAGATGTGGGAGTCGGTATCTACGCACCGGCAATGATATTTACGCTTCAATCTGCTCAGCTTAATGAAGATGGATGCAATTCAGTAGACCAGCAACACATTACTGTTGCAGTTGTCGTTAGCAAGTTACTGTAGATCGGAGGGAAGCCCTGCCCACCCAGCAGTCATGGGAAGGAGATGTGCAGGGGATGGAGAAGTTCTGCCGGTGTTGGACCATCACAGAGAGGCAGTGGTTGTGCAGGCTGTATAGGAGGAGGCCTACATGGCCATTTGCAGGAGGGTATGTGCTCTCTGGAAGACAGCTGTGAAAAGCTTGGGTCGAGAGGATCCCTCTAGATCGTGTAAGCTGTCCAGCTGTGGTGCTTGCTTCGGGCAGAGCAGAGTCGTGTCGGCACAAGTGCTGGTCCTCTACCACTGTGGTCTTGGGGTTCTTTTTGCAGGAGTGAGTTGTGTTGATACAAGTGTTGGTTCTCAACTGCTGCAGTTCCTGTACCGGCGGGCTCCAGGGACTAGAGCCTCTAGCCCAAAGGGAGGTTCTTGGTGGTTGGGTGAAGGCTAAAAAGTCTCCGGAGTTTCTTGGAGGCCTTGCATGGTTTCTGGAGGGTCAGCAGGTCCAGTTGTCGAACCAATTGCAGGTGATGGGGTTCTTGCTGAGTTCTGTCTGCAGGGTTCAGTTCCTAGTCCGGCAGCGGTCCCCTTCCATCTTCTTCTTTGGTCCGTCAAATCTGAGGATCAAGGTTCAGGGATCCCCCTAAACAAGGATTTTAGGGGTGTTACAGGTACTGGCAGATAGTAGAGACAATTGGCTACTTTGCGTTTATGGTGAATACACCCATTATATGTCCCCTACCCTGATTGGTCAAAATCCTTCCATTCAAGATGGAGGATTTTCTAAGGAGGAGGTCACTTCAGCTCGGTCCTGGCTGAGAGGGGACACACCTCTCCAGACTACAAATTTTTCAGCCGACCCTGCCACCAAAAGAGGGGCTTGGTCAGGGGAGCATCTCCACTGGCTGGAGAGGTCCTGGCTTGCATTACGTAGCCTATGAGGCCCACCGCTCTGAAAGCTATTCTTGCTAGAGGGTAAGCATGAAGCACCTCCACCCAAGAAGGCTTGGTTTCATATTCACCAGAGCACAAAGGCTCTCACCTCAGGAGGTCAGAAACATGTCTGTGTGTGGTAGGCTGGTGCAGACCAGTCAGCTGACAATTAGTGTGTTGGGCGTGTTTCAGAGGCCATCTCTAAGATGCCCTCTGAGTGCATTTTACAATAAGTCCTCCAACACTGGCATCAATGTGGGTTTGAGAAGTTTGATTCCAAACTTCTCAGCTTTCAGTGAAGCCATCAGAAAGCTGTCGAGTTTGTAATGACAAACTCCCAGCTCATGTACTCAATTTGGCTTCACTGCCCTTACAATGTCTAAGAATGGACTTAAGACACTGTAGGGGCATATTGCTCATGCAGCTATGCACGCACCTGTGGTTTAGTGTACCCTGCCTTAGGGCTGTGAGGCCTGCTAAAGGGGTGAATTATATATGCCATAAGCAGTGTCTGTGAACATAGCACACAGGGATGTGTGCCATGTCAACTCTTCAGTTTTGTCTGTACCAAAGCCTTACAGTCTCCAATGTCGTGTGTATGTGTTAGATGAGGCGTCTCTGAGGCTGGCACAATACATGCTGCAGCCCTTGGAGATCCTCTCTGGTCACAAGGCTCTTGGTACCAGTGGTACCTTTTACAAGGCACTTGCACGTAGGCCAGAGGTGGGCCAGTTGTGGAAACAAGGATACCATTTTGGGAAATAACACAGGCCCTGGGAACCTGGGTGGCAGGGACCCAGGGCACATTCAGTCAAAGTGCATCAGAAATCAGGCAAAAAGTTGTTAGGGGGTGGTTACGGTAACAGAAACCCACTTTCCTACAGATAGGAATACTCCAGCTCAAACAGTCAAGCTAGCTCTTCGTTGAACCTGAACACAAGCAAAACAAGACTGGTTTCGCTCTGATTGTAAGTAAGTAATATCTTTATTTGCGTGATTACTTACAACAATTTCAACATCAATATCAAATTGTGGCTCTTCAGGTAGGTGTAGCTTAGTTTCAGTGGCACTGTGAGCACAGGACCCAAGTCTGGGCATACCCTAGGCCTCTTGGGACATTGCATGAAACTCACAAAAGGTGATGGGCTGATGGTTGTAATAAGTCTAACCACTGGCAAATAAACTGTTAAACCAGGTTCGCTCTGAACCGGAACACAAACATCCCAAGACCAGCTTCACCCCTGTTGGCTTGGCAGTTTGGGCTGGACTGGTTCTATTAGAGCAGGACCAAGACTGATTTGCAAATAGCTGGGTCTAATCTGAGCTGGAATGGTGGGCAAAAAAACAATGGGTTGGAATACTACCCTGAGCAATTGACATTGGTGAGACATATTGCAAGCATCCTCCCATCACTTTTTGAGTGTTTTATTAGTATGCAGATCTATGCTAAGGGTCCAACAACGTAAAAATGTGGCACAAAACAAACAAATGTTCTAAGCAATGTTATCACTGCCAGAATCATTTTAGATGCTGACACACTCAGCAAAAGTCTCAGAACATGCTGTTAATTTGCCATGTAACTCACATTTATCTCAAGTCTTGAGCTATTCTTTACAGTGAGAGGGTTTTAATCCTTGCTCCACATCGCAAAGCAGGTGTAGGCAGCTTGGTTGTTACATGCCAATGTCTCATGTAAAATTTAGATTTTACCATGTTCTTGCGTGAGCTCATGGGTGTGCAGGATTCATAAAATTACGCACAGATCTTACTGTGACTATTAAGTGCTGTTGAGTCCAATTCACCTGTTAATAGTGTGAATCCCCACCCCAGAAGAGAAACTTGCAATAATGAATAAACTGCAAACAGCAGAAACTTGCTGTTGGAACTTGTCGCAAGATGTAACGATGGTACCTTTTACTGGGATTAAGAGAACTGCATTAAATTAACATAACATCATCCAAAAGAGCTTATTGGGACCATAACAAATGGGAATGCTCTATTTTTGGATGATCCTGCTATAAAGTTAGGAGTTAAACAGTTCAAAAATAACATATTGCCCTGATTAAGTTCCAAGTAAGGAACTAAATGCGTAAAGGAATTACTTGGCCTCTGCCAGCAATAGTTGTAATTGTTTTTTTCTTCAATAAAATATTTTATCTTTTGCAAGAAGAAAAGACCGGCCGAGTTCTTGCACCTCGAAATTGTGGAATCCAGTAAAAGGAATACTTCAGTGAACTTTGTTTGAATAGGTGTTCTTTCAGGTTTGTGTCTTCCAAATTTGGAATTTTACTTTGGACAACTTGGGTCACTGAGGTGACGACTTAGAACAGTTAAGCATCAAATATAAAATATATGGACTCTTGCATGTGGCATGTTGCTGCGTGCTGTCGTCTTTGTTTGTTTTTGTATGTGAGACCGTTAGCCTATGCTTGCTTAGCCTATCTGGGCCCCTATCTGCTCCTGACATTTGATGACTCAAGATCGTCATACAGGGCAGGATGAGGATGGAAAATGAGCATCACATTAGGAGCCCTTGTATGGTTCCTTTCTCAAGAGTTATCTAGGGTGTTTTACTGTTTTTACGTTTCCTAAGGCAAAGCACATTGGGATAATGTTGTGTGCAATAATTACCTAGAAATGTCTTCAGATTTGATGAGAATGTTCTATACATACCAACATTTTGAAATTTGAAAAAGGAACATTAAAAAAGGGACTTAATTCAACCCATTGATGTAAATTGAAGTTAAGCAAATGCTACAAGGTGAATTAACCCCAAAAAAAGTATGACACTCCTGACTAATGCGACAGGTATGTGCTCAAGAAAGTAATCCTATTCGTGATTGGAAGATGAACAGATTTTTATAAGGGTAATATGGGTTTGGAAAGACATAGCTGCCAAGGTTTCAGATTGCTTAAGTGTGACATGTTGATAGTTTCAATGTACTTATGAGTGACATTCAACGACTATGAGTGACACTTTCTAGCGACCAAAATCATGCAATGATATCCATGGAAATGGACAAATATCAGAGCTAACACTCATTTGACCAATGGGAAACTCAAACTCTGCAGCAGGTGCGTTTAATTCCATTATTTCTAAATAATCTCCACCCTAACCTCAGTGCCAGGTGCTGTTGAACCACAAGTTATAAAGGGATCTCTGTCACAAAAGTAGCAACCCACTGAGCTATGCACATAAAATACAGTGTAAATGATGGCAGACTATCTTTGCAGCAGGCATTTTAACCCTCTGTGTTGCTTTATGGTGAAAGTAAAAACTGCCAGTAGACAGAGCTCCGACCTCTTTCCAGTGGAAACATTAATCTACAGGCATTTTCCCTCGAGGTGCACAAAGGGAATGTGTACCAAGTTGCCAGCCACTATGCCCTGCTGGAGGCCACCCAACCCCCCCTTCTTGTAACATTTTAAATGTGAGCTGCGGGTCGGTTATTAGTTATTTGCTTCTTACTGGAGTCTCCTAAATCAGAATAATCCAATCACTGTGAAAGAGAGGAGCTGCTGGTGTGTCATTGCGGAGATATTTAGCCTTTCTTTTCTCATGAGTCAGAGAGCAAGCCATGTTGCACTGCCTAGGCCTCTGGCACCTGCTCTCACTGCGATACTCACGCTAGTGTGGAGAGTACGGGGCATGGTCGAGGTCAGGAGGAAGTGAGCAGGTGCTCGATTCGCAAACACTGGCTTCCTTCCTTAACTCTGGGCCAGGTTAGGCGCGCGGATGGACAATAGCAATTAACAAACTCTTACTCCTGGGGGCCCGGCGGGCGTGCAGGAAACTAAACATCCTGCTACCGCATCATGCGCCGGACGGGTAGCTGCAAACGACTGAACTGAATACCGGATACAGCTCCTAACCAAAATACCAAACACAGTATGTGTCGGCTCAATGGGGAAAAGACAATAACCGGAGGGGGGCTGCGAGCGACCTGCCTCAGAGAGGTGCCACCAGCGCCTGGCTGAATCCGGAGCGCCAAATAAGAGGTCACTGACTGGGGGTGTCGCCTGTTCAAAGTTGCAAAAACACTTGCATGCCAACCCCCAGATAAGCACGGCTACATGACGCAGTCTAGTCAGCTGTAGAAAGTTCACACAGCCAGGCCAGAGGGGCTTCAGCCGCTGCTAATGCATAGTTGAACCCAACCCCACTGCGGCAAAAAGTACGCTAGAGAGGAAATGGGTCTGTCAGTCTCAGTAACTCCATTCTGGCAGAGATCTTTTTGGCAGCAGCATATCAGTGGGTACGCTGGCCACAGTTGTCAGATTAGTTCACCCAGGCTCAGCGCGCGCAGGTGATCAGGACCTCATAATGCGTGACTAAGCATTTTAATGCGGTGATGCGGACCACCACATTAAAATGCGTTAGTCTAATGCCTGATGCGTGGTACTTGGCAGGGCTGGAAAGAGTTTCTCCAGTGAAGTCTATAGAGGCATTTGGTTTGTCATGGGTAAAAAGAGGGTCATCAGCCACATAAGAGTGAGTTGACGGGTATCCGTTTTCATAGCAAATTAAAGGCTAGGTAAGATTACAGCACTGGGAGCAGATGTCCACGTGACAAGCAGTCAGCTAGCACGTCTAGTCAAATTATTTTTTCACCATAAATAAAACCATAAGACATCCCTGGCTTTTCAGACAAGAGAAGGTGAGCCACCTGGCCTGTTTTATACCAGGATGACTCGTCCTGCTAGTACAATCACCCAAAGCCGTATTTCTTCCCTAATGTAAGAAGAAAACATAAAAAATGTGTTGGATAACTGCTTAAATTACCCCAGACTGACCATTAGAGTAAACAATTTTCAGAACGGTCATGTTAAAAATTAATACAGTCGATTTAACATAATCGTGTCTGGGCCCTTGGAGCAACGTAAAACTTAACAAATGGCAGGTATTTTTCCTTAGGAAAAGTGGAAACTCTAGGATCCTCCACAATGTGGCTGATAAAAAAAAGGTCTAAGTGAGCCAACGTGTTATTGCTTCAAATGGCAGAACTGGCTACGGGTGCATCTCAAGACACTGTGGCACTCTGCGTATGCTCTTGGTAAATCGTGGAATAGTTAGTCTGTTTCTTTTGGAGGAGTAGTTCGATCTCCTGGTGTCCGCAGTTTTGTTCAAGTAAGACTGCACCGTTCCAACATGGCCGTCACAAGGCCACTAATGTAATCTTGTCCTTTGCCCAATTCGGGAACGAGCTGGTCCTAGTCTTGCGAAACAAAACAGCGGCGCGCAGGCTAACCGTGAGGTGCCTGGTGAGATGTACGGCATTGGTATCTAATTGGCATACTCTTTCGCTAAAACAGCGTTCTGCACCTATGAGGGCCCGAATGACGCACGAGATTCTTCACAGTTCTCTACGTTGTACGTCGGGCACGGAAAGGGAGTGTGTTTATATGTTACGCTAGGACGCCCTGCCGATCTTCCATTGCTCCTAACAATGAGTGCATTGCGC
Organism: Lissotriton vulgaris; assembly: GCF_964263255.1. Lineage (NCBI taxonomy): Eukaryota > Metazoa > Chordata > Amphibia > Caudata > Salamandridae > Lissotriton > Lissotriton vulgaris. The sequence continues at coordinate 298,576 of NW_028250096.1, forward strand.
AGTCGCACCGCCCAGGCGGAGACACGCAGACCGTGTACAGTGTTTGTAATACGACCCCTGCTCTGTCTCTTGATGATTAGCAGCGCCCTCGAGAACTGTAAAGGTAAGAGATCCGCCGAAATCACTTACTGATGTGAAACGCGCGCGGATGCCGACAGTTCAGCCGGTCTTCTACGATACCGTTCAAAGAACACCTCCTCTCAAAGAACACCTCTCTTCTAGAATGCCCTCCAACGATCCCATCCTGGCAGTAGCCAGAGACCAGTTATTTTAACAACAAGTATAGGGGAACCAGGTACTTCAACAGCAAGTATAGGGGAACCATGCTGATAGATAACTACTGAAGTGCCGGTCCTAGAATTGTTGGTGCCCTGGGCCGAAAGAAAATTTGCGAGGCCCCAATAATTTGCATGCTCCAGAAACTGCTTTGTGCAGAACTTCTCCAGGGCGGAAGCGCAACCTCTTCGCCACCTACAAGCACCTTTTTTACTGCCCATTTCGGGCTGAAGGTGTGAGAATTGCTTGGGGGCTGAGAGTTTAACCTGTGTGGGTGCTAAAATGCTGACAATGGGCTTCCCACAGGGTCTCTGAATTGGCAGCCGGGCAGGAGGCCTAATTGCAGGACAAACCTGCAAAATGCTTCTCCTTGCAACTGGGACACCATCCTTAAAAGGCCCAGGGAGGCGCCTAATTGCAAAGAGACGCTTTTCTTTCAATTGAATTAACAGGAGTAAATGAGAGCGGGTTGTGTGTTGAACTGGTGCATGGCCACATGCTTGTGGGCTGAGTGCAAGACCGTGGGCAGCTGCCCACCCTACCCATGCCTAGCGTCGGCCCTGGATGGAACATTTAAAAAACCAAAGGAGAACGTTAATAACAAGAGTTACTTGATGACTCCTGTCCAACAGCACCTATATTTTTTATCTGACAGATTTTAAGCCTCAACTCTCAAAACACATTGGTTAACAGTTAGACTGCTAGAGCTTTCCCTCCCTGATGGAAATCCCCTTTGAATTTTTTGGGATTGCTTGTATTTAAGCCGCAATTATTTTCCACATAAGGCTTCCATGACGGATTTGAGTCCCTTTTCCAACATGCTAGGGACTCAAAAGGTACCCACAGTTTGTAGGTTCCAGGGGAGGTAATAGCAAAATTGGACAAAATGTAGCAACATTTTTGTTTTAGTTCGAAAATTTGGGTAAAAAGTATTTCGCAAAAAAGCGATGTTTTTTTTCTTTTCTGAAAATCCTGTGCTAGGATCACCATCTTTCCAGCTTTCAGGAACAAGCAGAGTTGTATAAAAAAGTAATTTTTGTTTACCACCATTTTTGCATTTTAAAAAAAGAGGTAGTACATTTTCCCAAACGTTTGTAGTTTTAGCCTGCTTGCAGTTTGTGGGGGGAAACTTGTGAAATCCAAGTGTTATCACGGTAAGCTATACATTTTTGAAACATTGATGAAATTTAGAATTCAGCGTGGGGTCATTTGCGTAGATCATCAAGGTTTTCTCAAATAAACTAACTTGAAATGAAAAAGTGTAAATGAGTTCAAAAAGTAGCCATGTATGACAACAGTTTCAATTGTAACTTGTCCTGCTGGCTGATTGCAAATGCAATATACTATTAATTCCAACCAACTCTCCTGGTTGCTGTGATATATAGTGTTTGTAGGTTCTCCAAGAATATGCAGTGCGTTATGCCAGAAACAGAGCTGCACCTTATAATGATGTTTCTTCGTGTATTGTCTATATATAGCGATCGAGATTGTAAAAAGAGTAAAAAATTGTTATGAAGGATACGTGTATTTCTAAAATGTACACCAGATACTGAATTTAGGAACAGCGGTCATTTGTACACTTGAAATTGTGGGTAACTATACTACTATGCGATTCAGAGTTACTTTGCACAATGTCTTCTTTCATGCACAGTGGCTTTCATTGGGAAGCCTCTACTGTGAAGCAATCCAATTGGAAATGACAAATGTTCTACTATCTTGTGTTGCTACATGTCTCTTGATAATAGTACCCCACTTGTTTGGCTGAGTCTTGCACCTGCGACAAATAATGCAACCTGGAAACAACACATTTCACCCAGCAAAATCAATGTTTTTTAAGGTCGAGCCTATGCCATCCCGTAGGCGAGATTTATAGTAAGGCTCCCGAAAAGTCTCCCCAAACTGCATATTAGGTACAGTTCATGTGAGGCAGGCGCATGCACATCGCCAGCCACATCCCACACCATGCCTCAGCATCAGGCTTCAAAGGAAGCTGCTCCTCCGCCCCCACCAATCAGACTTCAAAGAAAGCCGCTCCCCGCCCCCCCAATCAGACTTCAAAGGAAGCCGCTCCCCTGCCCCCCTCCGCGCAATGCCAGAGCTCGTTTTTGGAGTGCCCTGGCACATCTGCATGCAGTTGCAGGGTATTGAGCAGCAGCTGCAGGGGTTGGTTCAGTACTGGGCTACAGGCAATGCAGAATCTTTGCTTGCTTAAGAGTCATACACAGCGTACATGCACCAGATGGTATTCAGGAGCTTTACACAAACGAGCCAGTGCAAAATAGTAATTTTTTCTGCACACTCGTGTCCTCTTGTTTGTTCTCTCTATCACCCTCATCACGCTCTCCTAACAAGTCTTCTTTCTCCCGCATGTGACCCTACTTGAACCCTCTCTGATCCATCTTCATTCTTTTCTGCTTTTCCCTGTTTCCGCCACACACTCCACTCCTTTGTGTCTCATTTCTGGCCTCTTTCCTACTTAACTTTTCATCCTTTCTCCTTTAATCCATTTCCACCTTCTCACAACCCCTTCGAGCACTGTTATCTTAACATTTGTGTTTCTCTCTGTCTTATATCTCTGGACAAATTATGTCTGCCCTGCCACCATTTACTTTGGACCCTCACACCTCCTCACCCTCACACACTCGCCCTCGCAACCCTCTCAACCTCACTCACCCTCACACACCCCCACCCTCACATCCCCTCACCCTCACATCCCCTCACCCTCACATCCCCTCACCCTCACATCCCCTCACCCTCACATCCCCTCACCCTCACATCCCCTCACCCTCCTTCAAACCCTCACCCTCACACCCCCTCATACAACCCTCTCACCCTCTCTCACCCTCTCTCACCCTCTCTCACCCCCTCTCACCCCCTCTCACCCCCTCTCACCCCCTCTCACCCCCTCTCACCCCCTCTCACCCCCTCTCACCCCCTCTCACCCCCTCTCACCCCCTCTCACCCCCTCTCACCCCCTCACACTCTCACACTCTCACACTCTCACACTCTCACACTCTCACACTCTCACACTCTCACACTCTCACACTCTCACACTCTCACACTCTCACACTCTCACACTCTCACACTCTCACACTCTCACACTCCCTCACCCCCACACCCCCTTTCACCCACCCTCACACCCCCCCCACCCCCCCCACCCTCGCACCCCCCCACCCTCGCACCCCCCCACCCTCGCACCCCCCACCCTCGCACCCCCCACCCTCGCACCCCCCACCCTCGCACCCCCCACCCTCGCACCCCCCACCCTCGCACCCCCCACCCTCGCACCCCCCACCCTCGCACCCCTCACCCTCGCACCCTCACCCTCGCACCCTCACCCTCGCACCCTCACACTCGCACCCCTTCACCCCCTCCCCCTCACCCCCTCCCCCTCCCCCTCACCCCCTCCCCCTCACCCCCTCCCCTCACCCCCTCCCCTCACCCCCCTCCCCTCACCCCCTCACACCCCCTCACACACTCCCTCACTCTCACACCCCCTCTCACACTCACTCACACCCCCTCTCACACTCACACCCCCTCTCACACTCACACCCCCTCTCACACTCACTCACACCCCCTCTCTCACAACCCCTCTCTCACAACCCCTCTCTCACACCCCCTCACTCTCACAACCCCTCACTCTCACAACCTCTCTCTCACACCCCCTCACTCTCACACCCCCTCACTCTCACAACCCCTCTCTCACACCCCCTCACTCTCACAACCCCTCTCTCACACCCCCTCACTCTCACACACCCCCTCACCCTCACACACCCCCTCACCCTCACCCCCCCACCCTCACACCCCCTCTCACACCCCCTCTCACACCCCCTCTCACCCACCCTCTCACCCACCCTCTCACCCACCCTCTCACCCACCCTCTCACCCACCCTCTCACCCACCCTCTCACCCACCCTCTCACCCACCCTCTCACCCACCCTCTCACCCACCCTCTCACCCACCCTCTCACCCACCCTCTCACCCACCCTCTCACCCACCCTCTCACCCACCCTCTCACCCACCCTCTCACCCACCCTCTCACCCACCCTCTCACCCACCCTCTCACCCACCCTCTCACCCACCCTCTCACCCCCCCTCACACCCACCCTCACAAACCCTCACTCACTCACTCACCCACCCTCACTCACCCACCCTCACTCACCCACCCTCACTCACCCACCCTCACTCTCACCCACCCTCACTCACCCACCCTCACTCTCACCCACCCTCACTCTCACCCACCCTCACTCTCACACCCCCTCACCCACCCTCTCGCCCTCACCCACCCTCTCGCCCTCACCCACCCTCTCGCCCTCACCCACCCTCTCGCCCTCACCCACCCTCTCACCCCCACTCTCACCCCACCCCCTCACCCTCTTACCCCCCCTCACCCACCCTCAAAAAGATGTTAATATTTCACTTCTGTTCTTGGATTTTCGTCACAATACAATACACTGAACATAATCTTCACAAAAGTTATTTACAAAAGTTTAAGCTATTCCCGTTATAAATTACAATAACATTTATTTAAGTATTAATTATTAAAAAAATTAAAAGCCATTGTCATTTGTAATATCAATACATGTAAGTCACGTAAATAAAAGACATATTGCATTACAAATGCTATAGGTGTCACATTTGCGAAAGTTATAACTATTGGCATTGTAAATGACAAAGCTATTAATTTCGTTATTTTCAATAACAAATGTGTCAAATGTGTCACTTGCAATACCAATAGCTCAAACTTTACTAATGCAAGACCTATTGCATTGCAAATGCTTGTTTAACAATGTGGTTAGGTGTGGATTTGAGTCCTAGCTCAGCCACCCAAGGAAAACCTAGCATTTCTAGACATTTTTGAAAGTTTATCTGCTGGAGGAGTCCAAGGTGATGTGACCTGTGTGGTTCTCAGAAGGTTTTCTTACATTGAAACCCTTGCAAACCTCATGCTTTGGCTATAACCACACATTTTCTTCACATTTCTGTGAGCAAAGGTTCTAGAATCTGTGGACACCCCTTTGTGCCGAAGCAAGAGAGTTTCCCACTTCAACCCAGAGCGATGTGACAAGGGAGATCTAGTGGCTTCACTTCGCTCACAGTGGGCGATAAAGGCTTTTAGCAACCCTGACACCAGAAGTCATTGTTCTCTTAATAGCTAAGCTTTCGAGAAATTTGTTTTAAAGATTCCAGTTATTTACGGCCCAGTTCCTTCTTGTAATCTGCTTTTAGTTCTTAGATCAGGACAAGCCTTTTGAACCCTTCCTGCATGTGGATCTAATGTTCCTGTCTTATGAGGTTGTTTCCCGGATAGGCATTTAATCAGGTAGAATTATTAGAACGTTAGGGGCTCTGTTGTGTTCAGAACCTTTCTTAAGGTTTTTTACGGATAGGCTTGTTGTTAGACCTGACATAATTGGCGTGGGTTTCCCCTGTATTTCTTTGCCTTTGCCTCCTGTATTTGTCTGTGTGTTGGACTTAGTTTTGGCTGGTGTAGATGCTTTGGGCACTTTGCCACTGCTATTCAGGGCCAGCGTGCAAGTGCTCCTTTTGTAAATTGTGTTATGGATTAGTGATTCTATAATCGGCATATTTGATTTACTAGTCAGATCCTAGTACAGTGCACAGTGTATGTCCGGGGCTGGCAAATGAAATGCTGCTAGTGGGCTTGTAGCACTGATTGTGCCACCCACATAAGCAGCCTGTAAATGTAACTCTGGCCTGCCCTTGTAGAGCCTGTGTGCAGTCTGGTACTGCCATGTCGACTTGCACTTGCCAGGCCCTAACCTTCCCTTTTCTTACATTTCATCCACCCCAAGGTAGGCCCAAGGTACCCTTGTGGGCAGGGTGCAGTGTATGTGAAAGGCAAGACATGCCCGGTGTGCGTGGCATGCCCTGATAGTGAAATACTGCCAAGTTCGTTTTTTTCACTATTGCAAGGCTACTGGTTCCCATAGGGTAGAATGGGAATTTTGCATATAACAACTTATAAGCATAACTACCCCTGGGAACCAGGTTGGAAAATGAAGTTTAGTATGCCTGGACTCAGAATGTTAAAAGGCATCTTTTAGTGAGGGCGATTTTTACGTTCTGTGTTTGAAAATACCAGTTTTCGAAAGTAGTTTTGTTCTTCCCTAGCCATCTAATGTGGATTGGCTGTCTGGTTTTAGAATGTCGGGGTCTGGGGAGATGCCGTGGATCCAGAGTCTGATGAGCGTGGGCTGGGCTGAATAGACCTTGGCTGCATTTAGAGTAGGGGGATTTCCTTTCACCTGAATGGGCCTGGCCTGCCTTCCACAATGCGGTCTCCACCTCCTGCCAGGAAGCTGCACCAGAGAGGACAAAACTGGTTTGAACTGGGCACATGACCTCTCTACCACTAGAGAACAAAGGATTGTGTGCTATAAAAAGTGGGGCCCAGACCCCTGAATTTTAGATCACTTCTGGGAAATCATGAGGAACCTTTGCCAAGGAGAAGAGCTGGAGAAGGTGAGGAGGAATACTGCCCATGTACTGTTTGCTTTGTGGGGTTAGCCTGCATTGGCTACTTGCTGCCAGGGAAAGGAGAAAAGGAATTTGCTGCTTGTTTTGTCCCCTTGCTTGAAGAAAAGATCTTCAAGTGTTGAAACTGAGCTTGCCTCCTGTTCTAGAGGTCTCAGGAACAGCAAAGACCTTACTGTGTTTGTGAGCACCGTCCCTGATAGTCTCCGTAGTAGAAAAGGGTAACCGACTCTGCCATCTAGTCTGTTGCAGGACTCTGTGTCCTGAAAGCACAGCAGAGAGCTATGCCTCGCTATGCGACGCAACCCTGGTCTCAACGACTCCGCCAATGAGCCGCTGTTTGCACCACTTCCTGTGGGCACCGCACTCTGCAACTCTGCAAGGACGTCACCGACTCTGTCGCTGCCCAAGCTGAACATCAACCGGCTCCATCGCCGCACCGGGACCTTTCAGCACCGCAGCAAGCACCCTCTCACCCTTCAATGCAAGCCCTGGTCTCACCGACTGTCAACGAGCCTCTGCCTGCACCAAATCGTGAGGACACCACCCGCTGCAACCCTCAGCTTCACATCAAGACCGCAACGTTTGCCCCTACTGACTCGCACCAACATGTTGGTTGCAATAAGAAAGGTACTGTGTCTTAGTCTGTCAATGGTTTAGCTGTCCCGTATCGACGCTGTTGGCTGGAATTAGACTGTCGTATCAGTATCGCAGTAACCCCAGGAGGAGCTACAGAGTCGGAGGAACTGTTTTATTATTTGTCTTGCAATGTAAAGGTTATTTTGCACCAGTACCATTTTTCAAGAGTATTGCATGTTGAATTTTTATCGTATTTGGTCTTGTTGGTTTAGATAAAGATTTACTATTTTTCTAAACTGGTGTGGTGTCCATTTGTAGTGTTTTCACTGTATTATTGTATGTGTTCACAAATGCTTTACACACTGCCTCTGAGATAAGCCTGTCTGCTCGTGCCAAGCTACAAAGGGGGTGAGCAGGGGTTATTTTAGAAGTGTATCCCCCTTGCCTTGACTTGAAGCAAGGGTCGCTATTTCGACAAAGGTACCCACCTCTGCCAACAAGAGACTCCCTTTTCTAACATTGGTGGTCAGCGATGACGATCCTGGACTTGCATTTGTAATTTACATACAGTGATTGATGTACACTACTAGCATAGTTCAGACCATTATGTGACCACGTACTTTTACGGAACTTTTCTCTTGGATTGTTTTTTCTGCAAAGTAAAGAACTGCCAATTTTGTCACCAAGACCAAGCCAGCATCCATTGATATTGAATTTGAAGATAGAGTGGAAACCTACACTGTGTCTTAACTGTAAGCCTTCTGCAAGAAATCTAAAGTCTCTGTGAAAGGCCTCACTAAGAAGGATGAGTACCCAAAGGCGCTGAGGGCCTGGGTGGAAGCCGGAAATGCCAATGGGCAGGGGAAGGAGGCTCTGGTGAAGGCAGATAATGTGGATGAGCAACAGGAGGGGCAATTGAATCTGCCAAGAGGGAGGGTACCTTCCGTGGGGGGCAGCAGTCTTTCTCAAAGGGGTCTGTCTCAAAAGGAGTTGGAGGACAGAGAGCGGGATGGGGTACATGAGAGGGAGCTTGCTACGCTAAGGCGTGGGAAGGAGGGTGACCTAGAGAATAAGAAATTAGCCATGGAGGAAAAGAGGATGCTTTTAGAGCATGAAAGAGGTTTGAGGGAGTTGGATCTGAAAGCAAAGAGCCTAGAGATCAATCCCAATGGTGGTAGCACACCATCAGTGCCTGGAGAAGGGAAGGTATACATCCCCAAGGATATTATTAAGGATTTCATGAAGCATGAGGACATTGGTCTGTGGTCTAAAGCCTATGAGGTAGCAATGAGGTCCCACAGAGTCCCTGAGAGAGATTGGAGAGCAGGGTTGTGGGGCCTCTTTGTCGGTCAAGGACGGGAAACCTTGCTAAACTTGCCCACTGAGGATCAGATGTGCTATCCCCCAATGAAAGAAGCCTTGATAGCCTGGTATGGGATGACCTCAGAGCTGTATAGGCAGAAGTTTAGAAAGTGCAAGAAGCTGGAGTCAAGTACTTGGGTGGATTATGTGTCCTATTTCTGCAGAGCACTGAATGGTTGGGTGAAGGGTAGCCAGGTGAATAATTTGTAGGGGCTCTATGATTTGGTTGCATGGGAGCACTTGTCAGATAATTTTTTTCCAGAGCTACGCCAGCACTTGATCGACAGAAAGCTGACTGACCCCAGGATGCTTGCTGTAGAGGCAGACCGCTGGGTCTGTACCAGGTTCCAAAAGGGTCGTGTGGGAGACTCTGCCAAAGGCGGGCAGGGTCCCCAGCAGAATAGCGGGAGGGACAAGGATAAACAGGAGTTCCAAAAGGGCCCCAAAGCGATCCCTAACGGAACGGTTCCCTGGCTCCAATTGAAAAGAAGCCCTGCATCCTGATGGGTAAGCCTGTTCATAGGGGTTCCAAGCCATGTTTTGGTTGTGGTCAGGTGGAACAGTTCCAAGGGGATCCTAGGTGTCCCAAGAAGGTTACCACTGCACCCACAGGTGCACCGCCCCGTAAAATGGCTAGTGGAGGAGTTGGGTGCCCAAGAAGTGGTGGGGTCCCTTAGAAATGTCCCTGGTCTTTTTAGGAGACATTGAGATGGTCCCAAGAGCTCAGCTGCTTGATAACACTAAGAAGTAAAGGCAGTGGGTGACCATCAATGGCCATATTCTGAAGGCTCTTAGAGACACAGGAGTCAGTATGACAGCTGTCATTTGTGGTCTGGTGTCTGAAGAGCAGGTGATCCCCAACACATTCTACCCAATAGTTGCCACTGACAATTCAGAGTGCCTCTGCAAAGTGGCACAGGTTACCTTTGAGTGGGGGTGGGGTCTCGGGTACCCTGAAAGAAGCTATGAGGCCAGCCATGCCTGTTGACTCTGTTAGGCAATGATTATGAGAACTCCCCTTGAGCAAAGGTAGAGCTGAGGTCTCATTTATGGATGTTGGGTCTGCCAGAGTGGGCGTGTGTGACCAATTGGTCAATGGCAGCCAGGAAGGGCATTTATGGATATAAACATAAATTATAAGATTTTGCTGTATATACATATTCCGTACTGACTATGCCAATAAAATGCTACCGCTTACAATCAAACAAAATCCCGATATATACTGCAAAGAAGTCATGGTGATAGAGTGTAATTCAATCAGAAAATTCTGTAAAAGCGTGTCCTTAACATTTGGAACAAACTGCTAGTGATGGCTGTGCGTAATTAGAAGCAACTATACTAAAAGCGGGAAAGGACCTGTGGTTAGAGAAATGGTGTTGCTCACAGCTAATCTTTACCCAATTTCTATCAATAGCTTATATGCTAATACAAGTGGTACAAGTAGTCCACATACATGTGAAGATACACCCCCAATCTGACCCGCAGAAAAAACAAGTACTTCACTGAAAACTATTCTGTAATGAAGCATCACGCTCCAAAGCGACTTATCGGTAGATATCGAATATCTAAAGTGAGTCGGGGGGGGGAGGGGATGAGGGGGTCTGTAAATGCACAGTCCTTGTGCGTCTCAGCTATATATAGGTTGAAGTTCACACAGCTGTGTTGATGGCCGCTACAGCCACTTATGTGAAAACTCACGAATTGGTCTAGGATCACTTACGTATCCTATGCCTGCTGCGTTTCTCGACACATTAAAACAAGACATACAATACTGTAACTTATCGGGTCCAGTAGTAATTGTTGCATCCGACATAATGAAATAATTTCAGCAAATACATATAAAAACATTATTCAGCTGTTGGAGGTATTCCATAATTGTTACCATTGCAATAAGGTACCCAAAATTATTTACTAATATTACTAGATTTATGAGAACTAAGAAAGTAACTCTGAATTCTCTCATTGTGAGAGTCAATTAATCAAGTGTTTTTTAGAGCACAACTACTCACCTGTGAGGGTCTCAAGGCACTGGGGGAGGGGTGTAGGTTCCAGCCCATCAAGGAGGTGGTCTGTCGAAGAGCCAGGTTTTGAGGTTTCTTGCGAAGATGGGGAGCGATGTCTGTCTGAGGTAGAGCGGTAGGGGGTTCCAGGCTCTGGCCATGAGGAAGGAGAAAGAGCGGCCCCCCGATCTAGTCTTTCTGGTGCGGGGGACTACTGCGTAGGATAGCTGGGCTGATCGTAAGGTCTTTTGGGGTGCGTGGAATTTGAGTCTGCTTTTCAGGTAGGCTTGTCCGGTGCCGTGGAGGGCTTTATGTGTGTGGATGAGCAGCTTGAAGGTGACTCTGTCGATGGGGAGCCAGTGGAGTGTGCCCAGGTGCTGGGAGATGTGGCAGCGTCTTGGGAGATTGAGGACCAATCTTGTGGCTGCGTTCTGGATGTTTTGTAGCTTGCGGGTGAGGTTTTTCTTTATTCCAGCGTAGAGAGTTTGCCGTAGTAGTCTGCTGGTGACTAGAGCCTGATTGACGGTCTTTCTGTGTTCGAGGGGGATCCATTTGAAAGTCTTGCGTAGGAGGCGGAGGGTGTGGAAGCTGGAGGACGACAGACTTGATTTGGCAGACCATTTCGAGCTCTAAGTCCAGGATGATTTTCAGGTTGCGTGCGTGGTCCATGAAGGTGGGCGGGCTTACGAGGGCGGGGGGCCACCAGGTGTTGTTCCAGGCGTCGGGGTTTGTGCCCATGATGAGTACTTCTGTTTTGTTGCTGTTTAGTTATAGACAGCTGTTTTTTATCCATTTGGCAATGGCTTCCATGCCTTCTCGGAAGTTGTGCCTGGTGGTATTGTGTTCCTTGGATAGGGAGAGGATGAGTTGGATGTCCTCTGCATATGACACAATGTTGAGTCCATGAGTTATGACAATGGGGTGAGTGGGGCCATGTGGACGTTGAAGAGCGTTGGGCTGAGGGAGGACCCCGCAGGTGGTTGTTGTAGGGTCAGAGAGGAAAGGGGGGGGGGGGGGGGAGTCTGACTCACTGCGTTCTGCTGGAGAGGAAGGAGCTGGTCCAGTCGAGGGCCTTTTCTTGGATCCCTTTGTTGTGGAGTCTTCCTATTAGGGTGCAGTGAGAGGCAGTGTCTTCTTAGTCCAGTCGGGTGCGGATGTAGTCTGTTGTGGCGAGTAGGGCGGTTTCCGTGTTATGTTTTTTTTTAAAGCCGGATTGGGGGGAGTTGAGGATGTTGTCGATGCTTTTCGATGAAAGTGGCGAGTTGGCTGTTGATGGCCTTTTTCAATGACCTGTGCTGGGAACGGGAGCAGGGAGATGGGTCTGTAGTTTTTGAGGTCGGTGCGGTCCGCCGAGGGTTTCTTCAGCAGGGGATTGACCTCTGCATGTTTCGAGTCGTCTGGGAATGAGGCGGTCGCCAGGGAGATGTTGAGCGGTTGATGGTGTGGCAGAGCATGGGTGCGATGGTGTTGGTGGCTCTGTTGAAGATGTGGTGGGGGCAGGGGTCCGGGAGTGGATTGACTTCATAGTCTTCAGTGTGTCACCGTGGGCTGTCCAGTTGTCGATTGCTGGCTTCAGTATGTCTGGGTGGTTAGTGAGGGTTCAGTGTCCACAGATACCTTGAGCTGTTCTAAACAGCCATGTGGATCATGGTTAATATAATACATTTTAGCCATAAAATCTCAGAGCCTGAAAGATGCACACTGCAAATAACCATGGTGAAACATAAGGGGGGACCTGGCCAGCCAATTAACATGGCGGACTCGGTCTGATAATGATTTGATTTGATTTTGGGATTTGTAAAGCGCGTAGCTACCCAATGGGCGTCCCAGCGCTAACATAAAGCTTGACATACCTCCAGTAGGTGGAATTATTTGGGGAACAACCAGGTTTTTAGCAGTCTGCGAAATGCGAGGAGATTGTTTTCTTTCCGTATGTTAAGGGGAAGACTGTTCCAGAGTCTAGCGGCGTTGTAAGAGAAGCTGCGACCGCCGGCGCGAGCCTTTCTTATTCTGGGAATGTCTGCTAAAAACAGGGTGTCTGATCTCAGTTCTCTGGAGGCTTTATGGCGCTTAACCAGGGGTCTCAGGATTGGTGGGCCCTTGCCTTGTAAGATCTTGTGGGAGATGCACAAGGCTTTGAAGGAGATGCGTTCTTGGATGGGCAGCCAGTGAAGGGCCTTGAGGGAGGGTCTGGCTGAGCATCTTGATTTTGTTCCCGTCAGTAGTCTTGCTGCAGCATTTTGAGTGTGCTGCAGTTTCTTTATGGTCGCTATGGGTGCACCTAGATATAGGGCATTTCCGTAGTCCAGTCTTGATAAAATTAGACCCTGCAGCAGAATTTTTCTAGACTGGGGGGGAATGAGCGGGAGGATCTTGCGGGCTGTTCGCATGAGCCCGAAGCAGGTTCCGGCTGTCTTTCTTGCTTGGGTTCTGAGGTTGAGCTCCTGGTCCAGCCAAAAGCCAAGACTTTTTATTTCTTGTTTTGGCGTGGGAGGGGTGCCCATGCTGGCTGGCCAGGCGAGGGTTGAGGGTAGTTTGTTTGGGTTGCCCAAAAGCATGACTTCGGATTTTTCTCCATTGAGTTTAAGCCTGGAGTCGCCCATCCAGATGGAGATGTTGTTCAGACAGGAAACTAGTTTGTCCATTGATTGGTCTGCTTGGTTGATGGAGACGACTAGTTGTGTGTCGTCCGCATACATGACCACCTTGATGCCGAATGGGGTGACGACGTCATCCAGGGGGGCCATGTATACATTAAAAAGTGTGGGGCTCAGGGAGGAGCCCTGAGGGACTCCACAGTTCAAGGGGAGGGATTTGGATTGGCCATGGCTGTCGGCTACTTTGAAAGTCCTATTTTCCAAGTATGATTTTAACCATGCCAAAGCTAGGTCTGAGATGCCCGTTTTTTGGAGACGGTGTAAGAGAATGGTGTGGTCCACCGTGTCGAAGGCAGCGCTCAGGTCGAGGAGGATCACTGCCACTGATCCTCCTGCGTCTAGAATTGACCTTGCCTCCTCTATCACTGCCAGAAGGGCGGTGTCAGTACCTTGTCCAGGTCTGAATCCTGTCTGTGAGCGACGGAGAAGACCGTTAGATTCCAGGAATGTTGAGAGTTGTTCATTGACGATTCTCTCCGCCACTTTATTGATGCCTGGAAGGAGGGAAATGGGTCTGAAGTTTGAGGGGTCCAGGGGGTCCAGATGCGTTTTTTTTATGAGTGCGCGGACTACCGCGTTTTTCCAGCTGATGGGAACTATGCCGCTGGTGAGCGAGGCATTTATCAGCGTCGAGAGGTGGGGAGCTATAATGGGTGCTACTAATTTGAGTTTGCTCATGGGGACTGGATCGTCTGGTGAGCCGCTCTTCACCCGGTTGTGAGTATCCAACAGCTTCTCGGTTGAGACGGGAAGGAAAGCATTAAGCAAGGGTAAATCTGGGTTGACGGGCCCAGGTGGGAGGTCCATGGGGGAATTGGTATTTGGAAAGGTCATTATTATTTTTGAAATTTTGGCTGAGAAACTCAGCGAGTTGGGTGCATCTAGTACCGGATGGATCGGCAACTGGTTGCGGTTCGGGTACTTTCAGGAGACTTTTTACTACGCGATATGTCTCTCTGGAGGAGTTGGATGCAGCCATGATCCTTTCTTCATAGTAAGTGGCTTGTGATTTTTTGATGAGACGTTTGGATTGTTTCATAGTTGCTTTATAGGATTCTTTATTGTTGGGAGTCCAGTCTTTTCTCCAAGCTCGTTCCAGTCTTTTACACTTTTTGCGTAGTTCACGTAGTTCCGGTGAGTACCAGGGGGATTTGAAAGAGTTTCTCTTACTGGGTAGTTTTTTAATAGGGAGGACTGCGTCTAAAGACGATGTTATCCATTCTCGAAGTTGATTGTCTGCTACCGAGGGATCAAGATTCAGGGTAGGGGAGGTAGGTAAAAGTTGGAGGGACCAGGCATCCGTGTTTAATTTATTCCACGGGCGAGATGGTGCTTGGGGTATCGGGTTGGGAGTGGGTTGACGAGAGGTAGGGATGTTGAGCAGGATAAGATGGTGATCTGTCCATGGGATGGGAAGAGGAGTGGAGGTAGACAGCTCTTGTATATTTGAAAAGATGGGGTCCAGAAGGTGACCCTTTTTGTGCGTGGGCTTGGGGTTTTTCAAGGAGAGACTGATTGCTGAGAGGTCTTCATTGATGTCTTCTGCTGTTTTATTCCCTAGATCGTCAAAGTGGATGTTGAGATGTCCGAGCACTGTAAAGTTGGGGGATAAACAGGCTAGGGAAGTGGTAGTCTCTACCAGGGAGTTGGGAAATTGTTCGAGGGGACCTGGAGGTCTGTAAATAAGTATACTCGACAGAGTTTTTTCCGGTGACAGTTGTAGCGAGAATTGAACATTTTCGCAGTTAAGGACTGGGCTGTCCTTAAGATGACAGGTAAGATGAGCTTTAGTAATAATTGCGAGTCCACCTCCTGTCCCTTTTGGTCTGTCCAGGTGTTTAATCGTGTAGCCTGGAGGGAGGGATTGGACTATGTCTGGGTCTGACGAGGTAGTGATCCAAGTTTCCGTGAGGAATAGTACTTCCAGGTTGTAGTTTTGAATGAGTACATTTATTTCGGTGCTATGTTTTGGTAGTGATCTACAGTTAAGTAGAGCCATTTTGACTGTCCGTGCTTCGCGGGTTGGGTGCTTGGTGAGTCTATACGCACAATGTCTACAACTGACATGCTTCTCCTCTAGGGAGATTGAATGGAGACAGGGATCAGGGGTGTTTGGTATTAGCTTCCTGATAGTTTCTGACGAATATGAAGTGGGGGCTCCCGCACGGGGAGTATGAGTGCTGGGCCCTGGGCTCGGACTGGCGCAGACGGGCTTGCCTTAGGCGCGCCCGCTGCGCTCGTCCGCTGCGCGTCCGGAAGGGGCACATCTTTATGGGGACGGAAGGGGGTGTGTGGCCTAAGGGCAGTGGGCGTGGCCTCACTTCCCTGCGATTTGGCGGCAAATTAGTTGTCCGGTCCGCGGCAGCGTTTAACTCGGCTGCGCGGTCTGAGAGCAGCTCAAAGGAGGGGCGAGTGCTCTGGATTAACGTGCAACAGGTGAGAATTTTTTTTTTAAAAAACAGCTATTATTCAGTGCTTTAAAAACAAATTAGTAATCGTGGCTCCCGGCTTCCGCCTCAGGAGTGTAAGTCAGGCTAATGCGGTGGATTTTCTCCAAGCGTCTTATATCGTCTACAGGGGGGGCGTGGCCTAAGGGCGGTGGGCGTGGCCTCACTTCCCTGCGATTTGGCGGCAAATTAGTTGTCCGGTCCGCGGCAGCGTTTACCTCGGCTGCGCGGTCTGAGAGCAGCTCAAAGGAGGGGCGAGTGCTCTGGATTAACGTGCAACAACAGGTGAGAATTTTTTTAAAAAACAGCTATTATTCAGTGCTTTAAAAACAAATTAGCTCTGACATATGACTCTTAATTATCCTGGTGTTTATCCTAACGAGGTGTATCCCAGTGGCGAAAGGCGCGAAAAGTACTCCGTGACCCAACGGCTGTCAGCGGGGCCTGCGGCCACGCTGGGACATCGCTAAAGGTGTCGCGATCTGCCCCTGTGCTGCCCCGAGGTGAATGTCGTCCGAGAGAGGCTGATCGGGTGGGGTGCACGCGAGGATCGGCAGACTCCGTAATCACCGGTCGCCCTTAAGGAGAAGCGCGGCCCGGGATAGGAGACGGGTGTGCGCGGGCAGCGGGCACCAGTGAAGAGGCCCTGACCTGCGGCTCATACGGGCCGTTAGAGACGGCGCTGGGGACCCAGGAGCCGGCGGGCGGCAGAATAGTAGAGACCGGCTCAGTAGGACCTGAACCGGAGTAGTGGCCCGGTGCTTGCGGAGGGGCCGGCCGCCCCCAAGATTCACAGAGGGGGCACTGTGGACCGGGCCCTGCACTGCCTGAGCATGGGGGGCTGACCAGAACTGCAGGGCCCCACCTCACCGCCATAGTGACTTTACCTTCCAAGGTGAGGAGCGAGGCCTGGGGCAGAAGGGAGGCTGTGACGGCACCAAGGCATTGAGGGAGGCGGTCCGACCTGTGGCCCGAGCAATCTACCGCAGCTGCCTGCAACCCGAGGAGGCGGTTGTCCCCTGCCTGCTGGTGGGGTGTAAAGACTTGGGTGTCACGAGAAGTGCAGGCGGCGGAAGAGAGCCTGGGGGGGGCCCGGAGGCATTGGCTATCCATACGATCGGATGCCAAAGTGTTAATACACCCAGGTAGGGCCCGGGCCCTGAACCGGCCAGCTGTGGAGTTGTGGCCTGGGAGAGACTATGTACGGGGGTGGTCCCCTGAAGCTGGTACTGTCATATGATCTGTGGGGCTGACTAGATCGGCAGACGGTACAGTGTCACCCGCGGTGTGTGGCCCGGCAGGAGATCCGGGCTGAGACGTTCCCACACAGTAAAGGCCTGCACGCCGTGCGAGTGAGGCGCGGAGCATGACACAAGAGGTGGCCCCATTTGTCTGTGAATAAGCTGGGAATCACACTGCGCCTGGTGGAATAATCGAAATGCAGGCCTCTAGCGTGGGTACTTGCGAAACTATTGTGTCTGGAAATATCCAGAGGCACCAGGAGAAAGCCCGTTGGCAGGACCTGGGAGGGTACTGCCTGCAGCGTTGGGATTTGGGTGCCATTTTGGATAGGACTGAGGCCGAGGTGGTGTGACCCCGGAGTTGGAGTTGCACTGAGCGTCGGGGGAGCCCTGAGAGACCCAGAGCGTCATAGGTGTGCTGCGCCTGTCTCACAGCGGAGCTGCAACTGTTATTGACCGAAGGCGCCTGGTGGACCTGGGCTGTGTTTGAAGGAGAGGCGAGAGTTACAGGGCGGCACCTTGTGTAAAAGACTGAGGCATACCCTGGTGCTGTACAGGGAAGGTGCGGTGCAGGCTACACAAAACCCTAGAGCCGGTGGGCAACACGGCGCAGTTGGCTCCCTGACAGGGTTGGCGACCATCCAGGAGGGGGTTCCCCTCTGCTGACAGAGCTGCCGCGGGACAGCCACAACAGATCTCCTTTTCGGCGCAGAAGAAAAGGGGGGGACCTGAGCTTGGCGGCTTGCAGCTGATCAAGCTTGTCCGAATCAATGAACGCCTGCGGATGCCAACGGCGCAGCAATTAGTCATGGGCAGGCTGCGGGACAAAGCACAAAACGGACAGCCAAGGGCTGACAGTTTGGGTCTTTCGCTGGGGCGCCAGAGTGGAAGCATGGAGCCTCAAGCGGTGACTTTTGTGGCCAAAATGGACACTGTGCTGGCAGCCGTGGAACGGATTGGCACCACCCTGGAGCAAACAAAGGAGTCCTTAGAGCCTAGGATCGTCAAAGTCACGTCGGATTTCACCCTTCTCCATGCTGATCACCGTAAGTTAGCAGTCGTTCGCCTTGCAAAACCAGACACTCCAGGAGATCCAAGCTGCAGTGCACAACCACACTATAGAGCTCCAAGATATGCTTGACCGAGTCAATGCGCTGGATGACTGCATAGAGGATGCGGAAGGACGCTCGTGACGCGACAATGTCCGCGTGGTGGGCCTCCCGGAGTGCGAGGAGGGCAGAAATCCGGAGCAGTACGTTGAGACCTGGTTGCGCGACCTCCTACCCCGGGGGTGCTATCGCCCCAGTTTGTGGTTGAGAGGGCACACAGAGTGCCAGCGCCGAAGCCCAAGCCAGGAGCTCGACCCGACCGTTCCTTTTCAGACTCCTTAACTATCGGGACAGAGACGTGGTACTCCGCGAAACCAGGAAATCAGGCGACCTCACTGTGGGAAATGATCAGGGGATGTTTTTCCCAGACTACACAGCAGCGGTTCAGTGACGGAGGAGCACATACATGGCAGTGAAGCGTCAACTGCGGGAGCTGGAGCTGCCTTACTCCTTGTTGTTTCCGTCTCGCCTCTGGGTGGTCTCGAAGGAAGGGACCCGCTTCTTTGATGCTCTATCGGACGTTTGGGACTGTCAAGAGGAGGCTGGGCAGTGGAAAGGACCAAGACCCTCCGACCAGGAGGGTGGTGGCTGGCAGGAGAGGAGATTGAGAAGGCATAGGCGGAGAGGTTCCTGCCGGGACGCAGGGTCAGGCCCAGTTGCACCCAGACCGGAGAAAATAAGACTGAAATGTCAGGAGGCTCTGGAGGCGGTGGCGACCCTTGGGACAGCGAGCAGTCATGTCCACATGGAGACTCACGGACGCAGCAACCCGGGAACCAGTGGATTATCATCCCCATCCACTGTGTTCCCTGAAGACCCGAGCATGCCACTGGTGACACCTCAGACGGCTGACCAAATCATGTGATTGAGCGGTGCTGAGTTGTACCTCTCCATGCCTCACAAGCAAGTGTATATCGCACACACTGTTCTTTCCCTCTCCCACCCTTTTTATACGTTAGCACATTTCAATAGCATGTGTGCGATGTGCTAGCGGCGCTTTTGTCATCCAATGTAATTCATATGCACGACTGTGAGATGCCTTGCTAGACTGGATGGGACGCGCTGCGCAGGGGTTGCGGTCGCCGGTCCATATCGATGTGTTTCACACCGCTCTTGCGAGATTGTCCAACCTATGACTCATCGCACACCTCTTGCGAGTACAGGAGGCCTGAGACAGGGGCGTAGAGCAGACTGGAAGCTGACACAACACACACCCTATTAGCCACTCCACTGGACTAGCTCTTTACCATAAATGTTCCACTCTAAGTTTGCACGTATGCCCTTTTCGGGGATTCGCCCCACTAGTTGTATTGTTTGAGGTTGTTACTATGTTTAAGTTGCAGCACACTGACACTATCCCCTTGGATTACGACTCCTGCCCACCCGAAGCGACCCCACTGTTTTGCGCTGCGATGACTTACCCAGCCACATGACGCACACTAATGTCGTGACTTGGAACATACGTGGCATGCACACACCATCGAAACGCGACTCCTTCTTTTCCTACATGCAGTGGCACGCTGTGGGGATCGCCCTTCTTCAAGAGACCCACATGACCCAGACAGAGCTTGACAAACTCCGCAGACGATGGAGGGGGCGCATTTATGGCACAGTCTTCCCGGCACACGCGCATGGAAACCTGGTCTGGGTGAGGGCGGGCACCCCTTTTATATGTGAAGAAACAAAGGTGGCTCGAGAGGGTCGATATTCCCAAGTGCGGGGGAAGCTGAATGGTCAGGGGGTATTAGGATGACTATATGCCCCGAATGTAGACCAGCAATCCTTCCTAGCGCAGATGACCCAGGTCCTCTACCCCTATGTTGGGCTCCCTTGGCTGCTTGGCGGGGATTTCAACATGGTATTAGACGTGCACCTGGACAGGCCCCCCCCCATCTCTATGCTGCAATGGTAGCGTTCACTGCGCAGGCGTTCAGGGCTTGGCTTTCACACTGGGCGTTGCAGGGCCTGTGGTGCACACTGCACCCAGACGAAAGACTCTACTCATATTATTCCGCAGTCCACGAATTACATGTTTGGTTGGATAGGATAGAGGGTTCCCAATCCCTGCTTCCACTCATTGCACAATCAGAGTACTTGGGGAGAACACACTCCGATCACCATCCCCTGTGGCTTCAGATCAGTTAGGAGGCGCACCACCCACCTATCCCTACGTGGAGGTTACAGCCTACTGCGCTAGAGAATTCAGAGTTTCGCTCTTCCCTGGGCACGGCCATCCTCGAGTAGTTCGATCTCAATGAGGGGACAGCGAGCAATGCCATGGTAGAATGGGATGCACACAAAGTGGCTGTCCGGGAGCACTACATGGGAGCCACGTGGAACATACGCAAGACGCTTTCCGCCTCCCTGACACGCCTGGAGGTTGAGCTTCTGCGCTACAAGCGGGAAGGGGAAAGGGGGGGTAGGCACGCACATAAGCTGGGATATCTCCGCTCTCGGACCTTCTCAGAAGCTGAGGTGCCACAACTATGCCGCGCCATGGCCAGAACGCACGCCAAGGCAGACAGAGCAGGCCAATTGCTGGCCTGGTTAATAAAGCAAGAGGGTCGAGGTGCCCCAATAGGAGCTCTCCGCACAGCAGGGGGGGAGATGGTGTATACACAACGCGAAATCCATCGCCCCCTCACAGACCACTACGTGCAGCTATACAGAGCCCAGGGTATCTGCCCCAGGCTCATCTTGGAGGAGTTCTTGGACTCAGTCAAACTGCCCACGGCCTCTGAGGAACAGCAGGAGACGCTCAATGCCCCTCTCTCGATGAAGGAAGTAGGGAAAGCAATCCAGTCCATGGCATCTGGGAAGTCCCTGGGGCTGGACAGCCTGCCAACTGAATATTACAAAGCGTACCGGGAAGCTCTGATGCCATTGCTACATAAGCTATACATCGCAGCGGTGGAGGAAGGATCACTGTCACCCTCCATGCTAGAGGCGTTCCTGGTTTCCTTGCCTAAGTCGGACAGAAACCACACGGCCCTGGGTTCATACAAGCCTCTGGCGATGCTCAACATGGACTATAAGGTCCTTGCTAAGGTGCTAGCGGAAAGACTGGCGCAGGTGATCCCTCACTTAATGCAAACAAATCAGAACGGGTTTGTCCCAGCGAGATCTACGCCATTAAACATCCGGAGATACTTTAGGGTGGCAGCTGATGCCGTGTGGGAGTAGCCCAGGGCAGGATACCTCATGCCAGGTCTGGATAAGGCGTTTGACTGCCTAGAATGGGGCTACCTATCGATGGTGTTAGTGAGATACAAGCTAGACATAGGATTCCTACCCATGGTTGGCTTACTATACAAGAATCCCGTGGTTCGGGTGCGATTGGGCCCCTACATATCAGAACCGGTGGGGGTAGGCCGAGGCTCACCTCAGGGGTGCCCTCTGTTCCCGCTACTGTTCGCGCTAGCGATCGAGGCCGTAGCTATACGGGAGGCCCTCTGCGATGGTATCCCGATCGGAGACGCAGTCCATCAGGTATCGCTTTATGCTGACGACCTGCTGCTGTTTGTGCGGGACGTTGGAGGCTTACCCACACAGTTGCCACAACTACTGCACACATTTGCTGCCGTCTCGGGGCTCCGGGTAAATGCGGGTAAATCATGCCTTTATGCTTTCAGGGAAGGAACCGAAGACTGAGGATATCATCTTGGGGGTACACGAGTCCAATGGAAAGTGGGCACCTTCCGATATCTGGGGATACAAATATACCGTAGCCAGGCCGACTTGTTCGGGAATCTTGGGAGGGCAGTTGCGGCTATTAGATCACAGATACGCTTCTGGAGCACACTCCCGCTGACCACCACGGGCAGAGTGGCACTTGCTAAAATGGTCATGCTTCCCCGCCTCCTGTACTACTTTGTCAACCTACTATTATTCATTCCGGCTTCCTTCTTTGCTATGCTCAATAAGTTATTGCGGGAATTCATCTGAGGCACCTCTAGGGACAGACTGGCTCTGGCGAAGTTGTTCTTGACGACGGATCGGGGGAACTTGGCCGCCCCCTGTTTTGAGCACTACTATCTAGCCGCGCAGCTACAATGGGTTGCTCGTTGGCTGGCAGATAGGGGTAGAGATGACACAGCCACAGCAATGCCGCCATACTCCCTAGAGCGTATCACCAAACTCTTCCACCCCATAGCAAAGGTCGAGCGCCAGGGCCCGCTCCTCTTAGAGGTGGCATGTAAGTGCTACTGAAGAGCCTTATACCTTACCCGCGGCACGGTCCCTTATGCGCCTGCCATACCCTTGGAGGGCTCACTGAGTGGTGAGGGGGTGCTCGCGTCCTCCATGCTCGCGGAGTGACGGGAGGCAGACATTCACACACACTCTGTGACTTGTATAGGAAAGGGATGCTCACAGCATATGAGACGTTGGTAATCGAGAAGTGGCTCCCTCCCGGGGGGGGTTCTTGATGCCTCGATCTCTGATAGCGCAGCTGATGGGGAGATGTGGCTATGGAGAATGCAAAGGCCTAATGCACACAACCAAAGAGTATCAACATCGAGTAGTAGTAGTCTCTTGCACTATTCTGTGTTGAGTGGACACATTTTATACATAGTAATACATATGTTGCCAACAGAGGAACCACAGTGTCTTTAGAAACAAGTCTTCTTTAATGTTCTTATAGCCAGCCGACACGTGTTTTGTTGCATAGCAATGCGACTCCTCAGGGCTGGGAAAGATACAAATGAAATACCATGGGGCATTGTACAGAGAAGTATTAAGTAAATCACAATATTCGTTACATGTAGTGACTCAGTGAAAGTAAAATTTGGTTACAACCCAACATAGTGACTTCATGCTGGATTCAGAAATTATAAAATTAAAGGGGTGGAAACCAAGACACTGCATCTGTGTAGTGAAGCAGTCAAATGTATTTCTATATAAGTCGTGGCAGGATTGTTGTACCCGCAGTGGGACATCGTGACTACAATTGTGTGGATCACAAGAGACATGGATCAGGTGGGTCAAGAAAAGCCCCAGAGGACTATTGTGGTTCGTAGCCACTCAATGTCTTGATCATGTGTCTCAATAAAGGAACGGTCCAAAGTGCTTAATAGTTGGTAAGTGAGCTCGGAGGCTTGGCTAAAAAGGATAAAGGAAATACCTGTGAGTATTCAGTTGAAAAATGGAAGGTCTATGTATAGGAGAGAAAATGAAGAAAGCAGGAGGAAATACATCAGAATTCGCTGGGGTGAGGTTGCAAAAAGTGAGAGCCAGGACAGATTAATAGAGAAGCTCACCGCTAAGCCGGTTATATTTCCAACCCGGCCGGGCTCAAGACCAGGTGAAGAAGGAGTCACAGTCAAGGACTCCGAGATCTAAAATCAAGGCAAAGTCGGTGTTAATTTTTTTTAAACATCTTTTTATTGAAAAAACAAAGAAAAACAATTACAGGTGACTTACATTGCGGAATGAAAGGATGAGCAATATACATACAGGGCATAATGGATGGAGAACTATCAATAAAGCCTACTCACAAGCTACATCGGGTAAGCGGCTGCACGACATTCAGGATAATCAAACAAATGCCAACCACCAACTCCACCTCCCCTGGAAACAGGATAAACATTGAGCAGAAGTCCTGAGTAGAAGGGAGGGGGGGGGGGGCGCAGCAGTAAAAAGGTTACGAGACTACAGCCGCATCCCGAATACAATAACGGATGACGCAACAGTTGGCTAATTTATTCCTATAATACCTCCACCAGAGCCCATCCACCCAAAACACAAATTCGCGCCTCAATAAGACCACCAATATCAGGATTTGAAAGGATTTCAAACATAAGAACTACAAACACTAACAAGACTAACACCCCCCCCCCCACCCGGCACCCCTGCATATGGCTTGCGCCTGTCCCCAACTAGCAGTGTGCCTGTCGCCACATCTAACTAGATACTAAAAGTAGAAAAAGTGGAGGAGGATACCTCAGTACGAGCCCCCGGTCCCCCCTCCCCCTCGCCAGGAACCAAGGATAAAACCCACAATTATTAGAGCAATATAAAACGAAACAGGGGAAACGGTAAACACCACCCGACCTCCTGTAAATACAATGGTAGCGAATCCCACTTCAGCAAGTCCACGGTGCCAAGCCCCAACAATCAGTCTCATCCTTGACCCTTCCGATCAGTCGTGCAAGCCTCTTCCGGACGGACTGTCGCCTCCACAGGATAGTCTTAATGCCGAAACAGTTCAGTAAAGTTCCCTCCGAGGCGAGGCAAAGTTTTAAAATCACTGGGAACTCCATCGACATCGAGGATGTCCCTCACCGCCATAAGCTCCCAACGTCGTTGTCTCTGCGATCGTAATCAAGGTGTCGGAGAGGGGAAAAACGCCGTTTCATCCCGTAGACAGTTCCCACCGAGAGTATCCAGAAAGGAAGCACCAATTAATCCACAGTAGGCAATGATAGTGGGCTTGACAATCCGTAGAGAGCACCGAGTTCACGGTCGTCGGCCATCACACTGCCATGAAGATCCAACACAACTCGTGGCACGGGGCCCCTGCCGTTACAAGGACCTCTGTGGGTGGTGTATTGCACCGGATCAGGGTCCGGTCCCTCATCCCCATGTCCGTATGTGACCGCTATCGTTTTCTGGACAATGGACTCTAGATGAGAATGTAGTGCCCCGATAGCTACCAGTACAGTCCGCATCAACGGTTCAGACTCTGTCCATCCCACCACATTTCGTTCCGAGTCGACCATAACCACGTCCCCCAGGGGCACCGGACTCCCCCGGGGGAACCGGCAAAATTGGGACGGACTGTCACGGAGGGAGACTCAGGGCGTACCAAGGCCACAATCCGCGCCCTGCTATCGCAAGCGAAGACACCGACTCGGCGAACACCGGCGGCGCCAAACCGGGTCTCCGGGTCAGGGACCTCCACCCACAGCCACAATCATGCCTCGTCAACCGTCCGTCAATGTTTAGGCCAGAGCAACAACCGCCGTCAAAATCGGGCTTAGAAAGTTCTCCACGTCCAAGGACCGGACCCTGTCGATCACCCACGGCCGATGTTATTCAACTGGAACCCGGCTGGGCCAGTACTTGAGTCCCCGGCTCACAAGCTGGTGTAGTCCCCAAACTGAAACCCAACGTAACTCTGTCCACCAAGCTGATAAAAGTCCCGGGATCGCTCCAAAGTACAGCACAGCAGTTCACACGCCCGGAGGAAGGGTGTAAATTCAGGATTAGTAGCAGGATCATCTGGCGGCGGACGGAGGTCGGCGGAGCCGGGAGCCTAAGCGGCCATCTTGGTTGCTAGCGTAGCTCCTCCCCAAGTCTGTGTTAATTAAAAAAGGGGGAACTGCAAGCCAAAAGTAAGCTGCAGTTCGTGAGAGCTAGCTCACAAGGAATGCCCTGGAGTACCGACGCGTGGAGAAATGTATTAGAAAATCTCACCAGGTCTAAAACTCGTGTGTGAGTTTCTGCTGGATCATTCCTGATTTGAAAGTGAGTGGGTCACTGAGTATGGGCGGCGGGTGAAATAGCGGCTCTGTAAAGCTGTAAAGTAAACCTGATCCATGTCTCTTGTGATCCACACAATTGTAGTCCCGATGTCCCACCGCGGGTTCAACAATCCTGCCACGACTTATATAGAAATAAATTTAACTGCTTCACTACACAGATGCACAGTCTTGGTTTCCACCCCTTTAATTTTATAATTTCTGAATCCAGCATGAACTCACTATGTTGGGTTGTAACCAAATTTTACTTTCACCGAGTCACTACAAGTAACGAATATTGTGGTTTACTTAATACTTCTTTGTACAATGCCCCATAGTATTTCATTTGTATCTTTCCCAGCCCCGAGGAGTCGCATTGCTATGCGACAAAACACGTGTCGGCTGGCTATAAGAACATTAAAGAAGACTTGTTTCTAAAGACACTGTGGTTTCTCTGTTGGCAACATATGTATTACTATGTATAAATTGTGTCCACTCAACACAGAATAGTGCAAGAGACTACTACTCGATTTTGATACTCTTTGGTTGTGTGCATTAGGCCTTTGCATTCTATTATATATACATGTGCTCTCTGAACACACGCATTCGAGGGGTTAGAGGGCTTATCCCCCCACCTGTGTGCACCAACACTCACTACCAATATCCTTTTTACAACTTTTGCGTCCACTTTAGCAGAGCGCCCATACCTTTCACTAAAAACCCTTTCTTACAAATAACATGTGCCTATGGAGCCCCGGCAACATTTAACCATGCAGTACCTCCACGTCATGGGGAGGGGCAGACCTTTGGTCCGCTGGTTTGCGGCGTCATTACGGTAGCACGTGGCAATTAGTTTGGACCCCCTTAGAGGCAAGTGGGAGCTGGACTTGGGGCGGTCACTAACGAATAAGGAATGGGAAAAGGTGCTTAAAAGCCCGGTCCGAATACCCAGGAACATGTGATTTCGCCATATTCAGCTGTCCATAGGGCTTACCGGAGTTGATTACTAAGTACTTCTGTCTTGATGATGCACTCTGCCCCTGGTGTAATGAGCAGGGGGCGGGATTCATACACATGTTTTGGAGCTGTCCGGAGCTGGGTACCTATTGGCAAACAGTTAGCGAGCTCCTACGGAATTGCACGGATCGAACCATACCCTTTGATTGGCCCGAGTACATCCTACACCACTTTAAGAGATCCCCAAAGATAAGGTGACATCCTGCTTTCTAGATCTGGGGCTGGTGGTAGCAAAGCGCCTCCTCACAAGGAGGTGGAAGGCGCATGACCCGCCATGAGCACGGGCACGGAATTCCTCATTTCAGTGGTGGGCCAGGGCAGAGTGGACCGCCATACGTAGAGAGGAAACGCTGGGACTCAGGAAGGAACCCATAGCGGCACACTGGAAGCGACTGCTTAGTACATTACAACAGACAGACAGGGAGGGAGATACGGGGGGATGGAAATCACATATGAGGGCGGGTGCATGCCACAAGCCGTTCTCCTGTGGGAAAGGGGGGGAAAGAAAGGGAGTTGGAGTCTTCGTGATGTTTCTGCTGCCAAGTTAATGTTTTCTGTTTCATATATATACCATCTGTTTGCAAGCTCAAGATGAAAGGTCATCCCTGAACTGCACTGCACTCCACACCACTGGATTCAAGCCAGCCGGGCTGAAGACGGCTGGAATGCCAGAAACCGGTCCTCGGAAGCTTGTTTCTGGTCCAGGGAAGGCATGGCTTGGCAGTTCGGGCTGGACTGTTCCCATGAGGCACAGGTGGACTGATTTGCATATGGCCATGTCTGAACTGGGGTGGTGTGGAGTGCAAAAAACGATGGATTTAGGCCCAGATCTCTGTACTGGGGTGAATGTATGACATTGTTCTGCATTCTGTCCATCAACCGTGGTGTTTGCATTTGTCACCCCGAGTGGGATGGGTATGCTCAGACGTGAGTCCCATGCTCTCCACACCACTGGAATCAAGCAGTCGCACTCTTCTGGGGAAATCAATCCCTTCGATTTCAATACAGTTCAAACATAAAAGTATTCATGAACGTATACCAAAGGAAACTGTTAGTTGCACAAGTTTATTCTTCTAGTTCAATAGTTCAATCTTTTTTTCAAAAGTGAGCTGTTACATCACAGCTGTGCAAAGGTTCATCGTCATTCCAATAAACAATTTGTTGTCCACAAATTCAACCAAGTGCCCAATGCATTTCGTGCTGTCCGCACTTCATCAGGGGAAATACATTTCTATAGGGTAAAATCAGAATAAAGTATAATCAATGAAGAGGAAGCAGGTCACAGTCTGTTCAGAATGTTAAGGCTACATAATCAAGGGATGACTGAAAGTTATCTAAAAACATGCTGTAACGTAGGTGAAGTTATGAAAGTATGTGGGAAAAAAAGTGCACAACCCAAGTGTTTAAAAAGGAAAAGAAAAAGAAAAAGTTTCTAAAATTAATCCAACAGTATATGGGCGCTTGTCCTGAATGTCAATAAACCCAGTGTTACGTGTTGCTAACATGCTGTTAACCTGGTGGCATTTATATCATTAGCAGTTCTGTGGAGGTAGGCGCCGCGGTGGCGTGTGACTCGACGCTCGTGGAGATAGGAGTACAAGATACTGTGCGCAGGTTGGGGCTCAATACTCGTGAAAATGAGTGGTCAAACTGTGCGCATTAAGTGCGGGTCGGTACGCGCCATATATCACTCAACGGTTTGGCGGTCGGGTGGAACGCGTAGCTGGTCCGGTGTCGGGTTAGTGTGTACTCGCGCATGCGCAGGGAGCGCGTTATAGGAAAGTTCTCACGTAACCCGGAAGTGGACGGGATGTGAGGAAATGTTATTCTATGTTTAGCAAATAAAGATGGTGTCGGATGAATAAAGAAGAGGTATAGCGGTATATTCGGGCTAAGTTAAGTAACATCTTCTAAGAGAGCACGTAGTACAATAAACACGTTGAGATGGACAGTAATACACTGTGTATAGTCAGGATCGCGGCCATCTTGGAACAGTCAGTGAACATATGGGTAATTATACAAAACGAAGCCAATCATAATCAAAGTCAAAACACAGTCAAACATGAATCAAAATCAAACCTAGGTAATGGTGATTTAGGTAGAAGCAGCAATTACATGTGTGTCTAAAGCATGTTATTCAAAAAAAAAAAAAAAAGATGGTAATATCAATGTCTGAAATAGTGTAGAAGGTTAGGTAGCCTGTGGCAGCTAGTCAGGATTATAAAAAGCTACTATATTCGAGACGTTCATTTAACCCCGTGGGGTTGCAGGAATTCAGTTTTTTGATCCAAAATATCTCCCTTTGGAGCAGTCTTTTTTTTGTTATCACAGCCTTGCCTCACAGGAACACACTCCAAAACCAAAAAACGGATCTGACTGATGTTGTGGCTATTGGAAATGTAGTGTGCGGCTACTGGGGCCTTGGTAGATCTGTTTCTAATAGTACTTTTGTGCTCTGTCATTCGAACATAAGGGAGTCCACAGAGACACTTAAGTAAGTAAACCACGTTTTTGGAGTCGCATGTAGCGTTAGTAAAGAGGTTGATGAGTTTTCCTGTGGTTGGATGGTTTATGCTGGTGCCACGAATAATGTTATTACAGTGACTACAGTTAGCGCATGGAATTGTCCCTGTATATTTTTCGGATTTGTTGCATACCTCCTTTTCTATTAAATCCTTTAAATTTTTGGAGCTTTGGTAGGCAAACATCGGTTTGCTGAACAATCCTTTGGAATCTGGTTCTTTCTCAACCATTTCCCAGTTTTTTAAGACGATTTTCTTAATTTGATGGCTTAAGGTGGAGTATTTAGATACAAAGACTGGTCTGCACTGATTCATATCCTTTGTGTGTATCTTAAGCAATTCTTCCCTAGGGATGGTTTGTGTTCTTGCTTTGGCTTCTTCTAGAATGTTATCTGGATATTTCCGTTCTCGAAATTTTGTGATCATTAGGTTTGCGTTCTTTTCATAGGTTTGATCGCTTGATGATATTCTTTTCATTCTTAGTAACTGCGAGTACGGTAAATGCCGTTTCAATGACATAGGGTGGCAACTGTCAAAGATTAACATGTTATTCCTGTCCGTATTTTTGGAGTATACGTCTGTCTGGAAACGATTGTTCTGCAAGGAAACTAACACATCCAGGTAGGGGATGGACCCAGTGTTAATGGAATGGGTAAATTGAATGTGGTCATCAATGTCATTAATATCTTTAATGAATTCTTCAATGTCAATCGATGGACCTTTCCATATGAGAAAGATGTCATCTATGTATCTCCAGAATTTAAGAATCTTATTTTGCCATCTGGGGTTTTCAAGAATGTTCTCGAGTTCCAACCTGTGCATAAAGAGGTTCGCGTAGCTGGGGGCTGCACAATTCCCCTTGGAAGTTCCTGCCAGCTGTTGAAAATGTTGTTCATTCCAGGAAAAGTAACTGTGATACAGCGTGAAGTGTAGCAATTCCAACAGGAATATTTAAAGTTCTTGCTTGATGCCATGATTGATCAAGAATGACTCTATGGCTTCAATGCCTCTGTTTTGGGGGATAGACGTGTACAGCGAACAAACGTCAATAGGGCATAATGTTATTTCCATTGTCTCATCTAGTTCAGTTTCATTGAGTTTGGTGAGAAAGTCAGTGGTATCGCGGAGATAGGTTGACATTTTTTGAACAAGTGGTTGTAGGTGTCGATCTAAGTATTTTCCTATGGGTTCGTGAATTGAGCCTCTTGTAGATACTATAGGTCTAAAGGGTGGTTTCATCAGATCCTTGTGTATCTTCGGTACTCCATGCTGTTTCCGGCAAGGCTTAGAGTGGTGGCTGAGGGGAAGACTTGGTTCTTCGAATCCCCGGAGGAAACATACGTCTGGCTCGAAGGCTGGAGGAAGAAGGATGGACACCGTCGCAACGGAAGAGACCGCGACCGCCACGCAGATGAAGCAGAGATAAGTAGCCCTGAACTCTTCATTCCCACCGTAGAGGATTCACAGAACCCGGAGCAGGGTGGCTCTGGCATGAAGTGACTCAGTTGGAACAAGTAAGGACTTCCACCTACGGGCCTGCAAATGCCGAAGGACATTGTCAGAAGCCGGCTCTGGACATGGGGCGGAAACGGGCCCACCCGCGGAGGAGGGTAATGTGCACCTCGGACTTCATGACCCCTACACGCAAGTACACTGTTGGGACATGGGTTAAAGCACTCTGCTGAGTTGGGGAGGCGGGCAGTTCTGAGTCCGCCGGGCAGGGAGGCAGGGTGGGGGGAGGCGTTAAGGGACGGGGAAGTTAGTACTACAGAGTTTTCTGTTTCTGTTCGAATGTTGCATCACAGGCACGGTTTCTTCAACACCCACCTAGGCACGTCGGCCTGGCCGAAGCGATCAACTGGAAATCCTCAGTCACGTCCACCTCGACGGGGCACTCACACCATAGGCACGCTGCTTGACACGCGGGACCGCGTTATACACTCCCACATACCTCGTGCCTCCGCCCACAATTTAAATCCAGTGACGCTACTGTGTCCGCTTACCGATGACCATGGCTAATCACAATAACTCTTCACCGGCCCCCCGAGCGCAACCACTAGTTGCCCCCACGCTAACAATCTTATCGTGGAATGTCAAAGGTTTGGGCCATAAAATGAAGCGGGGCTTAGTCCTCCAATATCTCAAAAGAAAGGCGCCCACATTAGCCCTACTACAAGAAACGCATTTGGTAGGAACTACCTCGAAGGCCCTTAATCGATGGGGCTTCAAGATGATCACACACGCAGAATTCTCGGCAGGTTCCCGTGGGGTTGGTATCCTGGCCCAAAAAAACGCGCCACTCCTCATCAAACGCACCTGGGCGGATGATCAAGGTCGATTTGCAGCGATACACTGTCAATGGGAGGGGAGGCCATATAATATAATCTCAGTCTACATTCCCCCTACGTTACACCAAGGGGCATTCCAAGACCTGGGCAAACTACTACTTGAACTCCCAGAGGCTGAATTAATCGTGGGAGGTGACTTCAATGCAGTATCGGACACAGCGATTAATCGGCACCCTCCTCGTGAAGCCACTAGACCTAACCAAATGTTTAAAGATTTCCTAGAAGCAATGGGGTTGGTGGATATGTGGAGACTTAAACACCCCCATGACCGTCACTACACATAACAGTCTCTCCAGGATAGACTATATACTAACCTTGACGATCCCCCCGGAAAAGATCACGGCTCTGGAACACCTGCCAGGGGGGATATCAGACCATTCCCCGGTACACCTCACTTACACGTCACAACCCACCAGACGACAAAGAATATTCCCGATATACCCCGGCTATCTCAAAAACAATACTATTTTGAAAACACTAAAGACTTCTACCACACATTACTTTGGGGAAAACTCAGACTCTGTAGATTCACCCAGGTCTTATGGGAGGCATTCAAGGTGGTGCTCAGAGGACAGGCTCTCTCCACCATTACCAGGCACAAGAGAGAACAGAGGGCCACTGTTGAAGCATTGGAAACAGCAGTTCAATCAGCAGAATTGGCACATGCCACAGATAGCACAGCGGACACGGCACACGCACTAACACTAGCGACTCGGGAATACAAGGCATACGTGGAGGACGTAACCAAGACAAAGTTAACTAACACACTGCATAGGATCTATGAGTTGGGTGACGAGACTGGCAGGATGCTCGCATGGATCGAACGTAGGGAAAAGGCCAGTAGGTGGATTGCCACAGTAGAACGCCCAGATGGTACACACGTGACAGCTCCCCCTCAAATAGTAGAAGAACTGGCTACTTATTATGAGACTGTGTACACTGCTCGGGGGGGAGGACAGAGGAAGACTGCTTGCAATACCTGCGGGACATACCCCTACCCACACTGTCACAAGAAGACGCACAGACGCTTGAGGGCGACTTCACAGGAGAAGAAGTGGGGAAGGCTATAACAGCACTACATACTGGGAAAGCGCTGGGGCCGAACTGCCTACCCGTTGAACTCTACAAAACACTTTCAAGACAGATAATTCCCTACATGCTCCCAATGTATAATGATTGCCTATCAAATGGAGAGCTCACGGCTGACCAACGACTAGCCACCATTGTAGTAATACATAAACCCGGTAAACCACCTGACCAATCTTCTTCCTACAGGCCAATCTCCCTAATGAATGTAGATGCTAAAGTTCTGGCGAAAGTTCTGGCGCTACGACTACAGCCCCACCTTACAGACCTGATACACCCGGACCAATCGGGCTTCATGCCTGGTAGAAATACATCACTTAACCTACGGCGCCTCCATGGAGTCCTACACCGTATTCCCCTCTTACAGGAGGATGCGGCCATCCTCTCCCTTGACGCTACAATGGCCTTTGACCTAGTAGAATGGCCGTTCCTGTTTGCAGTCCTCAGGAAAGTGGGCTTCGGCCCTAAATTTTGCAGCTGGGTTAAACTTCTCTACACCAAGCCAATGGCACAAGTGGTAGCCAACGGCCACACTTCCCGCACATTCACACTGGGAGGCGGAACGAGGCAGGGGTGTCCTCTATCTCCGCTACTCTTCGCGCTTGTACTTGAGCCTCTGGCGATGCGGGTACGAGTGGACCCCATTATCAGAGGGATCACATGGGGGACGGGTGGGAGGATCGCATCTCCCTTTATGCGGATGATGTGCTGGTTTATTTGATGTTCCCCTCCCAGTCGCTGGCAGCTTTGATGGAACTGCTCAGGGCCTATGGTGAGGTATCGGGATACACCATCAATTGAACCAAATCGCTTCTTTATGTCCTGCGAGGCCACACGCCGACACTGCCCCCAGACTGCACCCTGCAGACAGTCACCAGGGGATTCAAGTACCTAGGGATCTATGTCACGCCACAAGAACCCTTATTTATAGAAAAAACCTAATGAAACCTCTACAAAGGCTAAAATCGGACGTCACACACTGGCGATCTTTACCGCTTACACTGCTAGGGAGGGCCGCGTTATTTAAGATGCTATCACTCCCCAGATTTCTTTACGCATTGCAAAACACACCCTCTCCAGTCCCTCTTACCTATTTCAAATCCATAGACACAGAAATTTCGACACTTCTGTGGGATGGGAAGCCGGCCCGTATAGTGCTCGCCAAAGTACTCCGATCCTGGTATGACGGGGGGATCGCCCTACCCTGTATCAAACTGTATTACTGGGCAGCACAATTGATAGTGGTTAACCAGTGGATGCACGCCCCTCAAATGGACCCGGCCTTCCGCCTTGACCGAACTGTACTGCCACCTGACCAACTCATGCGGGCACTATACACGAACAAACAACGTCACACCCTTAAGGCCCAACAGCACACACGATCAAGATCTGGCACGCAGCGCAGAGAACCTTGGGGTGGGAGGGAGTACTCCCGCTCGCAACGCCACTGTGGGACACACGGCGACTGAGTACCCTAGCAAACACAAAGGGCTTCCGACAACGGGACTTAATTGGTATCTCCAAAATCGGGGACTTATGGAAAAAAGGCGAAATAGTCACCTTCCCTGCCCTAAAAGAAAAATACGGGATGGCGGACACCGAACAGTATCGCTACGCACAAATCAAGCATGCACTGCAGGGGGTGATTCCAACAGGCACCCGACTGGTTGAGTCCTCCCACCTAGAGGATAGACTCCTTACTGAATCCCTAGACAAAAGAGCGATCTCCTTCACATATTGCAAACTTATTAATAAAATGCCCGACCCCACGGCTGTCCTCCGGAGCAAATGGGAGATAGACCTGGGGGACATAAAGGATGAAGATTGGTTGTACGCACTGGCATCTCCCAGGGAGGCCTCCATTCCATCACGACTCAAGCTGGTGCAATTGAAAATATTACACAGAATATACTACTCCCGCACACTCCTACACCGGCTAGGCCGAATCCCAGAACCTACCTGCTTACGTGGATGCAGTCTCCCGTGCACATTCTTCCACGTAATATGGGACTGCCCAAAGATCCAATATTATTGGGACTGAATACTCTCCGAAATATCTCCGAAATATCAGAGGCAGGTGGTCTCGTATTACCGAGAGACCCTAGATGTTGTTTACTGAACATTTGGTCGCCCACTGATATGAATCGAGGAATGCAAACATGGGCAACATTGGGCCTAGCCCTTGCTAAAAGGAACATTGCCAGGAACTGGGGCTCGGGGGTAGGACCCACTCGCGCGCACAATGGGGAAGGGACATGGACACAGCCATGCTGGCTTAAAAGGCAGTGTATGTGCATCGAGGATGCCCCAAGAAATGGACTAGGGTATGGGGGAAGTGGAATGAATACAGAGGTCAACTATGCGACCCACCACAGGACCTATCTGATCTCGAAAGTGATCCATGAAGGGCACACCCAGAGATGTTATGGTACTTTGCCGTAGGGTTTTATTTACCGAAGGGAGGAATAGAGATCATGTGTACCCCCTGACTGGTGAGGTGGGAGAATAGAAAACGACTATGGTCAGTAGATGGCACTCCTCTGTGAAGATCTCAGGTCAGGAATACCGGTGCCCGATATGATGGAGAAAATCTTTCGCCCTAGAAGTAAAAGTAATGTAGTTTACTTGATGTGTGCAACGGAAAGTATGTTACAGAGAAATTGTGCCTATTTCCTATGAATGAACCGAAATGCCAACTGTTAAGTGTAATGGGTAAAGCGAATAATGCACACATGACTGCTCATGTCACCTATACTGTTTGATGCAATTTCAACGTGTTTGTTTTAAAATTAAAAAAATCACGGACCTAACCAGATTTCTTCTCATACTGTACATTATGTACCCACATTGTTGCTAAACGCCGCCGTACCCCTGGGATATCGGCACAAAGGCTGTGTTTCTCCTGATGTTAAAGAATGTTATTGACCAAATTGCTGCCAGCCCAAGGGGTTGTAGGCTGAAGCTGTTTACTATTAGAGGTACAATAAAAGTCTTAAAAAAAAAAAAAGAAAGCAACGACAGAGGTATTTCCCAAAATATACTCGACTGGAACTGTTTTTTATATGACCAGATTTATTTCACCTGCCAAAGTCTAAAGTAGGGGCTGATGGGTGACCATTAACGGCGTTTCATATTTCACAGAGTAGAGAATAAACATAATTCCCTGTACAGACGTTGCCTTCCCTAGTCACCTTTGAAGTAATTTTTACACCTGTTGGTTACCTATGCGGTCGGTTCATCTCTAACAATATTGTATAACTTGCACAGGGGGGCTCGCAGTGTGTGTAGGGCTCTGTGTGAGTGTGTGTAGGGCTTTGTGTGAGTGTGTGGAGGGCTCTGTGTGGGTGTGTGGGGGGCTCTGTGTGGGTGTGTGGGGGGCTCTGTGTGGGTGTGTGGGGGGCTCTGTGTGGGTGTGTGGGGGGCTCTGTGGGTGTGTGGAGGGCTCTGTGGGTGTGTGGAGGGCTCTGTGGGTGTGTGGAGGGCTCTGTGGGTGTGTGGAGGGCTCTGTGGGTGTGTGGAGGGCTCTGTGTGGGGGGGCTCTGTTGAGGGGCTCTGTGGAGGGGCTCTGTGAGGGGGCTCTGTGGGTGTGTGGAGGGCTCTGTGTGGGGTGGGGCTCTGTGTGGGGTGTGTGGGGGGGGGGTTTGTGTGGGTGTGTGGAGGGGCTCTGTGTGAGGGGGCTCTGTGGGTGTGTGGGGGGCTCTGTGTGGGTGTGTGGAGGGCTCAGTCTGGGAGTGTGGGGGGCTCGCAGTGTGTGTGAGGGCTCTGGGTGTGTGGGGGGCTCTGTGTGGGTGTGTGTGTGGGGGGCTCTGTGGGTGTGTGTGAAGGGGGGCCCTGTGTGTGTGGGGGGTGGCTCTGTGTGGAGGGGCTCTGTGTGGGTGTGGCATTTGCGAACGATTAAGCTATTGGCATTTATTTATCGGTTTTCAAAACGAACACATAAATAAAAAAATTGTCATTTACAATGCCAATAGCTCTAAATTTTCCAAAGGCAAAACCGTTGCATTGTAAATGCTTGTTTGTTAAGGCTATTCCATGGGATATTATCATTTAATCCCTCTGTGTTGGTTGACAATCTGTAGATCCAGCATTGCTCTTTTGATAACCAGTGTTTTTCGTTGTCCGTCGGGTGGATCGTGATCTGTTCTATGACCGTCCACCTCAGGTCATTAGGAGTGTGTCCAAGTCTGAGGAAGTGATCCGTGAGCTTGATGATAGATTTTTTAGGTTTAAAGTATTTTATTGAAAGGGTACAGAAACAAAAAAGGAGAATCATTCATGCAATTGAATCGATGCTGCGGTCCAAGGAGCCCATTTGTAAGTAGTGCTCATGGTCCCCGGCCTTATAGGGGGGTCCTCTAGGCTTCGCTCCCGATTGCTTAGTTGAAATGAAGAACAAAGATCAGAACAAGCCCTCTATACCCTTCCCTTTTCAATGAAACAACCCCTCCAACTCCCACCCTTACCCTGCCCTCCCCACCCTCCCTCCCGTCTCCCCCCCGTCCAGTGCCTTACGTATTATAATGTGTGTACTTTTGCCCCTGCCCCTCCTCTCCTTCTCTGTCCAGTGTAAAAACCGTTAGACCGTGTGTTCTGTCGGTGGTGTAAGTCTCAGTAACCTCAGGTAGGTATCTCGGGCATGTAAGTTCTTTGAATTCCGTAGCTAGGAGTGCATGAAAAGGTTGCCACAGCTCCTCGAATTGTTCCACCTCCCCGGTCATCATGAGTGAGAATTTTTTCCATGCCCAGGACATGCCACAATCTGTGTAGCCAACCCGTGATGGAAGGGGTAGTGGTCGTGCGCCAATGTATTAGGATATTTTGAACCGCTGAGCCCAATGCTATGGCGATCTGCCTACCTCTGCGGGATTTCAGTGGATACATTAAGCCATTAGGGAGACCAAGCATGACATAAGCCGGGAGGCGGGACATCTCTATTTCAAAGTGAGCATCAATCTCGTCAATCACCTCTTTCCAGTAGGGATGTAAAAGTGGGCACTCCCATAAGATATGTGTCAATATACCTATGTGCCCGCACTCGCGGCAACAGGTGTTCTCTATTTGCCGATTCATCTCATGCAGCCGTTCCGGGGTATGGTACCAATAAGTAGATACCTTGGTAAATGTTTCAGTAAGGCCGACATGATAGGCGGAGTGTCTCGCTCGATACGAAATCTGGTCCCATTCCTTATGGCTCAGTGTCCCACCTAATTCCTTGTTCCATCGCTCTCTGCCAGGGATATGAAAGTGGGAAGGAGGGGGCTGTAACATTTTATAGAGATCTGTAATGAGCTTAGCGTCTGATGTGCGCGTCACCAACCATTTCTCATATGGTAGCAATTTCCTGTCTGCCGACTCCCTCACCTGTTGCTGTAGGGCCCAGTGTCGTACCTGCCAGTATCGCATTCTATCTGTTTCAGACAGCTGATAGCTCTCTTTGAGGCTCTGAAAGGGAAGGACCCCCTCTTCACCATACAGGTGAAAGAGTGCCCTGCAACCAGTCGTTCGCCAGTGCGTAAAGGCTCCTGGTTCCATCCGGTGTAAAGTCCGGGTTGTCCACAATAGGCGTGAACGGAGAGGGGAACGTGGTTAGGCCAAAGTGCTTATTGGTAGCGTCTCATATTCTCAGCGGGACCCTTGTGACATAAGACGCGTATAGATTCGGAGGGCGATGCGATCTACGCAGGAATGGTACCTCCTGTAATGGGCGCCCCGCCACCGCCTGGTCCTGGAATAGCCAGTGCTTGTCTGACTCCAACCTGCTCCACTCGACCAGGTACCGCAACTGTGACGCCTGAAAATATTTGCGTAGGTCTGGGATGCCCAGTCCCCCCCGACTCCGGCGCTAAGGTGGTGAGGGCCCGTTTCATCCGGGGTTTACGGCCTTGCCAAACAAAGCGGGACATGTCCGACTGCGTCTGCTGAATCCAGCCCTTGGGGGCTTGTAGCGGCAAAGCTCGGAACAAGTACAGAATCTGGGGCAAGACCGTCATCTTGATCGCTGCTATCCTGCCAAGCCAGGATATCGTGCCCTTGCCCCATCTCCCCAGTTCCTCCTTGATCTTCTTGCTCAGAGCCGCATAATTAACAGTCACCATCGTCTGCAACGTGGGCGCCAGCAAGATACCCAAGTACTGTACTTGGTGTTGCGACCAATGCTTGGGAAAAAACCCCTGCAACTCCCGTCTCGTCGCGGGTGTCAAGGAGATGTCTAGCGCTGTAGACTGCCCCATGTTCATCCTGAATACCGCCACCCTCGAGAAGGCCTCAAGTTCGTTAATACACGCGGGCAAAGCACGTCTCGGGTCCTCCAGTGTCAGTATCACGTCATCCGCGTAAAGGCTGACTGTATGGACATATCCCCCCATCCTCACACCCGTCGCATCTGGGTTCTGTCGTACTCCCTGGGCAAAGGGCTCCATATAAAGAGCGAAGAGGAGAGGGGACAGTGGGCACCCCTATCTAGTGCCGCGCTCAATGGTAAACCGCTTAGAGCTACAGCCATTCACTCGCACCGGTGCCGATGGAAGCTTGTAGCAATTAAACACCATAGACCGAAATTTCTCCCCTATACCCATCTTCTCCATCATCCGGTCTAGATATGGCCAGTGTACTCGATCAAACGCTTTTTCAGCATCGACCGACAGCAACATCCTCTCTCCAGGGATCCGGGAGGCTTTTTCTAAAATGTGAACTACTCTCTTGGTATTATCTACGGTCTGTCTTCCAGGCACAAAGCCGGCCTGGTCCGGCTCCACCAAACCTGGGAGATGCTGTGCTAGTCTAGCTGCAAGGATCCCTGTGTATAATTTGAGATCAACATTTAAGAGCGAGATCGGCCGGTATGAGCTGTACTGAGTCCTGTCTTTCCCCGGCTTAGGTATGTCCAACACCGTGGCTTGCAAGAGATCAGGGGGGATAGCCCCAGGGGCGGAGAAGGAGTTAAACAGCCTGGTTAAGATGGGTGCCAATGTGGTACTAAACGTTCTGTAAAAGAGAGTAGTATAGCCGTCTGGGCCCGGGGCTTTCCCATGTTTAAGTCTAGAGATGGCAGCAATAACCTCTTCGATCCGGATCTCTCGTTCTAAGTACTCCGCTTGCAGTGGTGCTAGGGATGAGAGGGTCACCGTGTCCAAATAGGCATCCGGTTCCCGCAACCGCAAACTCTCCTCCGTATACAGTTCAGAGTAGAATTGGCGGAAGGCTTCAGCTATCTCGGCGTCGTCGGTGACTGCCAGCCCAGCACCAACCGCAATTTCCTTTACCCGACGACATTGGTGTGCCACCCTGAGTTTGTTCGCTAGTAAATGACAGCATCTGTCACCTCCCGTGTAGTAAGCATGTTTCAGACGTAGCGCCGCGTATTCCGCTCTGTCCGAGTCCAGGGTCGACAGGAGTTTCCTCGCTGCCTTCAGCTGCCTCCAAATCCTGGGGGCCCCGGTGCGGCGGTGTACCTGCTCAAGTTCCCTGACTTTTTGCGTTAGTTCTTCTCGTTTCAGCCGCCTATCTTTGTTTTCCGCCGAGGAGATCGCGATGAACTCTCCCCTCAATACTGCCTTAAGTGCTGCCCATTGGGTCGCCAATTGGGTGTCGGAGTTATCATTATGAGACTGAAAGTCCCCTATCGACTCCATTATGCATTTTACCACTGTCTTTTTGTGCAGGAGAGCGTCTCTAAGGCGCCAGACTCCGCGATGAGCCGGGTCCGACGGGAGAGCACAGGTCCCAGAAACCGGCGCGTGATCCGAGAGAGAAAGGACGCCTATCTCAGACGCTGTGGCTAGATCGCGGACCGGACCGGTGACCACCAGATAGTCTAGTCTGGCATATGTCTTGTGTGCATGTGAGTAGTAGGAGTAGTCCCTATCTAAGGGGTGAAGCCGGCGTCAAAGATCGTGAAGATCCAAGTCAGCCAGTTGTGCTTTCCCTGTTTGCGACAATTCCCCAGTTTGTGGGTGACGCTGAGCCGACCTGTCCACCGACGAGTCCAACACCATATTCAGATCCCCCCTAGGATAATGTGTCTGTCAGGTGACGCTGTGACGTCCACTAATGCAGAGTGAAGGAAGCGCTCCTGATGCTCGTTCGGGCTGTAGATTGTCCCAATAGTAAACGGCAAGGCCCCCAACTTGAATCTATAGGCTAAGAGTCTCCCTTTCTGTTCTGCAAATTTGTGCAAAACTTCCCCCTTAAAGGACTTGGACACTAAGATCACCACCCCAGCTGTATTAGTAGTGTTTGAGGAGAAGAACTGCGTGGGGAAGTGACGTGACCGCAACCTATGGCAGTCACATGTTAGTAAGTGAGTCTCCTGGAGAAGACAGATGTCTGCTTGCGTGCCCTCTAGCAACGACAGGATCGCTTTTCTCTTCGTTGGATTGTTAAGCCCCTTGACGTTTAGGGTCACAACTTTAAGGCCCGCCATGTATTAGCAAGACAATATGACAAAAGCGGTGGATCAGGGTCACTGAGCAATATACCATTAGCCAGACAGACCTGAGAGCCCCGACAGGGCGGTGCAGATGCATCAAGAGCACTGAACGGAACTTCCTTGACCTCCCCCCACCCAACTCCCCGGTCCCCCGGCCCCCAACTCCCCCCTCCCATTCCACCAACTCTCCCTCCAAACATCCCCTTCCCCTCCCTCCTCTCCCAACCCCCCGGGATCTTTGTACGTATAGTCCCAGTCATGTCCCTACCGGACAAGTCTGTGGTATGATACCTTAGTGGACGTCCAGCCACACGCATCCTCACCCCCCGCCCCTCCTCCCCTCCACACCCCAAGCCTGCAACAACAGCAATGCTATGTCGTTCTCCCCCGGAGCAGTTTTACGCTGTCAGTGCGACACCTTCATCAACAGCTAAGTCTCTGGAAACAGTTTGGATGGCATTTGCCATCTCGGCTCTGATAGTGGGTGAGCCCGGCCTCCGTGATGTGGTCGTTGTCCTGCGCCTTGCGACCCTTTGCCAGCCCTCGTCGGTGGTGCGTCTCCTCCGTGGTGTGGGAGATTCCTCTTCTTCCGCGGTAATCCCTAACACTTCACACGTGTCCTGCAGAGACCGCAGTTGATGCGTTTCGCCATTCCATCTGAAGATAAGGCGGAAACGGTGTCCCCATGAGTAGGGCGTTTCATGCTGCCGCAGGAAGTCTGTCCCTATCTTGAACGCTTTACGCTTTTGAAGTGTGATTGCAGAAAGGTCCTGATACAAGGCTACAGGGTGACCACGGAACGTTAATGATTGTTTTTTCCGCGCCTCAGCCATGATCTGTTCCTTTAGCGGGAAATCGGGGAGGAAGGCCAGTATGTCCGGTGGCGGGGCTGTTGCTCGCCGTGGCGGTCCCACCCTGTGCGCCCTGTCTATCCGTATGGGAAAGTCCGCAGCCTCACCCAGTAAGTCCCGGAAGAGCTCCCGTAAATAATTGGCCATGTCCGAGCTCTCCTCCGAGGATGGTATTCCCCGGACCCTTATGTTGTTTCTTCGAGACCTGTTCTCCAAGTCCTCATTGTGCGATTGAAGGTCTAGTTGCTGATCTCTGAGGCGCAGTACCTCCTGCTGTAGTTGTGCAATTTCTTCGTCTTGTCGCTGCGCTGAGCTTTACACCGTGGTCACTCTCTCACCCAACCCATCCACTTCTTTACGTATTTCACGTACCTCTCCTGCTATCTCCTGTTTCGAGGCCTGGAAGTCGTCCCGCAATGTGCCAAAAAGGGATTCCAAAAAAGACCTGGTGACCGGGGGCTCTCCGGCTCCCGCTGATTGTGAGCCTCCTGCCGAGCTGGCGATGGCGGATTCCTGTCTCCCCTGGCCTGGGTCCTGCCGAGCATCTCTGGGAGCGTGCGGTCGTTCCTTTTGCTGCCCTTCTGTCCGGCCATTTTGTCTGCAGGCCAACTACTCCTCTCCCGGAGCGCTTCGTCGAACCAATGCACACGGTACCAGCTCCGGCCCCCACTTCCGGGCAGAGGTGGTAATCCCAGTCAGCGGTGTACCGCGCTCAGCCAGATGATTATTACTCTTTCACCGTCATCCGCGTCCCAGATGATCAATCGTTGTCCTGGCAGAGCGCAGCCCACCGTGCCCTGAGCTCCAGGCGTGGGGGGGGGCCGCTGAGTCGCTTGGCGCCACCACCGGCACCTCTGGGTAAGTTCACACGCACTGTCCCTGGGCCTAGACCTCCAGTTGGTCAGCTTGGGTCCTTATTCCGAATCCTTACACCTGTCCCAGGCAACCCCCACGCAGTATCTTCGACCGGTTCCGCCCCAATCCTCCTGGCCACACTCAGTCTGTACGGCTAGAGCAATCACTGGTGGGCACCCAGACACTGGAGATCATTATGCGGCCACTTCTCCCGCGCTCCGAATCTGGTGGTCCCTCCTGCCAGTTCCCGGGGCTCAGGGTAATGCCTCCCACCGCCCAGTCGTTAGTGTCCTGCTCCGGCTTAGTAGCGATTTTCAGAGGGGGCCCCAAGCTCAAGTTCTCTGGCTGTGCGTCCAACCCCCCCTCGGCAGGTTTCCGCAGTCCGGTTCGGGCTCACTCGTGGTAGGCCGCAGCCGCTTCTGTTATGCAATGCGCTGCTCGGCCCTCCCGCTGTTTATTCTTCGGAGGTCTTCACCACCGCCCGTGGGGTCCCGGTGTGCTCCCTCGTCCCGCCGCCCTCCTCCTCACCTCTTGCGGCGCCCCCGGGTGGGATCCGCACTGCCACCGGGTCACTCGCGCTGCTCGGCCTCTCCACGCCCGCAGGTCTCTTCCTCACCGGGCCTCAGGCACACGCACGTCACCCCCAGACAGGGTTATCTGGAGTGGGTCCCGGGGCCTCCCTGGTACCGGGACTCGTTGCTGTGTTTCCCGATCCTGCCTCTGCCGCCGGGGCTTCCTCCCTGCAGCTCCAGGCCCCCTGGCCCCTTCCGTCCAGGCCGCAGCCGCGGCCTCGAGTTACGTCGCGACCGGCCTCCAGAGGCGGGGTGTCGCAATCGGCGGCTCGGCTACTCATCGGGTACAATCAGCCTCGGCTGCAGTGCCGCAGACGCCCCTCCACACAGCTCCGCGATGGGCCTCTAGAAGCTTCGGGGCCAGCGCCCCTCCCAGTCGAGCCCCGGCCTCAGGCTATCACCGCTTCCCCGGCCCGGGGTTCCGACGTCTGAGCCTTCGGCACACGGCGTTCCGAGTATCAGCGGGGCTGGATCTCGGGCTAGGAGCAAACCGGCAGCTCCCCACACCCTCCCTGCAC
Organism: Lissotriton vulgaris; assembly: GCF_964263255.1. Lineage (NCBI taxonomy): Eukaryota > Metazoa > Chordata > Amphibia > Caudata > Salamandridae > Lissotriton > Lissotriton vulgaris. Next base: position 342,402 of record NW_028250096.1, read on the forward strand.
TTTCAAGCGGTAGAGGGGGGAGAATAAGCTGTCTTAAGGGCTTAGGGCCTGGACGGGTTCGGGAGCTGCGGGAGAACACGTCCTTTTACTCCGCCATCTTGGCCACGCGCCGCTGATAGATTTTTTACAGCGAATCGTGCTTCTGTGCTCAGTAATTCTTGTGCGTACATTTCTTGTAGTCATCCCCACATATCGGAGTGTGCATGGGCACTCAATTAAGTAGACTAGGTTCGTTGAGTTAAAGTTGGTGTGTTTATGTTGGTGCCATGTTTTGTTAACCTCCAGATTGAGGGTTTTTGTATGTTCAGTGAGGTGGCATATGCTGCAGTCGCCACAGGGGTAGTGGCCTGTGACTTTTGTTAGACCCCACGCTTGATGTAGTGTTTGGTCAGTGGTGGTCTCAAGGGTTTTTGGGCGCGTGGATATCAGTTGGTTGTGAGGAGGTAAGTGGTTTTACCTCTGTTCCCTGCCAGCCAGCACTGGATAGTTCATCACAATCTCGGGGTCCTCTGGGGCTGTACTATGCTGAATGACCACATGTCCGCTGATTGCAGGTGCTGAGCACTGCTTAGACCAAGTGACCATGACAACGTTCGTAAGGTAATCATTACATTTTAAGACTGCCTCAGATCAAGTTGGTTTTACACTAAAGGGAGAGTGAGAAGAAAGACGTCTATGCACAGCCTCCCAATCTTATGTAGTAAACACAACAGGTTTGTAGGACCTTAATGTTCTGATCATGCATCTTAGATGTCATGACAGAAATCAGATATCCCAATAATGGAAGAGGACACCCAACATACGTTGTTGTGGCATGCTTAATCCTTGGTGTGCACCTTCAGGTAGTCGTACCAACCATGAGGAACTCAATCAATAATGGGAGTTCTTAATAAGAACCTCTGAATAGGCTAGAATCCAGTAACTAAAAATACCTAGTGGGAAACCCAGAGTATGTTTTTCTTTATTTATAGGGTACCGTTGGTATAGTTAAAAGGAATCACATTTGGATATTTCCTAAATAGAATGATTCACACATCCATTTACCAACATGTTTCAGCCTCTTCAGGTGCCCAACAGGGTCAAATGTCTCTTCAGGGTAGTGTATTATGGCTGAGCCTTGCTATCAACAGTGTGTGTGACACTCTAGGTGTTAGTGATGAGGCCTACCGCTCTTCTACCAGAGTAATGAAACAAGAATACCTAAATATAAAGAAAAACGATAATTTTATTCATCTTATGGTGTTTGCTATAAAATATGTGCCTCTATCGGTACACTCCTGGAATGAGTATTTAAAAAAAAAAAAAATGTGGAGTGCCCTATGTGTAGAAAAAGTGAATATCACACTGTGAGTTGTGGCCTAGCATAACTTAGTCTCCTTAGGGTTGCTATTGCTTCATGGGTATTACAAGGAACACCACCCTGTAAACAAACACTGCAAAGAATTTCAAATGAATGCTTATAGTGACGCCTAGTTTTGAAAATTTATATTCAGTTGTCTCCAAAGTGGTGCATGGCAGTCATCCCCCATTGTCACAAGAATTGATAGCTACACCAAGGTTCATTCATTTGGACTCTTTACTTCGAAATAGTCATTATGCAAGTTTATTATTTAGAAGTAAACAGGTAACCAACACCACATTTAAAAATACATAGTTGACAAACAACAACATATAGATGGCATTAAATAAATGAATGTTATTCACAAAGCACAGAGCTCCCCAGCTGTGGAATTCGCTTCCCCTTTCGCTTCGTAGCACTGTTAACTTGCTTCAGTTCAGGAAGAGCCTGAAGACCTGGCATTTTAATCTCTAGTCTGTTTTTACTGGTTACTGTTTTTGCTGTTTTCTCTTCTGTTTTTCTTTCTCATTTCCGCTGTGTTGTTATTTTTACTTGAGTTGCAGGTGGAAAGCGCCGGGACACTCCTTTGGAGTAGCCGTGCGCTATATAAAAGTCACATAACATAACATAATAGCCAAGATTTTTTGTTTATTGTAGCATATGTACTCAATTATGGAATATTTTACAAGTCAAGTAGCACTGGTTATGTTTGCTTCCTTTTGTCTGGATTTCGCGGGCACTTTTGTAAAAATCGCGGCTTTTTTTACAAAAGTGCCGATTTTGCGGCAAACCACGAAATCCTGGAGGTCTGATTGACAATACCAAAAGGCTGACCAAAAGTTTCAGACCTTCTGGCTTTACCAATGCTTTTTTATTTTTGTTTGCCATAATCCTATTAAAACTGGTTACACTGATCTTCCATTATGAATAATTTTGGGAAATACTAGTATACATCAACACATTTTACTAAATGATGCTGCAAAGAAATTGTACCTAACATTTTACAGTAGTTTAGCGGAAAGTTGTTGCATTTTTTTGTGAACAATTTGTTTTGAAAGCAAAGAATCATAATTCTTGCTTACAAGCTTCTGCAAATATTTGCATCTTATCAGAGAGCATTCTGGGAGCATTATACATAGCCTCCTATTACTAAACATTGAAAATTTGTTTACACATGTTGTATACTAGAACCACTGCCAGTAGTGAAGTCTGAGCTTGCAACATTTACTTAGAATACTCACCCTAATAATAAAGGCTTTGTATTAATGTACCATAAATACAAGTTTGAACAGCAGCAACACATGGGCACACATATTACCTTAACAGCAGGCAATGTCTTTCCGTGATCCATAATGTGGTACTATAAAATGGCGGCAATAGTGTTTGTGCTGTAGAGGGTTGGGCCTACTTGTCTCAAGGACAAAATACACATGAAAACTTGTTGCCCTTGACCCCAAACAACATGTCCCGGGCGTCGGGCTATAGGAATTCCACATCCCTGGTGTCTATACAACAATTCTGTTTTCTTTACCTGTTTTATTTTATTAAAGGCTTTTTTTAATCCCTTGGTGGCTATAACCTTCTAGAAGAAAATGTGTTCGAATCTTGTAGCCTCAGCTTCAAAGTCTGAATCTTTACTGCATATCTTTTTGGTTCGGTGAAGCACCCGTAAGGAGTGTTATGTTTCTGATGATACGGATGTGCTGAAGTGGAATGTAAAGTACTGTTTACTGAGGTGGATTTTCTATATATGGTACTTAGTTTCGGGTTTTCAATACATATAGTGCAATCTAAACAATTGATGTTTTTTAACTCTACTCAATTGATCAGTATTCAATGAATTATGGTTAAAGGTTGAATGAAACTGTGGTAAGATGTTAATGTCACCCTTCCATATAATAAAAAATATAATCATTGGGTCTTAGCCACAATAATACATTATTTTGAAAGTTTGCTGCCAATTCAACATAGCTCATTTCTCTTTCAAAATTACCCATGAATATGACTGCGCAAATCTAGAACCCATCACAGTTTCGTGCTTCTGATGGTATACAGAAAATATCATTGGTCAGTATAAAATAGGCCATCGCTATAGTATGTATGTATGTATACATGTATGTATGGATATATTTATATAGCGCAGCAACTGTCACCCAATCGGTATCCTGGCACTTATAGGACAACAAGTTTGCTTGTCTGCTGCTGAGATAGTATTTCTTAATCCCAGCTGTATTGGATATGCACGTATATAGAGATCCACATCCATTGTGACCAAGAGCATGTTATCCCCCCAGGGAATATTATCAATACGTGTTAAGAAATCAGTAGTGCCTTTTATGTATGAGGGAAAATCCTGCACACATGGTGCAATGCAAATATCAATGTACTCTGATAAACGTTCACACAGAGAATTGTTCCTGGAAACTATCGGTCTGCCTTGTGGAGTAATCTGATTTTTATGGACCTTAGGCAAAAAGTAGATTACAGGGGTCTTAGGATTTTTGATGTGCAAATAACTATATTCTTCATCACTTTATAGACCAGAATCTCTCCATTTGACTAGAAACTTGGCTCCTCTTCTGCGATCTTGACTGAAGTAGGAGTGGACAGAGCATAGCATAAATGGTCATAGAGGTGCCTTAAAGCTACTTTATTATAAGTCTCATAGTTTAAAACTACAGTGGAACCACCTATGTCTGCCTTATGAATAACAATATCTTTGTTTTTCTGCAGACACATAAGTGCTGACTATTGTGTTTTGGTTAAGTTTAAAGATTTACGGTCAAACTTTAGATTACCTGTGTCTCGTAGTACATATTTCTCAACTATATGAATATTGTCTTCATTGCCATACTTATCAAAAAAGGTTGATTTGGGCTTTAAGTCACTCTCTACTGTTACGTTGTCTTCAATGTCTAAATCTGTCAATATTTCTACATGTGTGGTCAAGCTTGACTCAGATAATGATACTAGAGTTTGGATGTCCTCCATATCTCTGATTGAATGCGTACAGTGAGCGATATCACCTGCTCTAGGGGGATGTTTAGGTGGAGTATTCTTCCCTCAATTTTTTTTATTTCATTACAAATCTACCTTAAAAATAAAAAAAATTAATATGTGGGGAAGGTACAAAGTTCAACCCTTCATTTAGAACTTACAATTGTTCTGAAGATAAGACGTGATAAGATGTGATCTGATAAATTGAATACTATATTCAATTCTTGTTCCTGTCTTGTTTTGTTTGTTGTCTATTCTTGACACCTTTGCTGTTTCTTACATCTTCTGTTCGTTTGGTGTCTTGGAGTGGTGGTTTCCTGTCTGTCCTTTCTTGCTAAGGATGCTGCTGTTCGTTCTCCAGTCTGCTTAATTCCTGGGAGGGGTTACTGTCGGTAGTGAGGCTGGCTGTGCTGCTCAAAGTTTTTTTCAGAGCTACTTTTATCTTTAGTATGACTTAGATTTTCTTTTTTTTTGTATGAAAACACCATCATATTTTTTATGTAATGTAGCACCATCTCTGAACTTTATTTATTATGAAAACATGTCCAGATGGCTTCTCTTTAATTTTTTTTTTTAGATAAAATCGTTTGAATATCATATTTTACAAGAATAGAAGAAAATTAATATATCTGCACACGCCTGATTCACAGTGTGAGTATCAGTTAAATGAAATATGATTAATACTAGAAAAGGTTACCAACCCACAAGCTAAATATGAGGCAGTGTTTTTATAAATACTGCCTTTTTATTACTGACCGATTCATGAAACCTAAGAAGAATCTATCACTGACCATACAACTGAATTAACATTGTGCTAAAGTGTCTCACTTGGGTATGAGCATGGTTTGTTAACCTTTTTTTTACTTTCATGGTGACACACAGCGTGTGTTATTTTTTAAATATTCATCATCTAGATCAGTGGTCTCCAAACCGGTCCTGGAGGGCCGGATCCATGCCAGATTTTTAAAATTACTACATGTATCTCAATGGGGATATCCCAAAAATCTGGAATGGATCCGGCCCTCCAGGACCGGTTTGGAGACCCCTGAGCTAGATGAAGTGTTTTATATCTTAGGGATCCATCAATACATAAGCACTATTGATTTTCGATTTCTTAATCTTTTCTTTTGTTTATGGAGACTGTGACACCAGGCTCCTGTTCTGTTTAATGTTCCAGGACTTTGCTCTATACTTTCACTTTGTTTTTCCTCATTGTTTAAATTGTTTAAAAAAGTGTTCGTCAGTATTTTAGTCCTTGTCTGTGACCATATCAGGTGAATTACATGAAGTATTAAGTCATGTTAACCATCCTATTTTGTTTTTCTCTGTGTTGAAATAGGGTATCGTTGTCGTTGATTGAATCATATTAAGTGAATTATTCTAACATATGTTTTGTACCTTTGTTTTGTTCTATTTTTTGCTATTGTCCTTTACTTTTTTCACTATCTTCAGTGAATAATTTCCTTTATTTTTTTCATCGCTGTCATTTTTTGATGTAAAATAAAAAATTTTTGTGCTGTGTGCCATTAACAGCATTTGTATATACAATATATCTTTTTGGCCCTGATGAAGCGACACATTGTTGTGAAACACGTGTTGGCCTTAACAAATAATATCCAGTGATTTAAAAATAAATCTACATTGGACAAATAATCAAAAACACTCAGTTTTCACTGTGTGAACGAAGACCAGATCTTTGAGTAATAAAGAATGTAAATAACCGGGTCATCAGGGTTGTTTCCTCTCTGTAATGGCATAGTGAGCATAAAGTATAGAAGACCGCCACCCAGAGTAATAAGCAGTGGCTCCATTTCACTCATTATCTTTTTTTGTGTCTTTCAGTCGTTTGTCTTTCAGTCATTCACCCTGCTTATATGGTTTCAGGTAGGAAGCTATCTTTTTATGTGACCGTGCCAATGTAAGGGCCCACCATTAAAAAAGATGACCCTTATTGGTTTACAGAGTTCAAATTAATTATCCCAAGTGCTCTATTTGTGGTAGTGTGGTCGAGCAGTTTAGGCTCATAAGGAGGTAGTGGTAAGCATTTGTTATACACACACACACAGTCAATAAATGAGATGCACACTCAATAAGGAAATCCGAGAACAATTTAGGTAACGCAAATTTTTATAAAATTTCAAACAGCAAGATCATCGAAATCAGGCAAGTACTGTTAAAGTTATAGATTTTTCTAGAAATAGAAAATACAGTACAATAACGGTTTTGACGTTTGAGCCTTGAACACAGCAATGTTATCCTATTGGAGAAACATACACTGCATGGATATACTTGCAAACGTTTTTGGAAGGTGCCTTCTAGGACTTAAGGTTCTTTGGGGCCAAGGTCCAAGAAACCACCAGCTGTTTGGTTTTACCTGTTCTAGTATGTCTGTGTGCATAGGTGTTGGTTGCGTTGGTAACTATAAGCACTACACATTAAAGTCTATGGAAAAGAAAGTTTATGGAAAAGAAAGGCTGAAAGTGAGGACTTGGGGACAAGTCCAGCAGAACCCAAAGTGGGGCCCGGGTGCAGAGGTGTTTTGTCCGGCAGATCACTGCAGTTGGAGGCTTTCATTTGGGTTTGGTGACTTGGAGAGGTAGAGAAAACAAGGCAGCAGGCTCTCTCTTGATGACGTTCTTGTGGATCTCGAAGTCCCTAGACGGCAGGTCGGTGTTGACATTGGTGGACACGCAACAAGCCTTGGTAGTTACAAGGGCGCCAGTACCCAGAATATTGGAGTTGAGAGGCTCCTGAAGGTGTCGGCTTTTCATGATTTGGGAAAGCAACGGTGCTGACTTCCTGGACTCACGACAACCTCTTCCTGGCGAGTTGCTCCCTCAAGGGCCCTCAATCAAATTGTGATTAGTTCCCGCAAACAGGCGGTGCTGGCTTTCTTTAAATCTGTTTCAACACAACTAGTTGAGAGGAGACTGCAGACAGAACCATGTCAGCTTTGTACATCATATAATCTCCACAAGGATAGAACAACACAGATCTTACAATAAAAGAGCGGAAAAGCAAACATGAAGCCAAAACAAAACAATGACTGTGGGTTCAAGACTTTCTCGGGGGAAGCCTGGACCCATGTGTGTTTAAAAAGCCTATTATAGACTGCAGAATTTTGTACAAGAGATAACCACACTAATCTTACAAACAAAGGTGGAACTGCCAGCCTCAACCCAAAAGAGCAAGAATTGTGGGTTCAAGACTGATATGGGAGAAACATGGACCTACATGTTGTTGAAAGCGTGTTTTGCACTGTGGCATTTTGCACAAGATTCTTTAATACATACATTTTTGTAGAATGCACTCGCAGCCAAAACAACACTACAGGACGAAACGACAAATAGATCCAAGAGACGACCTCCCTTGGTTTTAACCTTAAAGAATCACTAAATTGACATAACAGACTAAATAATGATTTTAATTTCATCTCATTTCTGTATAATTACAATGGTTTTAAATAATCATGCATAGTAAAATTTACCTTACCATCTGTGGGCCGAGGGCCAGCAAGATGAAGTACCGGGTCTATGTGGCCAGTGCCTGCAGATGCAGGAAGATGGTTTCTCCAACCCAAGTGAGATGCTTCTTGGTCGTTAAAGGGTGCACCAGTCCTCCAATGGTTTGGGAATGCTGTTCTGCTTCTCAACGTGTCAGTCTTTGTGATTGTCGTGGGGCAAGCAGACAGGCAGGGTTTGGTGCCAATTTCTGTGCAGGGCCTCTGTTCTCACGACGGCTTCTCTTCTTTGTCCTTCCTTCAGTTCCAGTAGACTACTCTGAGTTCCTGGTGTTAGGGGGATGCCTAAATACTGAATTTATGGGTTTTAGGGGAGTCTAATGTAGTAGCCGACGGGCTAATTACCCCTGGAGTGAGTACACCCTCTCAATGACCACTTCCTTGGAGAGTGGACATAAACCTGACCCAGAATTCTTAGTTTCACCAAAAACCAAATGGTGAAACCCTTTCTTGACTGTCCACTTCAGGTGGCCCGCCTTAGGGGTATGCCTAGCCTGAAAGTGTGATAAAGAAAACGAGTTGGTCCTTTACATTACTTAATTATCAATGAATGAATCAATTGAACTTTTCACTGTGGTCTTTCAATCCTAAAATGAAAAAGGGGAGACAACACAATAGACAGATACATATACCATTGATAGATGCTTTAAGCCAATTTTATGAAAAATCAATTTTCAAAACATTCAAATGCAGCCAATTTATTTACAACACAGCATAATTTAGAAATCATTTCAATTGAGATCAAATTAGAAAAGAACTGCAAGATGCAGCATGAATGGTGAAAAGGTAAGTGCTCAAGTGAGTGAAGGAGAAATTAAAACAAGTTTATAAGAGAGAACTAAAATCCAGTTATTCTAAATGTATAACAAGGGAGCCTGCCCACAATACAATTCCAAACAAAAAGGTGGGGGGGAAGGGGCACAAAGGTGCAGGCCCCTAAACACACAGTAATATTTGGGGGGGGAGGGTAAGCGTCGACGTTTCGACCCTGGCGCAATTGAGGGAAGATTAACACCTCTGCTAAGGGTCTTCTTCAGGACAGGAGGGGATGGGACGGGAAGCGGGAGAGTACCCAAGTTCAAAAGACAATGCAGATAAGTCACCAATAATAGTTCAAGGAGACCGATTAATGGTGTGCCTATTTGTTCCAAATCTCGCCTTCATCTAGATTTGCACATTTAATGAAAAAAATGCCTTAAGGTAATTATTTCGGATCCATGTTCGAATCACTACCAAGGTAAGGGCAAGGAGGGGTTAAGATGTCCCTTCGAAGTTATAGAAAAAACCAGCAGCCGGTTCTAAAACGTGCCTGTCCGCTACGTTAAAGAAGTCCCTTCGATGGTGTGGGCCTGACCGTTACATCAAAGATGTCCCTTCGACGTTTTTTTAAAAAAGTGAGCAGCCGGTTCTCAAAGAAGCTGACCGTGGCGTCCTCGAGGGGGTCCGTATTACAATGTAGACAGTAAACGGATTACCCGAACATTGTCAGAAGCAACAGCGCCCTGGTCCGCGGTTCCTAGCAAGGGACATCTTAATCCCTCCTTGCCCTTACCTTGGTAGTGATTCGAAAATGGATCCGAAATAATTACCTTAAGGCATTTTTTAATTAAGTGTAACAATCCTTCTAACTATCTAATTTTACCGCCTGCTCTGGTGCCAAATGGGCCTCAGGGCAGGGGGTGGAGTTCCCCAGATCTGGTGGAAGCCAGGGTCGCGTATCAAAGGAGGCAGAGACTTCGGAGTCTCAGACCTTGAAGTGCTAAATTACTAGCCATCCTGCTGGAGAAGGTGTTACCACCTTCCACTGGAGCAGGCATTGTTGACCTCAGAGTGCAGGCTCTCAATTACAAGGAGTCAGATTCTTGTCTGTGATGGCAGACTGGATGAAACCTGTCAGTTAGCGCACTAGAGGACTAGTAAGTTTTCAGAGGACACCTCTAAGATGCCCTCTGGGGGCATGTCACAATAAATCTGATACCTGCATTAGTATAGATTTATTGAGACAAAGAATTTGATATCAAACACCATTATTTTCAGTGCAGACATTATGTAGCTGGGTAACTAGTAATGACCAGTGCCCAGTTTATACCCTTAAAATGGCTCCCTGATCAGTTGCAGTGCCCTAGTAATGGTACTAGACATTTCAGATATGCCCTCACGTATTATAATTACGGCTCTCTGTTTTCTGTTTTTACAGATTTTTGCAGATAAATAAAGACAGAAAACATTTATTTTTGTGTCTGTGTTTATTTTAAAATGTGGATAAAAACAGAAATTGTTTTTTTTTTTAGTAATTCTAAATGTTGTCTTTTCTTGTCTTACAATAGCTGTGTTGGTTGATAGGAAAGGGTTTTTTTTTTTTTTTTTTTAAACCTTTATTAGATGCATACAACACAAAGGCATGACAGGTACAACATGTGTAGTTTCATATAGCAGTATGGTACCAGCAGTTGAGGGAAAGATGAGCACGTGAACAAGGTCCAATTTAACATTGCAATCACCATTTGACATATACATTTCCCAATGTGTCACATTAGGCAGTTAGTTGAGTATGGGCATCGCGTCTCAATCATCCGGGGTGCGGGGGGGGGGGGGAGAAAACAGGGAAGTAACAAGGAGTAATTCAGGCCGGGAGACTACATTCCCTTGCGCTATCATAGGGCCTGAGCAACACAGGCCTATCGGCACTGTCCATCCCTTCCCCGCCTCCTCTCCGTCTATGTCTGACAGCTAGCTACGTGAATCCACTCAGTGATGTTATCTGTGCGTGCCTAGCGTGCGCAGCTCAGCACTGCATCTCAGCGCGTGACACGTCTGTGTCTGGACCCTGTGCTTGTCGATTAAGGGCGGCATGCCATGCCTTTCCACAAATTCGTCATCAGCCACCCCTTGCCACTTCATTAAATAATGTGTGTACACCCCGTCCGCCCCCCAGCGTCACTTCCAAGAGGGTGGTGATGGACAATGGACTTTGTGTCTCATGACTTATACTGAACAAGAACCCCTCCACCGCCCTACATCCCCGGACCTTACGACGTTTCTCAATGTAGGTGTCCCCATTTGCGTCTTATAGTGCGGATGTAGTGAGGCGAATGAAATATACAGTGTCAGTGCGCTCATGGGCCAGGGCCCAGGTCGTCATCCCCGGAGGAGTCGTTATGCGTCTCCTGAGCCAGCCAGTATACCCGTAGAGGGGACCAGATGTCACTGGGAGCACAACGAGCAGGCATCAGTTCCGTATATACGCCATACTGTTCCTGACAGTGTTGGAGGTCATCCAGCCACTCCTTAAACTTTGGCGCTCGTCCCCTCCCCCACCTGCAAGCAACCCTCCGTTTAGCGAGCAGCAGCGCGATGTCGACAAACTTGCGATCCGCTTTGGGCACATCTCTGGTATAACCTAAGATCATCACTATCGGGTCTAACGGGAGTGGGCCGGCAATCATTACCTGAAGGGCGGCATGCACCTGGCCCCAGTAGGTCTGGATTGCTCCACATTCCCAAGCCAGATGCAGGAACCCCGCGCCTGCCATGCGACATCTAGCACATCTATCATCCATTGAGAGGCCGAACCTCAATTTTCTGACCGGTGTGTAATAGCACCTTTGCACAAACTTGTAATGAATAATTTTCATTCGAGAACTGGGGGATAATCTAGCCGTGATCGAGCAGCAATATTTCCACTGGTCGTCCGTGAGGGCGACTGGTAGTTCCGACTCCCAGTCGGTCCGAGCCTTAGCCAGGGTGATCGGTCGCTGTTCTCGAACAGCAGCATAGAGTTTAGACACCAAGTGTCTCCCATCCGATACGAGCATAACATGCAACGGCAGTACCGTCCCTGGTTCCTCCGGGAATTTAGGGAGAATATCTCGCATACCCTGACGTAACCGGATGTAATAGAACACCTCCATAGGCGTCGGGGGGGTAGTCTGGAACAGCTGGTCCTTGGTGCGGAATAGGCCATCCTGAAAGAGGTCGCCCCACGTGCTAAGTTTTATGCGGCGGCACATCGAACGGAAGCCTCCCTCCAGTAGGAGTGATAGTCTCGGATGATACGCCAGAGGCAACGCCGGCGAATACAGTAGGGGGGCGTCCAGCATTTTGGTCACCCTCCGCCAGGCATCGATTGTGCAAGTCACAGTAGTGGCGGGCGTATCAACCTCTCCAATCTCTCCCATGAGCATGCCCTCAAGAGGTAGTGGGTGCACTATCCAGTCCTCCGCAGCGATTTGTGGCATAAAAGGAACGGGCCTTATCCAGTAATAAGCATGTTGCGCCTGTGCGCTCAGGTAATAAATTTCCAGGTCGGGCACATCAAAGCCGCCTCTGTCATACGGCTGCGTCAAGACCGACCAACTAATGCGCGGTTGTTTACCGCCCCAAAACAGGCGAAGCAGTTCAGAGCGAAGTCTTTTGAAAAAATAGGCACCTGGGTAATACGGTATATTTTGGAATAAATATAAGAATCGTGGGAGGACGACCATCTTGATCAGGGAGGCCCTACCTGCCATCGAAAGGGGAAGTGCCAACCAACGCGTGACATTTTCAGCCAGCCGTGTAATGGCTACGCCGTAGTTTAATCGGATGGTGTCAGCCTTATCCAGCGTTATCGTAATCCCCAGATACTTCAAGTCAGTCCCGCACCACTCCAAGGGGTAGTCCAGCGGGAATTGGATGACCGATGCCGTGAGAGGGAAGAATTGTGACTTTTGCCAATTAATATGTACACCAGATATGCCTCCAAACGCTACAAATTCTCTTAAAAGTGGATTGAGGTTATCTTGTGGGTGGCGCACATACAGTGTGACATCATCTGCATAGAGGGAGATGCCTATCTGTCGCTGGTTGCAGTAAAAGGCCCTGTCCTTGTGCAGTTGTCGTATCCTACAGGCCAGCGGTTCTATCGCCAGGGCGAATAGTAAGGGCGATAAAGGGCATCCCTGCCTAGTGCCTCTCGTGATCGGCATCTGTTTCGACAGCGCCCCGTTGATGACTATTCTAGCGACTGGGGAAGTGTATAGCAATGTCACCCATGCGATGAATATCCGGGGGAACCCCATCCTGCCCAGGATGGCCAGCAGGTATCCCCATTCCACCGAGTCGAACGCCTTAGTGGCGTCCAGAAACACAGCAGCAACCGGCAATTCGGGAGCGATGGTGGGGATTAACGAGAACAACGTGCGCAGATTGTGGGACGTGGCCCTCCCTGGGACAAATCCAGATTGGTCTGGAAGTACAAGTTTAGTCATCAGCAGGGACAACCTTGTAGCCAATATTTTCGCAAGTATCTTTGCGTCGCAGTTCAGTAAAGACAGGGGTCTATAGGCATCAGTGTCCTTCGGATCTTTACCCGGCTTCAACAGCGAGGTGATCGCCACCTCTCTCATGGACCCCGGTAATATCCCCACCTCCAGCGATTCCTCGAAGACCTCCTTCAATACCGGCGCCATTATGTCGATATAACATTTATAGAATTCGGCCGGTAGGCCGTCCAACCCCGCCGCTTTGCCATTACTGAGGGACATGATCGCTTCCCTGACCTCGTCCAGTTCGAAAGGGCTCCCTAAGAACCCCCTGTCCCCGTCACTCAACCAGCAGAGCGCAATGTCGTCCAGATAATTACCGAACTCTACCTCGCCCCCCTGTTGTGTGGAGTACAGGCGTCCGTAGTGTTGCAGGAAGGTGTCCCGAATCCCCTCAGAATCCTGATGGATCTTCCCCTCCCCATCCGAGATCTCTAGGATATGAGAGGCAAAGCGTTGGTGCCTCGTGAGCGCAGCCAATACCTTCCCCGGTCGGTCCCCCTCGCAGTACCGTCTAGCTGTCCAATATTTGCCTCTGAATTTTACCTCCCTGGCCGCCTCCTCCTCATAAGTCGATAGTTTGGCTCTGAATTTTGCTGCCAACTCAGGACTGGTATTTCCTGCCATTTCCACCTCTAGCGCCCTAAGCTCCCCTTCGAGTGTGTGTAGAGTGCGGACTATGCTCCGCAGTATCCCGCAGCTTTTAGAGATTGTGACGCCCCTGACGGTGACTTTAAACGCCTCCCAGATGGTTTCGACCTTTTCCACAGAGCCCTTATTTCTAGGAAAAAAGGCTTCGATCTCTTCTCCGAGTTCGTGCTTAAAGATAGGATCTAGCAAGGCCGAGGGGAAGAGGCGCCATGGCGGTCTCACCCTAGTGTGCCCGGGTACTTCAAGGACGGTCAATACTGGACAGTGGTCTGAATAAGTGCGAGGCAAATGCTTTGCTTGCACTAGTCCCCCAGCAAGCCCCCGTGAGATGAAGCAATAATCAATCCTTGCCCATGAGCGCGCATGTGCTGTGAAGTGGGTGCCTTCTCTGAGTGCCGGGTGCGTGTGCCTCCAACTGTCTACCAGTACCGCCTCCGTAAGTATCCCCTGAAGCGTGTTTGTGGCGTTCATGTTGTAATGTCCACTCCCGTCTGATCTATCCATCGTGTCGTGTAGTGATAGGTTAAAATCCCCCCCCCAGATAACGTGCGCGGCCTCAATCTCCAACATATGGCCCCACAATGACAAGAAAAATCCTGGATTGTCGACATTCGGTGCATAGCAGTTCACAAGCATTATTACATCAGATCCCAGCCTCCCCCAAAGGATGACATATCTCCCCTCCTTATCCACTCGCACACCCAGCTTTTGAAATGGAAGTTTCCTATTGACCAGTATTACCGTCCCCCTAGAATATGTGGAATAAGAGGAAAACTCTCTCTCACACGCCCATCGACTCGCAAACTTGGGAGTGCTACCCGGTCTAAGGTGGGTTTCCTGGAGCATAGCTATTTGCACATGGTGGCGATCTAGATATGCAAGTACATTTCTGCATTTACGGGGATCATTGAGTCCGCGGACATTCCAGGACAATATGACAACTTTATCCAACACATTATCGCCCATATATGTCTTTCAATCCCAGCACGAAGCCGGTGGTCAATGCCCCAGCTCCGAATCGACCAGTACCATTCGCCGCCACCTCCGCTGTCAAGCGCAATCTCCCCCCCCGTTCAACCACACTCCCATACATGTCATCCATACTACCTGCATTCTCGCCATTATTGCCACACGCATCAAACTCGCCACCTCGAACAACTAGCAGCTTAACAAAAAAACTGTACTCCCCATCACGTGCACAGTCACCCGACCCTGACTGTCCGGTCCCTCCCCCCTCCCACTGAAGCAACCCAAACTTGCCAGTACCTTGTCCCTCCCCCCTGTCCCAACCCAAACGTCCCATAACATTAGAAAAACCATGTGGGGAATTCCCTCTCGGGAGCAAAAGAGGTACACACTGAAACACCCCTACTCTCCCCTCCCCATCCGCATGCAACATACGGGAAAGACAGAGAAGGTGGGGTGGTGCCTGGTATGTATCGTCCCTGCAGGCCAAAGCCCCCCCGTCACCTCAATGCAGTGCAAATGTGTTCCTCCAGCCGTGCCCGGGCAACGGCCAGCACCGTATCAGTGGCAAAGTAACTCATCTCGTGCGAGTCTCCTTCTCCTGGCCACCGTCAGGGCCAGCAATGTACTCTTCCCAAAAAAAATAAAAAAAATAAAAAAAAAAAAAACCCTTCGGCAAAATAAGTTTAACAAGCAGACGCGATGATCAGCCGCCAGTCGCCTGGCAGCAAGGCCCTTCCGAGGCCAGATAGTTCTCAGTGGCACCACCACACGAAGCGCAGGCCAGTTTCATCCTCTAGGATCCACAAGGTCCGAAAGCTGTATCCATAGTGCATTGGGTAGTTATCAAGCAGTCGAGCAAAAGTCTCCCACTACTAGTCTTCTCGTTCGGCTTGATGTTCTGCGGCTTCCTCCTCCTCCTCATTGCGCCCCTCCCTCCTGGCCGCTCGGAGCCTTTTTACGTAGTCTTCGACCTGTTGCGGGTTCGAAAAAAAATGCTGTTTGCCCTGATGGGTCACCCTGAGGCGTGCCGGGTACAGGAGGGCGTAGTCAATCTGCATATCCCTAAGTTTCTTTTTTACATCCAGGAATTTTCTACGCTGGTCCTGTACCATGGGCGTGAAATCCGGGTATAATGAGAACTGTACCCCGTCACAGGTCAAGTTCCGAGTAGTCCGGGCCGCCCTCAGCGCCGCATCCCGGTCGCGGTAATTGAGTAGCCGGGCTATAATAGGTCGAGGCTGTGCCCCCGGCTTAGGGACCGGACCCAGCGAGCGGTGCGCCCGCTCCACAATGAACTGGCTGGAGAAGGCCTCTTTACCTATGGCGGTGGTCAGGATACGCTCCACATAATCTTCCATCCGACCCGTGTTGGTGGATTCTGGAACTCCCGTGACGCGGATGTTATTGCGCCTACTCCTGGCTTCCAATTCCTCGTTCTTAGCTGCGATTACCCTTAGGATATTATCCATCCGGGTTAGCCGCGTATCATGAGTGTTTGATACGTCCTCCGCAGTTGAGATGCGCCGCTCCGCCTCCGTGAGCCGCTCCTCATGGACTTCCATCTTTTGTGCAACTCCGTCCATCCTGGAAGATAAACGGTCCACCTTATCTACGATCGTTGCAAAGCCCTGACGCATCTCGTCAATGAGCAGACGCAGTTCTGGAGCAGCCGATGTAGGAGAAGTATCAGCAGTCGATGGTCCAGGGGCCCCATTAGAGGTAGTAGCGCCTCGCAGTGGTTTCTTGGAGGGTGCGGCCTCAAAGGACAGCTTCGCCTGTCTGGCGTCGTTTTTGCCCATGGTGTTCAGGCCGTCGCCGCTGCCCGGGGCCGGCCACTGACGTGTGGCTAGTAGCCGTCTCCTCACCAGTGCAGGGCCCTCCAGCCAGTCACCCCCTCTGCGCCGAGTACCAGTAGGGTAGGGTCAAGCAGGAGGTGGAGTAGCGAGTCCCCGACCCAGAATCAGTGACCAGGGCGCCCTGGGGAGTCTGCACGCTGGTAGTAAGCGCTCAGCCCGTTTCAGCAGCGCCGTGCAGGATTGAGAGATGCAGGCCCACCGGCAGTGGAGGGTAGCACAATGTCACCAGTATAGCTCCGATCCTGAGCTTGGTCACCAGCTCGGTCTGTCGGGTGTTTCCCCGGGCCTCTAGCCTCCGTGCCTGGCGCCAGCAGTGTCCATCAGGCAAGCAAGGATGTAACCGGAATATGCAGGTAAAGTGGCCGGGTGCGTCACTCTTCACATCGGCAGAGCCAGGCGCTGTGCGCCGAGGTTAAAGGGAGCTCCACCCAGTGTCCAGAAAAAGGGTGTCCCGTCCGTCCCCCGCCCCGGTGTTCACTGGGGACGGCAAGACTCACCTCCGCCAGCCTCCGCCAGGTCTTCTATCGGCCGCCCTCCCCGCAGGCCGCCGTCAGGGATTTCGAGGCCCACTTGCCTCGTGGGAAGCCGCGGCCTCGCATAGGTCAGCTCCCGGCGCGTCTCTGCTGCTCTCCGCGTCGCCCTCACCCGGTGGCTGCTCACCTCGCCATATCTCGGGCCCAGCGCCTCCGATTTACTCCAAAGTCGGGCAGGACCGGCAGGACCTCCAGCCTCGCACTCGGTGCGGGTTTCAGGCTTCAGCTCGCAGGGGAAGCGGATAAGTTTAGGATATTACTGGCCAGGCAGCCAGAGCCTCACGGAAGTGCGGCCATTAGCGTGTGCGCCCTCTAGCGCCCCCCAGGAAAGGGGTTTAAAAAAGAAAGGGATTTTAGTAAAGCGGCTTTAGCAGCAGTAAATATACACAAGGCTGATACTGTAATTTGTATGTTTTTATATAAGTGCTTTGATTTAATTCAGGCCTGAAACCTGTCAGGCATTCAGGCATGTGTGCATATTTATCGGTTAAATAAATGTGAAAATATAATAATTTCAGCTTCATTATTTCACAAATACCAAGATAAATGCAGATAAAATTAGCAAAAAATAAATATAGATAAATACAGACCGAAATGTAAAAAAAAAAAAAATGCCATAAAACTGGGAGCCCTAATTATAATACACCCTGCCTTAGGACTCCAAGGCCTGTTGTAGGGATGACTTGCATATAAGACATGCAGTGTATTTTGGCATTGCAGACAGAGTGTGTTCAATTTTGTGTTTTCAGAAGGGCTTTCATCCTTTCACGCATCTTGCAGTGGCAGTCTTCATGTAGATTTTGTGGGAGTCCCTTTGATTGGCACTGTCTCCATACTCGCTACAGGGGGTATGCAGCCCTTTGTGTCGGGACAGGACAGAGCCCATTCAGGTGTAAGTGAGGCTGGGTCCAGCTCCTCCCTCCCATTGTGACAGGATGGCCTATCAAGTCACACCTAAGCTGTCATTGTGTGGGGAATACACAGAGCCCAGATGTCACCCTTCCCAGACCCGTATCAGAGACCAGTAGCAGTTACCAAATAGCTAAAGTAAGAAATTGCCAGTTTTCTAAAAGTGCCATTTTCAGAATTGCTATTTACAATCCAACTTCACCATAAATCTGGATTTTAAATTTGGATTCCAGCGTCACCAAACCTGAATTGGGTATATCTTCTCATTTGGGATTTCCACTCATGAAGTTTTATAAGGTAATCCCACTGTTATTCTATAGGAGATACAGGCCTTGCAGTAGCAAAAAATGAATTTTTGAGTTTTTCACTACCAGGACATGTAAAATTTAAAAGTACATGTCCTGCCTTTTAAATACATTGTACCATGCCCTCTAGGTTGTCGAGGGCCTACTTTATGGTAACCAATATGTACAAAAACAGAAGGTTTGGGCTTGGAAGAGGTTTATCTTGCAAGGTCAAAATGGCAGTATAAACTGCACACACCGGTTCTTACAATGGTTGGCCAGTGCCGTGGTTAGAGGGTTTTAAGTGGGTGGCGCAATAAGTGCTGCAGGCCCACTTGAAGGATTTAATTTACAGGCCCTGGGCACATGTAGTGCAGTTACTAGGCACTACTAAGTACATTAAATCTGCCAATTGGGGATGCACCAATATTACCATGTTTAGGGGAAAGAGCACAAACACTTGAGCACTGATCAGCAGTGGTAAAGTGCACAGAGTCCTCAAGCCTGCAAAAACTAGGTCGGAAAAGTGGAGTAGGTAGGCAGATAGTTTGGGAGAAGATCAACCTAAGGCTGTCGGGTCTGACCAAGATAAAAAGTCCTACGAAGATCAAACAACCTTTGCAAAACTCAAATAGTTCATCTCTATATAGAATGCCCCCTCGGAAACAGTAATCTTTCGTCAGACAAGGCATAGGCAACTGTCTGTCAAACAGTTCAGGGAGTATCCCCGGTATGGTCAAATATTCTGACAACACTTGAAGCTACTGTTAAATATTTAAAGTTTTAATCCAATAACTTGAAACTACAGATTGATCTTTTGCATAATATCGCTACGTATATTGTCGGTATCAATACAAAACTAGATCAGTTAAACAAGCGAATCCACTGTACAAAAACAGAAACTTCAAACCTACCCAAATGTGTTTGTGATCTCCTGTTATAAGTAAGCTGGAGTCAATAAGAACCAAAGAGGATATTCATTGTTGTTTATATGCAGTTAAGAACACCACACAAAATAGACAAAACAGTGGTCAAACACCGTTACCTTAACTAGAAAATGAAATAAAAAGAAAAAGGCCAAAATTCAACAGTCTATGTGTCTCAACATCAAATAAAGTCTATAGATACAGTGACATTGTTCCTATTTTTGAACAGGTAGGAAAAAATGGTGCCTCCAGTATTGCTCAGTTGCTTTCAGAAAACCATTACATTTGATTTACAAATTCCAACTATTGCAGAAGTGTTAATACGAATGATGAGCATTCTTCTGTCACCTCAGAGCAAGAATCTGCTAAAATAAATATGAAGTTAAAGCAGGATATTAACACGCAGTCTCTTGTAACAGGAAAAAGTAAACAGTAAACTAAAAATTAAACCTCTACAATTTCATGATCCCTCCAAATGATAGAAATGAAAGCCAACAAGCCAGTCCATGCAGTAAGTCTCAAAAGATCTTGACAACCCGGGGGCGTGGCTTGGACGGCAGGAGGAATGGCCGCCTAGACCGGGTGCTCCGCGGAAAAGGGAGAGCGAGCTCCGTGGATCTTGTGTTTCCGACGGTACAATCCGGCTGCAATCAGAGGTACCTGCACCGGAACCTTCACCACGACTACCGATGCCCTGAGATCGAACTGCGAGTGCCGGTAGGGGGCTTTTCTGGCCTTAAGACTTTTGAGCGTCCTTCGCTCCGGGCTCAGCCAAAATGGCGGCGCCTAGTCACGGCCGGTGTGCCTGACCCACGCGAGCACCGACGATGCGCTGAAAGCCATCGGTCAGCCACAGCCGGCGGTAAGGACTCAACTGCCCTGTTACTCCGCCCTAATTGCCTATTTGCCGTCAGGAGATAGTAGCGGGGAGGCAATGCGGACTTCAATCGGCTCGTGTTGCCTGACCCTAAAATGGCGGCGACTTTGAACTCGATCTTCACGCAATCACTACAATCCGGCTCTCGGAGAGCTTCTTGAGACGCCTCGAGGGTATCCACTGCCATCCTGAGCCCTGACCTCCCTCCAAGTGAAGGAATGTACAACCCCAGTCGGCCTCGCCACCAACATCTGTGTACTGCCTGCACCTGAGCCACTGTGCCCACGTGGGGTGCCTAAACCGGCTCATTACCACATGGCTGCATTCTACCACCATAGTGGCGTTTCTCACCCTGGAGAGAGAGCATTGCACCTCACCTACTACGCAGTGATCATCCTTTGCGCCTACGCGCTAATCTAGGTACTTCCTGCCTGTCTGCAAGCAATCAACTGGGGCCACTCATGCCTTGATCCCTGACCCAGACCCCATCACCCAAGGCGCTCCCAGTCGGATAGGCGGTCCTGCAGCCGACTCTCTTGTCACGAGAGAGCTCACCCTTACCAACCAGCGGTGTCCATCTACAACGCCTTCGACCTGTCTGCTTCAGAGCAAACGCAAACACAATCCTGTCGCGGTCAGCGATCCTGCAACCCACTCAAAAACGCAAAGGTGCTAATCCGTGCCGTCCAGGAGAGCTCTCCGCCAACTCTACATAGGGTCAGACAGTCTCACTGCGAGCGAGCACACTCACCAGGCAATAATGGCGAACAGAGAAGACAGGAACAATCCTAAAAAGGTGAAACCAGACTCTCTCTTGGACTCACCCATCAAAGGAAAAGCCGATATGGCAGCTAACATGGAAATGATCCTCAGGAAACTGGCGGATCTACATGAACTCTCAAAATCCACCAAATCCAACACCGACTCAATGCAACTTGAACTTACCGCGATCAGAGCTGATATAAATGTAATTAACACAGGCCTGGGCGCGGCGGAACAGCGTATAAGCGACATGGAGGACATCTCAAAACAGTCAGTCTCCAAAATCAAATGCCTAGAAAAGACAACGGATGAGCTGAAGCGCCATAACGCGGAAATGGAGGACAGGAATAGAAGAGGTAACATCAAAATCTTTGGTGTTCCGGAGAATTCAGAAAAAGATGCGGATTCCTGCGTGGCATTCCTCGAAGCATGGATCCCAATGGTCACCAAACTGGACTTCCCACACGGCCTTGAATTGGATAGGGCACACAGGATCCCCACTTTCGCTTCTAGGAGCTCAAATGGTCCCAGACCACTTATCTGCAAACCACTCAGATTCCAACACGTCGAGTTGATCCTCCAATTCGCAAGAAGAAACCACCCCATCTCGTGGGACGGCCATAGAATCATCTTTACTCAAGATTACTCAAGGGACACAGTGGCAATACGAAAAGGTTTCCTGGATCTAAGAGAAAAGCTAAGGTCCAAAAGCATTCCTTTCTCCTTTGCTGGTCCAGCGAAATTCAGGATTGTAATCAACGACCACCCGAGATTCTTCACGGACCCCAAAATCCTTGCTGATCTTCTGGAAGACCGTCAGGAACAGGAAATGGAACTGGCGTCTGGCCTCTCGAACAAGAGGAAGACTTGACCCCACTTAAAGTCCATGAGCAATCTGTCAGTCTAATCTCGATTCCATCCTCACTGCTATACTTCCACAAATGATGTCGTGTTTAATGATGTCGTGTTGTCATGTTGTCATCCTCCAGCGCAATATGCCGATCTATGCTTAACTGCGGGCATTTTGTTCCCTTTGCAGGTCTCTTCCACGTGGTATCGGCACTGTGAGTAGGCCTTAAACCCTGTTGTTCTGTTGATCTTAGTCAGCAATGTTCTTTATAGCTCACCGTTGCAGCTAGTTATAGGTGTAATAGTTATATCCTGTTCGCACTACTGCCTTCCATTCATCGCCCATGTCATTGTTATGGTTATGGTTAATAAGTCGCTCTTTCCACCACCTAGGCAGTTTGAATTAGTTGGATGTTTGTAAAATTGCAGGTACTAATGCCAACATTATCTTACATTAGCCTAAGGAAGCTTACAGCTACCACATATGTATCCCTAATTTCCGCCTTGCACGGGACTGCCGTCGCACTCCCGATGTACGTATAGGGGGGGAGGGGAGGGAGGGACTGTGGGAGGGGGTGGGGAGAGGAGGGGTGCAGGGGGGGGGAGAAAATGGAGCTACAAGAGTTCAAAGTGCCTTATATTTTTTTGTCTATGTTTTGTTTTGTTCATATGTTTTCCTTTTCCACACTTGTCAGTTGCATTTCATTGCAGTCCACTGTACCTTCACGCAGGGGCCCTCACGTTGTCTGTAAGGAGCATTTGGGGGAGTCGCTGATGATATCCCTTGAATCAGAGCGCATTCTCTCAACGCTGCTTCTCAACCCAAATGGCTAAGACAAACTCTCTAGCTGACGATCTTACGATTGTCTCCCTTAATGTTAAGGGCCTCAACCACCCGGTAAAAAGGAGGAAAGTTCTTGAGTATATATCCAAATCCAAGGGGGACATAATTTTACTCCAAGAAACCAAACTGTCAGAGGACGATCTCCGCTTCTTGAACATCCACTGGGCATCACATATCCTATCCTCACCTGCTTCTCATAAGAAGGGAGGGGTTATCACCATCCTAGCGAAAAAAGCTAACCTTACTCTAGTCTCACACTCCCATGACGATGCTGGCAGGCTATCTATCACTAACCTCCTCAGGGAAGACGACCCTTTACATATACTAAACATTTACGGCCCAAATGCAGACGACCCAGAATTCTGGAATTCAATCGGCCGCTCATTAGAACCTATCCCTTCAGATGACTTGTTGATAATGGGAGGCGACTTTAATCTCCCCCTTGACCCAATTCTCGATAGGCAATCCAGGTGCGCCTTCCACCCCTCCCGCTCACACGAGGCCCTCCTTCGTCTATGCGACAGATATCACCTGAAAGACTCATGGCGCCTACAACACCCGGACGGTAGGGATTACACATTTTATTCTGCTCCACACAACTCCTATTCCCGTATCGACTTCATATTGATCTCAAGCCCCTTCACGCATCTTATAGAAGAGACCGTTATAGCCCCAAAATTAGTCTCGGATCACGCCTGTATCCACACCAAACTAGCTGGTTCTAGATCGATCCTTCCCCCGAAGAGATGGCGCTTTAATGAGGAGACACTCTCAGACCCCGCAAACAAATTGATAATATCAAACGCAATTGAGGAATACCTTTCCCTAAACGACAACCCCGACACCTCACCTAGCACCTTGTGGGATGCGCTGAAAGCCACAATACGCGGGGTCATCATCGCCATTAGGGCCAAATCTAACAAGGCACTTAATAAGGAACTTGAGTCTCTGGAACACCAGATCGGTATTCTAGAAGCTCAGCACAAATCCAACCCGCTTGACTCAGGTGTTCTAGACACGCTAACCAAAAAAAAATACGAATACAATACCATCACCAGTAAACGGGCGGGGGTTTGGATTAACCGCTTTAAGGCCCTGAAGCTATGCGAAGGCAACAAAGCCGGGAAACTGTTAGCTTCATACCTGAAACACAAACAGAAATTGTCCACCATATCGTCCATTAAATCCTCATGCAATGTCATTCACACTAAACAGTCAAACATCCTCGATACCTTCAAGGCATTTTATGAAGATCTGTACAAAAATGACAAGGTATTAGACGAATCCGCCTGCAAGGACTACCTCAATTCACTCCGCCTTCCAAAACTTTCCGAAGCAGACAGCGCACAGCTGGGCTCAAATATCTCTAGTTCAGAATTCAAGGCAGCAATCAAATCCCTGAAGAATAATAAGGCCCCGGGCCCAGACGGCTTCACTGCACCCTTCTTTAAGGCCTTTGCAGACCAGATTGACCCTCCGCTTCTTAAACTTTATAACTCTACTGCGGCCTGTGGCGGTGTTTCCCCTTCAATGAGTGAGGCCACAATCATAGTATTACCCAAAGAAGGGAAGGACCCACTACTCACTAAAAATTACCGTCCAATATCCCTGATAAATATAGATTGCAAGATATATGCTAAAATATTGGCGACCAGACTAAATACCATCCTTCACAAATTAATTAGCCCCTCGCAGGTAGGTTTCCTGAAAAACCGGATGTCTAACGACAACACTAGATTACTGTGTCATATTATAGAAAAGGCAAAATCCACTTCTGTACCAATGGTGGCGATAACCTTAGATGCAGAAAAGGCATTTGACAAGGTCTCGTGGTCTTTTCTACGCCAATGCATGCTCTCTTTCAACCTTGGCGACCCATTTATCAAGATGGTGATGGCCCTCTACTCTGCCCCTTCTGCCAGGATAGCTATTAACGGCTCCCTCTCGGATCCCTTCCGTCTGTACCAGGGGACCAGACAGGGCTGCCCCCTATCACCAGCTCTCTTTCTTTTAGCCCTTGAACCACTCCTCACAGATATCAAAAATAACAGGGACATTGAGGGTATCTCCTTTGGAAACTCACGCATCAAATTAGCAGCATACGCAGACGACATCCTGATAGCGACCGAGAACCCTGCCAACTCCATTGCCGCACTAATGTCCTCAATAGATAAATATTCCTCCCTCTCCGGGTACAAATTAAACAGGGATAAGTCCGAAGTAAAACCTCTTAATATCCACACTTCGAGAGAAGTGCTGGGCAATTCGGGCCTGTTCTGGCAAACGGGAGTGATTAAATACTTGGGGATCGAATTCACTGATGAGCTTTTGAGTACCCTTAAACACAACGAGAACAAAACCCTAGACAAAATCAAAAGTCAGTTGGACGGATGGTCACCCCGCTTCATCACCTGGTGGGGCCGTGTTGAAACTATAAAAATGATGATATCCCCCCTGGTTAACTACCTTGTCACGATGCTCCCACTCTTCCTTTCTAATGTATTCCACTCCAAATTGGACAAAGTCATCTCGGCATTTCTCTGGCAGGGCAAAAAAGCCAGAATCAGTTTAAAAAAACTTCGACTAGACAAGAAATTAGGTGGAGTCAATCTGGCAGACTATAAAACTTACCAGATCGCCTTCTTAGCGAAACAAGGGTCGCATTGGATTTCCTACCAATCTGACTACACCCCAGTGTGGCTCTTTGTGGAAAAATCTATTCTTGAGGGTCTTAGCCCCTGCGCCCTACTCACCGCCACACTCCGTCCCAACCTAGGTCCGGGGCCCATCTTCAAAAATACTAAATTGGCTCTGCTAAAGATCAGTAAATGCCTCCCACATCAATTCCGTCTCTCCTCTTGGGAATCTCTATGGCATAACCCCAAAATTGTATACAAAGGGAAGCCTCTCAACTACCCCACCTGGATAGACAAGGGTATCTTATTCCCACACCAACTGTTCGTGAACTCGCATCCACTAACCTTCAAAGAAATTCAGGATAAGTTCCACCTCCATAACGTTGAATTCTATAACTTCTTACACATTAAAGTAGCACTAGCGAAGGCTAACCTGACGATTGTCCCCCCCTCCCTCCCGGGTCTATTTACCTCACTTAACAAACTGGGGCACCAAGTCTCTAGACTGTACAAACTAATGCGGCCGCAATCGTCCACCCTAAATGCACCTCTCCAAAAGTACTGGGACTCATTCTCCTCCACACCTAACTCAGACACTATCTGGGCCAGCACTTGGGAATCAACCACCCGCCACAAAATTAGCCCTACACTCTCACAGACCAAGTTCTGGCTGCTTCATAAGGCCTTCTGGACTCCCAGGAGGTTGTTCCTTCACAAAATCAAACCCGACGACACATGTTGGAATTGTGCGAATATGGGAGGAGATCTGGAACATCTGATCTTCAAATGCCCCTGTGTTACCTCATATTGGGACAGGATCTTTGATTTCATACGCACAGTACTCCATATCACCTTACCAAGGGAATTTGCAACGCTTGTTCTAGGTTTTGCCAAAGCCGTCACACTCAATGATGATGACAAAGCCCTACTGGACCTGCTGCTGACGGCTGGGGTCAAAATCATCCTTAATAACTGGAAAAGCACGCACAAAGCTTCCTTTCCCCACTGGCTAAATTGGGTCTCCCACTTAAGAGGTGCAGATAACATATCTTTAACTTCCACCCCATGGAGGCCGCCGCTCAGGAAACTCTGGTCCGCACTGGATGACCACTTTGACGCATTCAAACCCCCATGAATCTGAACACTTGGTACTCAGTGCACTTTTCTACATAAGCTGTCATGTGCATCCTCCCATTGTATACAGTGTAGTTCTACACAAATGCTTAGCTCATGCTGCCTCTGCTACCCATTGTTGGTGTTCTTTTCTCCACAGGTCGTGTCTTGTGATAATGGTCATGCTAAACAAGTCATCGTGATACTTTGGACGTAACTCGCCTACATCTGCTTATTAGTCATTGAGTGTGGACATTTTGTTTTTTGTTTCTGGTCTTATGTTTTTTTTCTGGACTTACTTATGATTTCATTATAGCAATGTATGTATACCCACGAACTGGTCTTATGTACTGTCGTATTTCTTGCAGCTCCAAATAAAAAAGCTTTGAACAAAAAAAAAAAAAAGATCTTGACAACCCAGACTCCAGTTTCATAGCTGCCACACCAGTAGCAGCCAAGTGGAACCAAAGAAGTATTATCAATTTGTGATGTAGAATCTATTTACTTTAGAAAACAACACAATTATTTTTTTTTTTTTTTAATTTTTGAAGACCTTTATTGTGCGTGTTGCAGAAAAACAAATACGGGCCTACAACCATCCGGCCGGCCACGACATATATGAGCACAGGTGGCAACAATACGGTCCACCGACGGCATCATGTGATACAACAACAATTAATAACAATTACACTGAAAAGGACGTGCCGCCAGGGAGAAGGATCAGTGAGGTCAAATTTTAAAGTTTTTGGTAAAATAAAACAATAAAGGAGTGGTGTAAAGAATATCCGAGTCCGTACATTGAGTCCACATGAATAGGCAACAATAGAAATGATATCAATTACGTAAAGCTCTTCGTCAAGGCGACAGAACAATAGGTAAAACAAAGCGAACAGCAGTAATCAAACTCGTGTCGCGCCCAGTGCCACCCACTCCCAACCATCCTCTGTCACAGACCCAGAAAGGAAATTAGTACAAGAAAGCGCAGGAAAAGAAGAGAAAAGGCCCATAGAAACTAAATATGTAAACTAAAATCTACCCCCCCACCCTGCACCAACGCGGAGGCTACGGCCTACCCCCCCCGACAATGTGCCTGTCGCCCCATAAAGAACCCGAAATATAGTTCAAGCAAGGAAAGAAGAGAGAAAAGGAAGAAAATAAGAAAAACATCACCATGAAATATAGAGAGCGAGAAAAGGCCACCCTAATCTACAACCCTCAAAAAAAAAAAAAACCCCTACAAGCGGAGCGGGAGGAGGAGCCAAACGAGCCATTCCCAGTATTCCTATCAGCGACAAAGTCCCCATACAATTTACAGTCATTGAAAACCAATTATTAATACAAAAGCAGCTAGGGAAAAACATTATAACTTGTGCGACTTAAGCAAGGTTGTACAACTTCCAGTCCCGGTCCCACCCGCCCAGCAATCGGCAGTACAAGGAGAACCTAGCCCTGACCCGACCTCGGACAGACCCAGGAAAGAAGCACAGGAAGAAGGCCCGCCCCCACCAGGACAAAGAACCAACATGGCCGCCCATCAATGGAAAGTAACCCCATAACACAAAATGGCCAGTGAACGTCACCAATAAATACTGTCTTCGTCGCAATCAAGTTCCACGGTCCATCGGGGAAACACAGGGCCTCAGGGGCACAGGGCAAAGGCAACAGTGGCAAGACCCGGGCGTGAGGCCGTAACACTGTTGCAGGCGGCATATCAACCAGTCCCGGAGACAAAGGATACAAAGTAACACAGGCAAATGTACTGGCCGGCCCATGGCAGGCGTCCATCGAGGCAGAGACAGTCACGACTGCACCGTCAGAAATGAAGGGCCCTGCATCCCTCGTCGGTTCGGGTGAAGATGAAGCCAGATTGGGCCTGCCCTCCACATTACGATCGCCGCGTAGATCGGATGTCATTGCGTCGAGACATTCACCCAGCGCTCTAAAGCCCGCATACATGTCCAAACGGAGGCTAGACAGGGCGGCCAGGATATCCCTGTAGGAGAGCGGTGGTTGGAGCTCCTCACATTCGTGTTCCCGGAGGGGAACGATCATTTCGGCTTTCAGCGCTCGTCGGGCGACACAACCCGCAGACAGGGGTATGCGCACCCCCTCAGTCTCCGAGGCAATCAATCCCATCCCGATGTGCGAGGCACAGAGCAAGCCACAAAGCGAGTGTAGCGCAAACCGTCCACAACACAGGGCTCCAAGCCCGTAGAGCCGATGAAGGTCGGGCTGTCGAGACTGGGGGCTGTAGTACCACTAGCCGTCACCCCGGGACAGGATAGCAAGCATCCGCCGTTGCACCAAAATGGCCGTGTCCCCTTTATCTTCCGCTGCCAGTCCAAGACAAAGGCGCGTTACTTACGAGGCATCTTGAGGGGCAGGTAAACCACAGGGCTCCGAGCGCGGCAGTCCACTGCAGGCAGCTCAGTCAGGAGCTCAATCCGGGGAGAGACGGCCACCCTCTCAGAGTCAGCGAGTCGCGGGCAAAACGGCCGCTCCACAGCCTACTCGGCTCGGGGACGGCCAGTGGCGTGGTTCTGGGGTCAGGGCTTGACTGTGGCTATTGCGTATCTCCGGCTGCCGGGCGAGCTGGGAGGCCCGGGAAGGATGAATAAAGTCAGCACAGCAGGGCGCATCGTCCGCCGTCGGAGAAATCAGGATATGAAGCAGGACAGCAGTGCGGAGGACAGGGAGCCGCCGGAGCCGGGAGCCTACACGTCTTCACCAGTCGCCATCTTGGCTCCTCCGAAAACAACACAATTAACGTAAAATCAAATAAACTACGTTTTTATCCCCTGTATAAATCTAAAGGGACATTTGATATCTGGAACAGAGATAACATCATTAAGCTATTATGGGCTGTGGAAAAACTAGCTCATTTAAAAACTACTAACATCAGAGAAATCAAATGTATTCAATGTGTCCAGAATCATGACAACTAAACTACATTAGTAACATTGGATTCTAATACGACTGCGCAGATAATTAAGAGTGAAAAACAGTGCTTTGCCAAATTGGAAATAATAGTGCCTGGACTTGTTACTACCAGAGTGTTCCAAAAGCTCAATGGATGTTGTCCAAAATCTGATTTGCCAAGTACAATAACTCTGTCTACAGCAATGTAGGTTATACTAAAAAGTGCTATTGGTGCAAGTGATTTTGTTCTCCAAGTTCAAAAATTGAATTTAAATATCTTACTCTGGTGATTCAGACAGAAGATGTAGAGTAATTTACAGCATAATTCAGGAAGAGGATTGATCCTGGATTGCATCATCACTTGCAAACCCTAGGTAACATTGATTGGAAAAAAACGGCCTGCCACTCTTGATATATGCTCTTAGAATGTAAGCTGCTTAACAAATAGTCACAAGATGGGGGTTGGGAGCACACTGCCTCACAGTCACAGCACAGTTTGCCCTTTGCATCCTGGTAATGCAGTACACAGTTCAAACTTACTTCAAAATTAGCCGGAGTTTTTCACCAAAGTTGGTGCAGACATTACAGGTGCATCTCCAAAGCTCGTCAGCTTGCTGGCTCAAGGGTGCCTTTTAGGTTTAAAGTATTTTATTGCAGTATTGAAAGAAAAAAGACAACATTACAGACGAGTAACCACAAGTGCACCCCGCAAATTAGTATGTACAATTCAACATATACGTGAAGTCAGTTCGTGCAGTGCAATGGGCACATTTTGTACCAGTCACATGGCTAGCGCACCTGTGGACGGGTACAAAACAAAAGGAAAAAAAAGACAAAGAAACCCCCCCCAACCAACTGCCCCCCCAACTCCCTCCCCCACCCCCTGTACTGGGCTATCAACCTTCCGTCTTCTCACTGTGGCAGCGTAATATCCGTCCCCCCCTCTAGTTGACTACTCGGCCAGCTCAGACGGGCGGGTCAGGCGGCGGCTACAGCCGTAGCAATCTGAGATATCTAGGGCAAGTAATTTCTTTGAATTCCGACCTTAACAATGTGTGAAATGGTGCCCACAGCTCCTCAAATGTGTCCACCTCCCCCGCCACCACCAGGGACATCTTTTCCATGCCTCGGACATGCCACAATCTGTGTAACCAGCCAACAACAGTAGGAGGTGTGGTAGTGCGCCAATGAATGAGTATATTCTGTATTGCCGATCCCAGGGCGATCGCTATCTGCCTACCCTTCTTAGATCTCAGTGGATACATTAAACCATTTGGCAAGCCCAGTAGAACATAGGCGGGAAAGCGGGGTAATTCAATCTCAAAGCATTGGTCAACCTCATTCAGCACCTCCTCCCAGTAAGGAGTCAGCAGGGGACATTCCCATAGTATATGAGTGAGTGTGCCAGTCTGACTGCAGTTTCGCCAGCAATTCTTGGGTATTGAGTGGTTCATTTCATGTAGTTTCTCGGGGGTGCGGTACCAGTAAGTCGAAATTTTTGTGAAAGTCTCTGTGAGCCCAGTGTGGTAGGCAGAGTGTCGTGCCCGATAGGAGATGTGGTCCCAGTCAGTGTGGCTCAACGCTCGCCCCAACTCCCGCTCCCACCGCTCTCTCCCGGGATTGTAGAAGTGAAAGGGGGGAGGTTGCAACAATTTATAAAGGTCGGATATAAGCTTGGCGTCTGATGAGCGAGTTACCAGCCAGCGCTCATATGTCGTGAGTTTCCGGTCCGCCGATGCTCGCACCTGCGGCTGTAGCGCCCAGTGGCGCGCCTGCATATATCTCATGCGCTCCGTCTCGGGTAGACCGAAGTCCCGCTGTAGATCCTGGAAGGAGACCGCACCCTCTGGGCCATACATGTGGAATAGGGCGGAGCAATGGGCCGCTTGCCAGAACTCAAAGGCTCCCGGTTCCATACCTGGGCCAAAGTCCGGGTTACCAACTATTGGCGTGAAAGGAGAAGGAAAGGTGGTGAGGTCGTGCTTGGTAGACACGGAGTCCCATACTCGGAGCGGGACCCGCGTTACGAAGGACGCATAGAGGTTGGGGGGGCGGTGGGCCCTCCGCAGGAAGGGCACCTCCTGCAGCGTTCTGCCCGCCACCGCCTGGTCCTGAAACATCCAATTTTTGTCTGATTCCCACCGGCTCCACTCTACTAGGTAGCGCAGTTGAGCAGCTTGAAAATACTTGTGCAAGTCCGGTATACCAAGGCCACCAGACTCAGGCGCTAGCGTGGCTATGGCTCTCTTGAGCCTAGGTTTACGACCCTGCCACACAAAGCGTGTGATATCAGACTGAGTCTGTCCAAGCCATCCATTGGGGGGTTGCAACGGGAGAGCCCGAAAGAGGTACAGGACTTGCGGCAGAAGGGTCATTTTTACCCCGGCCACCCTGCCCAGCAACGACAACGTGCCCTTGTCCCAACGGGCCAGTTCCTCCTTGATCTTTTTACTTAAAGCCGTATAGTTGGCCGCGACCATAGCAGGAAGAGAGGGTGCTAGGAGAATCCCCAAATAGGGTACCTGATCTCTAGACCAGCTCAGCGGAAAGAGCCTCCTGTAAGTCAGCCCTGGTGGCGCCGGACAGCGAGATGTGAAGGGCCGCCGACTTCCCAAGGTTTACCTTGAAACCCGCTACAGTCGCGAAGGTTTCCAGTTCAGCAATACAAGCAGGCAATGACCTCCTGGAGTCGTCTAGCGTCAATATCACGTCGTCCGCGTAAAGACTAAGGGTGTGATGGAACTCCCCCATGTGGACACCTGTGACGTTGGGATTCTGGCGAACTCTTTGTGCGAACGGCTCCATATAAAGAGCGAAAAGAAATGGCGACAGTGGGCACCCTTGCCTGGTGCCTCTTTCTATCGCAAAGTGCCGGGAGCTGCATCCGTTCACCCTCACAACTGCGGACGGGAATCGGTAGCAATTGAATACCAGGTGCCTAAACTTCTCACCTATGCCAAATTTGCCCAATACCTTCTCCAAATAAGGCCAATGCACTCTATCGAACGCCTTCTCTGCGTCGATGGAAAGGAGCATACGTTCCCCGGGTATCCGGGAGGCCTTCTCCAGTATATGGGTCACCCTTTTAGTGTTATCGACAGTCTGCCGGCCCGGGACGAACCCGGCCTGATCCGGGTCAACCATACCCGGGAGGTGGAGTGCCAGACGTGCCGCTAGAATACTGGTGAAAATCTTCAGGTCTGAATTCAAGAGTGAAATCGGTCGGTAGGACCTGCATGCAGTCCGGTCCTTGCCCGGTTTAATGATCACCGACACCGTCTCCTGGAGGAACTCCGGAGGGATAGCGCCCGGTTCAAAGAACGTATTAAACAGGCGCGTCAACAGTGGTGCGAGGTCCTGGCAAAAGGTCTTGTAAAAGAGAGGGATAAAACCGTCGGGCCCAGGGGCTTTCCCGTTTTTGAGTCGGGAGATAGCCGTGACCACCTCTTCAATCCGAATCTCCCGCTCAAGATATTGGGCCTGGTCCGGCGTTAGGGACGGGAGCGACACCGACTCCAGATAGTCTGCCTCGGCTCGCGCTGAGGGGGGAACGCCGGCGTAGAGGTCCGCATAGTCACCACGGAAAACGTCCGCAATCTGGTCATCCTCCGTGACTGTCCCTCCAGTGGGGGCCGCTAGTTCCTTCACCCGGTGCTGCTGGTGCTGCACACGGAGTTTATGTGCCAGAAGCCGGCCACACCTGTCGCCGCCGGTGTAGTACTTATATTTCAGGCGAAGTACAGCGTACTCTGCTCTGTCCATATCAAGCGCGGACAGGAGTTTCCTGGCAGCCTTAAGTTGCCTCCAGACACGAGGGGCTCCCGTCCGTTGATGCACCTGTTCTAGCTCCCTCACCTGGCGTGTAAGTTCGTCCTTTTTAAGCTGGCGATCTTTATTCTCTGCTGAGGAGATGGCAATAAACTCACCATGGAGCACAGCCTTCAAGGCGACCCATTGCGTCGCATGGGTGGTGTCGTCGTTGTCATTAGTACGCTTATATTCCTCTATGGACTCTCGGACCAGTTTCACAACAGATTGCTTGTGCAGCAGAGTATCCCTGAGGCGCCAGACCCCTCGCGAGGGAGACGCCGGAGGCAGTCGGAAAGTGCCCTCCACCGGGGCATGATCTGAGATAGACAGGACCTCTATGTCGGCGCCCGAGGCCAGTTCGCACATCGGGCCCGTCACCAAGAGATGATCCAACCTTGCATAGGATTTGTGGGCGTGGGAATAATAGGAATATGCGCGGGTCGCGGGGTGGAGGCGGCGCCACATGTCGTGCATATCAAGCTCCTCCAAACGGGTATGAACCGAGCCCGAGAGCTCTCCCGATTGTAGGCGCCTTTGCACCGACCGGTCCAGGGACGCGTCAAAGACCATATTCAAGTCCCCCCCCCCCCCCCCCCCCCCAATCACGATGTGTCTGTCAGGAGTGGATGTCACGTCTTCCAGTGCCCTGTGTAGAAACTGATCCTGATGATCGTTGAGGCTATATATGGAGCCTATAGTGAACACCAGACCCCCTACCTTGACTCTATACGCCAAGAGCCTCCCCTTCTGTTCCGCTACCTTTTGCATGACCTCCCCTTTGAACCTCCTAGATATCATGAGCGCTACCCCTGCCGTCTTGGAAGCGCAGGAAGAGAAAAGCTGTGTGGGGAACTTTGGGGTCCGTAGCCTGTGACAGTCTTTAGCTAGCAGATGGGTCTCCTGTAGAAGACAGATGTCTGCCTGTGAGTCCTCCAGGAGGGACAGTACAGCCTTCCGTTTAACCGGGTTATTCAGCCCCTTCATATTCAAGGTAACAATCTTAAGGGCCATCAGTGAGGGGAATACCAGAAAACGCTCATCAAGGCGGGCAAGGCCCACCGGACGACTAAACTCAAAGGCAGCAGCGAGCGGCCCCAGCACACAGTGAAAGCAAACCACCCCGTAGCACAGTACAGTCCCCGAACCCCCAACTGTGTGAACCCCCCCTCTCTGGAACCCCACACTCCCCCCCTTCTCCCCCGCTTCCCAGTAAACCTCCAAACTCGCCCGTTCAACTCCCCTGCCCACCCCCCTCACCCCAAACCAGTCAGAATACTTCATTGTCCCAGTCCGGTCCTCAACGGACAGGGCCGTGGAAATTTGTTCAAGTGGACGTCCAGCCACCACCTCCATCACCCCCGCCACCCCCCACCCCCGGAACCCCCGCACCTGCGATGAAGATTGGTTACTGCAGACTCCCCCCGGAGCAAGTTCAGGCCGTCAAGGCCACATCGCCATTCGCCGTGGTCCTGGAGGCCTCCTGTATGGCGCTGGACATTTCTGCCCGAATTGTAGGCGAGTCAGGTCTCGCGGGCGGCGGGGATCGCCGTTCCCCGACCAATTGCCAGCCATCTTGCGTGCTCCGCCTGCGACGAGGCGCCGGGGTGTCCGTGTCCGATGCAGTGATTCCCAGCACCCCGCATACATTCTGGAGGGACCGGAGCTGGTGCAAAGTTCCATTCCAGCGAAAGATGAGGTGGAAGGGGTGCCCCCACGAGTACTGTGTGCCATGTTCCCTCAAGAAGTCCGTAGCAATTTTAAAGGCCTTCTGTTTCTGCAGTGTTATTGCGGACAGGTCCTGGTAGAGAGCCACCGGGTGATCTCTGAAGCGGAAAGGCTGTTGCCGCCGTGCCTCACGAAGAATCCGCTCCTTCAAGGGGAAATCTGGCAGGAAGGCTAAAATGTCCGGAGGAGGCGCCGAGGCCCTGCGAGGCCGTCCAACTCTGTGCGCTCTGTCGATCCGAATTGGGAAGTCTTCGGACTCTCCCAGAATTTCACGGAACAGGACTCCTAAGTAGGCGGCCGCGTCTTCACCCTCCTCGTTGGACGGAACTCCTCGGACCCTAATGTTGTTCCGTCTGGACCTGTTTTCAAGGTCTTCGGCATGGGCTTGTAGATCGATCTGCTGGTCCCTCAGCCTCAGGACCTCCTGTTGCAAGTGGGTGATTTCCTCGTCCCTGGAGTGGCCAGCCGCCTCCACCGTGTTCACTCGCTCTCCCAGGGAGTCCACCTCTCTCCGGACCTCCCGGACCTCCCCGGCCACTTCTTGCTTCAAGGCCTGAAAGTCCTCCCTCAAGGAGCTGAACAGGGACTCCAGGAATGATCTAGTCACCGGGGGCTCCCCGCCTTCTGCGCCCCGAGAACTAGTCGGAGAGCTCGGAGCAGGTTGGTTCCTGTCTTGCCTCGGGGCGCCTCTTCCCAGCATGCCAGGCAAAGTCCGGTCGCCCTTCTTCTGTCCCCTGGTGTTCGACATGGCGGAGGGGTGGGGATCACAAAAGCCCGTGTGCCGTGGCGAGGAGGCGATACAGGCCGGGGCAGCAGTGCAGCAGTGGATGGCAATCCACACTGCTCGTGCCGATGTGGGTCCACTCCCAGTAAGGTGCCCCCGCACGCCGTGAGTGAGGGCAGCTCCAAGAGGTTGATGCAACCGCTCCGCTCCCGTCCAAAATGGCCGTCCGCTCCGGCCCGGGGAACCAGCGCCGGTGTGGCGTAGTCTCGTCTCCCGGACTATGTTTCGCACCGCACAAAGCTGAAGTCGGGGACTACCGGTACACAGAGGGCCCTACTGGACAGTCCTTCCAGTGATCGCTCCAGAACCCACATCCGGTGATTCCGGCTAGGCACGTTCTCGGGGATCGCCGCAGTCCTTCCCCACTGGTCCACTCGATTATCACACAGCTGGGGGCCAGTCTTGCGAGTTGTGCAGCAGTTGGAGCCGGAGAGGGGTTAGGTCTCGCGGGCCGCAAAGGCGACCGTGGGCGCCGGAGGGCCTGGCAGCGCCTAGCAGCGGTAAAAGGCGGGGCTCAGGGCCGGGCCACATGGTGCAGGCCTCGCGGCCTACCTGATCCCCGGGCTTGCGTAGCTACTTCCTGTCGGCTCCGCCTCCGTTCCCACCGCTTACGCAGCTCCGCTCCGCTGAGGAGGGTCGTCCCAGATCACAACGGGTCGAGTCGCCCGCAGTCTGTTGGTCCACTCCGTGCTACTGGCTCCCTTCGTTGGGTTACCGAGGCCTCGTGATCGAGGGGTCCCCGGGTCTTCCGGCGAGTCCTCCGGCGGCCCTCGCCGCGGCCGATTCTCAAGCGGCTCCGCCGCAGCAGCAAGGAAACTGAGGGCTGCGGACTGCTCCACACCACCACGGGGAGTACTGGGTGCGTTTTCCGCTCAATCCGGGGGGGATCAGCGGTGTAGAAAGGTGCAGGTTTTCCAGGGGCTCGGGAGCTCACGGCAAGAGCGTCCTCTCAGCCCGCCATCTTGGCCACGCCCCTCAAGGGTGCCTTTTAAACAGAATGGGGGTTGGGAGCAAACAGCAATGTCTGCACCAACTTTGGTGAAAAACTCCAGCTATTTTTGAAGTAAGTTTGAACTGTGTACTGCATTTACCAGGATGCAAAGGGGCCGTACTGTGCTGGGACTGTGAGGCAGTGTGCTCCCAACCCCCATTCTGTTAAAAAGGCTCCCTTGAGCCAGCAAGCTGACGAGCTTTGGAGATGCATCTGTGTGCCTGTGAGGGGTACTGTGACCTGAGAGGAACTAGGCAGTATTCCCAGCAACCCCAGATGATTTTTATTTGCTCTCTAAAACTGCTGCTCTCTACTGATGAAGGGCTCAACCCAGAAACAATTTTGGAGTAAGTTCGAACTGTGTACTGCATTTACCAGGATGCAAAGGGGCCGTACTGTGCTGGGACTGTGAGGCAGTGTGCTCCCAACCCCCATTCTGTTTAAAAGGCTCCCTTGAGCCAGCAAGCTGACGAGCTTTGGAGATGCACCTGTGTGCCTGTGAGGGGTACTGTGACCTGAGAGGAACTTGGCAGCATTCCCAGCAACCCCAGATGATTTTTCTTTGCTCTCTAAAACTGCTGCTTTCTACTGATGAATGGCTCAACCCAGAAACACGTGTCTAGAGATATACAGCAATGTCTGCACCATCTTTGGTGAAAAACTCCAGCTTTTTTATTTTTTTTAATAAACCTTTATTGTACAGTTCAATAAAATTACAAGCACGGGCCAACAACCACAGGGGCCGGCCGCAACACAAGAACAAGACCCACTATAGTATCAAATGACACAGCTCTTCAGCCGACAACCCTGAGGTCCAGCAGCAAATCAGGATAAACATTGTATTGAGCTCACAACACGTTACAGGATAAGTCGAAGGTTTCATTTTAAGTTTAACCCCCCCTCTCGCCTAAAAAGCAAGGAAAAAGAAACGGACCTATCTGGTACCATACATTTGAAACACTATGATAAAGTGAGCAGGTATAAAAATCGGATAATCACAGATCAATTTAAAGGGAACGACCGAGGCGCCTGCGCTAGTAAACACAGAACAGGATGTACGGCAATGCAATCTATAACCCAACGCAGTCGCCCGCACACAGACCCCGCCCACCCATTGACGTCAGGATAGAAAAGAAGTACAGTTACCAGATACCGGAATACATACAAAATCAGGATAATACCCCAACGTTATGAAAAAGAGAGCGAAAGGAAAGCGTGAGATAAAGAAACCATAAAAACTAAACTAACTAACAAAACTATAAACCCATCCCCCCACCCTGCACCCCTGCATGTGGCTTTCGCCTAACCCCAACTAGCAGTGTGCCTGTCGCCCCAACTAACTAAACTACAAAAAGTAAAAGAAGAAGAGTGGAGGAGGAGAATGTCATACAGACTCCCGGTCACCTTTCCTCCCTGCCTGAAACGAACAACCCCTGTCCTAAGACCACAGAGTACTCAAAAATATTACAGACCGAGCCAGACAGGGCAGACGTTGAACACCGCCCAACCTCCTGCAAGCATTACGTTAGGGAATCCCTGTCCTTTAAAGCCCCGAAGTCAGACCCAGACCAACAGTTTCATCCTTGACCCCTACGATCTTTCATGCGGACTCTGTCTGGTAACACCATCACCGCCCCAGGAGAGTCAAAATTCGTAGGAAGTTCAATTAAAATTAATATGAGACCAGTCAAACACATTGAGTCTCTACAAGCATCCGCCACCGGTAAGATCTCCCTCACCGACATACAGTCAAGATATCCTTTCCTCCGTTGATGTAAAAAAACTACAAGGGTAAGGGACGGTACGAATTTCGGTTTTTGCAAGTCGTAGTCTCAAGGGGTGAAGAACCAGGTAGCTCCACAGTAATCGACTGCAATGGTGAATGCAACGATATCCCCAGAGAAACAATTCCGCAAGTATTCTGCAAACAGGTCAATGGCGTCAAGACTTTATCGCACACGGGGTCTCCATCCTCCTTTACTACAGGCATCGTGGGAGAATCAGTTTGTTGAAAGTCATGTAATAGAACAGAGCCCAGACTCGGTCGCCCAGTTTCGATGTCAACAGCGATCATTTTATGGACAAGGGTCTCCAGATGCAATTGAAGTGCCCCGATGGCGGCCATTACGGTCTTCAAGGACGGCTCACAGTTCATCCGATCCGCCTCCACTCGCTCGGTTCCAAGCATGGGCGGGTTCCTCAGAGAGCCGGGTCTCTCCGGGAGAAGAGGCAAGAGCGGAGCGGACGGCAATGGAGGGTGCATTATCGGTCAGCAGTACGCCACCGCGAGGGAGGGTCCCGGCCCAGCAGACCCGGGAGGTGGCGACCGGATCGCTGGGGACGGGGATTCCCCCCCACAGCCACAGACGAAGCCTATCACCACTCCTTCAGTATAAAACAGACCAGACGCTCGCCACCAAAAACAGGCCAGGATAACCTCCAATGCAAGAGACCGGACCCTGTCCGAGTCCCACGGCCGATGTTATACAACTGCGACCCGGATAGGCAAGTACTCGAGGCCCCGGCTCAGAAGCTGGGTTAGGCCGAGATCTTAAACACGACACAACTCCGTCAATCTGGGCGATAAATTTCTCGGGACCGCACCGTTAGATTCAGCAACAGTTCATCCACACGGGGGTTGGGCGTAAAATCAGGATATCTGGCAGGATCATCAAGCAGCAGACGGAGGTCGGCGGAGCCGGGAGCCTATGCGGCCATCTTTGCTGCGTAGCTCCTCCTCTCAACTCCAGCTATTTTTGAAGTAAGTTTGAACTGTGTACTGCATTTATCAGGATGCAAAGGGGCGAACTATCCTGGGACTGTGAGGCAGTGTGCTTCCAACCCCCATTCTGTTTAAAAGGCTCCCTTGAGTGAGCAAGCTGACTAGCTTTGGAGATGCACCTGTGTGCCTGTGGGGGGTACTGTGACCTGAGAGGAACTAGGCAGTATTCCCAGCAACCCCAGATGATTTTTATTTGCTCTCTAAAACTGCTGCTCTCTACTGATGAATGGCTCAACCCAGAAACAATTTTGGAGTAAGTTCGAACTGTGTACTGCATTTACCAGGATGCAAAGGGGCGAACTGTGCTGGGACTGTGAGGCAGTGTGCTCCCAACCCCCAAATAGTCACAAGATGAGAGTGCTGTAAAAATCTGGAAATCATTTGATATCCTAGCCTTTTAAGAAAGATGATGTGACGAGGAATTCCCACTCATGGGCTTGGTTGAATTTTATCATGTTGTCCTTTGTTATGTCGGATTGAAGACGTGTTTCTTAAAATGTTACAAGTGATTGCTATTTTATCAAATGCATGTTTCTAGAATGTGCTTTTATTCTGTAAATGTATAATGATCAATCAAACATACATTCAGTGATAATTTAGTTTAGAAAGCATTCCAAGAATGTCATAAATCTTATAACTGTTTTCCTCCATAATTCCTTTATTTAACTTCTTTAATCACTTGCTTATAGGCGCCTTTCTTTTAGTTTTAGGTTCTTAAACGCTTACAGGACAGGATCCATTTAAGCTATAGACTCCATTTTAGTTAGCCTGTTCAGCTTCTGTACCTCTGGACTAGATACTGCATGTCATTATGCTATAAAGTTCCAAGGTCTGACACCATTTTGAAGTAGGCCCGGAATCCATCTTAGATAATGGAAGTCGCGATCTTATCAATTTTAGGTAATGGGAGACCACATTTTCTTCAATTTTTGCAGAATAATCTGCAAGTCTGCCTTTGACGCAGATGTTGTCTATGTCTATATCTCCAAGGTCAAATAATAGCCATCACCCAAACAATATAGTCTATATTGACGTATTTATACATTATTAGTACATCCACTGATGTATATGATTGTTAAAACATTCCAAAGGTGGTATTGCAAATTTCATCTCAGATAAAATACAACATATAAGGACTACCACTTGACCACTTAGTTAGGAGAGAAACTTCACCCACGCCACAGACACAGAGCACAGATGAGCACAACACCAGATTCTATCTCGACAGAAAAAGCCTCCAGCAAGACTCCGCAAAGCATTCCATTTTGCCCTCACAAACTGTTGCGAGGATTGTGTTCTCTCACTAATGCAATCACCTAGTGCTTGGCCTTGTGCTCGAAATTGCTGACAAGCTGTTTTGAACAGAGAACAAACCTTTTGTCCAGTTATGCTCACCACCTCTGAACTCTCAGGATTATTATTTATTCATTCATCTGCTAGAAGTAGCATAGCACTTAGGGATAGCACAGCAAGAGTGAAAGGGCTATACATTGTGATGTTATGATTTTCCCCAGTCTTTACTATTCTTGAAAAGCTTAGCTGCTTTTTATGATCTTGTGTGATGTTACCAATATTATGTGCACTAGATCCTGGCATTTTAAAGTAATTATTTTAAAATGTATATGTTGGAAAACGAATTCAGTTTCTTGTGATCATGAGTGTGTAAATCATTATTGAGAATCAGTTAGCATACTACTGTTCCCTGTTAGAAACTCCAAACCATTGACATCACCTCACTTATGGACTAGGTGGGGTTCTGCGAGGCTACAGTAACCAGTCTTTCACATTCAGTTTTGTGCATTGAACAAAGTTATCTTGGGTGTGAGAACAAACCTTGTAGAGCTGACCCAAAGACTCAGTTTTCACAAAAACCAATTGGCTACAAGATAGCCTGTAAAAGGCTAAAGGAGCTTTGGCGAGTTATGCTGCAATATCGTTGAAGCTCAGTATTGTGCCATTGAACCCTTTACCAACTTGGTTAAATGGACTAATTATCCATTATCTTTAAGAACAAAAATCTGGTTCACTAATTTTTCTTAATATAGTAATGTGCTGTTTAAGCTGTTTTTATAGGGATTGTACACTTCGTGTTTTAGCTAGAAGAGTGAATAAAGTTTTATACAAAAAGTATTGTGAGGGACAGTTTGTTATGCCCTCACATGCCGAAGTCCAAAGTGTGGATTGAGCCTGTCTGTCTCCTAGGAGATTCTGAATAGAGGAGCAGCTCCCCAGGCCAGCAAACCTAGGCCTGCTGATTGGCTCTCAGAGCCCAAGCAACCCTGTGCCCTCCTCTCACACCTGCACAGGCCCCTTAAAGGATTGCTGGGTGAACCCCAAAACATTCACTTCCGTTTTGTGAGTTACAGTTTAC
Source organism: Lissotriton vulgaris (assembly GCF_964263255.1). NCBI lineage: Eukaryota > Metazoa > Chordata > Amphibia > Caudata > Salamandridae > Lissotriton > Lissotriton vulgaris. The sequence goes on from NW_028250096.1 coordinate 384,152, forward strand.
ATGTGCCCAAGCAAAGTCCAGGAGGTAGTAATGAGGCTGACTAGTGGGTCTCTTTCCTAAAATTTAAAAAGGGATTTTCCCTATCCGTGATTGCATCATCCTTATTCTTTTTCATTTAACTGTCTCTGCTTGTGGTTGTCGCAGTTTAAAAATTTTACTTTTAACCTGCCAGTGATTGCATAATTTATCCCTGTTTTGTGTTTAAACTTGTGGTTTTTACCTGCCTGTGACTGTCTACATTTAACCTGTTGAATTGTGGGATTTGCAGTCCAAACTCTGTAGTTTTCCCTCTCATTCCCCGTGACTATCAGTTTTTCCCTCCAAATTTCTCCTCTACTCTGTGCTAAGACCTGTATGTTAAGCAGTCCAACCCAAGCTCCCATTTTGTGTTAGCAAGTGAGTGACACCAGCTACCCCAGCAACAGGGATATTCTACATCAGAGGGTGCTCTGAGACCGCAGTAATCTGCTGTGAGCTGTTTAAGATGTGTTTTAAAGGGATTGTACACTTCATTTTTTGGCTAGGAGAGTGAGTAAAGTTCTATACAAACAGTATTAGAGGACCGTTTTGTAGGCCCTTACCTGCAGAAGTCCAAAGTGTGGATTGAGCCTGTTAGTCTCCTAGGAGATTCATTCTGAATAGAGTAGTAACTTCTAAGTCCCTGGCCAGAAAACCTTGTCTGAGGTCACTGAGACCTTATATAGTCTACTATCGGTTGTTACATGTGTGCACTGATTGGTGGTTGTATCTGGTGTTTCTGTTGGATTCGGGTTAGTGTTTTTTCATTGGTTGGTTATTTGAGGGTTCTGATTGGTTTCTGGGTATGCGATTCAATCAATGTAGGGTTGGGACTAAGACTAGGGTTAGGCTTTCTATTGGAAGTAGGAACTAGGGTTTCCTGTGTCATTGGTTGCTGGGGTTAGGGTTGTGACTACAGCTAGGGCCAAGACCTCTATTGCATGTTGATATTAGGGTTTTTATACCTGATTGAGTGCTTGGACTGGGGCTGTGATTGGCTCTAAGGTCTTGGTCTCCTATTTGTGCTACTGTTGTGATTAGAAAGGGTTAGGTCTAGGGTTTCCGTTGGCTGAAGAGGTCACCTGATTACTAGAGCTATAAAAGGCCAAGGCTTAGTGCGTCTCAGCCCGGGCGTTGAGTCTAAGGGCGGAGAAGACACAGGAAGGTGCCTGTTTGAGCCTATACGAGACTGGTTGGAACCAGGGCCAGAAATGCTGCCCATTTTCTCATTGAGTAATACCTTCCCCACACCATTCAGAAACGGAGTAACACACTCACACCAAATGTACACCACACACTTACTACAAACCAACCCTATGCACAAATCAATATACCAGCACACACTGCAAAACCACTTGACCCGGGGATGGGTGGGTGATACCTCTGAACAGGGAGAGGTCGAGCACCCATTTATTGCCCCCCCCCCAATATCCATGGTGACGCTGTAGATTAGGCCAAAGTGCCAGAGAGGGAGTCCCAGAATTTCCCCTGTTCGATGTTGGGTGGGTAAATGCTACCTAAAAGTACAGGTTGCCCATCTAAGTGCCCTTTGAGGAGTGCATATGGCCGCTCAGTGTCCACTGCCCTGCAGGTTTCCTCAAAAGGGACACCAGGCCGAAGAAATAACAAGGCCCCTACAGGAATGCTGAATAGGTAGTGGCGCAGAATGTACCCCGCCATCGCTTGCGTGGACGGTCTGGATCTCCAGCAGTAAGGTGCATCTCTTGTATGAGGACTATCTGCGCCCTTTGACGCTTGATATAGGAGTATACTATGTAACGCTTGTAGGCAGTGTGCATGCCTCGTACATTCAGAGTGATTGAACTGATATCAGCCACAGGGGTCATGGCGGAGTAAAAGCGATGTGATGAAGAAAGGTGGGGAGGGGATCACGCAGCTAGATATGCCCTTGCCCAGAAAACAGCAACCCCCTAAGCTTGGTGGCACCCGGCCGCCACTGTACTGGTACTAGAATGGTGGATGGGACCAGAAGCTTGGGAGATAACAGAGGGGGTATATGTTCCCTATACTGGAGACTTACCGCAACTGGCAGTAAAGGCAGTACGCTACAATACTATGCATACTCCACGTTGTCTTATTCCACGCAACTGCACTCTTCTCTGCACCACTCCACTCAACACCACTCCACTCTATGCCAATGCACACTACTCTAGAATGTACCACTGCACTCTTTGCCACTGCACTCTACACCACTCCATGCCACTTCACTCTATGCTATCCTGCTCTGCCAAACTGCATTCTATGCCTCTGCACCCTACCCCAATGCCCTGTACACCACTTTACTCAAAACCAATGCACTCTGCGCCATTCTATTCTACTCTGTCACTGCACTTTACCCAACTCTTCTACTCTGACCTATTGTACTCTATGCCATTGCGCTGTAAACCACTCAAATCTGCTCCGCTGCTCTCTACGCCACTCTACTGGGCACCACAGCATTCTGCTCCAATGCACTTCATGACACTCTAATATACACCACTGTACTCAACAACAATATACTCTGCAACACTGCACTCTGGTTAATTCCACTTTGCGCCACTGAACTTTGTACCACTTCACTCAAAATCAGTACACTCCACACAACTGCTCTCTATGCAAATCTACCTCTGTACCACTCTACTCTACACCATTGCAATTTTCGTCCCTTTACTCTGCACTACTGTACGCCACTACACTCTACACCAATGCACTCTGACACACTACTCTGCAGCACTGTACTCTCTGCCACTGAACTTTATGCCATTCTATTCTGCACCACTCTTCTCAGCACCACTTTATTCTATGCCATTGCACTCTACTCTGCTCCACTCTATGCCACTCTTTTGCAATCTACACCATTCAAATCTACTGTGCATCACTGCACTCTGACACTACATTCTACGACACTTCACTCTCTCTCTACTCCGCACCACTCCACTGTATGCCAGTGCACTCCACCCCACTCTGCTATGCAACACTGCACTCTTTGTCACTGAACTCTACATCAAGCCACTTTCCTCTATGCCAATGCACTCTGTCAATTCTGTGTTACATCAACTCTACCATGTACGTCTCCACTCCACTTCACTCTACTCTGAAACAATCTACTCTACACCACTGCACTCCACGTCACTCTGCGAACTCTGCCACTGCACTTAAATCTATGCCACTGCACTCTACCCTGCATCACTATACTCTACCCTGCACCACTCCAATCCACATCACTCTACTCTGAAACAGACTACTCTACGCCCCTGCACTCTGTTCCACTGCACTCTGTGCCACTCCACTCCACTCTCTGCTATGCTACTCTACTTTAAACCACTACACTCTATGGCAATTCATACTATACCACTTTACTCCAAACCAATTCACTCTATGCCATTGTACCTATGCCAACTAATTGACACTACTTCACTTTATACCACTATACTCTACAATGTGTCTCTGCACTTTATGCCACTGCACGCTACATCACTCTACACCATTGCACGCTATGTCACTGCACTCTATGCCACATTATTCTACTCTTCACCACTGGACTCTGCATCACTGCTCTCTGCACCACTTTACTTTATACTACTGCACTCTACTTTGCACCACTTTATGCCACTCTTCTGCAATCTATGCCACTCTAATCTACTATGAATCACTGCACTCAATGCCTCTCTACTCTGCATCACTCTACTCTATGCCAGTGCACTCTACCCACTCTGCTGTGCACCACTGCACTCAATGCCATGCACTCTACAGCATTACTCTATACCACTCAACCCTACTCTACACTAATCCTCTTGAATCTGAAACAATCTATTCTACGTCACTGCACTCTACACCACTCTTTTCTGCGCCACTGCACTCTACACCACTCTTTTCTGCGCCACTGCACTCTATTGTGCATCACTCTGCACTGTGCCACTCTACGCCACTGAGGTGTACGCTACTCTACTCAAAACCATTGCACCCTATGCCACTCTATTCTACCCTGCACAAGTGGAATCTACATCATGCTCTCTGCACCACTCTGCCCTACACCACTCTACTCTACCTTGCACCACTCTACGACCCTGCACTCTACTCTGTATAACTCTGCTCTACGCCACTGTACTCTACATCATTGCACTCCATGCCACTGCCATCTACTCTGCACAGCTCTAATCTGTGCCATTGCACTCTATGCTACTCTACGCCAGTACACTCTATGCTAATGTACTCTGCACTACTGTACTTTACGCCACTTCACTCTAGTCCACTCCATGATACTCCTACTCTATGATGCTCTAATCCATTAAAATCTTCTCCACTGACACTCTACTCCTTTCTACGTCACTACCCTCTAAGCAACTCCCTGTATTCCTCCCCACGCCACTTTAGTCCACTCAATCCTGTGACACACTACTCCACTCTATGCCGTTCCATTCTATGACAGCCTACTCAGCTGTGAGCAATTCTGTTCTACAAGACTGCACTCTGCAACACCCTCTACGCCACTCCACTTTGCTCTACACCATTCCACACCACCCTAGGACACTGCTCAACTCTGAGACTGTGCTCCACTGTATGCCACTCAAGTCTATGCCTTTCCACTTTACGACACTCTACTCCCTCTACAACACTCCACTACACTGTACGCTACTCCCATGCCACTCCACTCCTCTCCATGCTACTCAACTCTACTGTACCACCTGCATGCCACTCCATAACACTACTCTACTCTTCTCCACACCACTCTCCTTTACCTTAATAACTTTTAGCCATGCTGAACAGCAGCCACTGTGGTGTAAAAGCATATTGACAATGCCAATAGCTCTTGCATATTTGAGACCTTTTGGCTTTGGGAATGATTCTTTGCCTGTCACTGGAGTGAGACCCACAGGCTCACTCACTTTTTAAAGTTCCACTGCTGTGTGCTTAACTCCCTCTTCGGCCTAAATTTGTTAGATATGAAGTGTCGCACAGTACAGGAGTGGTGACTGCACTGGTGGTATATGTGCCTGGGAAGGGTACATAACAAGGATAAAGCAGTGCTTTGCAGAGCGTGCATGGTGAATGCATCTACTGGGTGTTTGTACCTGCGAGGATAACAGTACCTGGGAGATGTAGTACGTGCATGGTGAATGCATGTACTGGGAGTATGTGTACTTGCAAGGAGTACAAAACCTCAAGGGGGTAGTGTGAGCAGCGTATACTTAGTGAATGTGTGCACTGTCTGTCTGTGTGACTGAAAGTGGTACAATGCAGGAAGGCTACAGTACTGAGCAGTGCACACAGTGATTTTGTGCTGAATGTATGCTTGCCTGTTGTCGCCCAATACATGGAGGAAACTGTGCTGGCAGTGTGTGTGTCCTGTGTACATACTCTGAGTGCAAGTTTGTCTGTAATGGTACATTACATGGAGGACCCTTGGTTCCATTTTGGAAAGACCAAGTTTGCCTGGTGAAGCCATGAGGAGGTATAGAATTACCCTCAAACAGCTTTGTGTATACTGCATTCCTGCCACCTGGGTGGGACACACTGAAGAAGTGAGAGACTCACTCCCCTTATACACTACAAAGGATACTCTTTTATTCTGTGAGAGATCACCAGGAAGGGGCCTGGACACATCTCAGGAAGGAGATAGGGCTGAAACAGGAATCATATAGGGCTGACCGCCCAGGATTAACCTTTTGATGCACATGTCACTGTAGCTGGCATCCAGGTGTAAACTCTCATCACTCTTGGCTTGTGTTGTGGGACTATACGCTTAGGAGTATCTCCTGTCGAGACAAATGACTCTACAAGAGAGAGAGAAGTATTGACTTCAAAAGAAGCAGAACCCCAACATAAAACCTCAAATACTAGGATGCAAAATCCCATTTGGTGTTTGTAAATGGACTATAAGAAGGGGAGGTTGAGACCCCAAAACTGACATCTGCCAAGCAGCCAGATGGGCTGTGTGAGGAGGCAACGCTCTACAAGACTTCTGTCTGTGACCAGGACTGCAGGGCCAAAGTGCTAGTCTCTCTGCTGGGTGAAGGTATAGCAGCCATGGAAACTTAGGCCATCTGCCCTGGAGTCAGGAGCACTAGCGCCTGACTGCTTTGGAAGAACAGTATGCCTTGTGAGGAAGAGAATAGTGTTGGAGGTAGCAAGGTCCATTGGGGAGCCCTGTCGAGTGGCCCCCTGGTGCGAGGAGACAGCTGCTGCTCCGATTGAGTCTGTGCCCATGTGCAGATTCAAGTTGGTGACCCCCATATGCCTGGTAAGGACCGCTGTGATAATAGCCATGGTACCAGTGTCTTGTGGTAGGACCAAACCCTGTACAACACTGTAACTGCGACCCTGTATGCCAGAAGGGGCCACTGTGGTGTGGATTCCCGCGCGGTAAGGGTCAGGGCCTTGTCGCAGTGGTGTGGCAACCCTGTATGCCATGCTGAAAACAATTGTGGGGAAGAGCTCAGAAACACCTATGAGGGCCTGTACCTGCCAGGTGTTACTGTGCCTCTCACATGCAAATAGCTTGCTGAGCAAGATCGGAGCTATGAGACTGCTTGCGGACGGGGGACTCTCTAGGACGTTGCATGCAGTGGCTTAACAAAATTTGAGGGGGCCCCCTGCAAAGTACATGGAGGGGGGGGTGTTTCTCCGGCGTACCACTGTTCCTGAGGAGCCCATGGAACTCCGCCATCTCCCCAACACTACAGGGGCTGTGTGGGGCTTATGTTATGCCACTATTTACATGCTTCTTTTCTGCTGAGGCGGGTAAGAATGAGTACAGGCCTACCAGGCTGGAGGGTGGGGTCTCACTGCTAGGAGCGCTGCGCCACCAAGACACTTTCTTTTGACTATGAGTTAAAGCCTGCTTGTGAGCATTCCCTGATGCAGCCTCTAGCAAATGAGGATTAACCATGATCACATTGTAAGAAGCGGATGGGGCTGGGATATGCCACTGAAACACTAGAGCCCATACCTCAAGGGGAAATGTGTTGTCTATAAATTTCGTAACCTTCCTTTGTTGTGTATCGATTTAGATTCCGTATGAATTTCCTGATTCATGCCCTTATATAGGTACATTTCACATTGCACTTATATAGGCATTGAAATCCAGCCCTGATTTAGGCATAGTCCATGCTACCCATATACAGGCATGGCTACTTCCATCTGTTCATCTACGTCACAACAAGTTCTTGGAAAACCAGTCTCTTAACTGACTTCCCGTTGCCTGGATATTGATTTCTCCAAGAACTCGTGTATCATGCATGAACATCTATTCCTTAGGGGTTCATTCATGACGTTCATTTGCCCGACTTTTACGTCAATAGTGGCATTCCTAAACATCTTCAAGGTATAAATATGCCTTCACTTGCTATGGCAAGGCACGGTGCTGTTCAGCAACCTACTTGCACGACGTGCCACAGCAAGTCCCGGAGGAAGTCATCTCCCCAACTGATGCAGTGACCAGACGCTGTCATCCTCCTCGCCGAGAATCCAGCTCCAGTGTCTCTGACTCCCCTTGCGGGGTGTTAGAGAATCGAGTCCTGGGAAAGAGATACCAACCTCTCTCAATCTAAGGTATGGAGCTGATTAGAACCTAGAGAAACCTTTGGCAATTCTTGGCAAAACTAAACTAAACTATAACTAAAACAGCACCTACTTCTTTCCTCATAGTAGACGTAGGTTAGGTACACTGGGGTAGGATTATTTTAGAAGCACCAGTTGAGTATTTTAGATTGTGTTATTTATGCATGTATTTTTATATGTCATAGCTACAGACCATGCTATTACAGTGTTATTTTATATTACGGTTTACGCTGTACGCATTATACTTTGCATTCTGTCTTATGATTTTAGCAGTTCATATCTCTTGCATGAGAAAGAAGACTGTTCAATAAACCCTTTTTATTGAAAAAGCCCGTCTCTCTATTTCTGTTCAACTCTGTAGAAACGAAGCATGCACGATTGACTGAGTGAAACAGTTATCTATTGTTTCCATGACTCTGAAGATATTGTTCCGACTCTAAGGGAAACAAAGTTGTCATGTTTAATGCGGTTGTCAGAAACTAATCCCTTCTTGTTAATTCGAGAAAGTTTCTAGTGACCTGTGAGTTAGCTGGCACACACACAATTATGTTTAATGTACTCGATAGAGACATACTGACCTCAGTCCTATGTCAAATCTATAGTGTATATTATTCCAATGTGCAGAGCCTATCAGGGATATAGGAACTACACTACACCTTGACATGAGTAGAGTTCAAAATAAAATACTTCTTTTTACGGAAAAAAAAGGATTGGACAGGACACTTATTTATTGCTACTGATGCATGCTTTGAGTTTTGAGTCGTGTTCGCTAATCTGTACCCCCTTCCCCTGAAGGAGCCTTATACTGCTTGTTAATGTCTATCACTGAGACTCATGTTCAGAAGGGGCACTTGGCTCAGTTGCTCAGGATCCATAGTAGGTCAGGCCCTAGGATATCAGAAGCAAAAGGCCACAATGCTCGAGGTTGGGCTTGGGAACCCCTGCATTCCTTGTGGCTCTCTGTAAGGGGTTCTGAGATGACTCGACAGAGGAGGAACATTACATCATCTGCCCTATTCAAGGTGGACGTTGTATTGCATTTTTTTTCAGCATCCGTTACCACCAAGCAAAACCTGGCGGTGAGTGACTGGAAAAAAATCAGTAATGATGCCCACATCCTAAGAGAGAACTCCCAGGGTGTGGGAGTCAATAGTTTTTTGTTTTTAAAATAACAAAAATGTTTTGAAAAGTTTGACAACCTGTAGTCCTGGCTGACTGTGATTCTTGTCAATATAGGCCTGCAGACATCTCTAAATTTGGTGGACAAAATGTCTTTCAGGGTGATGGAGGAAAGTACTCATTGCACTGATGGACACTAATCCATCTACCAAACTCTAAATCAGGCCCTTATTGAATTATTGATTCATTGCTGAGCTCTGAGCACCATCACAGTAACTACCTTAGAAGCCTGTGTATACTCTCATTGTTACAACTGAGAGTCATGTGCCAAAAGGGTTGTTTGTGGGCCCATAGTAGGACAGACCCTGGACACGCTGGCAAACAGCAACCCCTGTGTTTGAGCCCCAGTAAACCCTATTTACCCCATAGCTGTCCCCTACAGTAGGGTTATATAAGGTTCATATTTTGATATTTGACATAGGTTGAAATTGGGAGCCATTGAATCTCTTTAAACAAAAGGTTTGCGAATTTTGGTTTTGGTCCTTTAAGCATAGAATAGGCCAGAAAACCTTGATCAGGATTATTTGGAGTTTTGGTGTTTAGTTTAGTGTAGAGAGGGCACTTTTATGATCAAGTCTGAGTGAATGATTACTGCCGCTTTAACTTTGTTCCTTTTTAGGTCGAGGGACCGTTAAGCTGCGAAGCAGCTTCCGGTCCGGAGAATTAATGTGACTTAGTAGGGCTTCAGAACCCACCTCCCTGCTCTGTCTCCCCACCATTGGCTGGCTTCCTAAACGGAGGCCAGCCATTGGAGGAGAGAGCCGTCCCTCCAAAGAAGCCCCATCTTTTTCGGATTTGGGGGCATCATTTTTGCTGTTCTTTAGACAGTGACGTCGTCCGTCACTCAGAACAGCAAAACACGCCCCCAATTCCGAAAAATTTCAAAAGCTTGTGGCCGCCATTTTAAGTCTCCTTAAGATGAGGTAGGCTGCTGTCCTCGTTTCCCGCTGTCTTTTTCCCGCCCCCTCCCGCTGTCCGTCTCTGTTTCCGCCCTCCTCCCGCTGATTAGGTCGGCCGTTGTATTCTTTCCCTGCCGTGTCTTTTTCGCGCCCCCCTCCAGCTGTCCGTGTTTGTTCCCGCCCTCCTCCCGCTGATTAGGTCGGCCGTTGTATTCTCAGAGGCTTGTAATCTAATCCGCTGTGAATCTCTGCCCCCCCCCCCCATGGCGGACGCCCCCGTGCTTGCAATCCCGCGCCCCTTCTCTTGACCCCGCTCCCACCCCTACAGATCGGATCCATATGCCTGCCTTCATCCCGCGTTCGGGAAGGATGGTGCTCGAGGGGCCCTAGACTCTTCCCTCACTCGAACACCTACAGCGTGCGGTGTGCCTTTACACCCCTAGGCAGCCACGCCACCCAACCCCCCCTCCCGGAGCCGGTGAAAGCATACCCGCACATCACACCGCGGGGTGCGCCGTGAGTCTGCCACCGCGCGAGCCCGGTCAAGGAGGACCCAGATGGGCTGGAGGGTAAAGCGAGGAGAAGAAACCTCAGGGGCTGTGTGGTCCGGGTGTGTGGAGGCGTTGCAACCTAGTCTCGCTAACGGGTCCCTGGGGAAGCTAACTGAAACGTGCTACAAAGGCAGGTGACCCCGGCCCAATCCCCGTGAGGTTCACTATGTATCTCTGCCTTGGGGTGGCCTGCGTGAGGGTCAGATCAATGACGCACATCCCTCACCTGCGTGTGTGGGACGGGTGGCATTCCCCCAAAACATCCGCCACTCGTGTTCGGCGGCCCCTTCCAGAGCAAAATGACTGCAACCGGGCCAATGTACTCTTTAGACTGGGCCAGGGACAGACTAATTTGCAAATAGCCAGGTTCTGAGCTGGGATGGTGTAGTGAGCTAAAAAACGGTGTTGGATTAAGCCCTGATCTCTTTACTGGGTGAGAGTATTCTGCTTAATTCAGAGACTCTGTCCATCACCACCCCCTGTTGTTTAATTATTTTGTCCACCATAAGCGTGGAAGGGTATACTCAGACGTAAGTCCCTAGCTCATTGCACCATCAGGATTCAAGCAAGCCGGGCCGAAGACGGCTGAAATGCCAGAAACCGATCCCCGGTAGCTTGTTTCCTTCCCAGTGAAAGAATTGGCTTGGTAGTTTGGTTTGCCCTGCTCCCATGATACACTGGGCCAGGGACAGACTAATTTGCATATAGCCAGGTTCTGAGCTGGGATGGTGCAGTGAGCTAAAAAACGGTGTTGGATTAAGCCCTGATCTCTTGACTGGGTGAGAGTATTCTGCTTAATTCAGAGACTCTGTCCATCACCACCCCCTGTTGTTTAATTACTCTTTAGACCGGTAGCGCTACCTGCTAGGGCCAGGGTGCCGAGAGTGAATTGCCAGCCATTGGCCTTGGCGTTTGGGCTAGGGTTCCGGCCAGCCCCCCCTATACCCGCCTGCCCCACGCTGCACCACGGCAGTAGTTCCCCCATGGTGGCCTCACCCCGCAGGGCTCTGGGCGTGCTGGCCAGCAACGGCACGGCTTGGAGCAAGGCGGCGGGGGTGGGGTGGGAAGGGTGGATCACAGCACTCACCTAGCAATCCCCACGCTTTCCCCACTACGATGGCCAACAAGACATAATAAGAACACACGTGGGAGCAGTTTCTGCCATTAATCACAGTTTATCGTTTCTGGGTTTTGATTTGGCTGGGGGTGCTGAAATAATCAGAAAAACGGGCTTGAGCCCAGCAGACGGGAATCCACAAGTGAAGTGTTGCTGAAAGCTATCTAGCATACGCTTCAGTGTTTGCAGTAGGCTGAATCCTGTTTTATTTTGCATGGTTTCCACAGAAACTGCATGCAGGACTGCGCGTAACACTATATTAATTCAGGTGGGGCTCAGATTATTGCCCCCTGTAAGGTCCTTAGGTGACATATTATTCTCTTGCAAACAGCCTGGTTAATGTGTCATCTTGAAAGTGTTTTTATCTCTCCGCTCGGTATAGCTAATGACCAGTGTCATGGATTAATCAGTAAGCACCAGAATGTGTTGTTTGAACTATTGCATTATTTATTCGTTTTTTTTGTTTGTCACACGCAAGGCCTACGTTTCTCCAGAACACTGTGCATAAGGCAAAAAAAGAGCATGTTAGATGAAACTATGAAATTAAAGACATTGATTGCCTAATTGTCATCTTGATGCCAGTGGGCCGTGGGTTCATTAGCCATGCTATGCTGCCGCTATGCCTTCTGGGGCAAAGTTACAGTTTGGTAGAAAAAAGGAATGTTCGAGGCCTTGCGCAGGGTTGGACCCAGGCAGTGGAGAGTTTATTTACCTGGGAAGCACATGTACCATATGTTAAGGTGCAGGGCAGGGTTTACGACACGATGAAAGAATTTGCGAGTCTGACTCTCCTATATACATTTTATGGGGCGTTGGTGCTCAATGTCCTGGGCACTTGTGATTTGTTTGTCCTGCCATGCTGCACGCTCCATTAGAGACACAGTATACCATTACACATTGTACTTGCTTGCAGGTGGTTTTTCTGACCACAAACTGTGTTCTTGTTCGATGTTGCAATTAGAATGGAAGCAGACCCTTTGCATTTTAACAATGGTTAGTTGGCATGCACAAAACATGACATTTCCACATGTTAGATAATATATTTATGGACCGGAGTTAATGGCCAAAAAATTATATATTTGAAGATTCAGTTTTTCAGCTGATGTGTACACAGCATCCTGCTCAGACGGTGCTGTTGGGTGCTACATGGTATTGACACTCTTCACACGGTCACATCGGGTGATGAGACATTTTTGCACGATGAACAGCCATGTGATTTGGAACACCTTACAGGTAGCTTTCCAGGTCATGGGTGGTAGCTCTGCACTGTTGTAACTCAGTGCGGTGTTTTCAGCTTTGATGGGAGGCAGCATCAGGTACTTTTGGTGGTTCTTTTGGGGTTGTTAACTGTAGTTCCTGAGCTGCTTTGACAAAGTCAACTCTCAAAAGCCACGCCCAACCTTAATGGCTTATGCCCAAACCCTATAGGAGCACACTTTCAAAACATTACAAGTTTGCCAGGCCTTTGTAGGCCAGTGCACCTTCCTGTCTCTCTCCCACTCTCTCTCTCACACACACACACACACACACACACACACACACACACACACACACTCTCTCTCTCTCTCTCTCTCTCTCTCTCTCTCTCTCTCTCTCTCTCTCTCTCACTCTCTCTACTACTAAACATTACTCACTCATAATTAGTCACTCTATACTACTCACTCTTTACTACTGAAACTAAAAATACACTTTGTATATGTAAGGGTGTGGCTGTGCATGTAAATGTGTGTGGCTCTAGGACTATTTACTGCTCACTCTCTCACTATTTAATACTCACTTTTTCACTTTGTACTGCTCGCTCTCTAATACTCGCTTTCCTAATAACTCTCTCCTACTCACTATCAACTACTCACTCTACTACTTCTCTGTGTGTGGGTACTAATGCAATAGGTCTCGCATATGCAAGCTATTGGCAATGTTAATTATAATGCCATGTATTTATGATTTAAAATAAAAAAGAAATGTCATGAGCAATGCCAATAGCTCTACCTTTAATAATGCCGAGACCATTGCATTGTAAATGCTTGTTTTCTCTTTTTGTTACAATGCAGTCCTTCTATTCAAATGTTAAATTAGTTTCTTACATTAGCTCTACTTAATGTATATGTCATCACATTATGGTCATTCACTGAAGTGAGGTGCCCTTACAAAAGTAACCACTGCACACCACTGTGCAGTTATTCTTTTACAAAGAAAGAACCTTGTAGTTTTTATGATGTTTGTGGTATAACCACTCCGTGAAGAACGATAGATATCATAATTCTGTTTGTTTCTGTTAGGCTTACACTCTTTGTTGACGGTTTCTGAAATTACAGTACCACAGAGGTTGCTGGGAAGAGTGGAGGAAAATACGGTATTTAATTTACACATTTCTAATAATCCATTATGTATATCATTTGCTGATAATATGTGAACAGATTTTATAATGCCAATAGGTTGCTTGTAAGTCTGACCTGTATACAGCTTTACCTACTGCTAGAGCTAGTGCCGTAAACACAAACAAAATAAAGAGGCACTGGGTCAACCTGCTGTTAGCCATTGTTGTATCTGGCAAATTGTCAGCTGTCAAAGACTCACAGTATAGCCATTTATGTAAGGGGCGTCTGTGTTCAGATTTATGAGAGCTGGAGATTTGATGAGTATGCCTACTGACTGACATCCTTTTTCAGTTTTTGCTTATTTAGCAACCCATAAAAGTGAAGAAAACGGATAAAGAGGCTATCTATCTTTCTTATACAGTGGTGGTTGCAGCTATGCAGTTATGGTTCACCTGCATTTTTCATTGATCAGCAATTTTTTGATTTGCCTTAAACTTTTAACCTCCTTGACTGGTCTGTAGAACAGTAGGTACTAAGAAACATTGTATTTTTACTAAATCTAGATGGTCCTCTACTGGTCTACCTCGATTCCAGAAAGCCACCCAGTGTGTAAGTATTCTCAAAATATCAAAGGAGTTAAGGGAAGCAATTAAATTATATCTCCCTTGACATATAAGCATCAGTTAAATACTATAAGGATTAAATGATTCTTTTATTAAACTAGTCATTCAAACAAAATATTGCATGGATTTCATAACATCATACGTAATTCTGATTATACAACATTTGTGTGCAGTCTCTGCATTTCCATTGAGCAATCTTGTTCAGAGTGGGAACCCATTGCCCTTATGTCCAATGTTGAAATTCATAAGTAGAGATTATTCTCATCCTTGGCAAAAGTTCAGAACTTAGGTTTCACTGGCAAATCTGATTCTTCAGGTTTTTAATAAAGTTAGTAAACCATTGTTTCAGAGTGATTTGCATTGGACCATAGTATACAGAGAAGCACCAGAGAATCACACTTGAAAAAAATAAATTTTGAAATCCTATCATATTTACAAACGTACTCTAGGACAATGTTCCTTATTCGAAACTATCTGATTGACTATATTTTAAATCAATTATTTATCCAAATTGGTAAATATGCGTATCTCAGAAAAGAAGTGAGTAATTATTTTTACAAAATGTACCCTAATAGGAAAAGAAGCAAATTAATCAGTCTTGAAACCCAAATGGAGCATCGGTAAACAAAATTAACGCTTCCCTAATTGCATACTCGGACATTTTTAGCATTCTTCATAATTATTTATGTTTTTGAGCATATTCTTCATACGATATTTAAAGGTTCTTAATGTGATACATTTTATGGATTTTCTTTTCAAAGCCCAATCATAGGTTTTCTGGAATCCCACTCCCAGCACCAAGGCCTTTGTCAGTATCCCAATCCGAGATAGCCTAATGGACTGCAACCACCCACAACTTGCTGAGCATTACTTGAGTGAGGTGTGCTTTGTGAAACAATTAATCCTGTGAGATATCACTGAGATGGTCAGTAGAACCCAACTCCTTTTTCCATCATCGAAGGTCAAACTCAAGAACACTAGTAAGCCAGGAAAATATTATCAAACGTTATTTTAAAATCACAATCCTATCCTGGTGCTTACATTACAATTCATAAGTATTATTAAACCAGCAAAATATTGGCAATAATACTTATTAGAATGTTGAACAATACAAAATATTGAATAATTGTGGTGATATCATCAAGTTTTATTTATATTAATATTTCCAATCCTGGCCATTTTTTGTGGGTTATCTCAGCATAACACTAAAGGGGTGTCTAATTTCATGTTTCAAAGATGGTTCACACCCGCATACCTCTACTTAAAATCTGTGGCGGTTCCTCTATGGGGGCATTTGGGCGCCGCCCCTCTGCTTTCTCGCCGTGCGAGAAGGCAGAAACAAATGGTAGTCATTAACTACCATTTGTTTCTGCCTTTTCGCACAGCGAGAAAGCAGAAGTTACTGATTGGGGGTGGCGGTCTTTCTCGATGGCAGGGGGAGTGGCTTGCCCACTGTTGTTTATACTGTCAGTTTGGGCAACCTGAGGCCGCCCAAGCAGTCAGTATGAAGAACAGTGGGCAAGCCACTCCCCCCTGCCCTCGAGAAACTCTGCCCACTCTCCCTGTTCTCTCTATATGCTGCAGCATACAGAGAGAAAATGACGCTGGTGGGGCAGCGGCCGGACCAATCACAGCGCTGCGCAGTGGTGGAGGGGAGGAAGGCTGCCTGCAGCCTTCCTGTGTGACGTGCACTGCTTCAGGAATTGAAAAACAGGATGGCGGGAGTCGTTGAGTCTCCAGAACGGTAAGTTTAAAATGTACTTTTTTTTATATCTTTTTTTTCCCCTTAAACCCCTCCCGCCTCCTCCCTCATCCCCTTCGGGGCGCGACGACCCCATTTCTACCCTCCCACCCGCCCGTAATGCCGGCCGCGACTGCCTATGGGAAGTATGTATGCTTATGCTAGTCATATTTAAAATTTGTAAAACTGTTTACGCGAGTTTAAGGTCATCCCAGATAGCTGACGGTGTGGCAGGACTAGAATTTAAAAAAAAACATATGTCTTTGTTTGTTCCTATTTTCCGAGAAACTTGGGGGGGAGGGGCCGCTCGCCTCGCAGGCACTTTGCGCCCCCTTTATGCACATCAGGGCCCAGGCTCAACTGCTTAAAAAAGTATGTTCATGCAGGAGTATCCCTCTTTGGTGTAGCTGCCTTGCTGTTACCAGGAGACTTTGCCTCTCATTTGGATCTAATTAAGTTCCTTAGCCTGGGTCCAGCTCTCATCTATTCTGCAAAATTTGCCTTGGCTTTCCCCCTAATGTACCACACATGGAATGGAGTACGACATTTGGTAAGTCAAAGGCGGTATATTTTCGGTTCTCTTTAAAGAATATCCCTCCACCCCCCAGTCAACGTTGTTGTATGTCTTTCATGCCTGTTCATCCTCCACACTTAGATCGTTGGTTTGTGTGTGTTAGGTTTTGCGGCTTAAGACTTGAAATATCTCTGTACACTAAGTCCATGTCTTCTTTGTACAATTCAGCTAAGGATTTCCTATAAAAATGTTTGGAAAGAGGCATTTTTAGGCATGTGGCAATTGTAACTTGTTTTCATCGTAGGCGTGCCATTAAACATGTGTATGATTCAGAAAAGGGGGTGGTGATGAACAGAGTGTCTGAATTAAGCAGACCACTCTTACCCAGTCCAAAGATCAGGGCTTGATCCATCACCGTTTTTTAGCTCACTGCACCATCTGACCCTGGCCCAGTGCATCATGGGAACAGGGCAGACCAAACTACCAAGCCAATTCTTATACTGGGAAGGAAACAAGCTACCGGGGACCGGTTTCTGGCATTTCAGCCGTCTTCGGCCCGGCTTATTCAAGCAAGCCGGGCCGAAGACGGCTGAAATGCCAGAAACCGGTCCCCGGTAGCTTGTCTCCTTTCTGGTGAAGAATTGGCTTGGTAGTTTAGTCTGCCCTGTTCCCATGATGCACTGGGCCAGGGACAGACTGATTTGCATATAGCCAGGTTCTGAACTGGGATGGTGCAGTGAGATAAATAACGGTGATGGATCAAGCCCTGATCTTTGGACTGGGTAAGCGTGGTCTGCTTAATTCAGACACTCTGTTCATCACCACCCCCATTTCTGTATCATTAAACATGTGTATGACATCTTATTTTCTGGGCAAAGCATTTAACTTCCCCGTGCCTAAACATTTTTCATTAATGTGTCTTGTGTATTGCAACCTAGCGCTTCAACACTTTCAGGTCGGGTTCGCGCTATATAAAACTGTTTCTCAACTAACAATTTCTCCTCTCCTCTCATTAACGTTCTAATTGCGCCACCGAGCTCCATACGAAGGTGGTGTGTTGAGAGGGGCTGTGTGGGATTGGGTTTGCAGCTGTGCATGACATATGCTTTTTCTAACAGATTGCGTTGGGATAACCGGCATGTCGTGTAGGGTTATTGTGAAAGACTGGGCGCTCTGTTGGTGTTGGTCCTAAGGGTTTATCTATGCAATGTTTTTTTGAAGAGTTGAAGTGATAGGTTACTGTTTAGGGAAGGAGGTATGTGGGGTTTCTTTGACGAACAGCCTAACTACTGAGAACAGTGGGCAGTACTGTGTGGGTGGTTTTCGAGGCATTTGGTAGGAGTACGTGCAGTGTGTTTGATGCTCTTGGAGACGTTAATAGTGTAGGTGTTATGTGCGGAGGTTGTGAGATGGGAAGCAATATATGCTTTCTATAGGCTGTGCCAATTTTTTATGTGGTTTTCTGTGCTGTGTTTTGGGTCTGATATGCAGGCCAGTGTTAAGTAGTGAATACGTTTAGGTGTATCTATGGGGAAGGTGAACCTCACTACTCGTCCGTGTTCTCTTGAAAAGCATACAAGGGATGGCCCTTGAGATGGTTTCTGTGTTTAATGAAGTAAGGTATAACTGCGGGGAGGGTGAAATGTGGGTCTTTTGAACCGAGTGTTGTGCTCTTTGTATGCTGGGTTTGTGGGTGAAAACTGGTTAGGGTGGAAACCAATTTTCGGTTGCTGTTTTCGGCGTCCTGGGTAGATTGAGGTGCATATAGTCGTGTTTATGCGAAGGCTAGTGAAAATATGTATGGGCTGCGGTATGCATAATTGAGTGTCGATGGTTCAATTAGGATGTAAGGCTGGGGCGGATGAGATGATGTGCAGTCTTAGGGAGGGTGCGTATGATTATCCATGGAGTACATGCTGGTTAATGAAGGCCTGGAGTATGTTATTGAAGCTTTTTTAATGGCTGTTTTCTGAATACTGATAGGCCGCGGTTAGCTGAGCTCTGGGCTGGGGATTGGATTGCCAGAGTGATTACAAAAATGGTGAGGAGGACCACCGAGCTCCCCTTATGGCGGTCAGGCTCGCTCGCTAGGCTCACTCACCACTGGGCACTCACCATGAACTTTTACGCCTGCCATTTTCAAATGTCACCAGCCGCCCCCGATTAAAATTAGAACCAATGTTCGGCAAAGCAACAGCCAGGGACGTAACGTAGCCCCCTGCAGCCCCTGTGGTGCACGTTGGCCCTAATGTGTCAAAAGGTCCTCTATTCAGCCAAAGTGCAATAAATATATCTAAGTTACAGGAGACTCAGATGCCCCCTCATAACCCCAGCGACATTTTGTATTATCCCACTGGCAGCAATGTCTGCTATTCTCATTTGAGTCAGCAGGCATAAATTCCAAACGGATTAAAGATAGATGTGCCTCCTAGTAGCCTTCAGCAGTGACCTCTGTATGGCCTTTTTTCAAGTCTCTGGTATGAAGTTACTCTCTAGATCAGTAACTTTCCTTATTGTATTAAACAAATAAATGAGAAGTTAAGTTATCTGTTTGTATGAAACTTTGTTTATTATTTAAAACAATTACCGGAAAGAATTTTAAACCACAGAGAAAAAACAAATATATTTAAGCTGACTTAATTGTCATGCTGCAGTTAATAATGACATGAATAAATGTGCATTTATATTTGATATATATCGACATAAACAACATATAAATAAATGGAAATACCTAAAAGGAAAATTATGTTAATTATTACACCCCCAGAATAATATTTATTTGATGACTATCTGTGTGTATATATATATATATATATATATATATATGTATGGCGGCAGCGCTGGCTTTTATTGAATAAACCTGTTGCACCAGCACTTTCTGGGTCGACTCTTCGTCATTTGGGATCTTGCAGAAGCTTTCTGTTGGTTTGGTGACGACTAACGCAATATATATGTATGTGTAAACAATGATGAAAAATCATTGTCCGTTATATGCTGTTTTCTTAGCCATTGCAGCTAAGTGCAATAGTAGAAAAAGAATTAAGAAATTAGTATAAAGTAATTGAAAAATGGATTTAACTGGAAAATACCAAAGCTGTACCTTTCAGATTCACTCCATTTTAAGAACTATAATAAGTTCTTTGTTATGAAAAACAAAAAACAAATGGGATTGCTGTATCCTTATACGTTGCTTCTATAACAATTGGTAGCTGCAATGCTGTACAATATGTTTCATACAATCCTCAGACCAGCTAGGTAGAAAATAACTTCTGCATTTCCACTGCGTACCCCCATATTAACGGGTGCACAACCTAAACCGCACCAGCCGCAAAGGTGATGCTGGCAAAAGCAGACATAGAAATGCAATTAGATAGCACTCTGTATACAGTCCAAATAATCTCATTCAGTAACAATGATTGGTTGTTTCTTTTGTTCTTCTTTTAATATGGGTTTTCTTAAAAACATGATACAGCCAAAGTGCTTTATTCTGAAGAGAACGTCTTCAAGGCTGTGAACAGTGTAATATATATATATACACACATAAATATTACAAACACATACAATTAATAAAGCATGTTAAAGACAAACCGGAAAGGATATTAACATCAACAAATTGCAAAAGCAATAAGTACATAAACGCACAAAGCAGAAAAAGTATCCTTATAGGATATTCCCATTTCATTTTTTTAGTTCTTTTTATTAACAAAGTAAAACAAAAGCATCAGGTTACAACACATTAGTTTCTTTTTGACAATTACACAGTACCATATGTCAGAATAAGATATTCCATTACTTTCCTGGATTATGGGGAATCCAACGCCACTAACAAATCTCGGTGGCTGGGGGGGTACATTTATTCCCTCTAAAGCTATTCCAAGCACCCCACACTTTCTCCCATTTCCACGGGCACGCTCTGGCAACGTATACTGATCTCTCCCTGAACATGCACCAATCTAGATCCTCCATCCATCTCACTATCTGGGGCGCTTGACTATCCCCCCACAGCTGAGCAATGTTACGCTTGGCAATCATACACGCCAGGGTTACCCATACGAGGTCCGGTCCGTGGGTTCACAGACATTCAGCACACATCGTCGGATTTCCAGCGTCAGCTCAACACTCAATACCTCACGGATCACATCGTGGATTTTAACCCAGTATTCTTGTATTTTCACACAGTGCCACAAAATGTGGATGAATGTCCCCGTCACTCCACATCCTCTCCGACACTCTCCACTCTCTGCCAAACCCATCCGTACCAACCGGGGTCCCGTGGTGTATGACCTGTGTAGTATCTTCAATTGCACCAATCTAAGTCTCATAGGGATGGCCACCACTTTTGGGAAGGAGACTGCTTCCCTCCAGTCCTCTTCATCTATTATCAGGCCATCGGCTCCCCACTGCTCCCTAAGTGTCACCAGTGGATCCCCATATGATTAATCAGTTTCTTGTATATTAGGGAGATGGTTTTTTCTGGGATATGGCCATCCAAGACCCGGTCTTCCAACGGTGAAGCCTCCGGGAGTGTAGTGTCTCTGGGAACATTTGCTAGAAGGGCGTGTCTGACCTGGAGGTTTCGGTACCGCTCACTCTCCTGCAACTGGTATTTCTTTTGCAAGTCTTCGAAGGCAAGGATCCCGTCCCTACCCCAAAAGTCTTTGATCTGGGAGATCCCGATGAGAACCAACTGGTCGAAACCCCTCGTTTTCCACAGGCCGCCCAATCTCTCTGAGCTCCACAGTGGGGTAGCCATAGTGAGATTACCCTCCCATTTAAGGGATCGAGTGGCTGCGTGACACACATGGACCGCGTGAGCCGCAGGCCCGACAAGGGGAAATCGACCTCTCCTAGCATACAGAGCCCTACTGAAATCTCTCCCTGGCATCTGGCCCCTATCCATTGCACATCCGGGATCTAAAGGAGACCCGTAAATAGCGTGGTTTATCGCCGCCAGTTGTGAAGCCCAATAATATTTCTTGAGGTCCGGCAGTCCGATTCCTCCTTCGTATCAGAGAAGAGTAAGCTTGGCTTGGAGAAAGCTATGCGGGGCCTACCATCCCCGAGAAGCTGTCTTTGGAGGGACTCTATTTCTGTAAAATGAGGGGGGCACTGGGTCCATTGTGTTCTGGAACGCATACAAGAAGCGGAGAAGGGCCATCATAAACAACACCGCTCGACCCAATAGGGAGAGCAGCAGCAACCTCCATCTTGCCACATCCCTCCGAAATCTGGCAAGAGGAGGACCCAGGTTGTTATCATATCTTAACTTTGGATCCATAGTCACAAATATTCCCAGGTACCTGAATCCCACTCTCTCAACGGTTACCGGGCAGGAGCCCGGAATAGCCGGTGTGTCTCCACTGATGACAAAAAGCACCAACTTTGACAAGTTAATGGCAAAGCCAGAGTGCCTCCCGAATATGGCCAGGACATCCATGAAACAAATCAGTGATTCTCTGGGGGTAGTAAGAAAGAGCAGTATATCATCTGCGTATAGCGAAATCTTGTCTTCCCACTCCGACGTCCAGCGCAGACCTCTTATCGATCGATTCGAACGAACCCAGGCCACCAGTGACTCAAATGCCAATGCAAACAAAAGTGGGGACAGAGGACACCCCTGTCGTGTACCCCTGCCCAAAGGGAAGTCGGCAGATTTATGGTTATTTACCACCACCCTGGCTATGGGATCTGTATATAGGAGACTGTAAGACTGCAAATAAATATGGCCACTCGACTCTATCAAAGACCATGGTAGCATCCAGTGACAACAGGATTGCGGGTTCGTGAATGCGCGACGCTCCTCCCAGGATTCCATGTAACCTCCGTAGGTTAAGGGCCAAGTTTCGTCGCGGCATAAAGCCCGACTGGTCTGGATGAATCAGGGTGGTCATGACCTTGACCAGCCTAGTTGCCAGCAATTTTGCTAGGACCTTGGGTTCTGCGTTTAGGAGCGAAATTGGCCGATCCGAAGAGCACACTGTCTTGGGCTTGCCCTCTTTGTGGATAACTATGATGTTAGCAACTCATAGGTCATATGGGAGCTGGCCTTTTTCTTTACTCTCTATGAACATTGCCCGAAGAAATGGTGCTAATTTATGTGCGCTGAGTTTATACAATTCTATGGGGATTCCGTACGGACCCGAGGTCTTTCCGGAATGAACCCCCCGAATAGCCTGAGCCACTTCGTTGTTTGTGAAGGGGGAGTCCAGGTACTCCCTATCTTCATCCGATAGAATAGGCAACTGAATATCCTGTATCATTTCGGCGTTATCTGCCTCTGAGTAGGTGCCTGCCGATGCATATATCGAATTATAATACTCCGAGAACTCATCTACAATCAGTTGCGGATCCGTAACACTACAGACACCTTTTATCTGCAACTCTGACACCAACCTCGACGCCCACTCCCCTTTTTCCAACCACGCTATCAGCTTCCCGGCTTTGTCACCATGTTCGTATATTCTGCTCTGGGTATCTGCATGTTGCACTCTGGCCCTCCCTCTTGCCAAGCTCTTATACTCATCTCGCAGGAGACTCAAGCGGTGCGACCCCTTGGGAGTGGCAGCCCTTGACATCTCCCCCTCCATGTTCGTCAATTCCATCTCTTCTCTCTCTACCTCTGCCCGGCTTTTCCTCCTCTTCCCTGAAACTAGCGATAGAATTTCCCCTCTGATAACTGTCTTGTACGCCTCCCATAGAGACTGTGCCAATTCCACTGTTCGTAAGTTTTCCTGGAAATATCTTTCTGTGACCTTATAGCCTCTTTCTTCGTGTCAGGGTCTCGTAAGTGCCAGGCGTTTATGGGGGCTATCCTACCTACATCTTTGTCCCACCTCCATCTTAAGCCTGACCGGAGAATGATCGGAGATCCCCCTACCCACATGACTCACCTCACGGATCCATGCAGCCTGTGATGTAGGGACCAAGACATAGTCTATTCTTGATAAGGAGTGGTGCGAGGCAGAGGCATGAGTATAATGTGTTCCTCCAGGATTTCTCAGTCGCCATTTATCGGTAAGCCCATTAGTCGCAGTAAAATCCAACAACCACTTCCCCATCCATTACTGTAATAAAATCTCCACCCACAATCAGAAGCCCCACGGGAAAAGTAAAAAATAATTGCGCAAAGATCTCGGAAGGTGTCTGTCTGCATACCAGGAGGAACCTACACGGACAAGAGAGTTACAGTCCTCCCCTCCCACAATCCCGAAATCCCTATGTATCAACCTTGTTTGTCGGCCCATGTGGCCTGGACGGTCAGTGGGAAGGAATTTCGAACCAGGATACCTTACCCCCCTTGACCCGGTGGTGAACCCGGCGTGTGCCACTAGCTTATAGCCCCCCTTGTGCAAAGCCATCCAACGATTTCCGACCAGATGTGTTTCCTGCAGTAAAACTACATCCGGGGAATGTCTCCTGATAAGCTGACTAACCATCCCCCTCTTTATCTTGTCCCCCAGCCCGTTTACATTCCAACTTAGCCTGGTTATCTCCAATCCAACCTTACCAGAAGACATTGTAATGGTAAATCTTGTATAGGTCACCTTATGCCATAAAAACCCAACCACAGATCGCTAATAATGATGCACAAAATAAATTCTCGGTTGCAAAAAAACTCCCAGACTTCGGCCCCCCTCCCTGCCCCCCTGAATGTAGCTAAAGCTCAACCCCAACTATCAGTGTGCCTGTCACCCCAATACTTATCTACAGCTAACTAAAAGTAGAAAATAGAGGGAGGGCCCAAACAAACCCGCCGACCACACCGTCCCCCGCCCCGCAACCACAACTGTGTGTCAAGTCAAGTCTCATTGCAATGTCTGTACTAGGGCAGCGGGTCAAAGGAACAGTCACATGCCCACCCCGCTCACCATATCATGCTATTGCGCCCCAAAATCATCATTCTGCACTAGTCTATTGTTCGTCCAATTCTTCTCTATCTCGACTCTCCCTCTCTGTCCAGCCAATCCGCAGCCACCTTGGGGTTGTCGAAGAACCAGGCCTTACCGTCGAGCTCCACTCAGAGCCGTGCCGTAAACATCATGGCATATTTCAGTCCTTTGTCCCTCAATTTCTTCTTCACCGATAAGAAGCCTTGACGCTGTTTCTACACCATTTGGGTGAAGTCCGGGAAGAAGGAGAGAGTTGCGTTTTCAAACTTCAAAGGTGGCCCATCTCTGGCCGCCTGCAAGATTGCATCCCTGTCACGAAAGTTCAGGACCCTGGCGATCATAAGTCTGGGAGGTGCTCCCGGCCTGGGTCTGCCTCCGGGGACTCTGTGCGCACGTTCTACCGTAAAAAAGTTACTAAGGCCTTTAGGTTTGAGGTGATTGAGGACAATATTTTCGACGGAGAGATCCGGTGTCTGCCCTTCAGATTTCTCGGGCACCCCAAGAATACGGACGTTGTTACGCCTGGTCCTGCCCTCCAAAATCATCCAACTTGCAAACTACCTAGACCTCCCCCCCGGAGGCCTTAAGATCCCTCACCTCTTGCTGTAGCTGATTCACGTCGTCTAGCTGGCAGTCTTGAGCTCCAGTGTCTTAACATTCTCGTTGGCCTATGTGAGGTCCGCACGCAGCAGCCCCATCTCAATCGTGACTGTGTAGAGTTTATTATCCATGGCTTCCGTCTTCTGGCCCAGAGATGTCTGAACCCTGTTGATGGCCGCCATTAGGTCTGTCAACGTTGGCTCCGAGGGGGCCTGAGTGACGTCTTCACTCCCAGGCTGTGTTTTCCTCGGTTCCACTGGGGACCCCTTCGGGAAGGTGTAACGATCCAACCGGTTCGTTTGGATGTTTCTGGATCCTTTGGAGGACCGGGGCAGGGGTTTGTCTGACTCCGGTTTCTTCGCCATTTCTCCACCCTTTCCCCCCAGGCAAGACCAGGTTGTAGTCTGTTCCCGAGGTCGGTATCTCTGGCTAGCCGTTCACTCCCGCCGTCCACCAACCGGGTATATATGATCTCGACGTCCCCGAGTCTCTACTGAGTCACTTCTGTTCATCCAGCTAGGGCTATTTGCGACAGTCCCTGCCACTCCCGAAAAGTGTGCGGCTATCTGATGGATTTGTTCTCTTCCCAGAAAATCACCGCCCCACAACCCGTCTACACAATATTTGCGTGAGCAGGACAACCCACAGCAGTCTCTCTCGACCTTCTCGGTATTGTAAACGATCTACATATGTCACAGGAGCTCTCCTCTGTTATAGCACTACACAGTGAATGTTCACCTCTGTGCTCTCCCGTGGAGTCAGGGATTGCGTCGCGCCCCCTCAGGTCGCCGCACCATCACGACGCGCTTTCTTCGTTCCAAGGGCAGCCACCCCAGCGGGCACCCCACAGATGCCTCCCCTGCTGCTTTCAGATCTCTGGGAATATATGACCTATTTATGGGGCGCACTCAAGACAGTCCGGGAGTCCCAATCCCTATTTAGCCACCGTCGTGCCCTCTGTCTCTTGCGGTCTGCCAATGCGTCACAGCCTCTACCACTCTCAATTACGGTCTCCCTCAGGGCACCGGTCTTAAGGCAGGCTCAGTGTACAACGCCCGCATCCCTTTTAGACTGCAGCACCTCCGACTTTGTTCACTGGGCGCCAAGAATCATTCAGGGCATAACGCATCTGCATCCGGGCCGATGACAGGCAATCCTCAGCTCCTGAGCGATAAATTTGCGTTCGGCTCCGGGCCCCTTGCAGCCACTACTACCGGCTAATTAATACGCACCGGGGCGTTGAGTGTACTTGTGACCCTCCTGGTCACCATGCCGCCCCTGTGCCTTCAGCGTTATCAATCACGTAGCCCGGGGGGCGCGCGCCCGCACCGCGGACCGGAACGTGTTAGTCCGTCCGCGCCCCCAGGCGTTGACTCACTCGTAGCCGGCCTCTCATGCACGCGAGGTCCTGGCATTCTCACTGGACCAGGCCTCGCTCTTCACGGCGATACAGCTGCGCCGCCGAGCCACAGAAATGACTCGCGGTAGCAGCGTCTGGCGTCGCTTCAATTCCAGAGTGAGGGAATTGGGTCCTGGCCAGGATTTTGAGGCAAGATAGGTTGACAGGGAACGGCAGACGGCGGAGCCGGTTCCCTACGCGGCCATCTTGGCAGCCGGCCTGGCTCCTCCCCCTCACATTTCATTTTAATTGTAAGCAATGCTATAATGAAATCTGAATGTAAACATTGTTAATAGAGAAAAGAGCAAACTACAAAAAAAGCACAGGAACAAAACAATTTTATTATCATAAAATTATTAAGAACCTACATTAAATTCTACTAACATACATAGTCCGTATTCCATTTTGTACCCTACTATCAACATATCGAAAGCTCTAATATAAAATACGAAAATTGGTTAAATAATCCCAACTAGGTTCACCATGGTCAGTTTTTGTATATCTGCAGACCAAAGTCTACATCGACTTGTTAGTAATTCCATTGGTCAGAGTGAGCCCATCTAAGAATTAAACAGAGAAAGCGCCACTTATCAATATCGTAACTCCCAGCTACTGCAAGAGGCTAGACAAACCATTTCGCCATTTTTTTAACGCTTAGAGAAGATGGGCATGGAATATAGATGAGTGGACGTATGCCAATAGCAGAAGTTCACTTGTCCTGTTTAGCAAATCTCTTCCTGTATAAAATGCCACGCCATGTCATTGTTGTTTAGTCAGGTAGACGTTACTTCCATCTGTATTAACATTCATACTGACTTTATTTCTTTACTAGAGAAAAAATTGGAATTACACAACCAAGAATCATAAGTGTGGTTGAAATGCCACCAAACAGATTTTAAAATCAATGAAGTGCAGATGGAAGGAATGAATCCAAAAATAGACTTTAAGCCAGTCAATAGGTCAGATCCGAATCCTTTTAAAAGCATTGTGGCTAGCTCCAGAAACAGCATTTTGTTGTAATTGACAAAGCTACATTTGGAGTTTCCACCTCCTTCTGTCAAATCTTTTTCTGTGTGGAGATCAGTTGGCAGGCGATGTGGCCTAATGACCAGAGCTTCTGACTTTGGAACTGGGGAATCAGGTTTGAGCCCCATCATTGGCTCAACTTCGGTGATTCTGGGCAGATCACTTAATCTCTCCTTCCCTGGATGAAAAAAGAAGTAATATAATCTAATACTCCTGTAAAGCGCTCTATTGCACTTGGGCCAAGTTTGTGCTATGTAAAACTGCAAAAATAAATAAAAACTATCTCCGCCTGACTGCGGAGTCTCTGCGCATGCGAGTATACATTTTAGTTTGAAATCTTTTTATTGAGTTATCAATAAACAAGATGCAGCAAGAGATAAGGTCCATGTAATAGGCTGGCAGCCTCCGTATTGCTTCGCAGAGCATTAGAGTAACCCCAAAACAGAACGCCCCACCTCCCTTCCCCCTCCCGTTCCCGCCTCCTCCCCCAGAAGAATAGCCAGGGTGCAGAAGAACAAACCCCACATTCCATTGCATAGGGCCATAGTGCTTAACTCGCGCATTGGTGCAATTCGGGAAGGCGCAACAGTCGTAAATATCTGGGACAGGACAGTTCGCAAAATTCAGTGCACAACAAAGTAACAAATGGCTGCCACACATCAGTAAAAGAGGCCCCGTCCCACTGAAGCGTAGAAGAGATGCATTCCATGTCAAAAACAAACCACAAACGATGCAACCATCCCTGTAAGGTTGGTGTTCTATCTGTGCCCTAGTGTGATAAAATATTCTGTAGTGCCTCCCCTAAAGCAATACCTAATTGTTTACATTTACAGGACTTGAGGGGAAAGGTAAGCCTGTCAGACACTCCCAGGACCACCTTCGCAGGGAAGCGTAAAAGCGTGGTGTCAAAGTGAATGTCTATCTCGTCCAACATTTGCTTCCAGTACGTGGCAAGGATTGGACAATTCCACAGTAGATGCAAGAGTGTACCTACAGCATTGCAGACCCTCCAGCAAGTAGGGCAGCTGTCTGGGTCATATTTATGGAGTCGGGAGGGAGTGAGGTACCAGTATGTCATGATCTTAGTGGCTGTCTCAATGCTAGATGTGTTGCGTGCTTTGTGTCATGCTCAATAATAAACGTATGACCATTCCCTAGGGGTCAAAGTCCGGCCCAGCTCGACCTTCCTCAGTCTTTGGCCTGCTGACTTGACCGCCGGTTCTGGGGGTGCAGGATATGTTTAAGTTTTGTGATAAGGCGCTTTGTGGAGCGTTTCGAGAATAGCCAATGTTCGTACTGAGTGAGGGGTCCGCTCTGCACCGGGGCGCATTTGGCGTTGTATAGCCCAGTGTCGTATTTGGAAATAATGAAAGCGTTTTGTTTCGGGTGCGTCGTAGTCCGTTTTAACGTCCTCAAAGGGTTGATGGCCCTCTGTGTCAAAGAAACACCCCAACAACCTGCGTCCAGATAGGTCCCATAGGCTAAAAGCGTCCCAAGCGTTTAACGTGGCACGAACCACCAGGGAGCCGTACATCCCAGGGGGTCTGGATGCCTTGCGGAGGAAGAGGATCTTCCACAGAGTTTTTTTTTTGGTCAAAGATATGTTTATTGGCATTTGGTAATCTAGCAAAATGACATGCGACAGTCCCGCACATTTCTCCACGTAGGGGGTAGCATGAGAGCATTCCAAGTAGAGCATTAGATACTGGGGGAGGAACACGTGACCTAACAACAAGCAAATGATGGGAGGTCCCCTGTGGTAGTCAACTGTGGTAACCGAGGCCCCATCCAGCTTGCCTTGGAACCCGAAAGAAGCTAAAAGCTCGGGCAGTGCAAGGTCATATCTGTGCGGTCCGGCCTCCAAGCCCCTCGGCATTGTGACTCGAAGCATGCTACATTAGTGCTGACACAACTTTCCGCAAACAAACATCAAGGGATGCAGTAACGTAAATGAAGATTGTGCAGGAAGCCGAAGTGGAACAACTGTAGACAAACGAAAAGACCCTCCACCCCCTCCCTCCCTACCCCACTTTCCCCCCTCTCCCCCTCCCCCCTCCCCAGTGGTGGTAGCAGTAAACAACAAACAAGGGCTAGATTAGTGGTAGCAGGTAATCAGAGCTGGAACAAATGGAGAGCTCTAACGCTAGGAGGGCACACAGCCGATGGCAGACCTTTGGAAAGGAAAGCAACCAGTGGGCCCCAGCGAAATTCTAAATTCTTAGTCGTCTAGGAAAATATCCGCCATCCTCTCCACACTCAGCAATTTCCAAAGCCGTGAGTGCCAAAGGGAGGCGGCCGGCGCCTCGTTCTTCTTCCATGCTGCGGCTAGGGTTATTTTGGCCGCCCCAATGCATAGCCACATGATCCTCTTGTCCGCCCTAGTCTGATGTTAGAGGCTAGGATCATGGAGTCCCAACAGAGTAGAGGCCGTTGAAGTAGGAATGGGGTATCCCAGGAAATCTTTCATTTGGGCTAGAATTTCCTCCCAGTATGGTCGGATAATTGGGCAGTCCCACCAAATATGCTGAAAGTCCCCCAAGAGTCCACACCCCCTCCAACATCTATCGGAAGTGTCAGGGAAGATCTGCTTCAGCTTGGCGGGGCAAAGATACCAGTCCATCATGGTTTTCATATGTGCCTCCCTAAGTTCCACTGAATGGTTAAACTTGGCAATGTCGGACCACAGATGTGTCCACTCAACTTCTGGGATATCCTGGTGGAGGACCCCTTCCCACATGGTCATGTAACGAGGCCTAGGGGTAATTGTGGTGGAAAGTAGGAACCCATATAAGGAGATCACACCTTTCATGGAGGAGGTCTTGGTCAGGAAAGTTTCGAATTTCGTGAGTGGTCTAGTGGCCGCCTCCCTCACCTGGGGGGAGAGCGCCCAATGAAGAAGTTGGGCATGGTGATATCATTCACGGTCGAGGACCCCATAGTCCCGTCTACAATTGTCAAAGGTGAGTGGGTCAAAATTGTGAAACAGGTGTGTGAGCGCTAAGCATCCTCCCTCCCTCCAAGCCTCAAAGGGCCATTCGGATAGTGCCGGGGGAAAAGCTGGGTTAAAATGTATGGGCGTGAAGGGAGAGGGGAAGGTGGTCCACCTGTCATCCCCGGAGACAGAGTCCCAGACCTTCAGGGTGGTGCTAGTGGGGGTACTGAGATATGCATTCTTGGGCCTGTCGCATTTGGGCCTCCACACCAGATCCCAGATCGTCCTCCCTGCGATGCTCCTGTCCATATGCAGCCAGTGTTTTTCTGACTCTTGTTGGGACCACTCCACCAGGATCCGGAGTTGTGCAGCTTTGTAATATAAGTGTATGTCAGGTAGCCCCACTCCTCCCTCCCTCTGTGGCCTGCGTAGGGCAGTGAAAGAGAAGCATGCATGACCCCCCTGCCAGATAAAGCGCAGCATCATAGTCTTCACCCGCCTGAAGAATTCCCCGTCCAAGTCTATAGGAAGGGCTTGGAATAGGTACTGAAGCTTGGGGAGAAGGGACATTTTAATAGTGTGAATTCTCCCCATCCAAGAGATAAACATGGGTTTCCATCAGGCCAGGTCAGTTTGGATCTTGGCTAGAAGCGGAGGGAAGTTAGCAGCGTAAAGCTTCCCCAGCGTGGGGGTCAAGTGGACCCCCAGGTATTGGATGAAGGAGTGAGTCCATGGAAGAGGGGTCAACAACTTAAGATGTGAGACGTCGCGCTGGGGAACCGTGAGGTTAAGAACATAAGATTTGTCGTAGTTAATTTTGAAGCCCGCCACTGCTTCAAAGCGGTCTAGTGTGGCTTGTATTAGAGGGAGAGAACGGGCTGGATCCGAGAGGGAAGGGCAGTCCACAAATGTCGGGATTGGACCTCATCGCCGTCGGTTCTATGCTAAGGGCAAAAAGCAGCGGCGACAGCGGGCATACTTGTCTAGTGCCCCGGGAATGCACAAAGAAGGAAGACAGGTGGCCATTCACCTCGACCCGGGATCGGGGGGGAGATGTCATTCGCCCGAATCATTAAGAATTTGGAGGAGAAGCCGAAGGCGGCCAGCGTGTGGAACAAAAATCCCCAGTCTTCTCGGTGTCCAAACCCACCAGTACCGCCGGGATTTTAAAATTGTTGGCTTTTTCAATCTGGTGTATCACCCGCCGGATGTTATCATGGGTCTGGCGGCCCTTTATAAACCCTGACTGGTCCGTGTCAATGAGGGCCGGCATTAGATCGTTGAGCCGCCAGGCTATGATAGAGGAGTAGAGCTTCGCGTCCAAGTTTAACAGGGCAATCGTCCTATATGAGGCACATTTTCCAGGATCTTTAACGGTTTTGGGTATAACGGATATTAGTGCTTCGGCATCGTGGCCGAGGTTCCACCCTCCTCCGCCATGCTATTGAACAGTCGAACGAGAGATGGGGGCAAAGCTCAGAGGCGAAGGTTTTTTAGAAAACTGCTGTATAGCCATCTGACCTGGTGGCCTTATGGGGTTTTAACGCCTTAATAGCAGCCAATACCTCCTCCCTAGTGAAAGGGGCAGAGAGCTCCTCTTTCCATTCTGCTGAGACCTGGGGCAACGCCAATCCCCGTAAATATTCAAGCTGCTCAGTAGCGTCCAGGCTGTCCCCCGTGAAGAGGGTCTTGTAGAAGGTCCCAAAGAGTTCAGCCTTAGCCTCGTCCTGATGTATCATTCCCCCTTGTCCGTCGTGCATCCCCCCAATGTATTCCCACTCTCTCTTATCCTAAAGCTGTCTGGCTAGGTGTCTCCCCACTTTATTGCCTTGGGAAAAGGAGAGACGCCGCAATTTTAGCAGGGTGTACTCAGCTCTGTTATTGTAGTGGGCCCGGAGTTTACCTCTGACGGCCGTTAGCTGCCGGAGTCCTAACCTGGAGGGGTTTTCTTTGTGTGCTTTCTCTAAAGCGGAGAGCTCCTCCTCCATCTGCTCCCGTTCCCGACCACACTGCTTATTAAGCGCTGAATTCAATGCTAAGCAGTGCCCTCAAATACACCTTAAAGGCATCCCATGTGGTGAAGACCGAGGTGTCTCCCGGGTCATTAAGTGTAAAAAACTCGGAGATAAGGCCTCTCAGAGCGGTACAAGAGGACTTGTCCCGAACAAGTCCTGCTGGGAAATACCATCTAGGGCCGTCCTTATTCTTCGTGCCCCAGTGGAGGCCCAACGCGAGCAGGCTATGGTCAGAGACGGGAAGCGGAAAGATCTTGCCTTCGCGGAGGTCCCCCCGGAGGGATTGACTGAGGAAGAAGTGGTCAAGCCGAGAGTAGACATGGGAGAAGAAAGTGTAGTCTTTGGATTGGGGATAAAGGAAGTGCCAAGTGTCAAAAAGGCCCAAGTCCGAGATTTTTTTTTGGGGGGTTTCGGGGGAGAAGGTACCCATGTCAGAACTTTGTAGGTGGGTGCTGTCCAGACCCTTCTGCCATATTAGATTAAAGTCCCCCATAACGATCAGTGGCCCATCAGCAAAATCGACGAGCTTCCCCATCATGGTTTGGAGGAACACATTCTGGCCCATTTTAGGTGCATGAAGCACGAGGAAGGTGCCTAATTTACCCTGCAAGAGACCTTTGACCATAATCCAACGCCCCTCCTTATTACTTTGTACCCTCAGTGGTTGGAAATGTAGGGTCGATCGAAACCTCAGGGCCACTCCCCTCTGCTTCGTGGTGGCGGAGGACCTATAGATCAATGGGAACAGTTTGTGCTTAAGGCGGGAGTCCTCCGTTTTAGTCAGGTGAGTTTCTTGAAGGCCAACTATGTCTAAGTGATGGTCATTGATATATTTCCAAATCTTTTGGCGCTTCTGGGGGGAGTTCATCCCTTTAACATTCCACGTCCCTAATATCAGAGGCATCATTGAGAAACCCCTCTACAGTGCTCTGTAAGGGCCGTCCGCCCCAGGCCGCTGCGCCTGAAGCAGTTGATTCCTACCCCCACCATCAGTGGCCAAATCTCGGGTATAGCGTGATACAGCACAATCGGACCAACACCCCTCACTCCTCGTGGCCCCTTCGCCCTGTGTGTCCCCTCCTCTCTCCCTCGGCACCTTGCCTGCAAGCATCTCTGTGACAGCACTCTGCCCAACCCCCTGCTACCACCACTACCCTTCCCAACCTACCCCCTTCCCCCCAACGACCCCAGAAACACCCCCCTGTTGAACCCCTCGACACCCTCCCCACCCAAAGTCCCAACAGTCAGAGCAAAAGAGAACAAAAGAAAGAAGAGCATGAAGGTTTGTGGCGCACGCCTTAAAGGCAAAGGGACATGGCCCGATACAGTCATGTAGTCTTTTCCAGAAATATAACTCGGTTGAGTCTCGGACATAGAAGGAGTAGGTGGTACGTTCTAAGGGTCGTCCCCTCCGGCGCCAACCATGTGCCCTACTGATGCCAGGAAAGAGGTACAGCCTCAGGCGTCTGCTGAAACCTCAGTCACTTGGGCTATCGAGGCCACAGCTGCTCCGCGCTCCAACATGCTCGCCATCAGGTCGGGCTTCGCCTTGGGTACCGGCTTACCCACTCTCTGCCACTCAGCAGATCGCCTCCGTTGTCTACCGGGTGAGCCGTCCATTTCGGAGGTGGAGGCCTCCTGGTCCAGACCCAGGATAGTACGAGCTGCGTCCAGGGACCGCACCTGAATGAGCTTGGCCTTCCACTTAAAAATAAGGCGGAATGGGTGGCCCCAGGAATAGGGAACATTTTGCTCTCTAAAATAGGTGGTAGTAGGCTTAAATGCTCTTCACTTCGTCAGCGTGGAGGCCGCGAGGTCCTGAAAGAGCAAGGGATGGTGATCTCGGAATTGTAGGGGGGCAGTATCCCTAGCCTTTCGTAGAATCTGTTCTTTAGTCTGGAAATCGTGGACACATACCAGTATGTCTGGAATAGGGGCCTTAGGTCCCAGCGGGAGCCCCAAACGGTGCACTCGGTCCATTTGAATCTCACTCCCTCCTCACCAAGAATGTGTCGAAAGAGGGACCCCACATATTCTCCTAGGTCTCACCCCTTGCCCTTCCAGGGTACCGCCCAGATCCGAATGTTGTTGCGGCGGGACCTATTCTCCAAATCCTCCGCGTGGGCTTGCAGGTCTAAGTTTTGTTCAGTGAGGCGGATCACATCTTGCTGTAGGTGGTGGATGTCCTCTGCCGTGGTCAGGTTGTGTTCTTCTAGGGTTGCCAACCGCTCCCCCACTCCGTCGACATCGCACGGCACCTCGCGAAGATCAGAGACAAGCTGAGAATGCAGTTCCGTTATGTCCTCCTTGATTGTGGAGAACAGCTGTCATGAAAGCCTTCATTGCTGGGGCCTCCGCATCGTCCCTCTGCGGCAATTTGTCCGTAGGCTGAGCGGTTGTCTGCGCCGCCATTTTCGGGGAGCCCTCCTTCACCGTACTCTCTTTTCTGTTTCTGGCCGTCGACATTGCTAGGCCCCGGAGGGCCATCCGGTACGTGGCAGTAGCGGCTGGGATCGTAGCTTCCAAATCCCCAGATGGACACTGCTCTCAGACCTCCCACCAGTCGGGTAAGTGCTCAGCTGCGGCTAGGGAGTCTCATAAGGCCTCTTTCCCTCCAGATGCCGGAAAGTTCATGCCTAGCGTGGGCGGAAAGAGCCAGTCCTCAGCTACCCCCGGAGTGGGCAGGTCAGTGGCGGAGGGACCGCTACCCCTTTCTAACTAGCGGTAGCCAAGCTAGTGGACAGCCCTCAGTTAAGTGATAGACGGGCTCAGGTGACAGCTCTTAGCTCCAAGCTGGCACTGCAACGTGCGGAAGAAGGGTGGCAGTTGCCAGTCGCGCAGAAGGTGGCCGCGTTCCCGCCGAAATGCAGGCCGAGGAATGGCGTACGCTCAGGCAGCTGCAGGGGGTGGGGGTGCCATGTTGCCAGCATGCAGTTCTTTTGAGGCTCCAATGTCCGCCCCTATTCGGGCAGGCCCCCTGCCCCTCAGGGTTCTTCCCAACTTCCCAGAGCCTCTCCGCCCACCAATTTGCGGGCCGACAAACCGTGTCCCCCAAGAGCCAGCCACCTGCCTCTCACCTTCTCAGCCCTTAAGGCTGTGCTGCTGCGCGAGGGAGCACTCACCCGCAGAGCAGGGATCTCACCACCGCGGTTGCTCCAATCTGACGGCCCAATCGAGCTCAGTCGCCTGAGGCCGTTGCAGGCACCGGACCCTCTCCTTGTTTTTGCGCCGCCAGCTCGTGTCCTCGCCGCCGAGGGGGGGGGGGGCCTGGGCGCCGCCTCTCACTCCCGATGCCTCCTCTAAATCCTCGTCGTGGATGACTGCTTTCAGGGCCCGCAGCGGCGATCAGCAGCCCGCGCTGGTCCCCCGGGGCCCCACACGTATACTCCTCGCCCGCTAAGGAGGTCGAACGGGGCAGGCGTCAGGGAGCTCCGCCTCCGCTGCTCGATGCCACCAGGCCCTGGCGTCCCCGGCCTATTCCGGCTGTACGAGATCAAGCCCTCTCCTCTGCTGAGCCGTCTGGTCCCTCGTGGCAATTTACCCCAGGCCGCTCGACCGCAGCCTTTCGTACCTCCGTTGTCGTCACCTCAGGGCCACTGGGCACCCTCACTCCTCTGAAGGCGTCCCGTGCTGAGGCCCAGGGCAGCACTCGTCCCGTCACCCGACCAGGCCTCACCACGCCACACCTCCACTCTCGGCCGATTGGGAAGAAAAGGGGGTCGGATAGCGCCTCACGACCTTCAGGAGCAGGCCAGCTTAGTTTCAGGTGTGGATGGGCATTAAGTAAAGCGCTAAACAAGGCTTTGGAGAGCGCGGCGCCGGAGGGACCAAAAACGCGCCCTACTCCGCCGCCATCTTGGCCACGCCACCAACAGAGCTTTTTTCGCTAGTGCATGCTCCATAAAGAGCCAGCACTTCTCAGATTCTGGCTGAGCCCATTCTAAAAGAGAGGGTATCTGGGTGGCTTCATAGTAGCGGTCGAGATCGGTTATCCCCATCCCCCTTCTCCGTGGGGTCGAAAGCTCAGCGCCCTGTTGATTCTTCTTCTCTCATCAGCCCAGACAAAATTGACGAACTCGGATTGTAGTTGTTTCAAAACCCTCTGGGGTGGCTCCACGAGAAGTCTGAAAAAGGTATAAGACTTTGGGTGTATGTTCATTTTAAGGGCTGCAACTCTGCTCAGCCATGAGAGATTGAACGGCCGCCATCGCCTGAGCGCCTGCTTGGTCTGGCATAGCAGCCAGGAATAGTTCAAAGATGCTGTGCTGTTTTGGCGATGCCGGAGAAGAGGGTGATGCCCAAGTATGGCATGGTCTTGTGATCCCATGGGATAGGGCATAGGCGCACAAGAGCCGTGATAGTAGGCTGCTGCAAGGAGAAGCTCAACGTCTGGGACTTGGTTACATTGACCTTAAATCCGGAGGGTGCCGCAAACTCCCCGAGCCCGATCAGGAATGCCCGTTCTGAGGTATGAGGTGACTCAAGCGTGGCGACATCATCATCAGCATAAAGGCTAATAGTATGGCACTCCACCCCGCCAAAAAGGATCCCCTGGATCCGTGGATTTTCCCAAACCCTTTGGGCAAACGGCTCCATGTAGATGGCGAATAGCAATGGGGAGAATGGCCAACCTTGACGCATGCCCATGGAAATCGGAAAGGGGTCTGAGGTATAACCGCCAGTGCTTTAAATAGGCCGGTACTCACCGGTACGGAGTACCGGCACTTCTTAGATTTGTCACTCTAAGTACCGGCACTTCTCTTCTGCCAGAGGAGAGTACCGGTACTCATGACAAGGGAGGTCACTGGCTGAGAGTGCGAATGAGAAGGTGGGGACGTTTCCGTCAGCCAAGGCGCCACTTCTGTAGCCCCCATCTGAGCCCCTGCTGAGCTAATCGGCAGGGCTCACTTGAATAATGTGAGGTGCTCACGGTCACGCTGTGCTAGACAAAGAAGGGTGGAGATTCATTTTACCTGCTAGTGTGCGCGCGTGATTTTCAAAGCGCAGCACTTCAGAAAGTGAAAAGTACTTTAAACATATACATTTTAGCAGTCGCAAGGGCGGCGGATTTTCACACTTCCTGTACTTTCTGGATCAGAGGGTTAATGCCCAGACAATGCGATGGAAGAGGCTCTTTGAGGCTAATCTAACAGCGTTCTGCACTGAGAAACCCACCTTCCTAAAAACAATGTCTCAATTACCCAGTGTGCCTGCATTTGTATGACTGGTTTTGTAAGGAAAACACGAGAGAGAGAGAGAATCAAGGCATGCTCAGGAGGTATTTTAAAGAAAATGGGTGGCACGTTGTGTGTACATGTCTGTGGTGAAAAAGGTTCATGAATAACGTAGAAGGGAAATGTTGGTGGGTGAGTGAGTGGGTGAGTGAGTGGATGGATGAGTGAGCTAGGGTGGATGTATTGATGGATGGATGGATGAGTGAATGGATGGATGAGTGAATGGATGGATGAGTGAATGGATGTATGGGTGAAAGAGGGTGGATGATTGGATAAAAGGGCGGATGATGGATGTGTAAGTGAAAGATTGGATGGATGGATGGATGAATGGAAGTGAGGGAGGATGGACGAAAGGGTGGATGATGGATGAGTGAAAGGAGGTATTGAGTGGATGTATAAAGGAGTGAAAGGGTTGATGGATAAATGAGCAAAAGGATTGATGGATGAGTGAAAGGGTGAATGGATACGTTTAAGGATGAATGGATAGGTTTGGATATGAAGGGTGGACAGACGGAATGGTGAAAAACTGAATGATAGATGAAAAACCGAATAGATGACAGAATGTAAAGGGTAAATAGTGGACATCAGCAGGTAAATGGTAGGATGAAAGGATGACTGTATAGATCGATGGAAGAGACAAGAGATATCTTCTGGGGAGGGTCATGATGATTTGCTTCATTTGCTAGTTGTGTAAGAGCTTTGATTTGATGTGGGGTTATTTTCAGTTTCTTCATACTCACATGCTCAAAAATATATAGTATTGTGCCAAACATCATCAATTAACAGTATGGCATTAAAAAGGTGCAATTATTGCAAAAAAAGGAAAAGTTAACATATTATCGCAATTCTCTTTCATTTAGTATAATGAGTTAACCTGCTTTGTTTATATAAACACATTTATCATGTGCTTTGGTGTGTGCTGCAACTATTATGGAAGTTGTTAATTATCATTATGTCTTGCCCTTAACCCCGCCCCTAGCTCCGCCCAGCCCCGTCCACTCCCTACAACTCTAGCTCATTTTAATGAGTACCTGCTCTTATTTTTTCCCATTTAAAGCACTGATAACCGCCCACCCGGATCGTGGCCGAAGTGCGGCGGTAGCCGCTGAAAACACATTGTCGGAAACGGCGCCCAAGCTCAAATCTCTCCGGGACAGTCTCTAAGAAGAGCAAGTGGACTCTGTCAAACGCCTACTTGGCGTTTATAGACAGGAAAACATGCTCCTCTTGCTGCCGGTGGAATTTAGCAGTCGCCTAGTATTAATCCTGCACTGTCTAGTCACCACGAATCCGGCCTGGTCCGGGTGTATTAATCCCGGCATCATAGGTCCCAGCCGGGTCGCTTATAGTCGATATCGGCCTGTAGGAGGCGCAGAATCTATGGTCTTTGCCGGGTTTAGGCAATACTGCCACTGATGCTCCAAAACATTGTGGGCGGTAAGTCCATAGTGTCGTCTATGGCATTGAAAAGTTGTCAGTATCGGAGCTATAAGGGAGTAAAAGTTTTATAAAAAAAGGGTGGTGAATCTATCTGGCCGGGGGATTTAAGAAACTTAAGTCGAGCTAAGGCCGAGATGACTTCCTCTATTTCAATGGGGCTGTCTAGGGTCGCTCCCTGATCGGTAGTTAGCTTAGAGTGGGTTATATCTTGGCAGTACCTGGAGGGATTCTGTTCAGGCAGGGACTGCGCAGTGTACAGATTGGCGTAAAACTCTCGAAACGCGTTTGCGACTGCTCAATGCCCGCATCAGTCCAGATGAGTGGGACCATCGCTGCCTGCCTTTGCACGCGTAGTTTATGGGCTAATAGCTGTCCACATGTATCCACTCCCATCCGTCAGGCGGAGCGTGGCGTGTTCTGCCCTATCAAGTTTCTAGGCTAGCTAACTGCGCCCTAACCGTTTTCACTTTCCTCCCCCGTCCGCTTGTGAATCCCTTCTAGTTCGAGTACCTGTCTGGAAAGCTCGTCCCTCTTCTCTTTGAGTGCCTTGTTATCTTAACATAAGGTTTCCCAGAGGGAGATGATGGAGGTGTCTTGTGTGTCATTTATAGCTAATAAGTCTTCCAGTGTTTTTGTGAGGCGTGTGACAACGTCAGGGCAATGGAGTAGTGAGTCACTAAGTTTCCAGGAGTACAGGGTTCTGATAGTGAGGGTTTTATGGTGGCCCAGCCATGGCCGCTTCGGTGCCTGCGAGGGCGTGAGTCTTGGCTAGGATGGACCAGGGCAGGTTCATCGATGCCCAGAAGTTTGTAGGCCACCGAATTTAAACTGCTTCGGCTACCCTTGATAGACAAAGATCAGTCAAAACGGGTGACCCTACGAATATTTGGTATCCGCTTCACGGAGATGGAGTGTGATCGGTCGGACGAACTTGTGTTTGAGAAGCGTGAAGGTGGTCAGGTCCTGGAAAGGCGTAGGATTCTGTCCCCGATACGTAAAATCCGGTTGACAGTGATACTCGCGGAGGATCCTCTCTTTTAACTGGTAGTTATAAACACAGGTCAGGATGTCCTCTGGAGGCGCAGGTGCCTTTCATCGTGGGCTCACATTGTGGGTGCGGGCCAGCTTGATCTGGAACTCCCAGGATAGAGCGGAAGAGGCCCGCCTCAAGGGCCTAGATGTCGCCATCATCATGCACCATGCCACGGATGCGTATATTGTTCCACCGGGACCTGTTCTCCAGATCTTCAGTGTGGGCCTGCAGATCCAGATTCTGATCCTGCAAACGGAGAAGGTTGGAGATTTTCAATTTCTTTGGCCGTCCTATTGTTGTGTTCCTCAAGTGTGTGGACTCTATCACCCAGTGAGTCCACATCACGTTGAACATCCCGGAGATCTGCCTGGATGTCGTGTTTCATCGTGGCAAGGTCCTTTTGTAGGGAGGAAAAAAGGGACTCTTGGAACACACTGGCTGACCGGGGCCTCTGAGCACTGAGCTACCTCTCTGCTGCCTGTGAGGCCTAACGTCGATCTCGTCAAAACCCACTCGGTGGCTCTCCCTGCCTGCGACAGAGTACTGTGGTTCAGAGGAGGAGCTGTCCGAGGCCTGTGTCTGTCGTGGGGGGTCCAGGGGACAGGCCTCTATTTTGGCAGACGTTCAGTGTTCAGCTTACCTCCCCAGGTACCACCACAGCACTTGCACTCCTGGGGGCCTCACTTGCTACTACCTGCGCCCCTCGCTGGCAGGGGGCATTGGCACAGTAGAACTTTATCAGCTGACGCTCTGGCTGAGGGAGCGACACCTCCTTGACACAGCTGAGCCTTAGAAACTATCCAGGCCGCAGGCATCTCTTCAGCCACCATCGCGTTGCAGCTCCTGTCGCCCGACCTTGCCTTACTGCAAAACTACCCCAGCAGAACCTGTCCTTCGTGCCCTCGCTTCGCCCGGGCCCTGCGGATGGGGCCAACACGGCTGCCCCCTAGGGCCGAAAAGACAGGACTGTCAAGGAGATGCGCTCAAATCCATTCACCAGTCAGACAGCCAGAGGCGCACGGGACGTGCAGACGACAGCGAGGGCTCAGAGGCCCGGGTCACCCAGAGTGTTCCAAGAGTCCCTTTTTTCCAGCGTGTTTAATGGGCCATCCAAAACCTGATTCCGTGTTTTCGCAAGCGGTGCAACAAAAATCTAAGAATCCCTCTGCGCCTATATCAATACTTCCTGAAGAGGGGAGATGCTTGAACAATGCAGGAAAAAGATTCTCATCCATGTCTGCTCTCTTAGTCAAAGCAGATAATGCCCTTGCTATTCTGGGCAGATAAGACAGGCATATGTGGTGCGATATGGCACCAAACATGGACCTCTTCCCAGAGGACAATAGACAGGAGGCGAGCGGCGGTGCTAAGGCGTCAGGGGTGGTTAAGTGTGACTGCTTTTAGACTAGAAGTCCAAGAAAATTGAGATCCTGAATCTCCCCTTCGATGGAGAAGTTTTATTGGGAAACAAGTGAATGAGGCATTTCAAGGTATCAAGAAAGATACAGTTACCCAGTATTATTATTGAAAGATTTCCCACTTTTTACAAAATTGGAAAAAGATTACTATGGACCGTTGGGTCCTTCAATTAGTACGATTCGGCCACTCTATGGAAATCATACAAATCCCTCCACAGACTCCGCCTCGCCCAATGCATCACAAAAGTCTACGGCTGCTTCTACGAGAGATCATGATTATGCTGCAGAAAGGAGCAATAGAGAGGGTACCTCCATCTCAAAAGGGAAAAGGATTTTATTCCTGCTTCTTTTTGATCCCCAAAAAAAAAAAGTGGAGACCAATCTTGGACCTCAGGGCCCTCCACAAATTCCTACAAAAGCTGTCGTTTTGCATGGTAACGATCCAGGAGGTCTTGCAACTACTGGAAGAGCGAGATTTTATGGCGTCACTAGACCTGCAGGACGCTTACTTCCATATCCCAATTCACAGGAATCGCAAAAAGTATTTGTGATTTGCAGTAGCGGGCAGACACTTTCAGTTTTGCGTTCTGACCTTCGGGCTCAAGTCTGCACCTCGCATATTCACGAAATGTCTTTCCCCGGTGGTGGCATATCTCCTACAGTGCCATCACCAAGTCTTTCAGTATCTGGACGACTGGCTGATCAAGGCTCCATCCCTAGACGACGCGTCCAGGTCTTCCAACACCTGTTTAAGGCTTTTCGATTGCTTGGGCTTCACACTCAATCAGGAAAAATCTGTCCTACAACCTTCTCAGTGCATCAATTTCCTAGGTGCAACCCTGGACAGACGTTCAGCAAAAGCTTTCCCATCCGGAGAGAGGATGTACAAGCTCCTGGCACTAGCTGCTATAGTAGCCTCGAAGAAGGTCTTGACAGTCTGCCTCTTCAAATCCCTTCTGGGGATGATGTCATTGTTTATCCTCCTGATTGCTCACGGTCGTCTACGGATGCAACCTCTACAGGAGGCGCTCTCGAAGCAGTGGGTTCAATGCACATGTTCATTCGACGACCACATAAAGTGAATCCTCGAATGGTCAGAGCCCTGCAATGGTGGATGTCATCTTGAAACCTTTCTCAAGGCTTGGCATTCCTGCTCCCGGCTGCTCCTCATATTATCACAACAGGCGCCTCCTTTGGAAGGCTGGGGAGCTTTTCTGCAAGAGCTACGGATAAGCGGGAAGTGGTCTCCTATGGAGAAGAAACTTCATATCAATCTGCTCGAACTGCGGGCAGTCTTCCTGGCCTTCAGGCTTTCCTGCCAAGGATCAAAAATTCCCTTGTGCTTGTCCGGACAGAAAACACCACGACGATGCACTACCTCAACAAGCAGGGAGGGACACGCTCGTTGACACTCTCTCGCGAGTCGCAGAGAATCTGGAACTGGCTAATCTCAAACAAGATATCCCTTCGGGCGGAGTATGTCCCAGGCATGGGCAATGTACTCGCTGACTCCTTGAACAGACAGAAAACCGTATCTCACGAGTGAGAACTGGATCAAAAAATACTCGACCAGATCTTCTAGAGATGGGGCACTCCACACGCCAAATGCCCACACTTCGCAAGTTGGCATCCCAGTCAGGGTCTCTGGGAATGCATTTTCGATTGCATGGCGCAACGTCTTTGCCTATGCCTTTCCGCCAATCCCGATGCTTCCCAGAGTCCTCGGAAAAATGAAAGTGGAACCTTGTACTCTCATTTTAATAGCCCCAACTTGGACACAACAGCATTGGTTCACGGAACTCCACCGCCTAGCTCTGGAGCCACCGATCCGTTTGAAGCAGTGTCCGTCTCTACTCACAATGAGCAACCGGCAAGTCCAACATCCGAATCTACCATCTCTCAGGTTAGCCGCCTGGCTCCTGAGTTCCAAGAGCTTCGAAATTTGAATCTTTCGGCTGACTGTAGAGCCATCCTAGCTCGGGCTCGAGCGGATAGCACCAATAAAACATTCTCTGAAATGGAAGAGGTTTTGTATATGGTGTAGAGATCGAGGAATACACCCTTTCACTTCCTCTCCGGAGCAGGTTTTACCTTATCTTTTATCTTGGCAACGCCAGGCCTTGCTCATTCCTCCATCAGGGTCCACTTGGCTGCAATATCCCACTTCAAGAGATCTTCAGAGGGTCTTTCTCTCTGGTCTCATAGACTGATCAAACAATTTTTAAAGGGATTGTACAGGACTTTCCCTCCGGTAAAAATGTTGCCACCTGCCTGGCACCTTAATATAGTCCTTAATCAACTCATGAAGAATCCCTTTGAGCCGGTGCACAAGGCTGACCTGAAATACCTATCTTGGAAGACAGCTCTCCTTCTTGCTCTCACCTCCGCGAGGAGGATGAGTGAGCTGCAGGCATTCTCGATTCAAGATCCTATCCTGCAATTTAAACAAGACAGAGTGATCTTGTGAACAAATCCGAAGTTTATTCCAAAAGTCCCATTGGATTTCCTTCTTAATGAG
Source organism: Lissotriton vulgaris (assembly GCF_964263255.1). Lineage (NCBI taxonomy): Eukaryota > Metazoa > Chordata > Amphibia > Caudata > Salamandridae > Lissotriton > Lissotriton vulgaris. The sequence goes on from NW_028250096.1 coordinate 428,176, forward strand.
CCTGTGGTTTTGTGCTCTTTCTTCCCGAATCCCAGTACGGCAGCGGAAAGGTCGTCTCAATCACTGGATCTCAAAAGGTGCTTAAAATTTTATATAGACAAGAGAAAAGCTTTCAGGAAGTCAAATCAGTTATTTGTAGCTTACAGCATGCCCAGGAAAGGTCTTCCACTCCCTAAACAGAGCATTTCCCGCTGGATCTCAGCGGCTATCTCTGTTTGTAATGAACAAGCAGGGCATCCGCTGCATTCCAGAGTACGAGCCCATTCTAATAGGGCGATGTCCACATCCATGGCACTGTTCGCAGGTGTGCCTGTCATTGACATTTGCAGAGCGGCAACATTGAAGTCGCCACATACCTTCACTAGGCATTACTTACAGAACCTTATGAAGGACGCAGCGGTGGGCCTAGCAGTACTTCGCCATCTATTTCACTAGAGGCAAGCCTTCTGTCATCCCTCCATCCATTTCATGTATGCATATTTCTCTACTATGTAATTTGTTGGTACTTGTTGTTTGCAAATATTTGCTCTGGCTAGTCGCTTAATATGTTATTATCTAATGACTTGTATATGATGTACCATCGGAAATGTGCTCTCTGCATTACTTGCTACTCTGATTCAGGCATGTGAATCTATGAAAGACACCCATAATACTAGATGAGAAATGTGTTACTTACCTGTAACTGCAGTGTCTTTCATAGATTCACATGCAACCCTCCCGCCTCCCCTGGAAGGGCTCACCTAATTCTCTCAGTGGCACGACTACTTAGCTTTGTGCGTACGAAAATCTGAGGGACTGAGCTTCCTTCCAGGAAGGTTTTAGAGGGAGGTGACAGCTGATTGGCTCTCTTCTAGAGTTTGGTCCTTTTTACAAAAGGACATGGATATGTTACTAATGTAAGGCCTGTGGGCCTATTTCTCTATATGTCTGTAGGACATTACTTTATTTATGTACCGGGGACTCCCATCCTGACGACTGGGAATGGTTCAGACATGTGAATCTATGAAAGACACCAATACTGGATAACTGCAGTTACAGGTAAGTAACGCATTTCTTACTTTTAATGAATGGTAGCACTTTTAATAATTATTGATGCATTATAAAAAAGGTTTTTTTACTTTAGGTGCGTAACATTTTTTTTAATTGAAACTTTAGCTGAATTATTTTTATTTAATGTATTATGTTTTGGAGGTACGGTTAAGGAACATAGTCGGTGAGACCTAATCACCCTGTGCTCCATGGATTTTCAATGAATCCACCATTATCCTGACAGAAACGAGGGCTACCACACTAATCCTGTCCATCCTTTTGATGAGGCTCACCATGTGCGGTTTGGAGCCCTCACAGCCAAGAGCCATCATTGTCTTGAGAAGAAGCCACACGCCCCGGCCTGGAACTGCACTGCTGCGCTGATGACCCATTGATGGCTGGCAAGGTGCCTGGTGCCCGAACGGCTACGGACCCGGTCTGGAGAGATAGGTCAGCACATTGACAGTGAGGTGCCGCAGGGGGAGACCGGGAATTGTGCTCAACATGCGATTTGGGATGCGGCTTATGAGTGCGGTGGGGCATGCTTGCGGCCGAGTGGCTCAGAAGAGCACGTGCTACAGCCGGAGATGCTTGGGTGGTGTGCCAGCGAGAGGGGAACTCTGATGTCCTGACGGTGTCCCTTACAACCGGGAGGTGAAAGGCCCTCCCTTAGAAGGCAGGATTGAGGGTTTCCATGAAGGATCAACTCATTCCCACCCCATATAGAACTAGGGTAATTCCCCCTGGGAGAGTCTGCGAGTCCCCAGTTTGCTATGCACCAGCCCCCCACCCCACTCCCCTGGCTTTGCTTTGCTCAGCACTGTACAATTGAAAGGGACAACCTCTGAACAGGGACTGGTCCAGCTTCTCCAACTGCCATCAATGGTTGTGATGGTTACATATACGCTCCGTATTATGTTTTAAATATGTAGCCCGAGAAACAATACCACTTGCAGTATTCCAATAGGAGAGAAAGTGGTACGGCGTTGTTGAACATAGGAATTGGGCAGACACTCTAAATGAGTTTTATGTTTTGGGGTGTTTACCTGGCGAGGGTGGAGGGAGATTTGTTGGACAATGTTTGTTTCACCAGAAATTCTTACCCTGGCATAGTATGACACTAATAGCAGTGGGTTACTGAGGCAATGGACTTTCCTGCGCCCTGCTCTCCTTTCTCTGGCGACAACCTTGACATCGCTTGCCTCCAAGAAACTCCTCTCTCTGACTCGAAGACACGTGAACTAGCCAAAAATTGTCAGGGACAACTTAATTGCAACACTTATTCAGATTACACTTGAGGGGTATCCATATGGATCTCACATGCAGCCCCCTTCAAATTAACTTATTCAGAAGCAGATGTAGAGGGGTGATAGATTTTATTAAATGGCATATTAAGCAGGTGGGACAAAACTTTCCAAAACATGTATGCCCCCAACATAGACGATGAATTATACTTTTCCAAAATTGCAGAGCAGCCTCACTGGCTGTGTGGATGCTCCATTCACTTGGGCAAGTGACTTTAACTATATAGGCACAATGGACAAGTAAGTTCCTGCCGAAACCAGACACAAAGCCAGGTATGACAAGAACACTAAACGATTCTATGCTCAATATAGTGTGTGTAGATATATGGAAAGAGCAACATTCCCTCACCAAGCAGTACTCCTGTCACTACTTGACTCACAAAATACTTAGTAAGATGGACCGGATATTGGTTACCGCACACGTGGCCTCAGTAGTTCAATCTACTCAGTACTTGTGCCGATTTCTGCCAGATGACACTCCTTTGCTGGTGGAATTAGCTCGAGGGGAAGCTGTGAGAGCCACGCTTCCTGCGGCTTCCGAGGGACTCACTCTCTGACCCGACTGCAGTGGAAACAGTGGGTACAGCGGGCACAGCACTGACAGACTACTTTGACCGTAATTGGGTTACCACTGTTTCCCGTAGTAACAAATGGGATGCCATGAAGGCAGTGGTCTGGCAGAAGTGTATTGACTTGGTTTGCAGGGTTACGGGACAATTGCAAAAGGAGGTTCAGGAGACAAAGAATAGGTTGGCAGACCTGCAGTGAGGCTCCTCTACCCTATCCACATACATACAGGTGCTCCTGGAAGTGAAAAGGACTCTGGTCGAAACTTGGGATAGAAAATTATTAAGGACTTTTGACAGAGGCTTCAGAGGGAGGAAGGCAAACAGAGTAGGTCCCTGACCGGGATAATAAAGAAAGAGAAACCGCACACCTGATATTGGCATTATGCACTCCGGAAAATACAATAGCTGCTACACCACTTGCTTTTAATAGCACCTCCGATAAATATACACCATGGGGCCACCGTTAGTGCCCGACCTCATTAACTCAATACCTGAGTACACAACCCCTTCGTGTTCTGGAGATCCCCCTGGAGGGAGAACTTGAGGAAGAACCTACACTCTAAGAGCTCAGTGAAGCTCTTCGAGAACTGCCCAAAAAATAGGACGACAGGGCGGTGGCTTTCCGGCTAAACTGTACCAAACATTTTCCAGTCCGGTAACAGAAAACCGATTTCTGACGATTGGGGTCCTATCATCCCCATTAAGAGAAGGTATGATCCTAAAGCTAGGGTTTGAAGAACTGAGCCCTTCCTCAAACTGGCCAATTAGCATAATTAATTCAGATACAACATACAATGTAAGGCCTTAGCGACAATGCTGAGCTAATGTGGTAGAAGGACTGGTGCAGGAAGATCAATGTGGTTTCGTACCAAGATGGAATACGGCCATGAAAATGCAGCTCTTGACCCATGTATTGCACTTGGTGGAGGACTGAGATGAGGAAATGGCCCTCTTAAAGAGAGATTTAGAAAAGGTCTTTTATGTAATCAATTTGGACTATCTGTGAGAGGTGCTACGACTCATGGGAATAGGCCAGAGGTCCCGTAAATGGGTTAGATTACTCTACGAGCAACCCACACCCAGAGTGAGAATGGACAGAATAGTATTTAATGCATGGAGTATTGAGGGGAACACGCCAGGGATACCCTTTGTCCCCGTTGTTGTATGCCCAGGATGTGGAGCCATTGACGCTTTAAATTAATTTAGTTGGCGTGCTGTTTTACTTTTGGCTTCAATGATCGTCAGTTTCTATGTTACCAAGTTGTTTGGAACAGTTATAGAAGTGTCAGGCCTCTGCACAAACACCTGTAAAAGCCTGAGCTACACAAATGCCGAGGCACAAAAGAAAGTCCAAATCAACATAATTGACTTTAGCCACTCAAATAAACAAGAAGTCAATAAAATGGTCTTGATTTTTATTGTATATCGTTTATTCCATATCAAGCACGGTTTTCATGTCATCCGAAACAGGCAGCCGACACGTGTTTTGTCTGAAAGGACTTTCTCAAGGCTGCAAGTAACATTAAATCTCCAATAACATTTTTGGGGAATCACATAATATCTATATATATATATATATACAATTAAAAAAGGATACAAAAGGCAATGTGCGCACTGGTGACAGTACAAATGTTGGACTTGTAGCCATATACTCCCAAGAAGGGAAAAACACCCCCTGCTAGCGCCAGAAATGAGTCCAGAATAAAAACCAGAAACCAGTACAAAGAGTGCTTAAAGAAAAGGAGAAAAGAAGAGGAGTATACTCTCATTACTGTGACCAGCAATATCATTTTTCTGACACCAAAAGTGCATGCAAGATAAGAATCACCTTCCAAGAAACGAATAGTCTAGAAGGCCAACTAGTATATTTGGCCAACTGTTAATAACGGGAAGTTCCACTGTCTCTTACCTTAACAAGATAGCAGACCATTATGTAAAAAGGAGTTCCTTGTTTTTTTTAAAAACCTTTATTGTACCTTTGCAAAATTACACAGCCATTAGCCTACAACCCAGAGGGCCGGCCGCTAATAATTGAACGTTGGATACATTGCTGAGAGAGAGGGGTCCCAGTAAACAAACAGGAAAATATGCACAATCTATAAACAAAAAAATCAATTGACAATAGTTTGCTCACATTGTATTTATTTCCAATGTAGCTTGGCCACTTATTCAGGCAATTAAGGTAACAATTATAGTTTTTATAAAGTGCCCTGGTAAAGGGGGGGGGGAAAGGGATTAGTGCAGTGAGTGTAGGGAGGGTAAGTGACATAAAAACAGAGCCACAGGCTGCAATCAATTGAAAATTATTAAGCTCATTCAAATTATGGGTGATTATAAGTTCCAAAACATTTTTATAACATAGCATGCTTCATAAATGTGCTGAATAACATTATTCCTGAAATGAAGCTGAAAAAACAGAAGACAGTCGACGTTTCGACCCCTATTGTAAAGGCAGGCAAAAGTTGATCCCTTGCATTGGGGTCTTCATCAGGACGAGAAGAAAATGGGGGGGAGGGGCACAACCAAGGAAGCTTGTTGTCCTAGGCGGAAAGTGAGTGGTTACTCCCACAAAGTAGAATAATTAGGCTTGGCAAGGCCTGCCCTGATCACAAAACCACTGCAGAATACTGGGAAAAGCGTCGTTCTGGTCAGACAGTTCAGTATTGGATAAGGTCTCAGTGCTTCAAGTAAAAGGAATCAGCAGATCTGGTCGAACACACCATGAAGTCCTATAAACATTGCCTCCGTAGACATACCACATGAAGATACTAAATGATTAATCAGCAAATAAGGATCAGTCATCTGTTCCAAGGCGGAGTCCGCAAGTTAATTAGGGCCAAGAATCTTCGAAAGCAGTATCTGTAAGGAAAGGAATGAATCCATGTAGCATCGGCCATCACGAAGCGGGGATACATTGCAGCAGGGTAAGTCCATACTTTGGTAACGTTGCTGAAAAGAAAAAAGGTTATGTTATGTTATGTTATGTTATGGAGCTTTTATATAGCGTGCAGCTACTCACAGGGAGTGTCCCGACGCTTTCCACCCTCAACTCATATTGAAATAACACAACACAGCTAAAAACAAGCAACAAAACGAAACAGAAGAGACGATGAGCAGTAAAAACAAACTAAGAGTTAAAAAGCCAGGTCTTCAGGCCCCTCCTAAACTGGAGTAAATTGACAGTACTCCGCAGAGAGAATGGAAGCTGATTCCAAAGCTGGGGGGCTCTGCAGCCAAAAGACCGCCCTCCCGCACGAGCCTTCCTCACCCGTGGAACCACTGCTCTGCAAAGAGCTTCCGAACGGAGGGAACGAGCCGGACGATAAAAAGTCAGTCTCCTCTGCAGGTATCCCGCTCCTGAACCATGTAGAGCCTTGTGCATCAGGGTCAGGGATTTGAACTGGATCCTCTTCCTAATGGGGAGCCAATGGAGCGACTGGAGCAACCCAGACGCTCGAGCCCGTCTCCCTAGACCAAAGATCGCCCGGGCAGCAGAGTTCTGCACCACCTGAAGGCGCTGGACCAGATAGTCGGGAAGGCCAAGAAAAAGAGCATTGGCATAATCTAGCCTCGAACCGACTAGAGCCTGCACTGTAATCCTCCTATGCTCCTCAGATAACAAAGGCAAAAATTTGCGGAGCATTTTCAATAGTCCGTAGCAGGTGCCGGCCAGGCCAAGGATGTGAGTGCGGAGCGACAGCTGATTGTCGAGCTTGACGCCCAGGTTTTTGGCCACCACAGAGGACTGTACAGGAGGGCCCATACGCCTCTACCAAGGCCGCCAGAGGGGACATAAAGATGTTAAATAATGTGGGGCTCAACACAGAACCCTGTGGAACCCCAACTCCCAATGGCGGCATCTCGGCGGAGCTCTGGGAGACCCAGACCGTCTGGCGGCGGTCTTCCAGGAAAGAGGTAAACCACCTCAGCACCGTCCCCCTCAGGCCGATGTCATAAAGCCTGTTTAGAAGCGTCTTGTGGGGGACGGTGTCGAAAGCCGCCGAGAGATCTAACATGACCAGCATGGCCCTGCCGCCGGCATCGAGAGTCTCCCTGATGATCTCGGTCACCTCAATCAGAGCTGTTTCCGTACTGAAATTAGGTCGGAAGCCCGATTGAGATGGATGGAGCAGATTATTGGCTTCCAAAAAACTAGAAAGAGCGCCGTGAGCATGTTTTTCCGTAAGCTTCGCTAGTGCAGGTAACAACGAGATAGGCCTGTAGTTCGCCAGGACTTCGGTGTCAAGGCCCGGTTTTTTTAGGAGGGGGATCACCATCGCTCTTTTCCAAGAGCTAGGGACCCGCCCCTCCCTCAGGGAGGCATTGAGGATAGGGTTGACTAAAGGGTTCACCACTGCCGCCATCCCGGCCAAAAATTTGGCGGGGCAGGGATCAAGTGGCGAGCCAGATTTAAGATTAGCCAACAACATAAGAGAGGCCTCGCTGGTAACAGTGGGGAAGTCGGACAGCACTGCCACCGAAGTCTGCGGCAGTCCAACCGAAGTCTGCGGCAGTCCAAAGTCCAGCTTCACACCACTCCCTCCATCCGGTTCCTCCACGAAGGTGGCCTGAATGGCCTTGATCTTATTTGTGAAGAAACCAGCGAGATCGCAGGCCCAAGCGTCCGCCGAAGCTGGAGGGGGCGGATGGGAGCTGGGGATCGTAAACTCCTTCACAATGGTAAAGATCTCCTTGCAGGAGTTCGCAGATGCCTCTATCCTCCTAGCCAGATAAACCCTCTTGGCACCGAAAATGTCCTGATGGTAAGCCTTCAACACCGCCTTGTAGGCAAGTTTAGCCTCCCCATCGTACGCAAGGCGCCAGGCCCTCTCAGCCACCTTGCACTGCCTACGAGCCACACGGAGCGCCTCCGTAAACCACGGGGCAGAATGCCGGGCCACCGTGGACCGAGGGACAACCTTGGGAGCGAGATCTTCCAACCGATCGGTCAGCCAACACTGCAAAGTCTCTATGTCACTACCTCACGGCAAAGTGAAAGGTACATAACTAGCGATATGTTGCTAATCAGTAACGGTTTTAGTTTTCTATTTTTTATGAAAACAACAAAAAGAATAACAACAAAAAATCACATTGCGGTCATCAAAAAGTAATTAGTGATATTTTAGCTGTGTTGAAAGTGTACCCGACAGTATGTGCCACTATTCATAATCATTGCGTCAAACCTAGATTGACGGATCAGGAACGCCTATGCTCTTACATGCTACTTTGCACAGGTCTCCTCCATGTCTACCCATACTGCCCATCCCTCAGGACTTGGGCCCCCTCCCACTTAAAATGGCCTCCCCCGTCTACAACACTGTCAAGGCACCTCAGCCGACTTCCCCCTCTTCATCTGACTCCAACGGGTCATCCTCTGGCAGAGGATCACAAATTTCCCCTCTATACACATTCCATGGGGTCCATATCTTGTTCCATTTCCCTGTACATGCACGACTCAAGTATACCGCCCTCTCTGTCACCATTATCTTATCCATATTCATGCACCACTGCGATTTCGTCGGCAGTTCTGCAGCTCCCCAGCTCTGTGCGATATCTCTCTTGGCCACTATCATGCCCAACGTAACCCAAAGTTGGCCACATCTGGACAGGTCATTCGGTCCCCACACATTTAAGAGACATTGTCTCGGTTCGGGAAGTAGAGAGGTCTCCAGGGTCTGTGCGCATTATTTGTCTCCAATAGTCTTGGATGCGTGGGCAGTCCCAGATTGTATGAAAGAAGGTCCCCCCCTCCCCACAGCCACGGAGACAGTAAGGGTGTTGTGTCCTGTGTATACGGTGTAGTGGTGTTCTCGTGTAATACACTCTGTGTAGGACCTTTAGTTGTACGAGTCTCAGCCTGGCTGAGATGCCTACCTCTCTTGGGGATGCTAGCGCCTCATTCCATTCATGTTCATCCAGGGCGTCCACTTCCCCTTCCCATTTCTCTTTCAATGAGGTCAGCGGGTCAGGTAAGTTATTAAGGAGCTTACGGTATATCAATGACGTTGCTCGCTCAATCATAAAGTCTGTTAGGAGACTGTCCTCCATCGGGGACGATTCTGGTATCTCCTCCCCGGGGGGGATGGCCGTGAGTAACGCATGACGTATCTGGACGTAGCGGTATGATTCTTGTGGCCCCAATTCGTATAGTTCCTTCAGGCGGTCTAATGTTATAACCTCTCCCCTTTCCCACAAGTCTCCCACCGTGGATATCCCAATGGTGTCCCAGTGAGCGAAGCCCTTGCTGTGTCTCAAATTTCCCAAGGCACGTGTGTCCCAGAGCGGGGTGAGTTTGGTTATTTTCCCCTTCCAGCCCAGCGCCGCTAGTGCTGTATGCCACAAAGCTGTGGTGAGTCTAGTGGGTCCCACTAAGTTTCGCACTCGACGTTGGTCCTAGAGTGGGGCCAGCATACTATTAGTACTCAGTTGTGCCCTATCTGCTTGGAAAGCTGGGTCAGTCTGCGTGGAAAGCTGGGTCAGTCTGCGGGGCATGAATCCATTGGTTAATGGGCTTAAGGTGAGCTGCCCAGTAATACAGTTTAAGATTGGGCAAAGCGATTCCACCATCGTACCAACCCCTATGTAGTTTAGTTTGCACAATACGCGACGGGCGATTGCTCCATAGCAAACCAGAAACCACTGCTGCCACCTTTTTTAAGTATCCTGGGGCCACTGGATATGGCGTGTTCTCCAGTATGTATTGGAAGCGGGGCAGGGACATCATTTTGTATAGCGCTGCTTTTCCCAGCATTGTTAAGGGCAACCCCGCCCAGAACTTGGCATCTTGTTTAAGCCGTTCCATGGGTGGCGCTGGATTCTTTTGTACAAATTCCGTTGGGTCCATTGTAACGTGGATCCCCAAATATTTAAAAGAGGAGCCAGCTAACTTTAAGGGGCAGTCAAGGCCCTGTACCGGGAATGGCCCTTTCAAAACATACATTTCTGATCTATTCCAATTGATCGTGTAACCTGAAATTTTACCATGATCATCACAGAGGTCCAGGAGTGCCGGCACACCACGCTCTGGGTCTTTTAAGTACACCAGCATGTCGTCAGCGTAGAGGGATAGCCGGTCCTCCCAGCCTTCTATCCATTGTATCCCTTTAAGTAGGGGTATTTGCCTTATCAAATTTGCTAGTGGCTCTAGCGAGAGCGCAAAGAGCAATGGCGAGAGGGGGCAGCCCTGGCGGGTGCCTCTCCCCAAGGGGAAGGTTCGAGAAATGTGGCCGTTTGCCACCACATGTGCCACTGGTTTCGTGTCTAGTAGTCTGATCCATGATATAAATTTCGAGCCAAAGCCCAGACAAATAAGAACCTCAAACAGATAGTTCTCTTCCAGGGGATCCTCATCAATAGTCATAAGCATTAGAAGTTTCCCGCCCATGCGCGGGACCCCGGAAACAATATATTATATGTGCCCCACATATACATATACATATATATATATAAATGTATATATATATATAAAATTAAGCAATTGCAGCCAAATAAAACAGTAGAGCTGGAATATGCTGTGAAGAATTTCCACCATACATGTGTATTAGCATTAGAAACATGAGAAACCACACCAATGCTTGTTTAGAAACTGTTTTAACGCTTAGAAAGCAGTAGAAATTCTTATAACACACTGTAAGCATATACAGCTCCCAGGCTGCATTGCAAATACCCAGTCTAAAAAGACTGAAAAGCTAACCTGTAGCTGCATGTACCAAAACTGACGCTGTGCCTTTAAGGCACCTCTGCCCCTAGCTTCCCATCATGCCTCAGGGGTTACAGTTAGGTCAGTTGTTCTTTCCGGCTCCTTCAGGAAGGACCCTGGATACACAGCTCCACATTTTTCTGCCTTTTTCAGTCAGAAAATCTTCAAAAGAACAATTTTGTGATTTACTTTGACTTTTAACATCAGGGTCAAGCAAATAACTGCTTAGCAGTCGATTTTTTGTGAGGTTTTCCTGTCAGGATGCCCTCATTATTTGATGATTGCCCTTCTTGTGGCCACAAGAAGGCAAAAACGGACTCTCATGAGGTCTGTATTTTATGCTTGCCAGAGGATCATGATCCTAAAGACTGTTCACATTGTAAAAATCTGTCTGACAGAACTCTTAAAGACAGATAGAGGACAGGCTCTATGGTCTGGCCCAGAGATCCATGAGGGGAAGATCTACAGAGAGGAAGAGTTCAAAGAGACCCAGAACTCCCTCCAAAGGCAAGTCAGAGCGTCCATCAACCTCAGCACCGGGCTCGGCGCTGAAAAAGCAACATCTGATGGACAGTTCGAAAGAAAAAGCTCCGTCGACGTCGGGACCGGCTTCGATGAGGAAATCGTCGTCGAAAAGAAGTTCACCGACGTCGAAGAAAGCTCCGCCGTCGTCAACTAGGCGACGATCGGCGTCGAGAGAAGCCACGAGATCGCCGTCGACGAGAAGATCGGCGTCAAGACGTAAGTCAACTCCGCCGCCGTCAACCAGGCGACGGTCGGCGTCGAGAGACAGAACACACTCGCCGTCGTCTCAACGTCGACAGGCTTCGAAGAGTGTGACACCTCCGCCGACGTCTCTACGGAGGCGCTCGGCGTCGAGGAACAAGAGCCCCCTCGGACGATCGTCGTCGAGGAAGGGATCATCGTCGAAGGCGCGTCGGCGCTCGACGTCGAGGATGTCCGATCCTCCGCCGTCGCCACATGCCAGGTCGACATCAAGGGCATCGTCGACGACAGGACACCGTCGATTGCCATCTCCGTCGCTGACAGACCAACGTCGGTCGACGTCGAGAGCTCCGTCGACGGCAGGGCAACGCCGTTCGACATCGAGACCACCCTCGACGGCAGGGCAACGCCGTCCGACGTCAAGACCTCCGTCGAAGGCAGGGCAACGCCGTTCGACGTCGAGGGAGAAGGCTCCGTCATCGGCTCGACATCGCCGGTCGACGTCGAGAGAACATGAGTCATCGTCGAGGCGTTCGACGTCGAAGGTTATCACTCCGTCGACGCCGCAGAGGCGTTCAACGTCAAGGGAAAGACTTTTGAGACGTCTTCCAACACCGGTGAGAAGAAAATCTCCTTCAGTGCCTTCAACTATTCTGGTGACGCAATCGGCTTCTCACCATTCCTCCTCAAGTACCTCTAGCTCATCGAGGTCCTCTTCCAGGAGTAGAAGTCCGTTGCCCCAGCGAAAGACAACACTCTCGCCAAGATGGAATGCTCCGTTGAGCAAGTGGAAGGATTCTGGAGCGACGGAGAGGCTGCGAAGATATGTAAGCCCACTCCACAGGTCACCTCTTCAGAGACTGATAGAAGAGGCAGACAGACAGAGTCCAATCAGGCACCGATCGCGCTCTCGGGAAAGGAGAGCGGAAAGGTCACATACCCCCAGGGTCTCCCGATCACCACGGAGGGAGCATCCCAGGTCTCGAACACCGAGAAGGGAGGTACGGACGGAGAGATCGAGATCTCCACGAAGGGAGCATCAAAGAGAATCACGTTCTCCTTGAAGGGAAGAACGGCCGAGAAGATCGCCAGTGAGGAAGGAGAAATCTCACCACAGGAGAAGGAGAACGCCATCATCCTCCTCCTCATCTTCTTCGATATCTTCTAAAGGGGATTACTCCCCAACGCTGGCGGACAGCCCTCGCTCCAGAGCTTCCCCGCTTGACGACGTCAACACATACCTGGACGTGTTACAAAGGGGGGCTCACAAACTTTAAATAGAAATGGCTGTTCCAGAAGTTTCCACAACTGTGATTTTTGAGACCCTCCGGCACATTTCATATTCACAGCCTTTGCTCCCATTGGTTCCAGGGATAATGGACCCAATCAAAGAGGTTTTCCTCACGCCAGCAACGATCAGGGCGGTACCGGCACGTATCCAGAAAAAGTATAGGCCGGCCGACTCAGATCCAATCTTTGTTAAAGGAGAGCCTGCGGCGGACTCAGTTATAGTAGCCTCAGCTAAGAAGAATCACACAGTCGCTCCTTCTTCTTCAGTTCCTCCTGACAAAGACAGCAAGACCCAAGATTCTTGGGGACGCAGGGTGTGCAGCACAGCAGCTTCATCCCTGAAAGTCTCTAGTGCATCAGCACTTCTCGGCAGGTACGATAGAGCTCTATGGGACTCCATGGAACGATTCAAAGAGAAATTGCCCAAGGAGGACCAGAAGGACTTTGAGGAAACAGTGACGGAAGGCTGTTTGGTGGCGAACCAAATGATTAGTTCATCTGCAGATAACGCCCTTCTAGCAGGACATGCCTACTCACATGGGGTATGTGCGAGGAGATCTTCCTGGTTGCGTTTAACTGGTCTCAAACCAGATGCCCAGCAACGCATCCTCAATCTGCCCTTTTCACTCTTCGGGGAACATGCCGATCAGGAAATGACCCGCATGAAAACAGAATTGGACACAGTGAAGGCGGTTGGTCTAGAGAAAAAGAAAGAGCCGTTCAAGCGACGCTTCAAGACCAACAAGAACCGGGGAGGCCAACAGAGGGTTCAAACCCCTCCGCGGCAAGACTGGTTTTGAATGCCCCCCCCAGAACCCCCTCCAAGCCTCTGCTCCGAGAACTCCATTGGTTGCCAATACGACAACGCATCAAATTTAAAATCCGTTGCATTGTTCATAAATGCCTGTTCGGGAAAGCCCCCAATTATCTGACCCAAAAGTTACCCCTCTACAAACCTGACAGAGCATTACGGTCAAGCAATCAATTGTTAATAAAAGCTCCACTGGTAAAAAAAAACAGACAAGGTGGCAGAGCCTTTTCTCTGGTAGGGCCTAACCTATGGAACAACCTACCCCCTGCATCAGACAAACCTCCAACCACTCCTCCTTCAGAAAAAAACTAAAAACCTGCCTGTTCCTGGAAGAATAATTAACTATCAGTCGACAACTCCAACCTTTGGTAACACCCGCCATACCAAACTGCGAGCAAAAGCGCGGAGATACCCGCATGGGGTCGATTCTTGCGCTATACAAGAAATTAAATAAATAAATAAATAAAACAAGCCACAAGGGAAGGCGCAATACAGAGTAGGAAAATCGGGCAGAGGCAGAGGCGGACATCATCAGTCCTCTACCACGCCTAGAGGAGGCAAGGCCTGAGCAGTGGCTTCCTCTGGCGCCGTTACCCACTCCAGTGGGAGGAAGTGCTTCGCAACACCTGGCAGAGTGGGTCAGCATCACAAAAGATCAGTGGGTGCTGAATATACTGCGCAGTGGATATGCGCTACGTTTCCGGAAGAGACCACAACCGATTCCTCCAAAAAAGACTCGCTCGTACCATCTAAACCTCCTCAAAAGGTAGGTGAGCGTCCTCTTAAAGAAAAACGCAATCGAAGAGGTACCCCCATCCCAAAGGGGGAGAGGAGTGTACTCAAGGTATTTTCTAGTCCCCAAAAGAGACCAAGAGGACAAGTTCAGACCGATTTTGGATCTTCGAACCCTCAACAAGGTGGTGGTCAAAGAGAAGTTTCGCATGCTGGCACTTCATCAGATATGTCCTCATCTACAAATTGGAGATTGGATGTGTTCGGTGGATTTACAGGACGCGTACTTCCACATTCCTATAACACCAGGTCATCGGAAGTACTTGAGATTTCTGGTAGGGAACAAGCATTACCAGTACAAAGTGCTTCCCTTCGGACTAAAATCCGCACCAAGGGTATTCACCAAGTGCATGGCAGTGGTAGCGGCATGTCTGCACAAAAAAGGTCTCTTTGTGTACCCAGATCTAGACGACTGGCTCCTGAAGAGTCCGTCCCCTCGTCAAGCCACCGAAGACTGTCACCTGTGTCTTCAACAACTACGCAGGCTGGGCCTCCACGTGAACACAGAAAAGTCGGTCCTGCATCCCACGCAAACTATCCACTATCTGGGAGCAGTTCTAGACACAAATTTAAGAAGAGCGTTTCCTTCGCAGGAGAGACTATCTTCCATGGGGCAGAAATGCAGAAAGTTACTTCGGTTTCCTCGTCCAAAGGTGCGAGAAGTAGCGTCTCTACTGGGCTCCATGGCGTCCTGCATCTTCCTAATACCGAACGCCAGGTTGAGGATGCGACCTCTACAAGAATCTGTGGAAGATCAGTGGGACCAAGCGACTGGAGATTAGGAGGATCGAATCATCCTATCTCAAGCAGCACTGACCTCAATACAGTGGTGGACTCGCCCTCGGAATATCTTGCAGGGAGTCCCTTTTCAGCAACCTCTTCCTTCGCTGTCTGTGGTAACGGACGCGTCTCTAGAAGGCTGGGGTGCTCACATGGGTCATCTTCAGATTCAGGGTCGCTGGTCGACCAACCTTCAGACATACCATATCAACATGCTGGAACTTCGAGCAGTTCATCTGGCGCTCAAAGCGTTCCTTCCAGCAATAACAACGGACAAAATCCTGGTTCAGACGGACAACACTACAACTATGTTCTATCTGAACAAGCAGGGAGGAACTCGATCTCGCCCTCTGTCTCAGGAGGCCCAGACAATCTGGCACTGGCTTCTGGCTCGGGGACTGTCTGTGGTGGCAGTACACCTTCCAGGCGAGCTAAACACAAAAGCGGACGCACTCAGCAGGCACTTCGAAGATCAGCCAGACTGGGTGCTAAACGACGAAGTAGTCGAAGAACTCTTCCGTTGCTGGGGTCGTCCAGACATCGACTTATTCGCGGACGACGAAAACGCCAAATGCCACGCCTTCGCGTCCAGGTTCCACCGGCCAGGGACGCAAGGGAACGCTCTCCTGCTGGAGTGGACAGGAATGTTCGCCTATGCGTTTCCTCCTCTGGCACTGATTCCGAAGGTGGTGGCCAAGCTCATCAGATCGAGCATGGACATGATCCTAATTGCTCCGGATTGGCCGCGACAATGGTGGTATCCAGACCTGTTACATCTGTCGCTGTGTCTACACAGACGCCTGCCGTGCAGGCCAGACCTGTTGAGCAAAATGAACGGGAAGATCCTGCATCCCAACCTCCCGTCGCTGAACCTGACTGCATGGCTCCTGAGGTCTTGCAATACGGTCACTTAAATCTCCTTCCAGAATGTATGAATATTTTAAGAGAGGCAAAGAGACCTTCCACAAGGGCGTCTTATGCGTTCAAGTGGAAGAGATTTTTCATTTGGTGTAAGGACCAAGGCTTTGATCCCACCAAAGGACAAGAAGAGGTAGTCCTTCCATACCTCCTTTACTTAGCGACATCAGGGTTGAAATACGCTTCTATTAGGGTTCACCTATCTGCCATAGTAGCGTACAGAAAATTACCTACACAAACATCGTTTTTTCAGGTCCCAGTGGTTAAGGATTTCCTTCAGGGATTAAAGAAGGTCTATCCCCCTGTGAGAAATCCTTCTCCTCCCTGGGAGTTGAACCTGGTTCTCTCCAGGCTGATGTCTACACCGTTTGAGCCTATACACAAGGCCTCCTTGCAGCATCTCACTTGGAAGGCGGCCTTCTTGGTGGCAATAACCTCTGCGAGCAGGGTTAGCGAGATACAAGCACTCTGCACCAAGGAACCTTACACTGTGTTTCACCACAACAGAGTGGTAATGAGGGCTCACCCATCTTTCCTTCCAAAAGTGGTATCGGATTTTCATATAAACCAAACGATTACCCTTCCTTCGTTCTTTCCTAACCCATCGACCCCAGCTGAGAGGTCGTTGCACTCGTTGGATCTTAAACGGGTGCTAAAGTTTTACCTAGAAAGAACGAAGGGCACCAGAAAGACAGACCAACTCTTTGTCAATTATGGTTCAATGAGGACCGGGTTTGCAGCAGCCAAAAGGTCCATCTCCAGATGGATTGTCTCATGTATCAAACTAGCATACCAGCTGGCTGGCAAACCTTTGTTACAATCACCCAAAGCTCATTCCACTAGAGGGAAGGCAGCCACAATAGCGTTTTTACATGACATTCCTATGTCAGAAATATGCAAGGCTGCGACATGGAAATCAGTCCATACCTTTACAAGGCATTATTGCCTAGAGTCTGATTCCAGAGCGGATTCTCAAGTAGGGCAAGCCTCCTTGAGAAACCTATTTGGGTAGAATAAGGCCTACTTTTGGGCCTGCAACTATGAATGTTATCTGTTGATTCCTTTGCCCGCAGGGATGAGGTGAGGCTCGCTACTCTATTCTAATGCTTATGACTATTGATGAGGATCCCCTGGAAGAGAAGGATTAGTTACTTACCTGTAATCCTAGTTCTCTTCCAGGGGTATCCTCATCAAAGTCATAAGCAACCCTCCCGCCTCCCCGGGCAAAGGACTTTGTTTATTAAATAGGAGATGTTTTAACCTGTTATTACCATGGTTTGGTTTTCAGTCTCCGAAAAGAACAACTGACCTAACTGTAACCCCTGAGGCATGATGGGAAGCTAGGGGCAGAGGTGCCTTAAAGGCACAGCGTCAGTTTTGGTACATGCAGCTACAGGTTAGCTTTTCAGTCTTTTTAGACTGGGTATTTGCAATGCAGCCTGGGAGCTGTATATGCTTACAGTGTGTTATAAGAATTTCTACTGCTTTCTAAGCATTAAAACAGTTTCTAAACAAGCATTGGTGTTGTTTCTCATGTTTCTAATGCTAATACACATGTATGGTGGAAATTCTTCACAGCATATTCCAGCTCTACTGTTTTATTTGGCTGCAATTGCTTAATTTTATATATATATATTTATATATATATGTATATGTGGGGCACATATAATATATTGTTTCCGGCATCCCGCGCATGGGCGGGAATATTCTAATGCTTATGACTTTGATGAGGATACCCCTGGAAGAGAACTAGGATTACAGGTAAGTAACTAATCCTTCCATTCCACTAGGTCAAATGCCATTTTCGCATCTAGGGCCAGTATTACTGCTTGATCTTGGATCAGGTCTGCTCTCGCCAGCACCCCATGCACCCTGCGAAGGTTCAGTGCAGTGTTCCTGTGGGGCATAAACCTGGATTGATCCGGATGTATGAGGTCGGGTAGATGCGCCATCAGCCGGTTAGCAAGGAGTTTGGCTAAGATTTTAATTTCCGCATTCAGCAAAGAGATAGGGCGGTACGAGGAGCAATCCTCTTGTGGTTTCCCCGGCTTGGGAATCGCTACTATAGTGGCCGTTCTCTGATCGAGCGGAAGTTCGCCCTTTTCTAGGCATTCTTCATACATGGCGAGTAAATATGCACTTAGCTCCTCTGATTGGGCCTGATACCATTCTACTGGAATACCATTTGGTCTGAGCGCCTTGCCAGGCTTCAGCGCCGTATGGCCAATTGTATTTCATCCCTAGTTATGGCCGCATCTAAGTCGGCTGTTGCTTCTGGCTGCAGTAATGGAGTTTCTATCCTGCTCAATGCTGCCCGTGCCATGTCAGGAGATACAGCCCGACGTGGGGTATAAACTTCCTCGAAATGTGTCGCCAGTGCTTCCACTATCTGTTCAGGGCCTGTCTGAATTTCACCGTTGCTATCTCTTACCTGTTGGATTCCCCTTGAACTTCCCCCCCCTCTTATCTAGCCAGGCTAACATCTTTCCCGCCTTATCCCCCACATCATATATCTTGTTCTGTGTATCAGTTATGTGCCCCTTCACCCGCTGCCGGACATGTTCCGTGTACAGTTGCTGGTGGAGTGTAAGTGTGTGTGCCGTGTCTGGTGTGGGGTTTGTCTCATGCAAAGTTGTCATGTCGCGAAGTGCCAATTCGAGCCTAGACTGTTCGGCAGCTTGCTCCCTTTTGTGGCCCGTGATCGAGTTTATGGCCTGCCCCCTCAATACCGTCTTGTAAGCCTCCCATAGAACCTCCGAAGAGGTCACGGAGGCCACATTGTCCACGAAGTATTGTGTTGTAGCCTTCTGAAGGGTTTTCCTGATTTTCGTGATTTGAAGGTATGTTGCCTGAATGCGATATATACGGCTGCAAGACTTTTCTTGAGCGGAAACTGTCAGGGTGATCGGAGAGTGATCTGATATGCCTCTAGGGTGGATGTCTACGGTATCGACGTGTTGTAAGCCGTCGCCCAGTGCTAAAAAGTAATCAATCCGTGAGAGGCTGTTGTGAACCGTTGAATGAAATGTGTATTGCCTATCCTGGGGGTGGACATGTCGCCAGATGTCTACTAGACCCATTGCTGTCAAGAATCGTTGAAACCGGGAAGGTCCCCCAGTCGGGCCTGTCGCTGGGAATTTGTCAAGTTGTGTGTCCACTGTAGCATTAAAGTCTCCCCCCAGAATTACATCACCCTCGGGAAGGGACAGCAAAAAGTCACTGAACGCTGGAAGCTTTGAGTGAAGGGATGGCGGGATATATACCGATACCACAATAAGGGGTCGACCCTCCCATTGTCCCTGTAGGGCTGCAAAACAACCCAGCCCGTCAGTTTTCGTGACCAGTGGGATGAATTGCGAGGACTTCTTGATCAAATTACCAGTACCCCGGGAGCCCGAAGTGAACTCCGAGTGAACCACCATCTTGTACCCGCTCCTGTCTAGGGCCTTAGATGCCCCCCATTAAGTGTGTTTCTTGTAGCAGTGCTAGGTGGGGTTTTTGTCTCTTAAACGCATTTAATACCAGGCCACGTTTCACCTTATCCCCAAGTCCCTTTACATTCCATGACAGTATTCGAAGGGGGGAGCCACGTGTCCGTGACTCGGCGTCCCCCGCATCACGTATCCGACCATCCGCCATTTCCGGTCATGCAGTCGCATACAAATGAATCCAGGAGGTGGACCCGGACCTCTAATTTTACCTTTACATCTATAATATTCCCACATAAAACTCAATTTTTCGACCGACGTAGTGAATTTTCAACTAATAACCAACAACACCCCCTTTCCCTCCCCCTCCCTGCCTCCCTGCTTAACGGACCTTCAACTGCCCGCCTCCCCAACTGAGCAGAGCGCTTAACCCATCCCAAAAACAGAGTACTTGCACGTTGGGGGAGAGTGTCTCCCTGAGCAGGCGGCATCCCTGCGACCTTCAGGGCACCCAGGCCAGCGTCCTTCCACGACTCTTGTGCAATTGTAGTCAATATAAGGAGTCAGCGTCCAATATTTCGTGGGTTGTCTACATTATTCCCCTCGGCCAGCCTCAGAAAGTTCTTGTGCCGGCGACTTGCTCGCTCCTCCTCTGCCTGATATTTGTGATCCAGTTCGGCTGCCGTCTCGGTGTCCATGGTTCGTTCTGCCGGACCTACGTGAAGGCCCCGCAGTGCGCCAGCCATCAAGCCAGTCTCTGGCCGCCTCCGGAGAGTCAAAAAGCCAGACCTTTTTGTCGGCGACCACCCTTAGTCGGGCTGGAAATAACATGGAGTAGGGTAATTCTTGCTCACGCAACGTCTTTTCCACTTCTAAGAATGTCCTCCTCCGTCGCGATACCTCAGCCGTGTAATCGAGGGAAGAAAGATATCCTTGAATTTTGAATTTGGATGGCCGGCGCCACTCTGGCCGCCTGAAGGATGGTGTCCCGATCTCGAAAGTTAAAAAGTCTTGCCAAGATCTGTCGTGGTGAGGCTCCTGGTTTTGGTTTTCCTCCTGGAACTCTATGGGCCCTTTCCACAGTGAAAAAGTTTGAGAGACCCGTGGGGGCAAGCTGGTTCTTGATCAGATCTTCCACGTAGAGATCCATAGAACCCGTAGTTTCAGATTCCGGGACCCCCAGGATACGGACGTTGTTCCTCCGGGAGCGTCCTTCATGGTCGTCCAGCTTTTCCTTGATCAATTTATCGGCTTGCAGTTTCTCCACTTCCACCTGCAGATCCGATACGTCTTCCACCAGGGATTTAGCTACCACCTCCACTTGCTTCACCCTTTCACTCATTTTCTGGAGGTCTGCCCGAATGAGGGTTACTTCCGTTGCTGTCGCCCCCACCGTCACTTGCACTTGGGGCAGGGCGTTCAGCACATCTTCCAGCGTGGCTTTCTTTGCACCTTCTCCCTCTATCCCTTTGCTCAGAGACTTGCTTTGTTCCATCTGGGGGAGAGATTGTTTCTCGTATGCAAATTTATCAAGCTTAGCTTGGGTGGAATTATGCTTAGGCCCTTTGCCCGCCATGTTCATACACCGAGAGTTTGATCACTGTTACACGCAGCCTGTGGTGGTGTTCTTCAGAAGGTTCTTCGCAGTGCGTGTTCAGCGGGACCGCCCGAGTTTCGGCGGCGCCTCGTCCACGCCGTAGCTGGGCCTCCCGGGCCGGATCCCCACAGACGGGTTTGCACCCCTTCTGCAGTTGCATTGGTGTTCTTATGATCCGTTGTCGAGCCTGCGGAGACCTCGGCACAGGCCGCCCAACCTGTTGTTCGAGAGAGTTCACACCCGCAGTGGCGTATGTTGTACAAAATGGCGGCGTCGTCGCACTTGATTTCCGGCTTCGGTTTCTGTCAGTGTTGCCGCTATCCGCATCACTGCTTTGTCATTGGGGCGATATCTACTGCCCTTGGACGGTCTGCGGGGGCATCGGACTCCTATGGCCGTTTTCGCTTGGGTCGTTCTCACTACGAGCACTTCCGGTTGATAGCACCGCCGAGGCTCCACTTCCGCCCGGACAGCGCCCTAACCAGCCTCCGCTGCTTTCCGTGTGTCACAAGGCCGCGTTCGGGTGTCGTCTTTTTCGCCGGTTCCCGGGGCACCGCTGCTCCAAAACTTCTCGCTAAGTGCCGCTCGGTCACCGGACCCGCGACATCCCGTCTGGGTTCATTGTTGAGAGGATAGGCATGCGGATTGATGCGGGATGCCGCCTTACTCCGGAAAACCTCTCTAGTTTGCTGCCGCCATCGTCGGCTGCTAGCCACACCCCTCCAAGGAGTTCCTTGTTCATGTTAAAATGTGTACCGCGTTGAAGGTGTGACACCTGGTGAATATAAAAGAGTACATAATAGCTCATAATCTATGGGTCACAGAAGTAGATAGTGTGTGCCATCACATTGTGCAGTAAGTAAATTCAGTCATGACCTTTTAGATAGATGAAGACTGCTGTCAACGTTAAACTAACAGTCACTGGTATGCAGATAAATATACCAGAATCCTTTCAAATCCTATTAGATATCCGATGGTATAAAAAAAAACCTGTTCATCTAAGATAAGCGTAGACCCAAATACGCAGCTCATTATACTAGGACTGGTAAAAACATGGACATTGAAACGCAGAGGTAAGGAACCTTAGATTCATGGAACATGAACTCAAACCGTTATAATAGATCAACATATAAGCACACAAGTGCCACCAGGTTTCCCAAGCTAAGTATACTCACACAAACTATAGAATGTATGCGTATTCATAGTGTCAATGTATGTAATCAGTACATCTGTGTAGCATAACTAAGAACTAATAGTAGGACCACATGTAAAAACTGCGATCGCCTAATAATGTACTCAATTGCAGTGCACTGTCGTAAATTTCGTAACTGTTATGAAAAATAATTAATTCCCTCTCTAGGCGGAATCAGCCCTTCTTTCAACATAAATACACAAAGTTAAAAACAGACGTGTCAAACGATAAAAACTCAGGATAAAGATGCATTGCACATTACGTGTAGCGTAGAGAGTCAGAAGTATCCTCTCTAACTACACTTCCATACACGATCAGAGGTCTTGATGAACCTACACAAAGTGTAATAAAATGTATGTTTCCTGACCAAAACATCAGCACATCATCTATGTATCTAGTCCATAGAATGATGTGATCAGTATAAATAGTTGGGCATTGGGTCCAAACATGTAGCTTCTCATAGAGACCCATGTAGATGTTTGCGAAGGACTGGGAAAACTTAGCGTCCATAGCTACAACCCTTGTTTGTCTAAACCATTTGCTGTTGTGTATAAAAAAGTTGTTGTCCAAAACCAAGGTTATCTGATCTATGAGCATGGTATTATGCTCACATAAGGTGGCATTTCTTGTGTCTAAGAAGTGTTAAACTGCTTCTGAGCCCTTGTCCCTCAGAATGCATGTGTGCAATGAGGTCACGTCCAATGTAACTAACAAGTTACCCTCTGACCTTTCAAAGTCCTCCACTTTATTCAACAGATCCTTTGCATCTTTAAGATACGATGGTAAGTTTTGTACCAAAGGTTAGACAAACTGATCAATGTAATCGGAGAGTTTCTCCGTTGGGGCCCCAATGCCGAAATGATCGGCCTCCCTGGTGGAAAATCAAGTCCCTTATGCACTTTTGGTAAAGCATATATGCATGGAGCGGTGGGTGTGGGGTTGAAAAGATATCTGCATTCAGCTTAAGTGACCATGCCATGTTTATTCCAAAAATATAGTTTTTTCTCTATTAGGGTAGTGACCTCTCCTAATGGGTTATATGACACTGCTTCATATGCTGAATGATCTGTCAATTGATGGTCGATCTCCCGGACGTAATCCCTTCTATTCATGATGACTACGTTCCCGCCTTTATCAGCTTCTTTAATCACTAGCTCTTGATTCTTGGACAACGTAAATAGTGCCTTTCTCTCCTCCTTGCTGATATTTTGTTTGACATTTGTTTGTTCTGATAATCATCCTCTAGTTTGTAAAGTTCTCTGGTGACCTTCTGATAAAAGGTGTCAATGACATTATCTGAAGATAGGTTGGGGATAAACTTGGACCGAGCCCTTCGACCACTGTCGATATATGTGTCTATGATGATATTAAGATCCTGTAAGCTTTGTGTGAGGGTTGGAGCATCTGTGCCACTTTCTTCCAGTGACAAGAGAAGTTGAACATCCCTTTCATCTTTTACTGTCATCTGGCACTCCGGTGTGGCCCTGTTTGTGATAAGCTCTTTCTCAGTTTTGTTATTAAGGATTTTTTAGTATAAGATTCTGTATAAACCTAAACAGTCCAATATGTAAATTGGTGAATTTGGTAAAGAAGCTGGACAGAAACCAAGGCCCATGCTCAAAATTTATATTTCGTTGTCATTCAAAATATAGTCCGACAGATCTATTTTGTTAACATTGTCATCAACTGGATCTGACACTACTGTCGGCCCTGCATTTATTAATTCCTCATTGTCTTGGAGACTGATCTCATAGTCATCCTTTCCTTTCTGACCCCCTCCCACCTCTTGTCTGGTCTCTTCTTGTTTTCTTTGTTTTACTTCCTGATTTTTGACTCTCTCGTTCCCTTCCTGAACCTTTCCACCTCCAATAAAAAAATAATTGGAATGACCCATTTTGGTACTGGTAAATGGCCCTGCCTACGCACTGGATTCCTCACTAGTATAGCTGGTAATGCTTGAGCGGTCTATCTCACTCGATGCCGCTATGGTAACCGGGTCGCCCCCTGATGTTATTGCGTCCCCAGTTTTTCTACCAGTGATTTTTCTTTAAATATCTTTTTTTTGGAATTTGTTATTCTCACAAACTCATACGTCCCATTTTCCACATTACTATACATATTGTACGCCTTTGCAGGATTTGGCGCTGGGTGAGGCAAATAGACACATATACATTGAAAAATTAAATAACAGATCATGAGTTTGTCTTTATATCAGATATCCTAAGCACATTAGGTACCCTATTTTATCTTGTAATGTTCACAGCTCTACACATGCCTCAGCCTCTCTTCTAAGGAAAGGAAGATCAAAACGTCAAGCAGTAAGGAAGGTTAGGCCATTCCATTAGTATGAACCTGTTGTACATGCGGGAGTGACAGTGTTACATGTCTTGGCTTCGATAGTCACTGTACTATTAATCCTTCAAATCCCAATTACATCCGAGAAACATTAAAAAAAAGTACAGTTTGATGGTGTAGGATAACTGGCGCCATAGTTTTGCTACCAGTGTTAACGTTATCAAACTTGCTCGGATAGGTAAACACCCTATCTGATGGAGACTACTAACCAAACATTCCTCGACGTAGAATTATCCCCAGGCGTGAGACTGGATCCGGAAAACGTTTTGCCACAGCATCCCTGCGCCGGGGGGACGGCACCACGTCCGCGTTCCTGACGTCAGCAAGGATACACAAGTCCCACCCCGGTGCGCCTACGGCAGTTTTTTCTCTTTCCCGCGTGCAACGCGGATCCAGATTGCGGATCCAGATTGTGTCCTGGCCTGTTTTCAGGCCTTCTCTTCTTTTTCACGCTTGGTGTTAGAGGAACAGTGTGTGAATGCCTTTGGGCTTAAAGATGTGTAAATCCTGTGCACGTCCCACGTCTGCGACGCACCCTCTCCCGATTTGCATGTGGTGCCTATGTGAGCACCACGGCTCGGAGAGCTGCGCCACCTGCCAGCACCTTAAGCCTAAATTGCCGCAGGAGCGCCGGATGAATTTGCTGTTGGTGCGATTGTCCAGGTCATCCCAGCGTCCTTCCCCTACCTTGGAGGCGAGGAGCCGCCGGTTTCGTCTGCGACATCATCTCTCACACAGCCCCAGGGGAGTGGCTCACCGGCTGGTAAGTCCTTCAGTTTGTCTCCTAGGCCCTGTCTTCCTTCCGTGGTGGGTGCCGGCTCTCCCCGGGACATGCGCCCCCCACCTGTCGCCTTCCTACCTGTCCCGGCACGGAGGCGACTAGGGCCCAAATGACCTCCTATGCTGCCGCTCTGCAGGCTTCTTTGGCCCTTCCTCCACCTCCTGAGACATCCGCAGAGCCCTTGCCTCGCACGGGGCCTTCCGGGGAGTCGCCGGCGGCTCTGGCCCCGGTGCCAAAGGTTTTGGCTTCAGGTAGGAGGGTGGTGTCGTCAAGGGGTAGTCCTTCGGGGCTTCCCTCTTCACGCCCTGGCATTTCTACCTCACCAGAAATCCCTACGGGGCTCCCTGTGGCGTCGCCGGGACTCCGGGCTTGTCCACGAGTCCCCCTTGGTACTCTGAGCAGGTGGCTGCCTCACCAGAGGTCGAGCCGGCGCCGTTTTGGCGCTGGGAGCCTTCCTCCCCAGCTCTGGTGGAGTCGCGGGTGGAGGCCGTTACCTGCCTCTCCGTCCTCGACTTGGGCGGCTGCCCTGTCTGAGGCCAAGCCGGCACCTTTTCGTCGCCGCTCCTTTGCCGTTTCCTGCTTCGACCCCTCCCCATTCTCCCTGAGAGCATGTGGTGGCAGAAGTCAACCCTGTGCCACGAATACCCACTGGTCGACTTTGTTTAGGCGCTGATGACGGACTCCATGGAGTCGTGCCGGCGTCTGGTTCATGATTCGTCTCCTCAGGTCCCATCTTCTCCAGAGGTCTGTCATCTGTTGGTGTGTTCCTCCCCAAAGACTAGGCGCCGTATTGTTGCCTTTTCACCGGCATCTTCCAGGGAGGGCTCCTCGCCGTCCCCACAGCCTAAATCCTCAAACCCTTCTTTCCGTGACTCGCTGCTGGCTTTTACACTAGCCTCTATGCCTTCCCCATTCATCTGTGGACCTCCTCTATTCTGGGGATGGCCGCTCCCCCCTGGACATGGACGGCTCAGTCTGCAGCCATCGCCCACTGAGGAATTACTTTCTCCTCCCCGACGCCCTACTGAGGCCAGCGTTGCATTTGCTTGGGCTTTTTCCACAGCCGCTGGTATTCTGCGGATGGGTGAAACTGTCACTTCGTTTCCTACGGACAACCTTTTGGAAGTTCTCCACCAGGGCTCTGGTGGACGGGAGTTGTTCCTTGCTTTTGAAGCGTCACTCCACAATTCTCTTATTGGGGCTTGGGGGGGCCCTGCCACGGGCGATCCGGTGCCTCAGGTGCTTCTGCACCGCCCTGCTCCGCATGACCCTGTCTGTCTTTCATTCCACCCCTCTACTGAAGGCTCTGTTCTGTGGAATGCCTTTCCGTGCTTGCTTGTAGTGTTTCTTGAGAGGCCTAGTGGTTGGATTCATGGGGGCGCAATGTCTTCGCTTCTTCCAGCTCTGCCTTGCGGGCGCTTAATACTTTGTGTGTGTTGACCAGGGCTACTTCCAGTCTGTGGGACTCTGTTGAGTCTCTTCTTTCTCATGTCTCCCATGAGGGTGCCGGTGCTGATCTGCGGGCCATGTGTTGGATGGTAGGGAGTTGGCCGCATTTATTCTTCATGCGGGCTTGGATGTTGCCGATGCTCTTGGCCGTGCTATGGCCACCTCTGTGGCTCTCTGTCGCCATGCTTGGCTGCGTGATGCGGTCTTTCCTGAAAATATTAGAGAGCGTCTGGTTGAACTGCCCTTAGACGCGGTCCTTCTGTTTAATACTCATGCAGACTCCGCCATTCAGCGTCGTCTTGCGGGCCTCCGTCCTCCTCCTCCGCCTCCTCCTCAGTAGGTTGGTTTGTTAATCCTCCGGGTCTTGGCGGGAGGTATTATCCCACTTGCTCCTGGAATCTGGTGTTGGAGTGACCGTTACAACTTCAGTGAGGTTTTCTCTGCCCTCGTAGTCCTTTAGTTGGCCCACTTTTTCAGTTGGCTGCTGGTTCAGCCCCGATTTTCCTCCCTAAGAGTGGTTCCCATACTTTCTTGGGACGTGTCCTACCCTGCGTGGGGTACTTGTAGCTATTGTATAGCCCTGTCTAAGACTGGGAAGGTGTGGACTCCTCCTTGCGGGTTCCTCTCCCTTCCTGTATGCCGCTGGTGTGGTTTCTTGGTCAGCTGCGGTGTTGTGCTGCGGTGTTTTTGCCCTTTGTCTGCCGTTCGGCTTGGTCCTCTGTACGGTGTTCCAGAAGGGTTATTTTCCTGTGTTGACGGCTTGGTGCGTCCTACTTGTTTCTCCTCTTACCTTCCGGCTACTGGCTCTTCTTTGAGGATCAGTTCTGCCCGGAACGGCCCCCTTCTGGGGTTGTTTGGGATTTTTCTGGCCTCGCCTTTGTTAAAGGCCCATGTGGTCTGGGCGTTCAGTTTCGTGGTGCTTGTTAGCATCCAGCTGCGCCGCCTGGAAGGTGTGGTCTAGACATTTAGTTTGTGGCGCTTGTTCGCGTCCAGCTGTGCCTGCCTGCTCTTCTGGTCCACGGTCAGGGGCCTTGGTGTGGAACCTGGCACCCCTGTTTCTTGTTTTGCGGGAGCCTTGTGAGACTGTTTTTCTTCTCCCGCCTGCCTTAGTGCTGAGGCGCTGTTCTGTCTGGCTTGTTGACTTCCAGCTGTGATGGATTTGGCTGCCCTCTCCCCTGGGTGTGTTCCAGTAGAGGGCTCTTACCTTTGTTTCTACCCTTTCTCCTTGGAGTCTCTGGGTTGCTCTTTTTCCTCGGTACTCCTCTGGGTTGCCTGTACCTCTAGGGCCTTTGGTGGAGGTCCCTGGTACATTGGCTGGCCTTGGGTTGTACTGGCTTCTTTTTGTCTTGCTCTTGCTTTCTCCTGCTTGGTGAGGGCTGGGCTACCTCTTTTGTCGTTTTGCAACATCCCCTGTGGGGCCGGTGTTCTTCCACGGTGCTGAGGTTCTCTTCTGCTTAGGGGGAGGTGGGGGGAGGGGACTCTTTCCCCTGTCCCTGTAACTCATCCCCTGTTGGGGAGGACTGGTTTATTTTTCCCTGTTCCTGTGCTTTGTCCCCGGTTGGGGTCTTGTGTTCACCCGAGCTGGAGAGTTCCTCTTGCAAACCCTCCTTCCCCTAAGGTATGGCTAGGGTATCTATTCTACATTTAGGAATCTGCGGCTAGTAATCTCTATCAGATGTACGAGTTACTTTCCTTCGGTAATGATGTATCTGGTAGAGACGATTCTAGCCGCAGATTCCTTCATGACCCGCCCAGCCTCCCCTTTATGCAAGGACCCTTCTTTGGTCTTCTGCACTCGCCTGCCTCCGGGTGGTTGTCTTCTGCAAGTGCCTTTCCTTACTCCTGCCCTAGGGGGGTGCTAGTTTTGTTGTTTGCTCCATTTCTTCCCTTCTAGTGATTGGTTGATGATTTCATGGGTGCTTCTGCGCCCCTCTATCCTGGTCTCCAGGGTGGGGTCTGCTCTCGCTCTGCTTCTTCCTTTCGTTGCTTGGACTTCTGGCTCCTTTGCAGTCCTTAGGGTTGAGGTCCCTTGACCAGGTCTCGACCCTTACCTCTTTTCGGAGATGTCTCTCCCTGCTGGGTGTTGTCTGGGGGTGGATTGTCGTTCCTCTTCCGTTCTGGCCTTGATGCCCTTCTCTGTTCTGGGCTGTTTTTGCAAACTTGTTCGTCTGCTGAGAAATTTTTATCATGCTTTCTGTCCCCAGGGAGGCTGTTGTATTTGTTTGCAGGCTTGCTTGCAGTAGCTGTGCTCTGTTCTTTCCTTCCATGACTTTTGGTACCATAGTGCCTGGCACTATTCTGGATAGTGCTGTTCCATTCCATTTGTTTCTTTCCTTTCTTTTAGCTGATTTTTTCGCACACTGTTCCAGTATTCTCACAGTTTTTGTTGCAATGGCTCCGTGTTGTGGCACGGAAAAGTTGTCCGAAGAAAACTGACGTAGGCTCGCCGGGGTGGGACTTAAGTATCCTCCCTGACGTCACGAACGCGGATGACGTAAGGGCGAAGTCACGTGATGCCGTCCCCCCCCGGCGCGCAGGGGTGCTGTGGCAAAAAGTTTTCCGGATTCAGTCTCACGCCTGGGGATAATTCTACGTTAAGAAATCTGCTTCTAGAATCGTCTCTACCAGATACATCGTTACCGAAGGTAAATAACTTGTACGTCATTCCTATAATCATTGTCATTGCGCTTTTTTAAATCTTTTATGTAAAGATGATGATTATGCAATACATACATCTTTTAAAATGTGATAGTTTTTCTCTGCAACTTCGGGTAAATTCATCTGTTAAATCTCCTCTAAAATTTAATCTCAAGCAACAGTTTCTCTCTTGATATTGGAATCTCTGATCAACATATCCATCATGCCAAACGAAGAGGACGTGATCAAGTGTTCCCACTCCTCAACAAATTCTGACCCAGATCATCGAATGAAGGGAAGATCACCAGCCTCAGGCCCCTAGGGATTTGTTTAATATCTAGATATCTCTGTAAGATGGTAGCATCCCACCAGCGTGAGAGTTCCTGTTTTCTCAGGCGTTCCAGCTGATAAACTTCATCCTGAGCCCTTCCTGTTTGGGTCCTACATTTGTTATCTGTTTGGCGCTAGCATTTGTCTGAAATAGTTCTTCCAGCAAATTATCTCTATTGTCATCAAAAGTAGACCTCTTGTGTGTTCAAAATGTGTGATCACTGTCACCAAATTACAAAAACAAATACTTCGCAAATTATTTATACAAAACAGTAGAACAGACTATTTTCCTCTGGGACAGACTGCAATATTGGCATAAACATAGAATCAATACACAAGAAAAGAGCAAAGCAGAAATGCCACTTAACATATGCACATCCACCCCTTTCGTATGTCGGGAAGTAATTTCTCCAAAACTAAGTAAGCTGTAGTGCTCTCCAATCATAAAGCCTCCCTCTGCGCGTAAGAGGCTAAAACAGCTCCCAAGATCGAGAATCCCTTTTGAGGATTAACAATGAGCTATACAAATGCCTAGGCACAAAAAGTCCAATACAGTACAATTGGCTTTAGCCACTCAAATAAACAAGAAGTCCATCCGGTCTTGATTTTTCTTTGTATATCCTTTATTCCATACTAGCAGCCTGTCCCGACGTTGTCCGGGTATGAATTGCTGCCGGCCAGTAGTATATTGTTTTGTAGGATTTCGTTTTGATAGCATTTCTTATCTGTGACAGGCCTGTGAAACGCTCCGATTCACAGTGCACTGCTGATGCACTTAAGAGTGCGCGTTCAGTAGTGTGTGAACTCGAGTTTCCCTACTTTATTTTTCCTTGCAATATTATAAAGCGCAAACTCGACAACATGGCATGAGCACAATTTACATTACAGAAGAACACATTCATTTGTGGTAGGCACGGGGAGACAAAGCGATTTGCCTGGAATCACAGGATGTTGAGCTGATGCCGAGATTCGAACGTAGCTCACCAGGTCTAAGGTTCGCAATTCTAGAACTTGTGGCGGGAGGTGTGTCTAAAAGTGTATGTCGGTGCTGGCCATCAATGAGAGAGACCTGTGCATTTTTCAAATGGGTGGTGAAAAAATATATTGCTGGAGATGTGGGCCGCCGTGCCACCAATGTACTTACCGGGGAAGGGTAAACAACCATTAATCAGCAACTTTTTTTCCGCATACCATCCCTCCGCATACTTTCATTACGAAAGTACCATGACTTCGCAATGCCATTATAACGCATTGCATTACATTTTATATGCTTTTACCACGCATACATTTACAACGAAATTCGTTGTAAATGGAATGGTAAAAGCATGTTTTTTTTAAATGTTTGGATAAGGTAAGTATGGGTATATGTTTTGGGGTACTGAGGTATATGTTTTGGGGTGTTTGGGTATTTTAAGGGTTCAGATATAGTTTTGGGTTATGGGGTACAGGGGTAGTTTTAGAGTTTAGGGATAGGGATAGGTATGAGTTTTGGGGTACAGGGGTATTTTTAGGGTTCAGGGCTAGGTTTGGGTTTTGGGGTATAGGGGTATTTTTAGGGTTCAAGGGTAGGTTTGAGTTTTGGGGTACAGGGGTATTTTAAGGGTTCAGGGCTAGGTTTGGGTTTTGGGGTACAGGGATATTTTTAGGGTTCAGGGCTAGGTTAGGGTATTGGGGTACAGGGTAAGTAAGTAAGTAAATGTTATTATCTATAGTTAATTAAAACCAGTACAATCACTGCAATTAAAACAATTTCTTAAAATATGATAAAAGAATGTAGTCTGTATAATCGTCCTTATCGGAGACCATGCAGTGAGGGACCAAGGGTAGCTGTCGGGCAGTATTCCCTGAGCCGGGGCGGGCTAGGCTTTTGTAGCCCAAAGTTCGTCCGTTGGGTGCCAGAGCCAGAAGTTGCCGCCAGTTGTAGATTTTGCAGTCGTTGCTCTATCGTAGTCAGAAACTTGACGTATCTACAATTCAGTTTTCTATTCGCGGGGTTCAACATGCAAGCACAGCCTGCCTTCGCGTGCTGGTCCCTATCTCCTTGAACAGGTCCCTTAGTAGCTGTCGGCGGACTTGTCGAAGCTCTTTGCAGAGACAAGTCATGTGGAGTATATCTCCCGTTGCTAGATTGCAGAGCGGACAGACTTCATGGCCATTGCTCCTAAGCCATGGTGGTTGATACTCTCTGCTAGGCAGGATCCCTACTCTGTATTTCAGCAACTTCAGTTTTGTGATTTTTGGGTAGCCCTGGCTGAAATAAAGTTGTGGTGTCAGGGATTTATACGTATTTAGTGTCATCCACGCATGGTTTCTTTTTGCAAAAGCGGCCTTGTCCTCTATTAGGGAAAGAGTTTTTACGTTTTTCCAAACCGCTTTTTTAAAGGGGTTGTGCCCCAGTTGCATGTTCCAAAGTGCGGTTGCTTTGACAGCCCCCAATGCGGCTTTCAAGTAGGAGCGGGCCTGAGATACATGCCTGCTTTGTATGTCTTGCCACAGCATCGCATTTAAGGTGTCATTGGAGGCAGAGCGGAGTTTGTGGCAGCAGATAATGAAGGCTCCTTGTCTTGCAAGGTCTTGTTTTTTTAGGCCAAACTCCAACCTTATTTGGGCAGGCGAGGTGTAAGACGGAAGTGAAAACAGAGTTCTATATGCTTTTACCTGGATGTTATCTAGGTTCCTGGAGTGTCTTCCTCGTAGTGCCTCGCTGCCGTAGGAAATTGAGGGGAGCAATTTAGCCTGGATGACTTTTAAATATGGTGTTGGGGTCGGCCCCGATAGTTGGTTTGCTACATTTTTCAATATGATGGCGATCGAGGCCCCTCTTCTTTTGGTTTCCTTCATCTGCCGGACGAATGAGCCGTCGGTGTCAAAGATAAGTCCCAAGTATTTATATTCGCGTGAAGACTCTAATCTTTGTCCGCCCAGAGTCCAGGACTTCTGGTGTTTGTTCCTGGTATTGATCGACATCGTACGCGTTTTGCTTAGATTAATTTTTAAGTTATTTTCCGTTGCGTAACTGTGCCTTTCATCAGCAAATTCTGGAGGCCAATATTTGTGTGGCTAAGAAGTACCACGTCATCCGCGTATAATAGATTACTTAGGGTTTTTCCTCCCAACCTCGGAGAGTGGGAGTTTCATGTGTCGAGTCGGCCTGATAAATCTGCCATAAACAGGTTAAACAAAGTCGGGGCCAACACGCACCCTTGTTTTAGCCCTTTGGTCGTGCAAACTTTGGAAGACAGATGGGTCCCGCTTCCCAGCTTCACCTACACCCAGGTGTCATGGTGAAGTAACTTCAGCATATTAAGAAGCGATTGAGGTATGCCCCATTGTGCAAGTTTCTGCCACAATATGCCTCTCTCGATGTTGTCAAAGGCTGCGCTGAAGTCGATGTAGCACAAGTGTAGCAGCAGTTTTTTTGTTTTAGCTCCATCAATAATCAGCGAGATTGCCAGGATGTTGGTGGTTCCGTTTTTTTTCCGGAAACCCGTCTGGTTCCATGGTATAATCTACTTTGTGTCCGCCCATGTCACGATCTCCTCTAAGATTATTCCAGCGAAGTATTTTGCCTCGTTGTCAAGAAGGGCTATTAAACGGTAGTTATCGGGGACCGTTTTGTCTCCCTTTTTATGTATGGGGACAATTGTCGACCCTCTCCAAGAGTCTGGGATTCTATTTAGGAGTCTGACTTCTGTGAATAAAGGTTGTAGTATGGTGGCCCATTCTGTGTCTTTCACCTTGAACACGGCTGGCGGAATGCCATTAGGACCTGGAGCGCCTTCTTTCCTGCCCTTGCAAATCTGTTTTTTTATTAGGGCTATTTGCTCAGCCGCTGATGGTGCCGGAGTAACACTGGGTTGGGGTTGGTCTCCCAAGATTGTCGGCGTTGACATGGTCGTTGCGAGTGCTTGCTCTGCGTTGGTGCTTCTTTGTGCCCCTGTCTGTCCCAAGGGATCGTTGAAGTGTCTGCCGAGGTAGTTAGTCCACTGATCTTCCCCAATGTGTGAACCGAGGTCCTTGTGGTCTGGGCGTAGGATCTTATTTACTGTTCGCCAAAAACGGGCACTATTGTTGCTTTTGGAGTCGTATAAGAGTTTTGCCCAACCTTAGTTTTCTGCTGTTTTTTTTATTTCCCATTTTGTGTGTTTGAACTCCGCCCTTTGTTTTTTCAATGTGGCTCGGAGTTGTTCATTATGGGGCTCTGCTCTTAGCCTCCGTAAGGATAGATTTACAGCTCTTTTTTGTGAGCGTAGTTGTATTCTTTGTCCCTTCTTTAGGCTGGATCTACTGTGCTCTGTGTTGTGATTGCCTTTGGGAGTGGTCTTTCTTGCCAGTTTGTTTACCAGTAAGTCTGTGTATTGCTCCCAGTGGAAAGTGAGCCCAGCTGCATCTGATGTGTGTGTATTATATAAAGCAGTTTCAGCCAAGGTGGTTGTGTTGGTTGGCGAGCATTTGATTTTCCTTAGATTGATTGTGTAAATCTCCCCCAGTGTGTTGTCTGGCCTGATTGCCATTTGCGTCTTTGCTGTCAGCTGGCTTTCCTTAGGACGGTTGTCACTTTCCCCCTGATCCCCCATTCTGAATTCCCGGATGTATGGAAATAGTGCCACACTGGCGAAAGTGTAGTCCAAGATGGAGCTGGCTCTGTAAGAGTAGAAAGAAGCTACTGGGGGGGAGTCAGTCGGAAATCTGCCGTTTAGTGCCCGAAGATTTTGATGTTCTAAGTCTTGGAGTACAGAGTTATTTTGGCGCTTTCTCCGGTTTGGAGGAGGGCTTTGTGCTGGTATACTGTAGATTTTATTAAGAGCCAGAGCCTCGTCTTCTAGTGACGAGCCAAGTAGGTTTTGATTGAAGTCCCCCGACAAAAAGAGGAGTGGGTTCTCCAATTGGGTGACGTGCTCCACCAGTTGGTTCAAGATGTTCCTCAAGTCTTTGGCTCTGTTTTTGGGTTGAACATATACGTTGACAAAGGAGACTTCTTCCTCTTTAGTGCCCAACTGTAGCTTATTCTTTACGGATAGGGTTGAGGATGTTGATGGAGCCAGTTGGACCACCGAGGGTATTGATGTGGTGGATACATAAGTCGCCAAACCTCCTGACCGATGTCCAAATTTGTTGGTTCTGGCCGCCGCTGTTGAGAAGCAGGTGAAACCCGGGATGTGTTTTGTATTTGAGAGCCAGGTTTCCTGCAGCATTACAATATCGAATTGCGAGATGTACTTTATGAAGTCTGGGTCGTCCATTTTAGAGGTTAGGACATTTATGTTCCAAGAACGGATGCCAAAAACTGGCACCCTTCCTCTGATGTCTTCTCCCATTTGGTGAAGACGTCATACCTCTTCGGGACATGTGAAAATCGTTCGGGACAATGTTCCTCTTACTAATGCGTGGTTTGAATGAGATGCCTTCTTTGTGCTTACTTCTGCCCATTCCCCCGGATTGTTTCCCTTGGAGTTGGCAGTGGTGAGTGTACGAGGCTGATGATTCCTTGGGCTGAGTTGCGCCTCCCTGTTGTAAACATTTACTCCAAGCCAGTTGTCATTGTCAGCCTATCCAGTGGTTGCTGCCAAGTGCTGTTCTCCTTTTTGTCGGTGATCTTCCTAACGCACCCCTTAGTACGCTACAGGGGTTAGCCTGTTGCATCACTGATACAGAACTGTTTCTTCTGCGGAGTGGCGAGGGATAGGCTGGTCTTTGTAGAAGAACGAGCTCAATACCCCAGTTCTTAAATTGGGCTGCTTCTGTTGCTATTAGGTCAACAACTCGCTAGAGGACCAGGTCGTCCTAGTGGCCTCCTGGCTGCTTGAGTTCGGAGCGGGCAAGAATTCAACCGAAAGTAGGTCTTTGTAATGTATGCCCCCCAAGGTGGGGACGCATTTCGTCAATTTGAGAATGTTGCCTCTGTTTAGCACGTCCTGCTGCCATTTCGATGTATATTCCGGGTGGAAGACAAGGATCTCAGTTAGATGTGTTTTGCTACCGTCTACCTTCCATTTTGCGTTTGCAGCTGTGGCCTGAGCTGCTACGCCAAGAACGGACGGAGCTTTGTGCGTTACTGGATTTCTGCCGTCACCTGGCGTGTTAGAGCTGTGGGTTGGTGCTTTGGTTGGCGTTGGTTGCTTGAATGTTGTTTGCGTATCTCGTGGCCAGATTGTCTTTGACTGGTCAGATTGACTGTGGGCAGAGTGAATAGTCACGGTTGTCATAAGTGTGGCCCTAGTTTGATCGTCTTGCGATTGGCTTGACGTATGGCCTATGGGTCTTTCCCTTGCCCCCTCCTTTGTGATCAGTGGGATAGGTTTTTTGGTTGCTGCTGAGGTTTGATGGGCCTGGTTGGTGCACTCTGAGGGATTGGCCGTTCGATGAGAGGCTTCCCTGTTTGGCGGTATCAGGGCTGCCAGTTGGCATTCAGTAACCGGCCCCTGCTTTGCGAAGGACTCAATGGACTGTATGTGCTGGCTAGTGCTTGTCGCCGTTGTTATACATGTGTCTCAGTGGCCAAGTGAGTTAGCAGCCGGTTGGTCTTGGGGCCGTTGACCTTCCTGATGCAGCGAGCTGCTGGTTGTGTTTTGTGGCTGGTTTAGGCTGGTGACTACTGGAATTTCCCCTTCTGAGGGGTTGGCCGTGTTTGTGGTCTCCATGCGTTTTCCGATTATGCCAGAGAATATAGGGAAGAGTTTTGTTGTAGTTGTCGGCAGAATTTGCTTACGTCCTTTTCTTTTTTGTTGTCGTCGTTGTTTTGCGTTAATTTTTTGGGGGGACTCCGATCTCTTCTGGGTAGGTTCCTCATTTTCGAGGGATTTCTGGCCGATTAAGTTTGTATCATATGGATTGCTGCTGATGTTGCCTTCTGCAGAGTTAGTGGGGCCCGTTTCTTTCAGAGCTTTGCCTCTGTGCAGCGACTTTATGTCGACTATTAGATCTGTTAGCATTGAAGGCAGTGTAGCTAGTTTGTCTACTGCCTGATTGCAGTTGCAGCTTAAGTAAGTGTGTGTTTGTGCTCTTTGTATCAGGGTGTTCAGGTTACCTAGCTTGTCGTCAATCCCCGCGGTGAAAACTGCCAGTGTGTTGAGGAGGTTAAGTTGAAGATCCATTTTGTCCGATTGATATTGCATGGCTTCTACGGCTAACTGAATTGTGTTTAAAAGGGAGGTCCAGGCTCCGGTGTTGTAATCTTTTCCCTGCTCTCTCTCACTTGCTCCGGTGTTGTGATCTTTTCCCTGCTCTCTCTCGTTTGCAGTTTGGAGATTCGCAGTTGGGACAGTGTTGGTGATGTTGTCATCAACCAAAAGGGAGTTGAGGGAAAACAGGTTTTTGTGGTCTGGGTTGTTGGTTATTGACATGTCCTGTCGCCCTTGTGTATTCAGGTTAGACGGTGTAGCCCTGCATTCAGCTTCCCAGCTAGAATTGTGTTGACTGGAATTGTGTTGGCTGGATGCCGCGCTAAATACTGCGCTGCACGAGAAACTTGGTGCTGAGGCATAGTTGCCCGGTTCTGTAAGTGGTGAGGCGCCTGTGCCGGCCAAGTGGGCATTGATGGAAATACTATGGATAGGGCTCCTGAAATGTCCGCCCTGGTCTGGTTGGATATCCTTGGGAGTGGCGGAGTTTGTATCTTTGTCGTTGTCGGAGGCTGTAGACCAGCCCCTGCTTCCCCCGCACTTGAACAACTGTCAAGGGGGTCCGGGTTATTGAGTTTGTCTGCTACTTTCACCTCTAAAGTGGGTGTTGGGTTGGTTATGATCACCTCCGATAGGTGACTTGGAGTGCAGCTGACTGAGTGGGCAGGTGGTAGCTTCTGGTTGCGGATAAAGTCAGAGGACTTTCCTAGTACAGGTAAGGACTCTAGGGGCTGGAGTGATGCGCATGCGCTTGAAGACCTGTGCTTTGGAGTGCCACTTTGATGAAAATCAGCCATGACCGTAAAGGTTTCCTGGACCGGGGTGGATTTGATGCTAAATAAAATTACCGGACTATTTTTCCATACATTCAATATCAATAAGGATAGCTCAATCAAATGAGAGGCAGAGTCCGTGGTATCTGAGTCATACGGGCTTTAATTATGATCCTCGAGGAACAGGACATCATGTTCCATCACCACTAAGGTTCAGGAAGGGATATTCACCGTTTTATTAACATCACACATTATATATAGTAAAACAGTATAATTGAAATGAATACAGTAGGCGTAACAGGTGAAAAGAGAGAGATAAGAACACATGTGCGTAACAGGAGGCGTGTAAGAAGGCGTACACGTGGGCGTGCACTTGACATGTCAGAGAAACGTCACAAGTGGGTGGATGCTTAGAGAAAGTTTGCAGGATCAGCAGAAACTTTTGGCCTAGATGCGCGCGCAACTGAGTATGACGTGTAACTGGGGAGAACTGGGGGCTTTGACTTTAGCACTAGTAGAGGAGACTGGTGTCTGGGATGTCAGAACGACCTGTACCTATAGCATATCTGGTATCTCATGTTTGGAGGATGTGTTGTCTGAAGTAAAAGGTCTCTCGGGCAGAGGCCGTTCAATACTGGATGCTAGTGCGTGCATACGTGTCTTGGTGCAATGCGCGGGGCCATGGGCCTACCATGGTAACGGGTTCTGTAAATCACTTGCAAGGAGGACAGGAAGGCCGGGCTCTTTGCTCTGCAGCCGGGAATATGTTTACCTATTTCACTAGACTGGAATGTGTTTTCGAGGAGGCAGAGCAGATAACTTGTAGGCAAAATACTATCTTGGCAGGCAGGCTAGGCTGAGCCGGGCACCGCTTCGCTGGGCAGGAAGTAAGGCAGAGGTCAGGGATGCATACCTAAACTGCAGCTTTCAGAGACAGAAGAGACTCGGGGCCTCGATTAAGGGCCTAGCTCGACTGAGCCAGGAAACATGGAGAAAACGTGTGCGAGATTCAAAAGTGTACCATGTAAAGACGTTGGCACCATAGGCCTAGAAGCCTAATTAACGGGATTTTCTTGGAGAACTATATAACTGACATGTTAACGTTGGACGCAAATGCATATGCGTCTTTCTAGCATGCATGGGAAGGAAGTTACATGACATACAAGGAACATGGGTGCATGGATGGGGTGCGAGTGGGGGACACATTGGCTACCTGAAAATTTCTATTACCTCAGTAATAGTGTCGCGCAGTGGTGCTCATTTTCCTAGCAGCGGTAAGGGTGACAGCGGGGATTGCAGTCCCTGGAGGTGCTTGTTGCTTGAGAAAATGGCTGAGCCTGCGTCCTTTAGGAACTCAAACTTTGTGTAGATTTTGGGTTGGTGAAGCTTTTTCCTATTAAGAGACTAGGTAGCCGGTGACACTTGGAGCAGGGCATTTGAGTGCCCCTGTTTTGCTGTAGTACTGGGCAGGCCCGATGGTGGCTCAGTTAAGGAGAGAAGATTCTGCTCCACTCCGAGGGATGTTGGTCCGTCGATGTCTGTTTTCTTGTTCCCCTTTTTCGTCTTTGCTTTATTGCTTGGGATTAGCTCCGGTGAGCCCCTGATCTTTCCAGACCTCATTCTGCTCTACTCTCTTAGACTCTCGCCGCGGCTCCCCGCACTTGCTTGAGTGATGAGATGATGGGTGATGATTGGCGATGATTGATGATGATTGGTTGGTTGAATGATGATAGAGCAGCTCGAGAGCAGGGACCTTCCCCTGTTACTGTGCCCCTGTTTCTGCACCCCCTCGAGTTGTTGCTCCTGCTAGGGAGAGGCTTCCGCGAGGTCAGAGGGGTCAAAAGGGGGGTCAGGTGGAAGGTTGCGGAGATGTTGCTGGGGGTGGGGGGGTGCCTGGTTCGCTTGCGAGCAGAGCACGCCGGGGGAGACCCTGGTCAGTCGGACCTAGTCAGACTACCTGTCAGCCCAGCCCCGGGGCTCTTACTTCGCGACCGCCTCTTATCGGCTGCCGCGCTCGCAGCTCTCCCCCACTCTGGGCGTTTCTGGCCGGCGTCTCGGTCAGCTCTCTGGCGCTCTCTGGTGGTATCCAATGGGTGGTGCGCAAGCTGCCTGTACTGGAGATCCACAGGGGTGCCCAAGCAACCTCCGGTAGCAGTAGCAGCAGCCCGTCTGATCACCCACTCCTTGCCCACTCCTACCTCCTTGCAGTCCTGCAATCCGGTTGTTCTACAATCCTGCAGTGCCACCTAGTGTTCCTGCGGCAACTATACAGGCGGCCGAACACACTGGCAGCTGTACACACTGCTCGACCCAAAGCAAGTCCGCAGCCCCGGCCACCCGAACTGGAGCAGCAACGGGAGCTGGACCGCAGCAAGTAGGTCAAGCAGCGCCGGGCAGGAGACAGAGGCGGCAGGAGACCGGAGCCGCGAGGGTGACAAAGGCGGCAACTCCAGGCTCCAAGACGGGGCAAATAAAGCAAAACTCCGGCAGAACTCCGGCACGGCGGATCCTAAAAGGCACACCGGAGTACACACCGGAATGCGGAATGCCCGAAGGCCAACAGTCAAGCCGCGGACCACGAAGCAGCGGCGGCAGCGGTGGTGGCAGGAACGGCAGCAACAAGCAGCGGCGATACGCGACTCCTCCAGGGGTATTTTAGGGTTCAGGGGTAGTTTTGGGGTACATGGTTATTTTTAGGGTTCAGGGGTAGGTTTGGGTTTTGGGGTACAGGGGTATTTTAAAGGTTTGGGTTTTGGGGTACAGGGGTATTTATAGGGTTCAGGGCTAGGTTTGGGTTTTGAGGTACAGGGGTATTTTTAGGGTTTAGGGATAGGTTTGAGTTTTGGGGTACAGGGTGTATTTATAGGGTTAAGATGGGTTAGTGTTTAAGGGTGTTGGGGTAATTTAAGGAGTAAGGGTGGGCTATGATTATGGGGTGCAGGGGTATTTAAAGGAAGCAGGGTGGGATTAGCACACGATATGAGACATGGCATGAAAGGCGGAATGTACAACACGCCCCCCACGTTTGTCACGCCCCCAGCACACACCCACAGCGCAGACACGCCCACAAGGGACTTCTTTGCTGGCAAGGTTCTTTTACCTTTTAATGTATATGATGGGCGTCTGCATAGCCTATGTCCTTCTGCTGCAACTGCCCTTTCCAACGCTGTGTTTGGTGTTGTGATTGGTGCTGTGGTTCCTGAGATTACCCGCCTCAAAGGTTTGGGCTCTCTCTTTATTATATTAGTATAGATATAGATATAGATATAGATATAGATCAAGCACGGTTTTCATGTCTTCTGAAACAGGCAGCCGACACATGTTTCGTCCAAAAGGACTTTCTCAAGGCTGCAAGTAACATTAAATCTCCAATTAAATTTTTTTGGGATCACATAACAATATCCATATATACAATTAAAAAAAGGATACAAAAGGCAATGTGTGCGCCGGTGACAGTACAATCCTTGAACTTGTAGCCATATACTCCCAAGAAGGGAAAAACACCCCCAGCTAACGCCAGAAATGAGTCAAGAATAAAAACCAAAAACAAGTT
This sequence comes from Lissotriton vulgaris, assembly GCF_964263255.1. Classification (NCBI taxonomy): domain Eukaryota; kingdom Metazoa; phylum Chordata; class Amphibia; order Caudata; family Salamandridae; genus Lissotriton; species Lissotriton vulgaris. The sequence goes on from NW_028250096.1 coordinate 469,310, forward strand.
GGAAGAGTGCTTAATGAATAGGAGAAAAGAAGAGGAGGATACTCTCATTACCGTGACAACCAATATGATTTTTGTGACCCCAAAAGTGCAGGAAAGATAAGAACCACTATCCAAGAAAGGATTAGTCTAGAAGGCCAACTAGTATATTTGCCCAACTGTTAACGGGAAAGACTCAGAAAGTTCCACTGTCTCTTACCTAAACACGATAGTAGACTATTATTTGATAAGGAGTTCCTTGCCCATACACCATGAGGCCATAGTAAGGGCCTGGCCTCATTAACTCAATACCGGAGTATACAACCCCTTCGTGTTTTGGAGATTCCCCTGGAGAGAGAACTTGATGAACAACTCACACTCTTAAGAGCTCTGTGAAGCTCTGTGAGAACTGCCCAAAAAATAAGATGACCGGATGGTGGCTTTCCGGCTAAACTGTACCAAACATTTTCTAGTCAGGTAACAGAAAACCGATTATCCTAAAGCTAGGGGTTGAAGGAACTGAACCCTTCCTCATACTGGCCAATTAGAATCATTAATTCTGATACAAAATGCAATGTAAGGCCTTCGCGACAATGCTGAGCTAATGTGGTAGGAGAATGGTGCAGAAAGAGCAATGTGGTTTCGTACCAAGATGGAATACGGCCATGAAAATACAGCTCTTGACCCATGTATTGCACTTGGTGGAGGACTGAGATGAGGAGCTGGCCCTTGTAGATATAGATTTAGGTTTAAAGTATTTTATTGAAGCAGGGTAAAGAAGGAAACAGGGCAAGAAAAGAAAAACCACAGGTGCCCCACAATAAATGCATACAGTATATGAGATACATCAGAGCAGTTCAGTCCCGGCAATAGGCTCCTTCCGGCATGGGTACACAGCTTGTGCGCCTGTGGTTAAGGACGAAAAAGGAAGGGGGGAGGGGGGGGGGGGGGAGGGGAAGAGGGGGAAGAAGAGGAGGGAAGGGGGGGAATGGAGGGGGGAAAGAGGGGGGGAGGGAAAAGGGGTGGGGAAACAACCCTGCTCCATAACCTACCCAACCTACAAAACCCCCAACTACCACACTCCAACCCACCCCCTGTACTGTGCCAATGACCTCCGGCTCTCCCCTCATAGCGACTCTCCGGTCGACTCCGCTACTCAACGCCAACTCCGACCAGTCAGACAGGCGGATCTGGCGGCGGTGTCAGTCGTAGCAACCTAAGATACCTGGGGCAGGTGATCTCCCTGAACTCAGAACACAACAAGCTATGGAAAGGCGCCCACAGCTCCTCAAAAGCATCTGTATCCCCCAGTGCCACCAAGGACATCTTTGCCATGCCAAGGACATGCCACAATCTATGCAGCCAGCCGACAACAGTGGGAAGTGTGGTGGAGCGCCAGTGTATGAGAATGTTTTGCACCGCTGACCCTAAGGCTATCGCAATCTGCCTGCCCCTTCTAGACCCGAGGGGGTACATCAACCCATTCGGCAACCCCAGTAGGACATAGGCAGGGAACCGTGGCAGCTCTATCTCAAAACATTTGTCCACCTCACCAAGAACCTCCTCCCAATAAGAAGCCAAGAGGGGACAATCCCACAGTATGTGTGTAAGCGTGCCAGTGTGGCCACAGTTACGCCAGCACGTCCCCGGCAGTGATCTATCCATCTCATGTAATTTCTCAGGAGTGCGGTACCAGTATGTCGAAATTTTAGTGAAGGTCTCCGTGAGCCCCGTGTGATAGGCCGAGTGGCGTGAGCGGTAGGAGATGTGGTCCCATTCTGTGTGGCTCAACCCCCGTCCGAGCTCCCGTTCCCAGCGCTCCCTACCGGGGTTGTGAATGTAAAAGGGAGGGGGCTGCAGCATCTTGTACAAATCGGAGATAAGTTTAGCGTCCGACGTGCGAGTGATTAACCAGCGCTCGTACACCGTGATCTCCCGATCCGCCGATTCGCGCACTTGGGGTTGTAGTGCCCAGTGGCTCGCCTGCATATACCTTATGCGCTTCGTCTCAGGGAAGCCGTAGTCCCGCTGTAAGTCCCGAAAGGGGACGACACCCCCGGGGCCATATAGGTGATACAAAGTGCAACAGCGGGCCGCCCAACAGCGATCGTAGGCACCAGGCTCCAGTCCCGGACCGAAGTCAGGATTGCCAATTAGCGGCGTGAAGGGAGAGGGAAAGGTAGTAAATTCATTCTTAGTGGCCACCGAGTCCCACACCCGGAGTGGGACACGTGTCACAAAAGATGCGTAGAGGTTAGGGGGCCGGTGTGTCCGCCTCAAGAACGGCACCTCCTGTAGCGTTCTGCCCGCTACCGCCTTGTCCTGGAACAGCCAGTGTTTGTCCGACTCCCACCGGCTCCATTCCACCAGATAGCGAAGTTGGGCGGCCTGGAAGTATTTCCGTAAATCTGGTATCCCTAGCCCCCCAGATTCGGGCGCCAGCGTAGCAATGGTCCTCTTAATCCGCGGTCTACGGCCCTGCCACACAAACTGCGCAATGGCCGATTGAGTCTCTGCAAGCCACCCTGTGGGGGGGCTGAAGCGGCAACGCCCTAAACAGATATAGCACCTGAGGCAGGAGGGTTATCTTTACTGCGGCCACCCTACCGAGCAGCGACAACGTGCCCTTATCCCACCGGCCCAATTCCTCTCTGATTTTTTTAGCTCAAAGCCGCATAATTGGCCGTGACCATCGCTGGGAGGGAGGGCGCCAACAGGATCCCTAAATACGGAATTCGGTCCCCGGACCAGCTCAGAGGATAAAGTCTCTGCAGTTCCGCCCTGGTGGCGCCGGTGAGCGAGATGTCGAGGGCAGCTGATTTCCCAAGGTTCACCTTAAAGCCCGCCACCGCGGCGAAGAAGTCCAATTCAGCAATGCAAGCCGGCAGCGACCTCCGCGGGTCATCGAGCGTCAAAATGACGTCATCTGCATGGGGAAATTCGCCCATCTTGACCCCGGCAATGTCGGGGTTCTGCCGAACCCTTTGAGCAAACGGCTCCATATAAAGAGCAAAGGGGACAGAGGGCATCCCTGTCGCGTGCCCCGCTCTATGGGGAAGGGCCGGGAACTGCCCCCGTTCACTCGGACCACCGCGGACGGGAACCGGTAGCAGTTGAAGATCAAGTGCCGGAACTTCTCGCCTATCCCGAACTTGCCCAATACCTTCTCCAGGTAGGGCCAGTGCACCCTGTCAAACGCCTTCTCCGCATCTATGGAAAGAAGCATTCTTTCCCCGGGGATCCTGGAGGCCTTCTCAAGAATGAGTCACCCTCTTTGTGTTGTCCACTGTCTGTCTGCCAGGTACAAAGCCCGCCTGATCCGGGTCGACCATGCCCGGGAGATGAAGTGCCAGGCGTGCTGCCAATATGCTGGTGTACACTTTCAGGTCCGTATTCAGCAACGAGATAGGACGATAGGACCCACAGGCAGTCCTGTCCTTGCCCGGTTTTGGGATCACGGAGACCGTGGCTTGCAGAAACTCAGGGGGAATGGCGCCCTGCTCTGCGAACGTGTTGAAAAGGCGAGTCAACAGGGGCGCTAGCTCCTGACAAAAAGTTTTATAAAACAGAGGGATGAAGCCATCCGGGCCCGGGGCCTTGCCCGGCTTGAGTCGGGAGATCGCCGTGACCACCTCCTCGATACGGATCTCCCGTTCCAGGTACTGGGCCTGATCCGGCGTCAACGAAGGGAGCTGCACCGACTCCAGATAGTCCGTTTCCATCTGGGCAGAAGGGGCCTCACCTGTGTAGAGATCTGCGTAAATATTACGGAAAACATCCGCGATTTGCTCGTCCTCCGTGACCGAGCGTCCGGCCGGGGTAACCAACTCCTTCACTCGGTGCTGTTGGTGTTGCACCCTGAGCTTGTTGGCTAGGAGCCGTCCGCAGCGGTCGCCACCTGTATAATACTTGTGCTTCAGCCGAAGCATCGCATATTCCGCCTGGTCCGTGTCCAGGGCAGACGAGAGTTTTCTGGCGGCTTTCAGCTGCCTCCAGATCCTGGGGGCTCCGGTTCTGTGATGAACCTGCTCCAGCTCCCGCACCTGCCGGGTAAGCTCGTCCCTTTTGAGCTGTCGGTCCTTGTTCTCCGCCCAGGAGAGAGCGATAAACTCGCCCCGAAGCACAGCCTTCAGGGCTGCCCATTGCGTCGCGCGGGAGGTGTCGTCATTATCATTTACGCACTGAAATTCCGCAATGGCCGCACGAATCTGTTCCACCGTCGACCGCCTGTGCAATAATGTGTCCCGGAGTTGCCAGACCCCTCTCGGCCGGGCTACCGGGGGCAGATTGAAGGTGCCCTCTACCGGCGCATGATCGGAAAGAGAGAGGACCCCCATGTCAGCATTCGAGGCTAAAACAAGCATCGGTCCCGACACAAGTAAATGGTCTAGTCGTGCATAGGACTTGTGTGCGTGTGAGAAGTAAGAGTACCCGTTCCCCGCTTCTCAAACCAAAGAAAAAAAGTCATTGTCCCAGTCCGGTCCTTTACGGACAAGGCCGTGGAAAGTCAATTTAGTGGACGTCCAGCCACCAACACCTGCACTCGCCATCCCGCACCACCCACCCCCAGAACCCCCGCACCTGCAATAAGAAAAGGCTAATGCAGACTCCCCCCGGAGTAAGTTCAGGCCGTCAGGGCCACTTCACCGGTCGCCGTCGCTCTGGAGGCCTCCTGGATGGCGGCCGACATGTCCGCCCGAATCGTGGGCGAGTCCGGACGCTCCGGTGGCGGGGAGCGCCTCTCACCAGCCTGCTGCCAACCGTCCCGAGTGCTGCGTCTGCGGCGCGGCGCCGGGGTGTCCGTATCCGATGCTGTTATGCCCAATACTGCGCAGACATCCTGAAGGGACCGGAGCTGGTGCAATATTCCGTTCCACCGAAAAATCAGGCGGAAAGGGTGTCCCCAAGAGTACTGTGTCCCCTGTTCCCGGAGGAAGTCCGTGGCGATTTTAAAGGATTTTCTTTTCTGCAGTGTGACCGTAGATAAATCCTGATAGAGGGCCACCGGGTGGTCTCGGAAACGGAAAGGCTGCTGCCGCCGCGCCTCGCGAAGGTTCCGTTCCTTCAGGGGAAAGTCCGGCAGGAAGGCCAAGATGTCCGGGGGTGGGGGGCGCCGTGGCCCTGCGGGGGCGGCCCACTCGGTGCGCCCTGTCAATGCGAACCTGAAAATCTTCTGACTCCCCTAGTATGGAACGGAAGAGGGCCTCCAGGTATGCGGTCACGTCCTCTCCCTCCTCGCCGGACGGAATGCCCCGGACCCTGATGTTGTTCCGCCTGGACCGGTTTTCGAGATCCTCGGCGTGGGCTTGCAGCTCGATCTGTTGCTCCCGCAGCCGCAGGACCTCTTGCTGCAGGTGGGTGATCTCCTCGTCTCTGGAGTGACCAGCTTCCTCCACGGGGTTGACTCGTTCTCCCAGGGAGTCCACCTCTCGCCGGATCTCGCGGACCACCTCCTGCTTCAAAGTCTGAAAGTCCTCCCGCAAGGAGCTAAACAGCGACTCGAGGAATGACCGCGTCACCGGGGGTTCACCGCCCTCAGCGCCCCTGGAAGGGGCCGGGGAGGTTGTGGCGGTTTGGCTGCCTCCGCTGCGTAGGGCTCCGCGTCCCAACATGTCCGGCAGAGTCCGATCACCCCTCCTTTGGCCCCTAGCGTTCGACATCCTGGCGGTACGGGAGTCAACGATGGCCGTCGCTCGCCGAAGAGGTGACCAGTGCCAAGGCAGCTATACTCCGGCCAGAAAGCACCGTCACCCGGAGGTCCCAAGCAAGGCCGGGGTTCACAAAATGGCCGCCCGTTAGTCAATGGGCCAACGCCTAGGGAGTGAGGCCTACCCCTGTCGCGAGTCCAGTAGCGAAAAACCCCCCCGCCGGAGGGCAGGCTCTCAGGGCGTAGGCAATCGGGGTCGGCACTCCTAGTCGAAGAACAGCTCCGGGGGCGCAACACCACTCCTCCACAACCAGGGCCTGGCCGGAACAGCCGTACGAGGCGAGGACTCTCCAAACCCCGGTCTTGCGTAGCGGCCGGGGGCCGGCTCCGCCTCCGTCGATCTCCTCCGCTCGGCTCCGCTCTCTCCAATTTCCTCCGTTCGGCTCCGCTCCGCCGGCGAAGCCTCCGCCGGCACCTACTCGGCCACTGCGGCTCAAACACTCCAACGGGACACCACAGGCAGCAGAGCACACCGTCGAAACCCCAAGCCTGGAAGCCTCACAGCCTCCGGATCGCACACCAGCCGCCCAGCGGGCTCCGCCCCGGGCTATCTCGGACAGAATCGCACCTCCGGCGGGGAAGTCAAGGCTCACCGGCCACTCCACACCACCACCGAGGTCACCAGGCGCAGTCACCGCTTGATCCGGGGGGGAATCAGCGGTTACGAGCGGTGCAGGGTTTCAGGGGCACGGGAGCTCTCGGCAAGTGCGACCTCTCAGCCCGTCATCTTGGCCACGCCCCGTAGATATATATTTAGAAAAGGTCTTTGATGTAAACAATTTGGACTATCTGTGAGAAGTGCTACGAATCATGGGAATAGGTCATTGGTCCCGTAAATGGGTTAGATTACTCTGAGCAACCCACAGCCAGAGTGAAAATGAGCAGAATAGTATTAAATGCATGGAGTATTGAGGGGAACACGCCAGGGATACTCTTTGTGCCCGTTGTTGTATGCCCAGGATGTGGAGCCATTGGCGCTTTAAATGAATTTAGATGGCGTGCTGTTTTACTTGTGGCTTCAACGATTGTCAGTTGCTATGTTACCAAGTTGCCTTGAGCAGTTATAGAAGTCAGGCCTCTGCACAAACACTTGTAAAAGCCTCCTGGGAAGTCTGACTTCTCATAGAGCGCTCAGGCTTAGGCTAGATGGGAAAATGAAAAATTTCAATATTTTGGGATAGTAATAGCCCACACCCCAGAAAAGCAATATGAATACAATATAGTCAAAGTGATTTGGAGACTCGAGGCATCAACTGACTTTTGATCGTGGATGCGAGTCTGTCATGGGACGAGTGGCGCTGGCAAAAATGGTGGTTCTGCTGTGATGCCATTATACTCTGCAAAATTCTGTCAGCCCCTTGCACCTGTCCATGTTCAAAACGTTAGATGGTCTCCTGATTAGACTGGTCTGGGTAAGAAAGCGGATCAGATTCCCCCTGGATTTTCTCTCAGGATATGGAGGAGGGGACATGGGACTCCGTGACATAGAAGCTTACTACTACGCATCCCACATTCAGCATGCGACCAGATAAGGACAGCAAGGATCAAGATTATGAAGGGGAACGCTTGGGAATGATTACCTGGTAGAGCTCCTAATGAGGGGCAACGCATCCTGGCGGACAGACTGGAGGTTTTTGAGAGGAGGTCATAAAAATAGTGATCCGGAGACTGACATTTGCCAGAGACTTACCTTTGTCCTTACTGCAACCGTTAAACATATGACCGGAATAATGTCAATGGCCCGGAGAGGGAGGGGGCTCAGACCATCGGGCATATGTATCCAGGAGACACTTTCTATCATTCCAGGCAGCTCAAGATATGATTGAGCGAGCTCGGCCAATTTCTCCATTACGCTAAACTAGCGAGGATAGCCAGAGAGATCTGTGCCAGTTCGCTGCTTCCTCCTTCTCCCACATGGACATTGGAGGCAATCCTAAAAGTAGGCACTTAGCGACATATCACAACACCCTTGTAAAGAGTGCTAAAAACTGACAACTCCTGTAAACAGTCAAAGGGAAGTCTGACTGGACTGCTGATATAGCGGACCAGTTCACAGAAGAGACCTGGGACAAGGCATTCAAAGAGGTGAGAGCAGGCTCGGGCAATTCTAGATTTAAATTAATACTATTTAACTTTTTCCGTCGCATGTACCTTACACCTGGGGTCATAAGTCAAATTTAACTCGGAAGTGGTGCTGCCTGCCCCTGGTGCCAGACAGAGGGTGACCCATTTGTTCATCTGGCCTGTTACTGCCCCCATGAGGCGTTAATGAGATTTCATCTTCTCCATTTTGGAACAAGTGAGTGGGATCCCTTTAGACCCTGGGACGTTACAGGGAATACTAGGAGTGATTCTCAAGACAAAAGGTAAAAAGTTGCACCAAAAATTCTTGAACCTGACACTAGTATCAGCACGGAGAAGACTTGTGATGTGTTGGATGAGAAAAAGGAGCCCCCAAAATACACTTATGTCAAAGAGACTTGATGGCATTGACCATTGCAGAAGATAGGCTTATTACTTTGAATAGACGTGATGAGAAAGTCCAGGAAGTCCTGCAAATGTGGGCAGACTTTTTGGACATGTTTGTGGGTAGGGATGAGGGAATGTCGGGTCCTGCTAGAAGAGAGGGTCCCCCAAACAGCGGGCGAACCACAATCCCCTATGCCACTCCCGTCCATGGCAACAGAGGCACGGAGTGTGCTCTGAGGGATGAATTGCAGTCTTGACAGTCAGAAACCCCTGAGAGGCCACAAAGTTCATCTCGGGCGAATGAAAAGGAAGGGGCTATGTGACACACATCTCCAACAAGGGATTTTGTATATTGTTAGTCTGGTGCGATGGGTCAGTTTGAGGTACCTTGGCAGAATTTCACAATGTAGGTACTTGTAATGTCATGTGATCACTGCTATGTTATTGTTGTGAAACGACAAAACGAATAACATTTATTATATTCAAATTAATTTAACTTGAAATTAATTTAATAGTGCTGGTGCATTTTTTCTTTTGTTTTAAGTTTAAAATAAGTATATGAAATAATGGACTTTATAATTGAATATGAAAATATTTTAAAGTTTAATAATGTTTCACAATCATACTTTACCATAGAGAAGCACCACAGTCGTGGGTGAGATCTGCATATTGCAAAGTAAAGGGAAAATGTGAAACGTTTATTAAACTATAGGGTTTACTTTTAAGCCTCTGCCTCCCACTGTTTTCTGTTGGTGGGTGTTGCAGTACCAGTAGTTGACCATGTGTGGTGCTCGACTTTCTACTTATGAATGCAAGTTTCTTTTGCCGAACAGCTGAACTCAAAAGTAACTTGCCATACATGTTGGAGAAAAGCTTCATTTATCTTTTCATACCAACCTAGGTTGTGTGTTTATGACAATCATAAAAATGGAAGGCAGTGATTTGAAAGGATTTCCATGTATGAGCCACTTAAGATATTGGTCTTCTGCAGTAGAAAGCAAGGTCCTTTCTATTTGCTCTGTTGATGAAAGAGTGTATGATGCTTCCTTTTTCGCAGTCATCTGTTATTTGGTCAGATTATAGAGGCTACATACGATGAATTAATTTATTGAGCTGCCACAACACTATGTTTAATTTCAAGGGTTGTAATGCCTATTACCCTGTCCTTGTTGCAAGTGATTACAATCTTATTTCAAGAGATTTAAGAGCAGAAGATGTTATTTTTATTTTTTTTGTTAAATAATTTTTATTAGTTTTAAAAGAAGCAAATAGAAAATTAGAGACAATCACAAAGTGATACAGGCAATCAAAGAGGACGATTCTTTCTTTCATTCAAAACAGTTCATGCATATAATGTGAAAGAGTTAAAAATTAAAAGATTACATATTGGCGAAACTCAGACTGGACGATAAGGTCCTCCTGGTCTTTAATACGTACGCACCGAACGTAGATGACCCGGCATTTTTCTCCCGGATGCAGGATCTAGTAGCCCCTAGCCTCGACGCGCCCCTCCTTTGGTGCGGGGACTTTAACTGTGTCCTACACCATGAACTGGATCGTAATCCGCCTCGGGCGGGAACTAAGCCCCGTATGACGGCGTGTTTGCGAGACGTGATGCATAATATCGGGGCGATTGATGTCTGGCGCGCGTGTCACCCCACACAGAAGCTTTACACCTGCTATTCCCCGACCCATGGCACCCACAGTAGGCTAGATAGGGTGTTGGCGGCCAATCTCCCCTCCTCCCTCACGTTGACGGTCACACACCAGGCCCGATACCTATCGGACCATGCTCCGGTCACGTGTGTGGCGCATTGGCCTGACCAGGGGGAACGTCCCCGCTCGTGGAGACTCCCGACTGATCTGCTCCAGGACCAGGTAGCCCGGGACCATGTGGCAACGTCCCTGTCCGATTATCTGGACCTTAACTGGGCGGGAAATGACCTGTCTTATTCCACTAAATGGGAGGCATTGAAAGCGGTTGTCCGCGGTGCGTGCATGGGTCTGACATACGGGGTCAGGAAACAACTGCTTTCAGACTTGCAAACTGCGGAGGCTGAGCTCCTGCGAGTCCAGGCCCGCCCTGATCCGGACTCATCGGATCAACGCGTAGAGGGCCTAGCCCTTGGGTCGATCCACGATATACTCACGCGGCTCGATAGGTTTACGCTGGGCCAATATAGACAGAGACTGCATCGAGAGGGGGATAAATCTGGCCGTTTGTTGGCCTGGATACTTCGCCGGGAGTTTACAGCTGAGCGTATAGTGGCCCTGCGGGCGCCCGGTGGCGAGATGGTCCATTCGGGGGCTGCTGTACTCACAGTTCTACGGGATCACCTGCGGACTGTGTATGAGGCTGATCGGACTATATCTGAAGAGGCTTACCACCTATACCTCGAAAACCTCGACTTGCCGACCCTCCCTGAGGCGGCGGCGAAAGACCTCGATGTCAAACTGGCGTTAGGTGAGATTTCTGCGGCGATAGCCGCCCTCCCACGAGCCAAAACCCCTGGCGGGGATGGATTCCCTGCAGAGTTTTATCATACATTCGGGCACACCCTGGCCCCCCTTCTTTTACAGGTTTACAATGAAGCCTTACGCACGGGTCACCTCCCGCCCACCTTGAATCAGGGTGAAGTCTGTATGATCCTGAAACCGGGTGGTGACAGCACGGACCCGGCTTCGTATCGTCCTATCACTTTGATTAACTCGGACGCGAAAATTTTGACCAAGCTGTTGGCCAATCGCCTTGCCCCACACGTAGCCCAGCTCGTCCACCCGGACCAATGTGGCTTTGTCCCTGGTCGTAATACTGCGATGAACCTGCGCCGCTTGAACCACATTTTGCACGAGGTCCGGGGGAGGGCCACTCCCCATGTGCTGGTCTCTGTTGACCTGGCTAAAGCCTTCGATACAGTGCATTGGGGTTACCTGATGCATGTACTCGTCAAGATGGGATTTGGTCCCAGCTTTCGGGAATGGATACGGGTCCTTTATAGATCGCCTCGAGCCAGAGTGCGACTGGGTTCAGCCCGCTCTGATGAGTGGACGTTAGGGAGGGGCACCCGACAAGGTTGCCCATTGTCCCCCCTTTTATTTGCTCTCGCGATTGAGCCCCTGGCCATTTCCGCCCGCAAGGAGTTGAATGAATGGGGTATTGTGGTGGGGGACACCACTAATGTCATCTCCCTTTACGCCGACGATGCGCTTTTCTACCTGACCTCTCCGGTGGAGGCCCTCCCCGCTCTGTTGCGCCTCTTGGACCGCTTTGGTGCGGCCTCAGGCCTGCGCATGAATGTTAAAAAATCCCTGGTGTTCCCATTGACCCCTGAGGATCCCGCCCCGACGGCGGATTCTTACTGTGCGGGCCTCCGGTGTGAATCTCTGGCGTTCCGGTACCTGGGTATTCAGGTGGCCGCTTCTGATGAGGCTCTCTTAACTCATAATATAGACAAGATTCTTGTTGCCCTCCGCAAGTCCGTTGTATTCTGGAATACGCTTCCTCTCTCCCTTATGGGCCGTCTAGCTGTTGCCAAGATGGTGATGCTCCCTAGAGTCCTCTACGTATTGCAGAATACCCTATGCCCGTTGCCCTCCCGGGTGTTCCGTACACTGAATTCGCTCCTTACGTCTCTTCTCTGGGCGGGTGGTCGCAGCAGGGTTGCGTTGCGCACGGTGACGCAATGTTGGGATGCGGGAGGCCTTGAGGCCCCAAGGTTTGATTTATACTATTATGCTGCACAACTTCTCCCGGCGGCCAGATGGTTTGCTGACACCGAGAACTGGGAGTTGGCATTATTGGCGGGAGTGGCCTCGGAAAGGGTGCTACAGGAGGCTCTGATGCAGGGCCGGGGCGCTAATGAAGCACTGCCCTATGTCGTCAGGCATACGGCTCATATCTGGCAGCAGTTCGTTGAGCGAGTGTTGCGGCGGGCGCCATTCCATAGGGAGCTCCCCCTTTGGATCCTGGCCCCACTGCTTACGATGGAGGCGAGTATGTCTTTCTGGGAGTGGCGCCTGGGCGGTTGCGAAACTCTTGCGGATCTTTACCCGGACGACTCGTTTGTGTCCTTTGAGAGAGCAGCGGACTCCTTTGGACTGCGTGAGGGCCAGTACCTGCATTATGGATGTCTCCGGGATGTGGCCAGGACGACATGGCCCCAATTCCCAGAGGCGCCCGAACTCACTAACACCCTAGACGTCATCTTGTCCTGTGGTAGGGGCAGGAGACTAATCTCCCTTCTTTACTCAGCGATGCGCAGGGACTCGACTCCCCCATTGATGCCTGCTTGGAGGGCTTGGGAAGCGGACCTGGGGATAGCATTAGACCCGGCCCAGAGGAAGCGAATAGGGCTGTTGACTCGTAAAGTGTCCTGCAATGCGCGGTTCAAATTGATACATTTAAATTTTCTCCATCGCACATATGTGACACCTGCCTCCCTCCACCGCATCTCTTCAGATAGAAGCCATAATTGCCCGAGGTGTAGTGCAGCACGGGCGGGATTCCTTCACCTAGCCTGGGAGTGCCCCTTGGTGCATGACTTTTGGGTGGCGGTGGTGGCACATATTGCCCGGATTACACACCTTACCATCACACTGGAACCGCTTCACTGTCTACTTGCCCTGGTACCCAAGCCCAGGAAGAGGGGACTGTCCTACAAATTGCTCCAACTCCTATTGGTTCTGGCGAGGAGGCGGGTGGCCATTACCTGGATGGGACGGGGGGCACCTGAAGTCACTAGTTGGTTGCGGGACGCTAGGGAATGGGCCTTAGCGGAGGAGACACATATGCAGAGCACACGCAGGGATGGCAAACTCCAGGATGACTTACTCGCTTGGAGGACCATGTGTATCGAGGGGATGGAGGAGGATGACTCTGACGCAACTAGTGCGGAGCTGTTTTCCCCCGCTTCCTCGGACTCTGATGATGGTGGGGAGGGGTCCGGGGTGGACTGTCATGAGGTAGTGTAGCTGCTCCATGGGCCATGCCGACATTCCTTGTTGTGTACACTTATCTGTCATTGTGATTACCATCGACCACATTCTACTATGAGGATCGCCTTGCAGTGGGCCCTTGCCTACATCTCCTTATGAGATTACACCAATGCCACATTTGCCATTCAAGGGGGGGGGGGGGTTTATTATTGTTATGCTGTTGTTTGTGTTGGTGCAGCTTCATAAAAAGTAAATTGGCGACGATATTGAGATTGTTCACGGGATTCTGGGAGCACAAGAACGTATTCCTGGCATAGTCTTGCAGGTTCAACGAGATGCCGCCCTGCCTCCGGGATGTGGGCCACTTCTGGCTGGGTACCTCCTTTTTTATTTCTCTGTATTTTTGGTTCTGGCCTATCTGATTTGTACGTGTCAACTGACCTGTAAATTGTATAATTGGTGCTGCTTTATTCTCCTCGCCTACAAAAATAAAGTTTATAAAAAAAAAAAAAAAAAAAATTAAAAGATTGATATCTAGATATCAAAAAAGATCAAAGGTAACATTTTGATAGATATAATGGAATTAGAGAAAGAGAAACAAGAGAAAAGAGAAAGCTAGAAGCAGAATGAAAGAGAATAAGAAAGAGAAAAGAAAAAGGGGGTGGGGGAGGGAGGAAAGGAAAAGAAAAAAGGAAGAAAGAAGAGGAAAAAAGAAGGATCTCCCGTGGCACCACAAAAAGGAGGGAAAGACACTGCTCACACTCTCACGAAGACGCCTCAAACGGATATTGCTCTACCAATCCCCTTGAAGCCAAATCCATATATTCATCTAGCGCTCTCCATACTTTATTGGAAATAGACGGGGAAAGATGAGCCTCATCAACTGAATTATGAACTCCACGTAAGAAGGACGTCCACGCCCACCAAGTATGATAGGAGACTGAGTTAAAAGATTTCCATTCCATAAGGATAATTTTAACCGCTATAGACAATAGGAGGTCTAATAATTGAGAGAATCTAGAGGTAAAGGAACAGGCGAAGCCCAAGGGCCCAACAAAATCATAATAAAAGAGCTGAAATTTAATTTTGAAAGAGCAGAAGATGTTATGATTGGGTTTGTGTATGCAAGTTTTGAGTGTTTGATAACTATTATCAGTGATTTTAAATATGGCCTGTATTATTTCTTTGTCAGTCTCTCTAATACTTTCTGTAGCTTCTCGTTCGGAAGATTTATGCTTCTCTTTTATAGCAGCATTTATAGGGGTACAAACAATTCATTTACTTTTTATGGGTTGTGGCCCCAGGAGGAAATTACTTAAGTCTTCGTGTTCACAAAATCATTTAAGACTGTATCTTCATTGAGTTTTGACAGGTGTTTTTTCACAGCATTTAAACTGGATATATGTTTTTGAAGGTTTTGTCTGTTAGTGGACCAGCATCTTTGGAAAGAAAAGTATTCATATATACATCAATATCCATTGGCTATAGGACTACTCTATCTGAGTTGAACACAGTTAAATTACATGTTCTGTGCTGCATCTTTTCAGTTAAGTGATGTTTACGGTCCATTTTCAGCCTGAAAAGTGTGTCACTTTAATTTTCTGAATTGATTGAGTCTTAAGTCTCTAATAGAATCAGAGCTCATGCATGTTGTTTGCTGTACTGTTCTTGCAGTGTGTGTGTGTGTGTATATATATATATATATATATATATATATATATATATATATATATATATATGCAGCAGGAGTCGTCAAAAGACAGAATCCAAAGGACAACTGCAGACCAAGAAATTTTAAAGGTGCTATATTTTTATTGTGCTTTTCCCCGCACCTCCGCCATGACGTGTTTCAAGCCTAACGGCCCTTGATCACACATATATATATATATATATATATATATATATATATATATATATATATATATATATATATATATATATATATATATATATATATCCGTTCCAACTCCTACTCTCAGCCAAAGTGCAGAGTCCTCAACGTAGGTACAGACCACAAACACTGCGACAAGTTAGTTCAAGGGTGGTTTATTGCTCTTCTGTCCCCAGCATGACGCGTTTCGGCTGCAACACGGCAGCCTTGATCACATGACTAGAAAGAACCAATAAGTGTGCTTATATACTGTGAATGCTCCCAATCAGACTAAAATGCAACATAAACATAGAAAAAATACTTTGTGAACGGAGCAGTTATTTACAATCTCATTGCCTATATACAAAATTCACGAACAAAAGGCAAGATTATGACATGATAAAATATCTATCAATGTAAACACTTAACTAGGCAAATTTCATATATTTACAAACTATTTACAAATAAATATATTATTTTATAATGATGTCTATGGAAATAAAGTGCATTGCCTATCATGTTCATGATTCACTCCAGATCATGTATTTAAGTATTTCATAGTTGCAAAAAGTCTCACATACAGGGAACGTGCAAAAAATGCTATTTATAAAGTGCATGTTTTTAGTGATAATGTGCAAAATAGTGCTAGTTAAAACCGAGTGCTATACTCTACTATTGGTTAGGGAGTGCATTGGTGGTGGCACGCTAATTTAATCTCTATTAATGAAGAGTTGCATGCCACCCACTTACAGAAGTAAATGTGTGTCATAGTTACAGTGACATCAAAAAACCTTTTTTAGACAACGTGTGTCATAAGGCACAACGGAAACATCGTGGCATAGTGCCCAAATATTACATAGGAAAAGCCACACAGGGGGGTATGGAGCCCCGCAGATATTTAAGTTGATCTTTTGGCATAGTGCCCTTTTCATTAATTCAACGGGTAACTTAATCCCCACGGATGCTAGATAGTGAATGAAGTAACAGGATGGCTGATATACCGTACTATACTGCTACCTCTAGAGGAAACAATAAAGATCCTCCCCTGTATTTAAACCGTTAGGGATTCTGGTATCGAGTAAAACGATGTATTTACTCTCAAGTTGCCTTAGCGCTTTCTCCCTATTTCCCCCTCTGATATTTTTCGGCACCGCATCAATGATGAAATATTGTAATTCATTTAAGTTCTTATTGTGGACCAACTCGAAATGCCGGGCTACCGGATAGTTGCCATCCGAATTGACCACCGCCCGTAGGTGTTGTAGAATGCGGTTAAAAGCCTGCAGTTTGGTGCTCCCAACGTACCTGAGCCCGCAGGTACACTGGAGCACATATACTGCAAAGTCCGTGCGGCAGGTGAAATGATCCCTGATCTTAATGGGAGTAGGGTCAAACGCAGAGCAATACTCACTGGTGTTTACACCAAATTTGCAGGCCCTGCAAGATATACATTTAAAGAAACCGCATTTGTTGGAGATACGATAAGGTTTAATCACTACCTCCGGACTCGATCTAACCAGCATATCCCTCATAGAGGGAGCTCTTCTGAACACAACACCTGGTTCAGCTGGTAAGAGGGGCGCCAAGGTGATATCGGTCTTCAGAAGGGGCCAATGCTTCTTTAGTATTCCTCTCACTTTGTTGTGATCATCATTAAAGGTAGTTATGAGGCTAATGTTATTAGATTGCGTATCAACCTCATTCTCAACTGGACTAGGAGTAACCACCCCAGTAATGGATGCTAGATAGTCATCCCTGTCCAGTTGGTTGGCTCTATCTTTTGCTTCTAATAAGAGAGCCACCTCATATCCTCGGGCACTGAATCTTTCCAGTGCCTCATTCTGGCATCTCTCCAAATCTGACGGGGTGCTGCAGATTCTCCTCATCCTAAGAAACTCCCCATAAGGGATGCTTCTGATCAAATGGTTAGGATGGGAGCTACTCGCGTGCAGTATGGCGTTGCCCGCTGTAGCTTTTCTATGCAAGCGAGTATTAATTCTCCCATTCTCAATATAAATCTCTACATCAAGAAATTGGATGACTTGTGTACTAATTTGTGAGGTGAAACCTAGATTCAGGTTGTTAACATTAATCAAATTGACGAATTCATTAGCTGTTTCCAACGACCCTCTCCAAATTACACAAATGTCGTCAATGAAACGCCATATGTGTGTATATATATATATATATATATATATATATATATATATATATATATATATATATATATATATATATGCAGCAGGAGTCGTCAAAAGACAGAATCCAAAGGACAACTGCAGACCAAGAAATTTTAAAGGTGCTATATTTTTATTGTGCTTTTCCCCGCACCTCCGCCATGACGTGTTTCAAGCCTAACGGCCCTTGATCACACATATATATATATATATATATATATATATATATATATATATATATATATATATATATATATATATATATATATATATATATATATATATATATATATATATATATATATATATATATATATATATATATATATATATATATATATATATATATATATATATATATATAAAAATAAAGAAATACAGAGAGGAAAAACATTGTAAAACTCAGTCAAAACAAAAACTGGGAGCCTTAATTATAATCAACATAATGGATAAACCCCTAGTAGCGTGCCAAACGTATGACCACAGCGGAAAAAGATATATGTCAAAGAACCAACTGCATGCAAGAAGCCATCTGTAACAGAGACCTTCATCCTTGATCATTTTTTTTCTTTAAAAATTTATATCAGTCATTTTCGTATATCAACATTTCTTGTACTGGTTTAATTTCAATTGATGGGGGTTCTGTTGATTCATAATAAGTCCCAGTTGGAGAGGTTAAAGATGTCATTATTTCAGGAGTTGCTTCACTCCCTTGAAACTGGCACGAAGTATGAAGCTGTAGAAATAGCAGGCTCATCAATCGGAATGGGGTTGAAGATCTCAATGTAGCTAGGCTCTTTGTGAGGTTGTTCCTCCAGAGTAGGGAGAGGACATGTTGATCCACTTTGGAGGCACCTTGGTGTCGATTGAAGTCTGCTCAACAAAATCAGACACAGGCCCGATAACGAGTTTCTGCGATGCGGGGGTGGCTGGTTCTCCACAGCTGCGCCCCCTCACCGCCAACACTTGCTGCCGCCCGCATGATCACAAGTTAATTGTAGTCTGGCGGGCGGCGTGGCGTGAAAAAAGCACTCCAATTGTAACGCTTCACAAGGTTCCTGCATGGCATGGATTGAAAAGCATACACACAAAAGGGGCACATGTTATGCCCCTGTGTGCATGCACATACGGAGGAGGCACAGGGGCCCGCCTAGGTTTCCTCTCCAATAGGTTTGACAGGGAGTAGAAACCTCCATGTCACCTCTGTTGGAGAGGAAACTCGTAATATGCTTGGTGAGGCGCGGAGGTCCCGCCAAGCATATTGCGGCCTCTGACCACTGTGCTACCTCCATGGAGCGGCGGCTCCCTGGCGGCGGTCCGAATGCCCCACTCTTAACGGCTTGGTTGAACTGCCGGTGCGGCGGTAGCTGGACCACCACCGTTGCCCCACCACATGTCTGGCAGTCTTCGGACCGCCCGACTCGTAATTTGGCCATAGTGTTTTTAATATCATCAATTGACACCTTTTTCTTCTATTTTGCACTAGGAACTGGTGGCAGAATGAATGTCCAAGGGCCTTCTAACCCATTAACTTATACAGGTGGCCTGTATAATGGTACAAAGATTTGCATTTGGATCTTTTCCTGAATTAGCTCTCCCACTTTGGGGCGCTACCCATCAGCAGTTTTAGAAACTTTGGGCCTGATTTTGAGTTTGAACGTTTACGACGCAGTACTGTCTCCAGCAAATAGAATTTGACATGAGCAGCCTTAAGCAACAGAGACTATTCAGCATCCGTCGCTGTTATTCTCTGACGGTGAGTAAGGGCTATTGCAGGTTTGGCCATTTGATCGGGCTGCCTGCTACATAGTGGGCAGTCACATTTTCAGCTTTCACTGTCCGTGCTCGACAGCAAAACCTTTCTAGTAAGGTGGGGTGTGTCTTGGACAGCCTTCATGGCGATGTAGCCCAGCAGAGCTCCGACCGCCCAAGCCCAAAATTCGATGTAATCCGCTGCAATTCCCCCCAGGCTAACCAGGACACAACGCTCCTTGCAGCGGAGCCACGGCTGTGGCGCCTGGTCCTTGTGCAGCGTCCAATTCTCGGACAAAGTGCCCCTAGTCTGGAGAGGAGGAGCTGCAACCTTGTGGTCAGGGCCTGTGCTGACCAGGGTGAGCCTAGCAGGTGCAGGCACTCGGGCCATGGGTGCGGCCTGTGGGGATCTGCGGCGCTTAACCCGAAGATGTCGGGCCTGGGGTGGGCTGAAGTATCCTGTCCCCACCGGGGAAGGTCTGCGGCTGGTGCCCGCGTGATCCTGGAGGGCCGGGGCCGGTGATGCTACTCAACGAGATCACCACGCAATGTAACTGGGATCGCTACCTTGCAGTTTGGGTCCCTCCGGAGCACCGGCGATGCCTTGAATAGCTGCAGGAGACAGCGCTGTGGCCCGACTGCAGCGGCCTTTACAATGTGATGGCAGCTGTTGTGGTCGGCCCAATGGCAACCCTTGGGGTCCTTATTGGATGAGTGGTTGTCCCCACCAGCTGCACCATCTGTGCACAGCACTCTACCGGGCCTGCTGGAGGTGCGGCCACTGTTTTCCCCAGGGCCTCGGTTGGGGCCTGACCTGACTCCTGGATATTAGTAATGCTGCAGGGTAGGACCATGGCGCAGGACCCCAGCCCCCCTGGGGCGTTGAGAGCATGGAGGAATCTCACACTTATTGCGGTGCTGCGAACATTTGAAGCAGACCCTGGGGCTGTCTCCTGCTTGGGGGCCCTTGGACCCACAACAGTCTTGTGTGGGGTCTCTGAGCGCTGGCCCCATTCCTTGCCATTTTGTAGGGGCTAGTGGCCAAGTTGCCCTCAGAAGACAGTGACCATGCTGGGGAAGCTGTGGGCTGGGTGTCTGACGAGTTCGGTCAATGTAGGGGGCCTACTTGGCAGGCTGCCCCTAAGCTGTGGAAGCGACCAGGCGAGGCCAGGTGTTTTGTGGCCTGTGTGGTCTGGAACCATGAGTCCTAGCCCACAGTAGCTCACACAGATACCCCCATTGAAAAAAGTCAAGAGGAGGCAAGACACTCCACAAAGAAGCCTGCGAGATAATCATACTGAGTGGAGATGGACTAAGAGAGAGGGACCAATGTACAATTGGCCCCCGGGTTCTTTCCACTACCATGACGAAGGACAAATCATCAGGCCTAACTACAAAACAAAGCACACTGGACCAATTTACCACTGTCCCCTGCGTCGCAAGCAATACCCACAGTGGGTGCCTCATCCCTGACAATGCAGACTTGCTGGCCACGATCACCCAGGCCTGCGACACGCTAGACGTGAAGATCAGCGCGGTGGGGTCGGAGGTCTCCTTCCTACGGGAGGATTTCAGGAAGGCTGTTGACCGAATTAGAGAGGCAGAAACCCACGTGTCTTCGGTTTAAGACACAGTAGCAACACAGCAACAAAAAGTCAATAAACTCACTGTTGTAGCACAGGAGCTGGCTTCCCTGATAGAAGATGCATAGGGATGCTCCAAACAAAATAATCTGCGTCTTATTGGCTTTCCGGAGGGGTGTGGAGGTTCCTCTATGGAACGCTTCCTCACGCAGTGGTTGAAATTGCTCCTGCCCGTTGACTCCTTGTCCCCCTGTTTCATGGTGGAAAGAGTCCACCAGGCACTGGCAAGGAAGTCCCCTCCAGGAGAACGCCTCAGGCCAGTCATAGCTAAATTGCTGAACTATATGGATAGGGACACCGTCCTTCAATTTGCTAAAAACCACAGGACAAATTGCTCTACAATTCAAACATTATCTTGATTTTCCCTGATTATACCCGTCTAGCTCAACACCAATGTCAATCATTCACTGCAGCCAAGCGTCGACTTAGAGTACTAAACATCCAATATATCCTACTAAATCCAGCCCGTATGAGAATTATCCACATCTCCAAGTCCCTTTTCTTCTATACACCTGAGGCAATCTTCGCATTGCTGACGAGGCGGTCCATCTCCGACCACATACCTCGCCACCTCTGGAAATCACCCAAAAAGGTCACCTCAAAAAGACAAAACAGATAGAGGTCTAACTGGCTCTCCCAGACGTAGGGCGATGAGTTGTGAACGCAGTGGGAACATTACCACTCCCCCCATCAGTGGTTCCGAACACAGACATTCACTGCTTTGGTGACTATGGTTTGTCTGTGGTGCAATGCAGGCTTGGGGGTCTAGGCTAGGTGCCTATAGCACACCCTGAACAATCATGGTTAAGTACAAGGGGAAGTTGAGGTACATTTGGTGGAGGCCCCTTGAGGTCACTCGTTGGGGCCTTGAGTATCCTTCAACCGCAACAGATTCTCCTTGTTGGTGGAATTATTGTGGTGGGGGGAGGAGGAGTAGGGCGGCACGCTATTGAAATAATTGTTTTAGTTTAGGCATGGGCACAGTGACTTCATTATATTTCCACACGCTCACTTCATTTGTCATCCTCCCTAAGTGATAGTTGGCGACTAATAATATTAATTCCCTCCCTGGAGGTTTCAACAATATGACCTGGAATGTCCGAGGGGTGCTTGTTCAAATAAAAAGGGGTGCTGTCCTCCGGCAAGCCAAACGACTTGAGGCTGATATCCTCCTACTACAGAAAACTCACCTGCTGTGTAACAAAACCCCATTCCTGGCTCGTTTCGGCGCCGACAAATTGTACAACTCAGGGTTTTGACCGTACAAAACAGAAACGGAAGGATCAAGGCTGCGTTGGTTCCCTGCACAAACTAAATGAAAGGACCTTAACATAAGGCAGACCCATTTTACTACAATGGGCTATATAAAAAATGTCATTATGGCCGGTCTGCCTTTGTGCTAGAAAGGAAACCAATGATGTGGCGAATCTAATCAGTTGGCCCAAGGTAGCGATTAGTCCAGAGCAACCTGCAACTAATTTTATATCCCAGCATCACATAAGGGTGTAAAAGTGGCCTCATACCAGGTCAAATCAGCGCTTGGTTCCTTCAAATAGAATATTGGACCTACGGAACAGTGGCGCAACGATTCTGTGATCTCAGAGAATTATGCATTCTAGATAATTTTTAACCAGCGAGAGTACAATGTTATTGTAGTCTTGAAAAAGAAGGTTCAACCATATCACCTTCGAAACGCGTCGACGCCAGTTCGCCATTAACTCATTACTCTATATCTACCCTAAATGTTAATGAATTTTGATACATTCTGGTGATTTTGTAGAAGTTTGTTGAGATGAGTCACGGAATTTATTGACAAAGTACAAAAGTCACTTTAACTCTAGTATTGGGTTAAAAGAAAACTTTTTGTATGATTGTTTTATTTTTGCTGACTTTTGTGAGTAACATGTTATTGTTTTTACTGTATATGAAAAAAATGTCTGCAATTTCTGTACTAAGTCTTGCATTAGATTTGTAATAAATGTATTATCTCAATGCATACAATTTAGTATCTCAATGTACAAGCTATAGACTGCACCGAAACATGGTTTGTTAGTTTCAACAGTGATCTTTCAGGTTGGATGTTTTTGTTGATTGTTGAACTATAAGAGGAGTGTATGTGTGGCGGTATAGTGCATAGCAAGAGTTTATTCACTCCTAAAGGACATTCGCTTTTGAGTTTCTGCTTGTATCCTAGTCCTTTGGGTTCCAAAGGGTCCCTCTCTTTTTTTAAGATGATCACTCAGGGTTTACCGGAGGATCACGTGTCACGGCAATCCTTATAGACCGTAGGATCTCTTACATTATGCCCAAATTATGGTCAGACCCCAGTGGGCGCTACACGATAGTGACATGCACACAGCTTGGGTAAATATTGACAGTAGGCAGCTTCTACGCTCCTCCCCCTCTGGGGCACACTTTTGTAGACAGAACCACGTCTGGTTGGAACTCCCAGGCTGCCTGACGGTGATGGGTGGCGATTGGAACGACATCATGGAAACCCATAGATTGCTGGCCGGAGACAGGCCACAGCCCCCCAAACGGGAGAATCAAAACTACACCAACTAGTCTCTACTCTGGGGTGAGCGGATGCACGGCGTGTATACCACCAAACAGAGCTAGGCCTGACCTTCTTTTCTGCAGTACATGGATCTCTATCCAGGCTAGACTTCCTCTTTTTTCCACGCGGCTACATTCACAGGGCCTCAAAAGTTTCCATCCTCCCCAGAGGTCTCTCAGACCATTCCCCTGTCACCCTCAAAGTATGTATTGGGCCGAACACACCCACCGTTTAAATGACGTTTGTCACCCTGGCACTTACGTGAGCCTGTCTATCAAACTGCCCTCCGGCAGATGATCACAGATTACCTGGCATCCAACGTAGCTACCACCCCCTCCAGTATATTACTGTGGGAAGCCCTTAAGCCCACAATCTGTGGCGTAGATATCTGCTATCGTGCAGGTAAAACATGCAGCCGCCTAGCCCATGTGGTAGCCCTTGAAAAGGAAAAGGCCCAATACCACAACACTACCTCCTTCAAATACAGCAGCAGCAACACCTTACTAACGAGGCCCAGTAGATATGGTTAGCGACTCAACATAGAATTTATCAATGGGGTGATCGCCTTTGTCAAGCCACACTGTCCCCCACCCCGGTGCCTGTGCTGCAAATGTACTACCCCTGACACAGCTGCCCAAGCATTTGCTTCCTACTAGATATCCCTCTATGCTCAGAAGAAACTCATATCGAGTGAGCTAATAGGAGAATTCCTAATAGAAATACCACCCTAAAAGTTACCTGATCCTATATGCGATCAGTTGGATGTTTCTATAACGGTAGAAGAGCTTGGTACAGCCTTGTTGAACATACACCCTGGCCGTGCACCTGGTCCCAATGGATTTCCAAGTTAATTTTTACGATATATGTCCCAGCTGGCTCCACACCTTCTGGATGCACTCAATGAAGCCTTAGAACAACATATTCTACCCCCTGACTGGCGCCATGCCGAAATTGTGGTTATCCTTAAACTGGGACGCCCTCCAGAAGAACCGTCACCCGCCCAATTTCGCTCTTGAACTTAGAATCTAAATTGTTGGGCAAAGTTCTCGTGGAACGCCTTCGCACATGCATTCATTTTTATTTTGTAAACAAACTTTATTTTCGCACATGCATTCATGAGCTTGTCCATACCCCACCAGGCTGGCTTGATGCCACACCATTCCACCCGTCATAATATCAGGCGTGTCCATAATGCCATTGCAAAAGCCCCAGAATTGGGGCAGCTCCCAGCCCTTTTGTTGTCGGACATAGACAAGGTGTTCAACTCCTTAAGCGGAACTTTATCTATTTCAGCTCCTCCAAGCCCTCCACTTTGGAACACACTTTCTGTCCTATATGTACGTTATTATATACAGATCTCTGCTTCGGTGCGGGAATACGGTCAGTGCGTTTCCCAATTCGTCGGGGTACGTTACAGGGATGCCCACTTTCCCTGCTATCATTTGCGTTAGCAATAGAGCCACTGGCTGTGTGGGTGAGGCGATATGACTAGTCAGCTGGCAGGATTGCCTTATACAAAGGTGATATGCTGTTCTTCCTAACTGATCCCGGATTCTCTGGTCCGCAAGTACTCCATATACTCCGTGTATTTGGAGAAATCTCTGGCCTTAGAACTAACCCTAGTACACAAGAAGAGACATTTTTGAAAAAAAATCAAAATCTTCAGCACAGTATTTGCAGAGAGATGTTTTTAATTCACATCCTCTAGTGTAGATTGGTTACATAAACATTCCTCAAAACAGTAAAATTGTTCTAGTTGCCCAAAGGAGAAGGGGCAAGGGAAAGAAGGACAGGAGGGGGGGTAGTGAGGGTAGTGTGGGTATAGACAAGTTGCAAAAGAAATCATAAGTGGTCATTCATACATTTGGAAAATGATACCACAAAGGCATATTCGCATTGCCATTCAAGTAATTACTCTATACATTCATATTCCTATACCAACATATTGAACACAGCCAAAAAATGATCTGAATGACACAGCTCATACATCCATGATTGTGCCCGGATCTCGGCAGAAGTTACAAACCACTGCACTCGTGTGTTAATACAATTTTTGAATATACCACTGTGATGAAGGATGTCATCTAGGGTCGTCCCCTCGGGTTGACGCTCTCCTTGTCTCCGGGAGCCTTCGGGCCCTCCACACGTCCTAGACGGGGCCACGCCTCTCACTGTGGCCTTTAGGTGCCCGCCCACATCCCCCACCACTCTGTCCTCACTGGTCCTGATGAAGACCCCGCAGTAGGGCAAGAATCAGCCTACAACATTGGGGTCGAAACGTCGACATACCACCACTATTACCTAGCCACTAACAGATCATTTTTTGGCTGTGTTCAATATGTTGGTATAGGAATATGAATGTATAGAGTAATTACTTGAATGGCAATGCGAATATGCCTTTGTGGTATCATTTTCAAAATGTATGAATGACCACTTATGATTTCTTTTGCAACTTGTCTATACCCACACTACCCTCACTACCCCCCCTCCTGTCCTTCTTTCCCTTGCCCCTTCTCCTTTGGGCAACAAGAACAATTTTACTGTTTTGAGGAATGTTTATGTAACCAATCTACACTAGAGGATGTGAATTAAAAACATCTCTCTGCAAATACTGTGCTGAAGATTGTGATTTTTTTCAAAAATGTCTCTTCTTGTGTACTAGAATTTGTTCCAACTGGGACCCCTATATATGTAATATTGAATTACCCAGGTCCCAGTGCCGTTGGGTCAACCCTTTATATATAACGCTTAGAACTAACCCAGCAAAATCTGTGCTGTTCCCAGTGTGCGGTGACCAGGGGCGTGGCACATGTGCGTCGCAGCTGTCCTACGCAATGGAAGGCTTTCAATACCTAGGGGTTTACATTTAGCCATGTCCAACGATATTCTGGTCGCATAATATCAACCCACTACTATCCTGTCTCCGGGAGGAGACAAGGAGATGGTCACCCCTGCCTATGTCTCTGTTTGGGTAGTCAGCGAGCTTTAAAATGGTCCCTCTACCTAGTATTCTTTACTGGCTCCAAAATTTCCCATAACCATTCCACAGGCCTAGTTTGCCCAGGTAAATGAACTTCTCAACTGCTTCCTGTTGGGGGAGGGGGGCTATTTGCATCACATTACGAACTTGCACCCAATCGACATATTGTGGCGGTATAGCAGCAGCTGACATATGCATACTATGCAACATCCCACGTGCTGAATATAAATGAGTTGTAGTATGGCTCACACACAAACCCAGCGTTCACAGTGGAGAGACTTGCAATGGGTAACACCCCCCTCCAGGACTTTCTCTATAGTTGCACCAACCCAGAACTTTTACCCCCAGCTTGTACAGTCGTCATACAGCTTTGGCGCCACATAGTGAAGAAGAAGGGTTGGGATGGGCGTCTGACACAGGCAACCCCTCTGGCATGAAACCTACTTACGACCAGTCGCTAGGCTCCCAGGTTTCCGGGCACGAGATCTCATCGGAATCTCAACGCTAGGCGATTTAATGCACGCTCTAGAGGGACGCCTACTGATGGGTGACCTTGGCGCACACAAAATCCAGCAGATCTACCAGACATTGATCACCATAACATTAAACACAACACGAGCCGCATGGGAGGCTGTAATCACGGTCCTCACAGATGATGACTGGACTGAAGCCTTAGCTAGTCCCCGGGGTGCCACCATTGCCACGCGATACCGCATACTCCAATTTAAATACATTCATAGGACATGTTCTACACGCTTACGCCTCTGGCAGATCGGTGTCATTCCAGTCCCGCACCTGTCTTAAATGTGGCGAAGCAGACTGGACCTTCCTGCACACTGTCTGGAGCTGTGGGCACTGCAGCTGTTCGGGCGTAATGTACCCTCCTGTCTGGAACAGGTCCTATCTTGGCGGTTAGCACTAGAACCTAAATTACTCATACTACACAGCACAGAAGGGGTCGGCGGAACCATTACAAGCAGCACTTATTATTTCTGGGCCTCACACATGCCAAGCGGGATATTGCCCAATCTTGGAAGGGGACTTCCCCGCCGCCAATAGGAAGGTGGAAGAAGGCCATGGACAGCTGCATTGGGGCAGAGATAGCCGTGTATCAGGCGCAAGGCTGTCTGCAAAAACATAGGAAAATTTGGTCTTGTTGGAAGAAGTACCGTGGAATAGACCTGTCCGCCATAACATCCCTGGACCATCCAAAATCAGGCAGTATTTTCAGTGAAGGATACATACTCATAGGATGAGACATCACAGCCATATACGCAATCCTAGTGGACACTTCTCGCAATTGGGGAACACTGTGTAGCTTCTGCCAAGTTAACTTGTTGGTCTGTATGTTCACAGTCTGCATTGTTGTGTGGATATATCGGTACTAGACTGTAATGTGCTGTATCCGGAATGCATGCAATTGGCGTTGGCCGTAATGTACCACAAAACTCAAAGTGTTTTTTTTAAACTTCTAGTAAAGAGCAGTGGGTGTACATAGTGCGTTGAAGTCATCATCATGAATAACTCTGTGCACCACGCCACAGCACAAGACATGGAGTACTTCTGTTTGATGCCCGCCACAGGCTGTGCGATGTTATCTAAATAGAAAATGCTCTTCTCCATATGTATGAGTAAAATATTCAGAGTTTGCATAATATTTTGTGTGTATTGCAAAAATTCCTGAGTGTGAAGTGTTGAATCGTTTTCAAATTTTACATCAACTACATGTAAAGAAGTGCCCCACTGCACCCAGTTAAGGCGTATAACTTGCGCATTCAGAATTCTAGATTTGGTTGCTACTTCGGGTGTAGATATGGAAGAAACTATAATAATATGTTCTCTCTGTGCCAAGGAATCTCCTTCCATGTATCTGTACTA
The DNA here is from genome assembly GCF_964263255.1 of Lissotriton vulgaris. Classification (NCBI taxonomy): domain Eukaryota; kingdom Metazoa; phylum Chordata; class Amphibia; order Caudata; family Salamandridae; genus Lissotriton; species Lissotriton vulgaris. The sequence continues at coordinate 497,254 of NW_028250096.1, forward strand.
CAGTGAGAATTTCCTCACTAGGAGTAAATCGTTCCTCAGCAGAGGAACGTAAGTGTGATCACTATGCTACGGGAGTTGTCTGCCCCTCATTGTAAACTACATTTGTGTAGCTAGAAGTGCTAAAAACAACACTCATTTCTAGGTTTGTTTTGTTGGCCCATGTCTGTAAATAGTTAGGGGCTGATTTAGAATTTGGTAGATAGGTTACTCCATCGTAATGGCTACAGAGAACCCCGACCACTATAATCCTCGAACTGCCTGCCTGATTTACAGATGGGCAGACAGTATGTGAGTGACTTAGATTAACCCATCTCTGTTGCTCCCATACTCCTCCAACAGCCCGACGTAGTAAGCGCCGTCAGAGGTTTGGTGATTTGACTGTCAGGCCAATTTATAGTGGGCTGTGAAATGGGCAGTTTTTATGGTCTCTTACTGCCAGCAAAAGTGGGGCAGTGAAAACTGAAGAATTACCCCCACACCATAGACCACTCTTATGGTGTAGGGATTCTTTTTTTTGGTATTTTCCGTACCAAAGTAATTTTGTTTTGAAAATACAAACACATGTTAAAAGTTTGACAGATGGTACTATCATGTTGACCGAACTGCCCGTCAAACTTTTAATATATTGGCAGGAACTACCATGAATGGTTTCACTGCCAATAATAAGAGATGTCGGCAGACAATCTTCAAATTCATAGTACAGTTACTCCATCAGGGCAATACCTTTACTTCGCCGCAGCTGCCGCCGCATGGCTCTCCTCCGTTCTCTTGGTCTGCATTGGCAACACCAGAAGCAGACTCTCCCAGCCAATAACGATTTGGCAAGAGCAACATCGTGATTGGTCTAGGCAGTGCTCGGGAGCCTTGACATGTTCTCTAACTGGCTGTGCAACAGAGCCAGGTGAAGAACATGGTAAGTGCTCATGAATATTTAGCCTGCCTTAGAGGGCAGCCTAAATATTCATGCGAACTTATGGAGTGCGAACCACTCCTCACTGTGCTCACCCCTGCCCTGGTTCCAGTTTTGCGCAGAAAAATACAGTGATAATAACATCTTTTCGTTATCATTTTCTTTTTCTTTTTGCTCTGCTCAAATAGCAGTGGGGCTACGCTCCTCCAGCCTTAGCGGAGGAACCACCACTTGTCACTACCATGGTCCCTTTAGCCAGGTGTTAGGTCAAGTCATTATCTGTAACATAGATGTCATCAATGTATGATAGATTTTTTGGATTTGTTTTGTAAGATCTCTATAATCTTTGCTGCAAAGAGTCCAAGGCTGATCTTGTACCCCTAAGGCAAACTTGTAGAAGTTTATTGAAAACTGCTGAATGAAAATACAGTTTATTACTAGGATTCAGGTGCTATAGTTTCACTGAAGAATCGATTATCTAATGTTTTATATTTTTTTCCTAATATTTGTTATTAATCCAATGCTGTGACCATTTTGTACAGCACGTGTGCGTGTATGTGCATTTAAATTTCTATAATCTTGAGGTTATTTTATGTGAATTGTTAGGTTTTAAAATCGGTAAAAGAGGAGTCTTCATCATGGAACGGCAAGGTACTCTTCTACTTTAATATTGTAATTTATTTACAGGCCTCAAAAATCATAATATTGTTACCAGACAAATTATTTGATCCAAGCAAATCTTTTAATTCACTGAGCCGCCATTTCCTTCCTTAGCACATATCATAGCACCTTTAAATATGTTTGTTCAGCATGTCTGTTGTACAAAAAAATATTTTGGTTTAATAGACTAAACATTTGCTGCATTTATAATCAAAATATGGCCGTATATAGAATACACATGACCCCTGACTTGCCTCTTAGTTCTTTAACCGCATTGTCATCAGGGTGGGGTCAAGAATGTTTCTCAAATCATGCTAAAAATGACAACATTTTTAGGTGGCCGAGATGGCGGAATGAGCGGATGCGTCTCACTCTGGCTCCGTCCCCGTCCCCACCTGCCCCAAAGTATTTGCATTGCACCCATATCCCCTCCTTTTGGCTACCGGAGGCTTGCCCCTTCCTGGGGTCCAGAAGTCACCACTGCGAAGCTTCAGGGGCAGCTATTTCCGTTCGAAAGCGAGAAAGTCTGGGAGCGGGTCTCCCCTGAGGGAACGGCATGTCCTGCAGAGAGGAGCTGAGGGCGTTGGCCTGTACGAGTGGGACTGCGTCCTGGCCTGAGCCAGCACTGCAAGAGTAGTGAGCGTTTCTCCATCTGTACGGCACCCGCAACTTGAGTCCTGAAGCGAGAGGACGGCTTCTACTCAGCCCAGGCAGTGCAGGAGAGAACTGTAGCACCGGACGCCTGAGTCGTGTGGCTGGTTAGCCGGTGGGTCTACGCGGCTTATGCCGGGCGCACTCCCTTGACCTCAGCCCGGCGTCAAACTCTGCTCTGGCGGTGAGGTGATGCCTACCTGACTTTTCGTCGCCTGGAAGCCTACATGATGCTGTGCCCGGCTGGTGCTTTCCTTGGTGCACCACGGAGATGGCGGTAATCGGCAGGCCATGAGGAGGTGCCGACCGAGGTGTTGATGCGGCTGCCTCCAGGGAGCGGTGAGTGGCGGTGGGCCTGCGGACGTGCCCCGTGCTTTGAATGCAGGTTGCCCTGTGCTGCCGCCATAGAGACCTAGCGCAGAGGCGCTTCCCCTGGAGGGAGCAGCCCCCGCTGAAGATGTGCGCAATCAGTGTGGGCCTACAACTAGCGGCGCTCAAGTAAACGCCCGCTGGCCCGCACCGTAGCCTGGAACGACCGGCCTACTGTGGAGCTCTCCTGGTGCATTGGTGACCGTGGGCCTCACCTGGATGCCTGGCTGCTGCTAGCTCCTGTGGGCCTGAGGTTAGAAATTGTCGGACAACTGTGAGGTGCGACTCGCCCTATACCTTTTAGCACTGTTTTGGGCGGCTGGTGAGGCCTGGGCCTAGATTCTCAGGCATGTGGCGTGAGGTGGTCTTGGAGTGCGACCCTTTTGGTTCCCCCGCTGCTTTTTTGCCTGGAGCCGTCCGTTATCCTGCATTGGGGGCAGTCTGGAGTATATCTGCTGCTGCAATTCCCACAGAGTTTGCTCTGACCTGGTCTGGGCTCTGGATATCACCCTGAGTGCTGCACTGGTGGTGAGGTGTAGACCTGACTTGAAGTGACAGCTCTCTGGGGTGCCGCTGGAGGGCCCAGGTCTACACCATGGTACATGATCATACATTCTACTATTCAAAGGAGGCCCAGTTCACTTCGTCTTTGCTTCAACTAACACAGTGATTATGCCTGGTTGAGAGTATGAACCGTCCCCTCTGACTGCTGATACAATATAACTACTAGGAAGCTGACCGGTCCGGACCATGACGTAGGCCAAAACAAAAAAGGAGTGCTCAGTGCGGGACTTACTCATGAAAACCACAGGGGACTCTCAGAGCTCGGACCAAATAGGCACTGGAGAAAGCCCTGAAGGGTCTGCTATTTCAGAACTGGATTGTGAGCATTTACGGCTCCACCAGCCCTTTGGTCAGGGTGGATGAGGTCCGATCTTGTGGTTTCACAACTGACTGAGGCAGGGATGCCCTCTATCACCGTTGAACTTTGCCCTTTACATGGATCCTTTCGCACAGCGCCTCCTTGACAACCCTAACCCTAAGGGCATTCTTTTTGGGGCAGACCAGCACCTGATCAGTCTCTATGCTGACGACGTTATCTTCTCAATTGCCCACCCTCTGACCTCGCTCTCGGATATCGAGGAAGACCTCCACGCATTTGGGCAGGCCTCTGGATTCCAGGTCAATATTCAGAAGTCACGAATATTGAACTTGACTTCCACCCCACATATGGTGGGCTCTCTGCGCACTCAGTTTGATTTCGATTGGGTCACAGAGGAGTTACCATACCTTGGTCTAGTTCTCAATAGGAGATTGGCAAAAACTGCCTAAGCCAACTATTCCAAGTTACACGCACTCCTACACAAGGATCTGACACAGTGGCAACGGCTCCCGCTGTTGTGGCTTGGCAGGCTGGCTGCTGTGAAGATAAACATCCTACCCAGAGCTTTATATATCTTCCAGACTCTCCCGTTGATACCGCCCCCAGGTTTACCTCCTAGACTCAAGAGGGAGATCGAGCATTTCATCTGGGGGTCAGTGACATCCAGGGTGCAGAAACAACTCTTGCAACGCCTGAAACGAGACGGCGGCCTTGCATTACCCAATGTGATTCGCTACTATCAGGCTGCGCTGTTGCGCTACTTGTTAGAATGGAATCGCCCGCTTACTGAGAAACACAGGGTCTTCATGGACCAGACGGTTGCAGGACGCCATATATGGAAGGAGGTATTAATGCCTAGGTCGTCCCAGAACTGGGGGCTCTACTCTTCTCCTGTGACGTGTCTGACTTTCCAGATTTTGGGACAAGGTAGCAACCTCTGCGGGCCTCACTACATTCCCCTCTCCTATGAACTCTTTATTCTCTAGTCCGGGTATGGCTAGAGATGTGGATAGTGGCTGGGTAGAGGGAGGCTGTAAATGGCTTGTCTTTTTTACCACAATGGCCCTATCCTATTCACACAACTTACGAAAGACTATGACTTATCTGATCTAGACCGATTTCTCCACTCGCAAATGATGCATGGGGTGCTAGGCGCGTCCGTACATCCCCAAGAGAGCAGATATATGTCTTCATTCGAAAAGTGGCTATTCCTTAAGAAAGACGGTAAAAAAACTAATCTATGAAATGTACTCATTTTTATCCCGGAGCTTGCGCAAAGACAGATATTCTAGTCAGAAGCGATGGGAGGAGGAAATTGGCTGATCACTGTTGGATAAGCAGTGGCAGGATATTTTTTACAGAACTCACCACACAGCACACTCCATGAGACACACTGAAACATCTTACAAAATAATTTCATACTGGTATTATACCTCATCTCGGAAATTGAAGTGGAACCCTCAGTGTGAAGGGCTATGCTGGTGGGGCTTTGGCAATCCTGGGACGCTACTCCACCTTTTATGGAATTTCCCAAAACGTTCTAGATACTGGGATTATATTATAGACTAGATCAACAGGGCTTTTGACAATACCATTGCCAGGGGTCCTGCTTACACGCTACTGGGTCTACTCAACTCATTAACATTCCCTCTTTGCTCAATAAAAGGCAGGCAGATGGCTCTGGCACTTAATGCTGCCCATCGAGTGCTCTTATCTTGCTGGAAATCTGATAGAATCCCGGACCATACACAGTGACTTCACCAGCTGTGGTCCCTTCCTGGCATGGAAAGATTGTTGATGGCAACTTTGGGGAATAAATCTGATTATATGATTGATTGATTGATTGATTTTGTGATTTATTGAGCGCTCGAATGCCCTTTATATCCTCTCCTATTCATCTGCGCATTGTGAGGTTGATCCTGGACCCCTAGGGGGGCGTGATAAGTCACGGTCACTATAACCTTGCTTTTCTTGGGGGGCACTATTTCTAGGTTCTTGGATTGCTCGGAGGGGGCTGGGGGGGGGGGGGGGTCTTTCTTTTCTTTCCCTTGGGACTCTGTTGTTTTTCAGTTTGGAAAAGGCGGGTTGGATGGCTTAGCAGCTACCCCTTTTAGAGAGATGCACTCTGAGGACGTTATGCAATGTAGAATGATTTTCTCCTTTATTGAATGTATGTGGGCTGGAGTCTGCTCCCTTAGCTCCTCTGTTGACGCGGTCGGCCAATGTTGGGTTGTAGGCGGCTTGCTGTGTATCTTCTATTTTGCATAGTGCTCGCAATGGTTACTTGCCTTGTCTCCTTTGGTAACTCTTATCGCAGCCGACCCATTTGGGTTGTAGGCACTATGCTGTGTATAACTATCATTATGTGTTCTGCTAATAAAAACTGATTTCATTCTAAAAAATACAACTTTTAATAAATATGTAACTAAAGCATGAAGTGACAGCACACTGTAATTTGCAAACTGCACATCTTCCATTGAAGTAACCAAAAAGTGACATGCGGTTTTACTGATAAAACTATATAGTTGGCAAACAATGTTTGGAAATTGAGTTTCTGCAAATATGTGTCACTTGTGTATCACCAAGTAAAGTGTTCTGATTTGTTTTTCTCTTTTTATTGTGCATATTTTTCCGAGTCCTTCAGGTACTAAGGAGGAAAATGCTTACATTATCACCTTCTCAACTCGAGTTGCATCCCTTATGAAAACTGGAGGCCAATCATCCTCTGTGAAGATAATACTATAAGCATCCGACAAATGAGACCAGAATATAGCTTTGATTTTGCACAATATATAACCCTTAGTTTGTACCTGTATTTAAAAACTGTGTATGCAGGGTTTACATGTCCTTCCAGTGTTTTAACCAGTATAAATTCATTAGTTAGTCACTACCAGATGATCCTTGAGAGTCTGTCAAACTATTGTCACTTATGTTTTGCTCTCCAGAAGTGCTAATGCCAAAGTCCCATTCCAGAGAAATAGCCTTAGTTGTAGGGCATGTTTTTTCGCTACACCAGCTATGTTTTCTCAAAATTAGTCTTCGAGGCGGAACCTTTCCCTTTATTTTTCTAACTTCAACTTCACTCGCTGGTTCACTTTTCTGTTTGATGTATCTGTCCTTTCTGCAACGCTCAGTCCGTTTACTGCTTTCTGTCCTTTTACTGTTCCCAAAATAATGTTAAGAACAAAAAAAAGGCTATCAAAATACTGCTAGCAATTCAGTTTTCTTATTTTTATCACAGTCCTTCAAATTAGATCCACACTTCATGGATTTCTGCGTTGGAGAAAACCAGTTATATTTTTTTTGTTGTGCTTTCTGCTTTTTCTTAGTATCGAGTTGAGTTTTCTCCTCAGTAGAGCTGTCCTTCTCATAGTTTGCTTTGAGTTGCCGTTTTGTGGTGCAAGAACCTGATGCAACATAGCTCACAAAAGTAAAAACATTCTAAATAATGTGTTAGGCATCTTTATAATCCATTTTACATGGGAACCGCTGCCAGCTGTTAGCCCACTGCCAAAACTGCATCTTCCCTCAAATGTTACTCAGAACTACAGAGGCAACTGCTGCATAAATTACCTATTATTTTAATTTCTAAATCGCGCTCAGGTGCAGCTCTATGCTCCTACTGTATTTGTTTAATCACCTATGGTAACATTACTAATGATGGTGTGCTTAGTAGTGTAAATACTTGCAAATATTGTTCTTCCTAAGTAGTACACTTGTCTACAGGTGGCTCCGGGAGTGGAACACACATAGTTAATATCCTATGTCTGTCTATCCTGGACTGTTCTATGAGGATAACCACTTCTAACTGGTATGTTTGTGAACAATCCAAAATGGAATTTCGCTTTGTGGGTGCTTTGCCCATGATTTGATCGGTAGTCTGGAAACTAATGTTCGAGGCATATGAGCTGCAGATCACATACTGTGCATAGTTCACCACCTAGTGTTGGGCCCGGATGTTTGCAGTTTGTTTTTGTCCTGAAAAGTTCTTTGGAAATCACGATATAGATGACCCCTCCTTTGGACCATATTGCGAATGGCCATCGACTCCATCCTCAGATTGTTTTTTTTCCGCCATCGGGCTCAGATGTGTCTCCTTAGGCGCACAATCCTCACCCAGTTCGACAGTATTGTTTCGACCGCGGTCCCCAGCGACGCAACTCTTCACGACTTCGAAGTCTTCGATTCCGGTCGTCGACGAAGGCCTTCGGGCCTACCTGGGCCTTACTCTCTGGCTCATGGAAAGAACGCCATTCAAGAAGTGTCCTCAATGTGGGTTGAAGTTTCCCCACACTGATCTACATGAGGTGTGCAACCTGTGCCTCACTCCGGAGCACGAGGCTAAAGACTGTTCCGCTTGTGCCTCCTTCCGCTCCAAGAAGACGATTCGGGACAGACTAGCTCGAAGAACAATGGCTCGCTCGTCAGCTTCGATCCCGGATGACTTCTTTGAAAAGGGCGTTGACGTGCCTGAACAGCAGCTGGCGGAAGAAAGCGCCAGCTCCTCTGATGCCAAAGACTCGGACGTCGAGGACATCACTCCAGCTCAATGGGTTGTAAGTAAGAACGTCGACCCGACCCTTCCTCGACACCCTCCAAGAAGGCTGGCTCACACCCTCACCTTCGGACCCGGGTGCACACCGGGAGACTGCTTCCCACGCCCTGTCTTTGGGCCCGGCAAAGAAGCCTATTAAGCCGTCAGACGGTTCGGGCTCGAGTCCGCCTATTCCCGGTGTCGATCCCATACCGACCGAAAAAGAAGCCACCTTCCTCGTCCACGCCGGCCGCTGCTCCGACACCCAAGCACTCGGTGCCGAAGATTGGCACCGGCTCATCGATGTTAAAACCACACTCTGAGCCGGGTAAAAAAACTGCCTAAAGGTCCCGACTCCCATGCTTCGGAGCCATAAAAAAAACCCGGAACCGAAAAAACACGTTCCGGTTAAAGACATTTCAAAAGGTCACAGTTCTAAGCCGAAAGAACCTAGACCAGCTGCCGATTCGGTGCCGAAAAAACCTCTGGAACCAAGAACTTCAACACTGAAGGACCTGCCACCCTCAAAAGAGCTTTTTACACCAGATCCTACTCAAAAGACTCTAGTAAAGGATCATAAGACTGGTCAAATTACTCTTAGCTCCAAGAAGAGACCACTAGAGGCGCCTGCACCTCCTCCTTCTCCAAAGAAGAGACATTGCAACCTCTCCATTAAGGGTCCCTTCTCCACCACCTCCCATACTCTTCCTCCTCCTCTACCACAACATTCTCCGACACCATCTCCTCATCCAGATGATGAAGTAGATACAGACTCTGATGACACAGGTGGGGGTGCACATGACCCAGTAAGGACCAATAGTCCCCCTCAGTCACCTAATCCATAGGATGATTATTCCACCCCTGATGTGCCTTACGTCAAGATGATGTATATCCCTCCAGGCCCCCCCCCCCCCAGAGAACACTATAGGTTTTAACCTACTAGCCCATGGGGCTGCCCAATACCATGGGGTCGACTTGCACACAGACACTGTAGAGGAAGATTTCTTATTGGACACTTTTGACATTACACAAAGGTCCACTTCCATTTTGCCAATGCTTAAGGGGGTCATTAAGCATGCAACAGAGGTATTTAAAGATCCTTTCAGGGCTTGAGTACTCAACCCCCGCATTGAGAAAAAAGGCAAAGCTGCCCCTACAGATCCAGCTTACATTAGAGGCCCAGCACTGCTAGATTCCTTGGTAGTTTCTAACGCACGTAAACGTGCCAATTCACAAACATTAGGTGAGGCCTCACCACCAGATAAGGAATCTGAACTCCATGACGCCTTCGGCAAACTAACAGCGTCACAGGCAGCTAACTTATGGCGCAATGCCAATACTCAAGCGCTATTGGCAAGATATGACAGGGCACATTATGATGAACTGGAATCCATAATGCAGCATCTACCAGATAAATACAACAAGCATTTGCAATGCAATAGCTCTCACATTAGGAAAGTTTGAGCTATTGGTCTTGTAAATGACAATTGTTTTATTTGTTTTGGTTTTGAAAATAGCTAAATTAATAGCTTTGTCATTTACAATGCCAATAGTTTTAACTTTCTCAAATGTGACACCTATAGCATTTGTAATGCAACATGATTTGTATTTACATGACGTAGATGTATTGATATTACAAATAGCAATGGCTTTTAATTTTTTTAAGTAATTAATACTTAAATAAAAGTGATTGTAATTTATAATGGCAATAGCTTAAACTTTTGTTAAAAACTTTTGTGAAGATTATGTTCAGTGTATTTTATTGTGACGAAAATCGAAGAACAGAAGTGAAATAACATCTTTTTGTGACATTTGTAATAAAGCTTGAAACATTGAGAGAACATAATTGAACCAGTTGTTGTTGAATGGTTGCACAGATTGATGCTGTGATGGCGCAGTGGTGCTGAGTGCTGCTGTGGTGGTGCTGATTGATGCTGTGGTGGTGCTGAGTGGGAGATGGGGCGAGGGAGAAAAAGGAGAGGAGGGAGAGGGTAAAGAGAGAGTGAGAGGAGAGAGGGGGGGAGAGATGAGAGGGAGAGGGGTAGAGAGGAGAGTGAGACGGAGACTGGGAGAGAGGAGAGAGGAGAGGGAAGAGAGGGAAAGGGAGAGAGGGAGAGGGAAGTGAGGGAAAGGGAGAGAGAAAAAGGGAGAGAGGGTAGAGGGAGAGGGAGGGTAAGAAGAGAGGGGGAGGACGAGAGCGAAGGACGGAGGGGAGAGAGAGGGGAGGGAGAGAGAGAGGAGAGCAGGCAGAGGGGGAGATGGGGAGAGGGAGAAAAAGGAGAGCAGGGGGAAGGTAAAGAGGGAGAGAGGAGAGAGAGGGTGAGAGGAGAGGGGAGAGAGGGGGAGAGGAGAGAGGGAGAGGGTGAGAGGAGAGAGGGAGAGGGAAGTGAGGGAAAGGGAGAGAGGTAGACGGGGAGAGGGAGAGTGAGAGCGTGAGGGGAGGGAGGGAGGGAGAGGGAGGGAGGACGAGAGGGAAGGAGGGAGAGGAAGGGAGATAGAAGGCAGAAACTGCCTGAGAAACAGACACAAAGAAGGAGTAAGAGAGAAAGGATAGCAGGCTTTGAGGAAGAAGAGTGCCGCAGACAGAGGACATGCAGTGAGACAAAGGTGGGGCAAAGGCAGATATGGAAGACAACGATCCACCGAGCAGGTCAAGCCGCGGAGAGGCACAGGCATAGAGCAGGCAGAGCACGGGGAGAGGAGGAGCACAGAGAGACTGAAGGGCAGTGGCAGCTAGATTGTAGGTGCTATGAAAGAAGATAGTGAGTCTGAAAAAGGTACGAGTGGGCCAGAGAGATTGCGAGAGAGAAAGACGAGAGCAGACAATATGAATGAAAGGGAGAGAAAGAGTAAGACAAACTGGAGGGAGACAACAAGAAGTTGGGGAAAAATGAATGCTTGGGGCTAGCAAATGAGGGACTGGGAAGTACGTGATACAGACGAGATAGTGGTAGTAGATGGACGAGTAGAGTGAATGGGAACCTCGGAATTCCAATATTTTAAGGGCAGAGTAGGAAAGCGACATGCATTTTTGTGGATGAGAAAAACGAAGATCAACGCACGAGAGGAAGAGAGCAATAAAGACACTAAGTGGAGACAATGAGAAATGATAGAGAAATGTAAGTGCACCCACGGGAGAGACTGGGTGGGGCAGGACAGACAAAGTGCGATACAGAAAAGAGACATGCATCATACAGAAGGGAAGGGGCAAAAAAGAGATAGACAGTAGAAAGAGATGGGCAAAAGGCAGTACAGTGAGAGAACAAAGATGAAAAAACATAGAAAAGGGTAGCGAAGAGAAGGAGGCTGGCAGAAGTCAAACAACAGGTAAAATAAAAAATAAAAAGTTAAAATAAAAGGAGACACGGCATGGAGGCCGTGAAACTGAAAGTACGGCCGGCCGGCCGTGAATAATTAGGAGAGCATTTGATGCAGCAGGGGGCGGAGTGGGAAGAGCTGCTGGCGGCACCAAGCTGTGAGTGAGATGCAGAGCGTGAAGGGGTAAAACAGACAGAAGAGGGCCTGAGTGTCGCTCAACGATAGAGGAAGAGACAAGACAAGAGACGGGTCAGAAAGAGGAAGAGTACAATGAAACCAAAAGGATGACAGAAATAGTCGAGAGAGCAGCGCTGGGAGGGGGGCTGGGCAGAAATGCGAGTCACGGCCATACTGAGACCGAAAAAAAAACAAGGCAGCGCTGGGAGGGGGGCTTGGCAGAATGTGAGTCACGGCCTGGCGGCTGTGAAGTGTGAAGCAGTGGGCGGGGAAGCCCAGGAGCAATTGGGTCTGATGCAATTAAGCACCCTGGGAAGCCTGTAGGGGAAATACGCGTGCTTGTGTGGTCACGTGATTCGCGTGAACTGTTGAAAATCCGCTTGAGTCTTTTGAGAGCCTTGGAAGAGCCTTTGGTGAGCCTTTGGTTTAAGTAGTGGTTTAGCTGCATTAGACTCGCATATTCATTCCTTGCGGAATGGAATAGGCGAGACCTAAAAATAGGGCCAATGAACTCGTACAGGAAGGTAAAAATATGGGCAATTAACATCAGTGTCCCTTTGAGAAGGCATGCCTGGCTACGTATTTCAGGTTTCAAAACTGAGGTACACAATTCCATCCTCAATCAGCCATTTGATGAGAAACACCTATTTGGCCCTAATGTCGACGTGTCTTTAGAGAAAATGAAAAAAGACTCAGACACAGCTAAATCTATAGGAGCATTGCAATTGCAGGCTCCCAGACATTCTTTTCGTCGCTCATCATATAGAGGCAACACAAGAGGCTATTCCTCAGATAGCCCCTCCACTTCCTATAAATCCCCTAGCCAATCCACATTCACTAAGGGATACCAAAGAGGGGGTTACAAGTGTAACAACAACAAAGGCAGAGGCAAAACCAACAACACCCGCTCTGCCTCCACCCCTACCCACTGACTTTCCTCCACTTCCTCCCCATAGTTCCACTCCTGTGGGGGGAAGACTACAACAATTCCTTCTTGCCTGGACCAATATCACATCAGACAGGTGGGTGAGACAAATTATTCAATCAGGTTACTGTCTAAAACTAACATCTACCCCCCCCCCCAAACATACCACCCAAACAGCGTCCAATGTCACAAGAGCATCTATCACTGCTAAAGCAAGAAGTAATATCTCTGCTGGAAAAAGGTGCAATAGAAAAAAGTTCCTCTGCACCAACAAAACAAGGGAGTCTACTCTCTATACTTTCTTATCCCAAAGAAGAACGTCTCTCTAAGGCCTATTCTAGACCTCAGACCTCTAAACAAATACATTAAGTCAGACCATTTTCACATGGTCATACTTCAACAAGTCCTTGCTCTTATGTTACAAAACAAATTCCTTGCTACTCTAGATCTCAAGGACGCATACTTCCACATTCCCATTCACAAAGCTCACAGGAGGTATCTCAGATTTGTAATAGACAGGCAGCACTATCAATTCAAAGTACTCCCATTCGGAGTCACAACAGCACCAAGAGTATTCACCAAGTTACTAGCAGTAGTGGCAGCACATTTACGAAGACTGCACATCAATATCTTCCCATACCTGGACGACTGGCTCATAAAAGCCAGCTCCTACAACCAGTGTGTGGAACACACTCAAACCACTTTCCAACTGCTTCACAACTTGGGGTTCACAATAAACCACACCAAGTCCCATCTGCAACCATCCAAAGTACAACACTACCTCAGTGCCACAATAAACACCTCAACAGCGCTAGCTTATCCCACTCCAGTAAGGATAGCCAGCATGCAAGCTCTTCTCACAAAGTTTCAGCCACAACACTCCCTTCCAGCACGAGTGTTCATGCAGCTCATAGGGATGATGGCCTCTTGCATTTTCATAGTGCCCCATGCAAGACTTCAAATGCGTCCTCTCCAAGAGTGCTTAGCACGTCAATGGAACCAGGTTCAACGTCAATTAACAGACCTATTTTTGGTGGACGGTCCGACTCATCGCTCTCTGCAGTGGTGGAACACGCGACCGTTCCTTGAGCCAGTTCCTCAGATAGTCTTGAAGCATCACTCTCCGGCTGGGGAGCCCACCTACTGCAACACACCATGCAAGGCAGATGGACACCACAACAAAAATTACCCTATATCAATCATTTGGAGTTACTAGCCATATTCCTAGCATTGAAAGCTTTCCAAAAGCAAGTATCAAACAAAGCTGTGTTAGTCCGCACTGACATGACAGCCATGTATTACATACAGAAACAGGGCGGAACACACTCCCTGCAACTCTATCAACTAGCACAGAACATATGGCGATGGGCAATACCTCAAAACATATTCCTCTTAGCCCAGCATGTTCCAGGAGTACAAAATACCATAGCAGATCTGTTAAGACACAACAGACCCACGAGTGGGAACTTAATCCGCAGTTCTTCAACCATTCTTTCAGATGTGGGGACAACCTCAGATAGACCTCTTTGCCACCCACGAAAACACCAAATGCCCAAGCTTTGCTGACAGATATCCACACCCACTGTCCAAAGGCAATGCGATATGGATGAACTGGTCAGGCAGATTTGCGTACGCTTTTCCAGCCTCTACCACTCATGCCACTAGTAGTACGTAAACTACAGCAGCATTCTCCAACCCTCATCCTAGTTGCTCCAACGTGGGCCAGACAGCCGTGGTACACCACACTGCTACAACTGCCTGTAGTAGCACACCAAAAACTATACCTAGCTCCACGCCTTTTAACACAGTACCGTGGAGAGATCAGACACCCGGACCCAGCTCAGCTCAACCTTGCGATCTGGCTCCTGAAATCCTAGAATTCGGATATTTTAATCTTCCTCCTGACTGCATGAACGTCATAAAAGAAGCTAGACGTCCAACCACTAGAGCATGCTATGCAGCTAAGTGGAAACGCTTTGTAATATATTGTCACAACAGCAATATTAATCCCCTAGACATGTCTATTCAACACATCATAGGATACTTACTACACCTCCAAAGATGTAACTTAGCCTACACATCCATTAGACTGCATCTTGCTGCCATAGCAGCATATCTTCAAAACAGACAGCATCTATCCCTGTTTAGAGTGCCTGTTATTAAAGCTTTCATGGAAGACCTCAAAAGAATAATTCCTCCCAGAGTACCACCTTCACCAGTGTGGAATTTGAACATCGATCTCGCACAACTAATGGGACCTCCCTTTGAAGCGTTACATAAATGTAAACTACAATTTTTAACGTGGAAGGTTGCGTTCCTAGTAGCTATTACTTGGCTACGGAGAGTTAGTGAATTTCAAGCACTAACCATTCAGGAACCTTTCTTGCAAATGCATCACAATAAGGTTGTTCTCCGTACTAATCCAAAATTTCTTCTCAAAGTCATTTCTCCCTTCCACCTCAATCAATCTGTGGAACTGCCAGTTTTCTTCTCGCAGCCACAGACAGTAGCAGAAAGAGCTCTTCATACCCTAGATGTCAAAAGAGCATTTTTATACTACATCGAGAGAACACAACCCTTTCGTAAGACCAAACAACTTTTTGTGTCTTTCTCACCACCACACAAGGGCAACCCCATATCAAAATCTGGGTTAGCTAGATGGATTGTCAAATGCATACTGATTTGCTACCACAAAGCTAAACGTATCTGTTCCTCCTAAAGCCCACTCTACAAGGGAAATAGGGGCATCAGTGGCATTTTTAGGGAACATTCCCCTAGAAGACATCTGCAGAGCAGCTTTATGGTCTACACCGCGCACATTCACAAAACACTATTATGTAGCTGTGCAAACTAAACAACAAGCTAATGTGGGCCAGGCTGTTCTCAAAACACTATTTCAAACTACTGCAACGGATAGGGGTGGTCGCCGCTAAGAGTTGGGTACTGCTATACAATCTATGCACAGTGTGTAATCTGCAGCTCATATGCCTCGAACGGAAAATGCTTCTTACCAGCATGCATCTGTTCTTGGCATGTAGAGCTGCAGAGTTACACACGCCCACCCGCCTCCCCGGCTACCCTTATCTGTTCCAGTATTATCTTAATTAGATACAGCTTACATGGACATCCTTTTCTTGCAAAGCTCCATTATCTCCCTAATAGCGAAAAACAATCTGAGGATGGAGCCGATGCCCATGCGCAATATGGTCCAAAGGAGGAGTCACCTATCTCGTGACTTCCAAAGAACTTTTTAGGACAAAAACAAATTGCAAACATCCGGGCCCAACACTAGGGGGCGATCTATTTTTTTTTTTTTTTTTTTTTTTTTGGTGCAAGACTTTTATTTCACATTGTCACAGAGTTAGTATACACTTTCCACGCCTACAACCTGGCGAGGCCGGCATTGCATTGGTTGGTATCATCAAACATTGCTCTGTACATACACAGCCCATCAGCCGACAACCGAGGGTCCGGCGGCGTGTCGATATATGCACTATCAGGTGTGTAATTAGGCAATGTGCGACGCTGGTACTTGGAGGAACATTTCAACTCAACCCCCCAGAAGAAAAAATACAAAAAAATAAAATGAAAATAATAAGAATAAGAACATATATATCACTGCATCACAGCATTCTCCTCCCTCCATCACTTTATCGATTAAACTCCCCTATCAACAGTCGGTCTATGTCAATTCAGCTCTGCTTGCAGTTCTTGGTCTGCCAAGGTTGACGCCAGGTATTGTCTAAAGGGCTTCCAATAGTCTCTGGGGCGCGAGCCCGCCGGCAATTCCTCCTCGTATGTGGCCAGTGTGTCACAGCAATACGCCAAGTCCTCCAACCAGTTTTGAACTTTAGGTCGTAGTTTGCTGCTCCAGTGCAATGACACTCTCCTTTTTGCCATGAGCAAGGCAATCACGCACAGTCTTTTCCTTTGCGCTTTTAGCTGCGGCACTAACCCCAGCAGACATACCTTGGCTGTGCATGGCAGCTCCGCACCCAGCATGACATTGAGGGCTTGGATCACCTGTACCCAGTATCTTGCAATCAAGTTACAGTGCCACGCTAAGTGCATAAAATCAGCATTGTCCTGTCCACATCGCACACAATTAGTCATCCCTCAGACCATACCGGTGCAGCCTGTTGGGTGTGTGGTACACCTGATGTAGGTATTTATAGTGTATAAGTCTGATTGCCATTCGGTGTCAGCATTCCTGTCATTACACAGGATGTCTCCCATTCCTCATCTGTCAGTGTATCCTCTAGTGAATTGCACCACCTCTCCCGGGCCCGTGTAGCTGTATTCCCTATGTGTGCCTGCGCGCTGTTGTAGAGTCTAGAGACCAAGTGTGATGCGGAGGGAGAGGTAAGAACCATTTGCAATGGGGCCAGTGTCTGTGGTTCATCCGGGAATGTCGGATAATACTCCTTTACCGCTCGTTGTAATCTATATTAGTTGAAGCTAAAGAGCAGTGTCGGGTTTTTAATGTACGTCAGCTCGTGTAGTGTCACAAACTTCCCGTCCTTATACAGGTCGCCCCATCTGTCTATGCCAGCTTGTTTTAGTAGATCCATACCAACTTGCTCCTGAGTCACAGAAATGGCTGGGTGGTGCGCTAGTGGGAGTGCGGGTGCGTAAAGGGGCGCGCTGTGCGCTGCTTTGCCAAGCAGTTTCCACGCTTCAATTGTGGCATTTACCGGATTGATATCCTGTGCATGTAATCGTGGTCTGCTGTGGGATAGAATGCTCGTCAGCGGGATCGGGTCTGCATCTCCCTTTTCCACCGCTACGTGCGTTAGGAAGGGTATCTCATGGAACCAGTAGTGCGCGAATTGCGCCTGGGCGCACAGATAGTAGAGGTACATATCTGGGACCTTAAACCCTCCCTGGGCGTATGGCAATGTCATTGTTTGTAGATCTATCCTGGCCTGCTTCCCAGCCCATATTAAGGATAGCATGAGCGATTTTATGTTACGAAACACCTCTGCGGGGGGTTTAATGGGTATGTTGTTGAATAGGTATAAAAAGTTTGGCAACAGTACCATTTTCACTATAGCAAGCCTGTCGGCCAGGGACAGTGGCAGTCCAACCCATCTCTTAATTTTATCTTCCAGCGAGGATATGACTCTCCCGTAATTGGTACGGATAACCAATTCCGGGTCCCTGTGGAACCACACTCCTAGATATTTAGTCGGCTCTTCCTGCCATTCCAGAGGGTAATCCATTGCGGTAGGCTTTGTACCGTCAGTTAGCGCAAGTACTAGGGATTTGGACCAGTTAATTTGCAGTCCTGAATGCTGACCATATTTAATGTACTCCCGCAGCAGCGGGTTGAGATGCTGGTCAGGGTTTTTAACATACAGGACCATGTCGTCAGCATACAGAGATGTGTATAGGTCGTGCTGGAAGTTGAATTGCCGAGTGATGGTAATGCTGTCTTATCTTGCATGCCAGTGGCTCGAGCACTAGGGCAAATAACATTGGCGAGAGCGGGCACCCCTGTCTGGTGCCGCGTTCGATGGTGATTGGGCCAGAGAGGTGTTTATTAACCCTAATACGCGCAGTGAGATTCGTATATAACATGGTGATCCAACCCGTAAACAGTTGTGGGAACCCCATTCGAATCAGTACCGCGTGGAGGAAGGGCCAGTCAATGGTGTCAAAGGCTTTGGCCGCGTCCAGGAGGACCGCCACCGCTTTGATGTCCGGGGCTAAGTAATGTGCCAGTGCAAATAGGGTGCGGGTATTGTGCGTGGTTGACCTGTCCGGGATGAAACCCGACTGGTCCGGCCTAATCAGTAGCGGCATGAGTGGTTTTAGTCTGTCTGCCAGTAGGCTAGCCAGTATTTTGGTGTCCACGTTAATGAGCGAGAGAGGACGATATGAGTCGCATTGGTCTTCGTCCTTTCCGGGCTTCAACATGGCAATCAGGAGTGCCTCTCTCATTGACGCTGGCAACGTCTGTGCCTCATGTGAGGCTTCATAGAGTTGCACTAGGTGGGGCGCTAGGATGTCTGCGTATGCTTTGTAGAACTCGACCACAAATCCGTCCGGTCCCGGGGCCTTGTTATTTGGGAGACATCTAATGGTGTCTATGACCTCCTGTTTTGTGATAGGACGTGCTAGGTAGTCCCTGTGTCCATCCGCCAACCATGCTATTTCCACGTCTGCCAGGTAAGTCAGCAGGTCCTCTTGTGGTGTGACCGGTCGCGCTCTATATAGTGTTCTATAGGTGCCCATGAATTCCCCCATGATAGTCTGTATGTTGTGCGTGTGCTCGCCTGTCGTGGTTTGAATCACAAGAAGAATCCTACTACTAGTGTGAGGAAAAAGGGAGGGGAAGCACTCAGTGTTGTGTAAAATACCCCTCACACACCAACAGGCCCCTTGGTGTCATGCTTCATCATCGGGGTCTTCGCACCCCGCTAGAGGGATGCGGCACGCTGCGACCTACGACTACGTGGGAGCGTTGACAGGTGTTAACTATGTGTGGTGTGTGTTGATTGTGAGTGATAAGAAGATTAAATGTGAGTGGGAAACGTGGTGAGGAAATTAAAAAGTACCTGGCTAGTGGGAAAAATGAAAAAAACTTTATTTCGTACCCCTAGCTGGTGCTATTAAAAGGTGTGCAGAAAAAGACGAGGTTGGTTTGTCTTAATTACGGACAAAACCTCTGGTGTGCGTCGACATGTTTCGGTACGTGTGTACCTTCTTCAGGACGGGGCACAACTCCCAACCCTACTCACGTATTTCTAAAAAAAGGGGGGTAATTACATTTAATAAAAAGTGAAATCACTCATTTCAAGTTGGCTACAATGTGCCTACAGCGGTTTTTGGGATCATGTATTTACATGTCCTGCAAAAAAGGAAAAAACCATTAGGTTTGGTTACCATGAGGTATTGGCTCAGACAGGTGCAGTCACCTGGAGCCCCAAACAAAGAACAATCTGTAAAGGAAAAGACATACTAGACACACAACACATAGGACACACTTAGGTTTTTTGTACTTATTGTTTTTCAGACATACTCGTAGTCTTTGATGTCTACTGCATCATGAGCAAGTCCTGAGCATCAAGGTGGGTAGGTGGATCCACAATCTACAATGATAGAGAGGTGGACTCAGTGCTGTTACTTATATTTACTTCTTACCTCATCCATCTACCTAGAGAGGCTGGATTCTGTGTGGAGAGAATACTCACGAAATCCGCCTGTATTGGCCTCCTTCTACCACCCCGTGCTGCTCCGCCGTGAATGAATTGCGGACGTGTTTGGTGGTATTTAAGGAGAGGCTAGGTGTATTGTCATTGGTTAATTGCCGGAAGTCACAGGGACCATGTATGAAGACTATTTGTTTTCGCCTTTATGCATGTGATCTAATTAACTTTGACATGTGACCCATTGTTGTTTGTTCATTACCGGAATGTCCATGTATGGTCTTTCCGTTTCTTGGCCAATCATGTGCTATTAATGGGTCCGGCGCTGAAAAGAAAAGGGGAGCGCCGTTGTTTACACGATTGTGTATCATGTGTGCATGCGCATGATTTGTTTCCCATTGGTGTCTATGCGCATGCGTAATAGCCGGTTGGAGGTAGTGCATGTTCAGAGATGTGATTTTTAGCGTTGGCCCTTGTGGGCAGATACCAGCCGTAGTGGTCAAGTGATTTGGCTCCACGGTATGTCATCGTTTAGTCCCGTGATATGGGTACCCAGGCGGAACACCCAACGTTGTTACTTCTGGAACAGGCCTGATTCCGAAGGTAGTCGCTCAATGACAGTCCAGCGAAGATCATTTATGCAGTGCTGTAGTGACAGGAAATGTGATGCCATTTTGGTTGTTGATTTTTTACAGCGTATGTTTGATTTATGTTCACCAATTCTTGTTTTGACCGGTCGGGTGGTCATGCCTACATATTCCAATCCACATGGACAGTTAATCAAGTATACCACATTTTTCGTGTTACAGTTTGAGAACTGGCGCTGTTCCCATGTCATGCCATTCCTGAAGGTGAGGTTCTTGCTTTTCTGAGTCTGGTGGCAGCAGCTGCAATCACCGCATGGGAAGTGGCCCTGTACACTGGTCGGATTCTGTCTCGCAGCCTGGTTTTCCCGTGGTCTAGTGTGGACCACGATGTCTTTCATGTTCTTGCCCCTCCGATGCGCATGCATTGGTTTCTCAAAATTGAGGTTTCCACAGTTCAGGATGCCCCAATGTTTTTCGATCACCTTTGACACCTGGTTCGATATTGTGGAGTAGGTTGTCACGCAGATGGGTCTCCTGTTCATATCCTTCTCTTTGGGATTTTCCTCTATGAGAGCCTCCCTATGGTTGTTTTTTGCGCGTTTCATCGCTTTTTCAATGGTCCTCGTTGGGTACTGCCTTTCCACGAGTTTCATTCTTAGGTCCTTTGCCTGACGGTTGAATTCACTTAGTTCCGTACAGTTCCTCCGTAATCTCAGAAACTGTCCGTACGGCAGATTTTCCCTCAGGTGCCTAGGGTGAAAGCTGTCATAGCGTAACAGGCAATTCCTGGCGGTGGGCTTGAAGTGGGTGTTACTTTTTAGCCTTCCATCCTCGCTGTAAATGTTCAAATCTAAGAAGACCATCGACTTATTTGAAAAGGTGCTAGTGAATTTCAGATATTGGTTCTGGTTATTTAGCCAGATCACAAAACTCTTAGCACTGTTGGCATCACCGTTCCAAATGATGAAAATGTCATCGATGTACCGTTTCCAGATGCCAATCTGGGAACGGTAAGGATTGTTCTCATGCAGGATTTTTTGTTCTTCAAGATGGTGGACGTATAGTCCTGCCAGGCTCGGCGCAAACGTGCTTCCCATACTTGTCCCATGGTTTTGTAGATACAGTGTCTCCTTATACTGAAAAAAATTGTCTTTCAGAGCCATACTGATACACTCCAGGACTAGGTTTCTTGGTGTTTGGTACTTCCACGGTCGGCTAAAGAGTACCTCCTCGATTATCTCCAGTGTCTCCTCGTGGGGCAAGCTTGTGTATAAACTTTCCCCGTCGAGACTTACTAGGAGCTGTATGGTTGGGTCAAAAGGTAGGTCTTCCAAGAGTTGTAGGACCGACTTAGTGTCCTTTAGGTATGTATTTGTGGCTTGTACCATCGGTCTGAGGAAAGCGTCAGAGAATTTTGATAAAGGTTCCAGGATAGACCCAATGCCTGACACAATAGGTCTCCCTGGCGGGTTGTCCCTCCAGACACAAGCATCCCGGTGGAGATTCTAACCTTCGAGAAAGCGGTGGTTACAGAGGTTAACAAACTGAACATCCAAGGAAGAAATGTCTTCCACAATACGAGTGGAGAAGAGCAGAGAGCCCTTCGAGAACTAACAGACAATAGTGAACTTGTCATAAAACCTGCCGACAAGGGGGGAGCAATCGTATTGCAAACACTTGAAGCTTATGACAAGGAATGCCTACGTCTTCTGTCTGACCAACGGAACTACAGGAAACTGGATAATGATCCAACAGAAAGACTACGGACACGAATCGGTGGCATGGTGGAAGAAGGACTTGCCCACGATTGGATCAGCAAGAAGGAAGCTGATTTCCTACAGCAACCCAATCCCAGGATACCATATTTCTATTGTATCCCCAAGATACATAAGAATCTTGACAACCCGCCAGGGAGACCTATTGTGTCAGGCATTGGGTCTATCCTGGAACCTTTATCAAAATTCTCTGACGCTTTCCTCAGACCGATGGTACAAGCCACAAATACATACCTAAAGGACACTAAGTCGGTCCTACAACTCTTGGAAGACCTACCTTTTGACCCAACCATACAGCTCCTAGTAAGTCTCGACGTGGAAAGTTTATACACAAGCTTGCCCCACGAGGAGACACTGGAGATAATCGAGGAGGTACTCTTTAGCCGACCGTGGAAGTACCAAACACCAAGAAACCTAGTCCTGGAGTGTATCAGTATGGCTCTGAAAGACAATTTTTTTCAGTATAAGGAGACACTGTATCTACAAACCCATGGGACAAGTATGGGAAGCACGTTTGCGCCGAGCCTGGCAGGACTATACGTCCACCATCTTGAAGAACAAAAAATCCTGCATGAGAACAATCCTTACCGTTCCCAGATTGGCATCTGGAAACGGTACATCGATGACATTTC
Source organism: Lissotriton vulgaris (assembly GCF_964263255.1). NCBI lineage: Eukaryota > Metazoa > Chordata > Amphibia > Caudata > Salamandridae > Lissotriton > Lissotriton vulgaris. The sequence goes on from NW_028250096.1 coordinate 519,826, forward strand.
CATCATTTGGAACGGTGATGCCAACAGTGCTAAGAGTTTTGTGATCTGGCTAAATAACCAGAACCAATATCTGAAATTCACTAGCACCTTTTCAAATAAGTCGATGGTCTTCTTAGATTTGAACATTTACAGCGAGGATGGAAGGCTAAAAAGTAACACCCACTTCAAGCCCACCGCCAGGAATTGCCTGTTATGCTATGACAGCTTTCACCCTAGGCACCTGAGGGAAAATCTGCCGTACGGACAGTTTCTGAGATTACGGCGGAACTGTACGGAACTAAGTGAATTCAACCGTCAGGCAAAGGACCTAAGAATGAAACTCGTGGAAAGGCAGTACCCAACGAGGACCATTGAAAAAGCGATGAAACGCGCAAAAAACAACCATAGGGAGGCTCTCATAGAGGAAAATCCCAAAGAGAAGGATATGAACAGGAGACCCATCTGCGTGACAACCTACTCCACAATATCGAACCAGGTGTCAAAGGTGATCGAAAAACATTGGGGCATCCTGAACTGTGGAAACCTCAATTTTGAGAAACCAATGCATGCGCATCGGAGGGGCAAGAACATAAAAGACATCGTGGTCCACACTAGACCACGGGAAAACCAGGCTGCGAGACAGAATCCGACCAGTGTACCGGGCCACTTCCCATGCGGTGATTGCAGCTGCTGCCGCCAGACTCAGAAAAGCAAGAACCTCACCTTCAGGAATGGCATGACATGGGAACAGCGCCAGTTCTCAAACTGTAACACGAAAAATGTGGTATACTTGATTAACTGTCCATGTGGATTGGAATATGTAGGCATGACCACCCGACCGGTCAAAACAAGAATTGGTGAACATAAATCAAACATACGCTGTAAAAAATCAACAACCAAAATGGCATCACATTTCCTGTCACTACAGCACTGCATAAATGATCTTCGCTGGACTGTCATTGAGCGACTACCTTCGGAATCAGGCCTGTTCCAGAAGGAACAACGTTGGGTGTTCCGCCTGGGTACCCATATCACGGGACTAAACGATGACATACCGTGGAGCCAAATCACTTGACCACTACGGCTGGTATCTGCCCACAAGGGCCAACGCTAAAAATCACATCTCTGAACATGCACTACCTCCAACCGGCTATTACGCATGCGCATAGACACCAATGGGAAACAAATCATGCGCATGCACACATGATACACAATCGTGTAAACAACGGCGCTCCCCTTTTCTTTTCAGCGCCGGACCCATTAATAGCACATGATTGGCCAAGAAACGGAAAGACCATACATGGACATTCCGGTAATGAACAAACAACAATGGGTCACATGTCAAAGTTAATTAGATCACATGCATAAAGGCGAAAACAAATAGTCTTCATACATGGTCCCTGTGACTTCCGGCAATTAACCAATGACAATACACCTAGCCTCTCCTTAAATACCACCAAACACGTCCGCAATTCATTCACGGCGGAGCAGCACGGGGTGGTAGAAGGAGGCCAATACAGGCGGATTTCGTGAGTATTCTCTCCACACAGAATCCAGCCTCTCTAGGTAGATGGATGAGGTAAGAAGTAAATATAAGTAACAGCACTGAGTCCACCTCTCTATCATTGTAGATTGTGGATCCACCTACCCACCTTGATGCTCAGGACTTGCTCATGATGCAGTAGACATCAAAGACTACGAGTATGTCTGAAAAACAATAAGTACAAAAAACCTAAGTGTGTCCTATGTGTTGTGTGTCTAGTAGGTCTTTTCCTTTACAGATTGTTCTTTGTTTGGGGCTCCAGGTGACTGCACCTGTCTGAGCCAATACCTCATGGTAACCAAACCTAATGGTTTTTTCCTTTTTTGCAGGACATGTAAATACATGATCCCAAGAACCGCTGTAGGCACATTGTAGCCAACTTGAAATGAGTGATTTCACTTTTTATTAAATATAATTACCCCCCTTTTTTTAGAAATACGTGAGTAGGGTTGCGAGTTGTGCCCCGTCCTGAAGAAGGTACACACGTACCGAAACATGTCGACGCACACCAGAGGTTTTGTCCGTAATTAAGACAAACCAACCTCGTCTTTTTCTGCACACCTTTTAATAGCACCAGCTAGGGGTACGAAATAAAGTTTTTTTCATTTTTCCCACTAGCCAGGTACTTTTTAATTTCCTCACCACGTTTCCCACTCACATTTAATCTTCTTATCACTCACAATCAACACACACCACACATAGTTAACACCTGTCAACGCTCCCACGTAGTCGTAGGTCGCAGCGTGCCGCATCCCTCTAGCGGGGTGCGAAGACCCCGATGATGAAGCATGACACCAAGGGGCCTGTTGGTGTGTGAGGGGTATTTTACACAACACTGAGTGCTTCCCCTCCCTTTTTCCTCACACTAGTAGTAGGATTCTTCTTGTTTATGTATCAGTGCCCGTGGAGTAGGAATCCTACTTTATACTCTACCTCCCTTCTTTGTTTAAAATAGTGGTTTGAATCACCTCAATGTGCTGCGGTGTCCTGCCCTTACAGATTTTCTCAGCTAGCGCCCTGCCAGGTCTGCCCCCCTCGCCGTATCTCCTGGCCGTCGTTCGTTTGAATATGTATTTTAATTCATCTGCTGCAAAGGATTGGTGTTCTGATAAAAGGGTCCTGATATCCCCCAGTAATGCAGCATCCCCTGTGAGTGTGTATTGTCGCTCCAGTTCCTGTAGTTCCTCCTCCCGCCTCCGTAATTGATGTCGTATGTCCCTCAGTATGCCAGAAGTAGTGCTTATGCACACGCCCCGGATAGTTGCCTTAAAGGCTTCCCATAGTAGGCACGGGTCTTCCGTTGTTGGTGTGTTTAGCTCAAAGTAATCTGTGATTGCCTTTAGAATGGTGTCCGTGTATAATGGATCCCTTAATGCTTGTGCGTTGAATCGCCATGTATATGGTGGCGGCACATAGTGAGGGATATGTAGCTTTATTAGCACAGGGCTATGGTCTGATATTGTCCTGGGGAGGTGCTTGATGTCTTTCACCCATGTCAGTGTGTCCTGAGTGCCTAGCCAGAAGTCTATCCTAGACCAGCTGTTGTTAGCCGCGTTCATGTGTGTCGCCTGATAGTCCCCGGGATGCTTTACCCTCCATATGTCAACCAGGTGTAAGTTCGTCATCGCCTCTTGTACCATCGCCCTCGCCTTGACATGTGGTTCCAGGGTATGTTGTGTTCTATCCAGCCCATCTTTAAGTGTGACATTAAAATCACCTCCCCATAGTATGTTGTCTGCTGCTACATCTGCCAGCGTGTGCCATAAGGTTTCGTAGAAGTTGGAGTCGTCTATATTCGGGCCATACACATTCACTAGTGCAAGCTGTTGTTGTCTCACCTTGACAACCACCACCACGTATCTACCCTCCGCGTCTTTGCATGTGTCTGTGAATTTAAAGTGGGTTCCCTTTTTTACCAGTATACTAACTCCCCTCGAGAAAGTGGAATAGTTAGAGCTAGTGATCGATTCCGCCCATCTCCTCCCCAGTGTCGATGTGTTAGTGGGTGCCATGTGTGTTTCCTGTAGAAAGGCCACATCCACATTAAGTCTATCCAGATATGCAAACATGTGTCGTGTCTTCTTCGGATTCCCCAGGCCTCGTATGTTCCACGTGATAAAGTTTAGCGTGTTAGAGTGCGTCATTATAGAGTATCTGGCTGTCGAGCCTGTGCGTTAGTGTTTGGTATATTGACCATCTTGCCTTTGTGCAACTCTGTGTTGCGCGTGTGTTGTAGGAGTCCTAATGTGATCATAGTGCAAACCATTGCATGCCTAGCAATGGACGAAGTCGCAATGCTTCTTAGATACAGTGTACATATTTGAACCTTCCCCAACCCCCTTGTCCACCCCCCTCCCACTTCAGCGCCCAAACTTTGCCAAAGCCATCCCCATAAGAACTTCAAAACAATGTCAAAACTTGAGTTGGGGTACACCCGCGTGGGGGTGTCGCCAAGAGCACATGTCTCCATCCACATAGTGGATGTGGACGGGTGAAAATTTCAGTCGCAGATGTGACTGAGTTTGTCCCTCATCTCCCCCCCTGCGACTCTTTCTGGTGAGGCAGCAACTATCTCCATAGACAGTCTAATCGTGCTCTGTAGAGCGTGAGATAGTGCGCTCCAGTGTGTCTACGGCTTGCCTTCAGTAGAGGGTTCCATTGCTGACATGCGTGCTGCTACAGCAGTCCTAAAATTATGCATCTCTATCAGTGCTAGTCATCAGTTGCAAACTTGTACCTTGCGTCTTGCGGCGCAACATTTACTCACTGTTCAATCAGTCCTGTAGGCGTACGTCGCAGCCAAATGGGAAAAAGAAAAAAGTCTCTCTCGTACTGCAGCGCAACGTAACCCGGCGTCCGCCCAGGTCGGCCAGTCCAAGTTCAATCGGCCCATGTACTTGCAGTATCCTTGCAGGTCGGCCTTCAATCGTTGTCGCTCAGCCTGTCACCCTTTTCCCGCTCCTTGCGGCGTCTGCCTAGCGTTTTGACATATTCGTGCGCTGCCTGCACCGTCTGGAGTATCACTGGTTTGCCCTCAGTAAGAATCCTGAGTTTTGCTGGGTAGAGCATTGCATATCCGACTCCCATGTCACGGAGTTTCTGTTTGACGGAGGCGAATTCCTTTCGCGCCATTTGCACCGCCATGGTGTGGTCGGGGTAAAACTCCAGGGTGCTTCCCTGATACGTAACTTTGCCTTTTTCTCGTGCAAGCCGTAGTATAGTGTCTCTGTCCCGGTAATTTAGGACTCGGGCGATGATCATCCTAGGCGTGGCCCCTGGCTTAGGGGTGGGCGCCAGGGAGCGATGGGCACGCTCGATCAGGAAGACCTCTGAGAAGCTTTCCGTGCCAAATATGTCCTTCAACATGGCCTCCACATACGCCTCCATCTTGCCGGTGTTGGTCGTCTCCGGCAGTCCCGAAATGCGTACATTATTACGTCGAGACCTCGCTTCCTGATCCTCCACCTTCGCTTTTAGGGTTTCCAGCGTTTTGGGCATGATTCCACATGACTTTGACGTGTCCCTTGAGAGATCTTCAACCGTCGATATTCGTTGCTCTGCTTCTACCAGTCGTTCCTCGTGGTTCTCCATTTTCGCCGTCATGGCGTCCACCCTCAGGACGACCGCGTCCATCTTGTTGTTCATTTCCTGCAGACTCTGCTGGATGGCGCGCAGGACCCCTTCCATGTTGGTGTCGTCCACCAGGTCGTGATCTTTCTCCGCTTCTGTGGCGGGTGCTGTTTTTTGCGTTTGCTTCTTTGATTCGAAGGGCAATTTCGATTGACTTTTATCCGGCTTCCCCATGCCGCTGGAGGACACAATCGGACTGCTGGTGCGCTGCACCGGGCTGGTCGCAGCTGGGGGTGTTATCGCTGTTCTCTTCCGCCTTGGTGGATTGCCCTGTGCCCCTACCGACGCTGATCTACTCATTTGGCCCCACTTTGTTCATGCTGACTTCATGTCATGCGGACCGCTGCGCGCAGCTGCAGGGGTTGTAACACCTGTAATGCGCCGTCTTTGATATCCCCGCTGAAGTAAAAGGCGCAGGGGAGCCCAACAGAGTGCGCTTATCCCGAAGCAACGATGCCACTTCCCTGCATGATATGCCTGCTTGACAATTAGCCTGTAACGTTGTAGAATGTCTCCGCGTCGAGCCTGTACCTCAATGCTGGTTTACCATTGGCGGATTTTCCTGCCCCAGGAATTGCGCGTTTTGTGCCAGCAAACCGCCAGCCATCTCCTTCCAGTCAGCTGCTGCACTCCCGAGCCGCTGCCCGCCCTTCCAGTACTCACTCGGGGTTATTGCGGGCTTGGGGCGCCGTTTGCAGTCCCGTTTGCTGTGCGTTCCACTGCGGGCGCCATTTTGAAATCTGTGGAACGCACCTCCGTCGCCGGTCCGGCACCGTCTGCAGGGGCATCCAGGGCTTTGTCCCGGGCAGCGTCGCAGTACCGCTGTTGTAGCGGGAGGTTGGGGTTTCTTACTGGTCGCGCTCAGGGGCTTTCAGCAGTTATCCGACTCAGTGTCCCGGGTCGCGGTCGCCGCCATCTTGGGTCGCTGACCGGCGCTACCGCAACATTCCTCGCCTTCTCTTTACTGCTGCTCGCCACGTCGCTGCAATGTCAGCAACTTGCTACCTCTCTCATCCGATCATCATTTTTCTGTCCGTGGCGGGCAGGGAAGCATTTTTAGGGGGTATAAGGCCGCTTTTCTTCACCTGTCCGGCGGAGCTGACTTACACGCCAGCCATTCCGCAGTGCGCCCTCTAGCGCCCCCCTAGGGGGCGATCTATGCACAGTGTGTAACTCTGCAGCTCTACATGCCAAGAACTTCCTGGCCGCTGGCTGTGTTTGTTGTGCAGGACTAGGAGAAATACTCTTGTAGCAGCCGACCGTAAAACATACTGTTGAGTCTTTTATAAATGGGCACACTCTGGTTTATTATGCGTCTTACTTTTGCGGGTGTCATGTGTACTTTGTCAGAATATGGTGTTTAACAAATCAATAAGGGTATGCAACATGTGCATTCACTTAGAACGTTACCCCATTCGCCTTGTTAGGGAAATGCCTAGCAAAGAAATATTGTATAACTGGTGTCCTAAGGTTTAGCCCAATTGAAATGGATGGTTGCACCATTATAAAACCGATTCAAAACATTACTCAGAAATAAAAATTTAAACAGGAAATAACCTTTTATCAATCTATCAGTTCAGTTGTAGAGCGCACAACTCACCCGTGAGGGTCTCAAGGCGCTGGGGTGGGGAGGGGGGGCTGCTACTGCTCGAACAGCCAGATCTTGATGAGTCTCCTGAAGGCCAGCAGGTCCTGAGTCTGGCGAAGGCGGATGGGGAGGGTGTTCCAGGTTTTGGCAGTGAGGTGGGAGAACGACCTGCCGCCGGCAGTTGCTCGGCAGATGCGGGGGATGGTTGCAAGGGCGTTGTCAGCGGAGCGAAGTTGGTGGTTCGGGTGTAGAAGGTGAGACGTTCGTTTAGGTACGCAGGTCCGGCGTTGTGGAGGGCTTTGTGAGCGTGGGTGAGAAGCTTGAAGGTGATCCTCTTGTTGACAGGGAGCCAGTGGAGGTCTTTATGGTGGGCTGTGATGTTGCTGTGGCGTAGGATGTCGAGGATGAGGCGTGCAGAGACGTTCTGTATGCGTTGCAGTAGTTTCTGGATTTTGGCTGATGGTTCTGCGTAGAGCGTTGCCGTAGTACAGTCTGCTGTTGATGAGGGCCTGGGTGACTGTCCTTCTGGTACCTGTGGGGATCCATCTGTAGATCTTGCAGAGCATGCAGAGGGTGTTGTAGCAGGAGGAGGAGATGGCGTTCACTTGCTGGGATATTGACAATGCAGAGTCAAGGATGACTCCCAGGTTGCGTGAGTGGTTGGTGGGCATCGGTGCAGCTCCCAGTGCGGTCGGCCACCATGAGTCGTCCCAGGCGGAGGGGTGGATCTGATGAGGACGACCTCCGTCTTGTCCAAGTTCAGTTTCAGGCGGCTGATCGTCACCCATTCAGCGATGGCTTTCATTCCTTCGTGGAGGTAGGATTTGGCAGTGGTAGGTCCTTGGTGAGGGAGAGGATTAGCTGGCTGTCGTTGGCGTAGGAGACTATGTTGAGGTTGTGTCATCTTGCGATGTTGGCGATCGGTGCCATGTAGATGTTGAAGAGTGTCGGGCTGAGGGACGATCCTTGGGGTACGCCACAGATGATCTTGATGTCTTTAGAGCGGAATGGGGGGAGGCGGACACTCTGGGTTCTGCCGGAGAGGTGGTCCAGTCCAGTGCTTTGTCGTGTATTCCTGCGTTGTGGAGGCGTGTGCGGAGGGTGTGGTGGCAGACTGGGACGAAGGCGGCCGAGAGGTCCAGGAGGATGTGGGCCGCAGTTTCTCCGTTGACAATCATGGCCCTGATGTAGTCGGTTGTGGCGATGAGGGCTGTTTCGGTACTGTTTGCTGCGGAATCCAGATTGGGACGGGTCCAGGCTGTTATTTTTGAGGAAGGAGGTCAGTTGCCTGTTGATGATCTTCTCAATGACTTTCGCCGGGAAAGGGAGGAGGGAGATGGGCCGGAAGTTTTTGAGGTCCCTGGGAGGTCAGCTTTGGGTTTCTTGAGTAGGGCGTTGATCTCGGCGTGCTTCCAGCTCTCCGGGAAGGTGGCAGTCTCGAAGGAGCTGTTGATGATCTTACGGAGATGGGGTGCGATGGTGGAGCTTGCTTTGTTGAAGCTGTGATGCGGGCAGGGATCTGATGGTGAACCGGAGTGGATGATGTTCATGATTTTGATGGGGTCTTTGTTGTTGACGTGGGTCCAGTAGAGCAGGAGGTAGATGTCGATGTGGTTTCGGGGGCAGTGCGTCTGAGGTGCCTGTGTCTGTCGAAGGTTCCTGGTTGCTGAAGCTGTTGTGGATGTCTGCGATCTTGCGGTGGAAGAACCGGCGAGAGAGTCGCAGAGGTCTTGTGAAGGCGGGATGTCGTTGGGGTTGGGGTTGGAGCTGGGGTTGGAGAGATCCTTCACTACGTTGATCCATTGCCTGAGGTTAAGGGCGGCGGAGTCGGTGTTGGTAGTGTCTGAAGGTGGGTTTCGAGCGAGGCTGGTGACTAACTGGTCTTCGGTGACTTTGCTCCAGCTGTGGTGGGGGCCCATTGTGTGCGGTGGTGAAGGGTGAGCTTCTCGTAGGTGAAGTGGACGCAGCAGTGGTCAGTCCAGTGGAGTTCGGTGGTGTGGCTGAAGGTGACGTGGTTGCTGGCTGAGAAGATGGGGTCGAGCGTGTGTCCGGCGGAGTGAGTGGGAGTCGTGACGAGCTGTTTGCGTCCGAGGTTGGCGTTGTTTTCGAGCAGGGTGGTGGAGTTGCTGGTGTTGGTCTTCTCGAGGTGGAAGTTCAGGTCTCCAAGGAGGATGTAGTCCTGGACACAAGATGGTGCGTGCTGATTAAGTCGGCGATGGAGTCGCTGAACTGTGGCTGGGGGCCGGGTGGTCTGTAGATGAGGGTTCCTCTGAGGGTGGTGTGGGGTTCGGTGTGGATCTGGAAGTGCAGGTGTTCGGCGGTGATAAGCGTGTCGTCGTAGCTGGTAGAGATTCTGAGGGTCTTTCTGTGGATGATGGCGATTCCTCCTCCTGTTCCATTGGTGCAGTCCTTGCGGGTGATCTTGTAGCCGTTGGGAATTGCTATGGCGATGTCGGGAGCCGAGGAGGGGTTTATCCAGGACTCAGTCATGAAGGTGACGTCTGGGTAGGTGGAGTTGAGTAGGTCCCAGAGTTCGATGGCATGTTTGCGGCCAGGGCGGGTGTTGAGTAGGAGGCATCTGAGGCTGTTATGACCTACCCCGGTGGGCGTGGTGGTGGTTTGGAGGCTGGTGCAGCAGCAGTTCTGGCAGGCGAAGGGTCCATGGGTCTGCTTCGGGGAGGCCTGGAAGCAGGTGTGTGATCGGCCGGCATGGAGTACGTGGAGGGTGCTAGCGTCGTCTGGTGTCGTGACGTTGTCGGGGGCCTGGCAGTGGGCACGGTCCAGGCGCAGACTTGCGTAGAAGGGCTTGCTTTAGGCGCGCGCATGGCCGCCATAAAAAGGGGAGGTGGGAGGGAGGAGCAGCTGGGAGGCGGGAGCAGGATGAATGGGCGAGCGGGGGCGGGGCCTCAGGGGATGCAGCGGCAGGAACGAAGGAGCAGAACGGGTGGGAGCTCCCAAGGGCACAACAATGTAGGGAAGTACAGGGGGTAACAACAGAATACAAGCACACTATCACAATACAATAAAATGCAGAGCGCAGAGACAAATTGGAAGACAAAATGGAAGGTAGACAGCAAAAGGGGTAGAACGAGCGCACAGATACCTTCGACCTCGCATCAGAGGCATCAGCAGCGGGCTAGAGTACTCTGGCACAACAGGTGGTGCATTTGCGGCGTGGGAGCAACCTGCCTGGGACAGGGTCAAGGGTCGTAAATCAAGCAGTTGAGAAACTCCCCCAGAAAAGAAGCACCATCTCCCAACTGAACTGAAAGAGGTGACCAATATTACAACGTATGTCTTTGCTAATAGTAATAGACTAGCATCTTGAGTGTGTCATCCAGAATTACTCTTACGATCCAGAAGATTGCGTCTCGCGTTGGGCACATTGATGGGTTTTTGGATTATCGTTCCAGAAAATGGCCCTGTAATAGGCTTTCTCGACCCACGGCACCAGGGACTTTGTGCCAAACCGAGACAAAAAGCCAGATTGACTGCAGCCACTATCTAAACCCACTGAGCATCACTTAAGTGAGATGATTTTTAGGTAACTGTCAGTCCTGTGAGATATTACAGGAATAGTTAGTGGAATTCAAACCCTTCTTCCTTTCTTTTTTTAATTTTCCTTATTAAAGTTTACAACTAGGTTCAGTAGTGCTGTTACATGTTACTGCCTTATAAAGATGTCCATGTTCACAAAGAGATAAAGAAAATCGTTAGTTATACAAATCAGGTCGTTTTAGACATCAGTCCAGGAATAAATCCTTAATTCACACTCATACAAAGCATTGTGGCAATTTGTTGACCCATGCCGCCAAACTTAAGTGGGCGTTCAGTTGCAATGTGCAGGTGTGCGGTGTAAAGGTGGTTTTATTTCAGGGCTACTCACTATAGTTCTGGGTTTATCTGTGACCCCGCAGGGTGTTACTCTCTTTCCCAAATATGTTCCGACATCTCAATTGTTCTCTGCAAGCGATATTTAGGTATTGACTTAAGTATGTCAGCAGGGCTTCCCAGATGTCCTGTGGTCGGGAAGTCTGTGGTAGGAGCTCAGCGTATGGTGTTAACTGTTCCCTACATTGTGTTAGATTGTTTAACCACTCTTTAAATTTGGGAGCGTGCCCTCTGCCCCAATAGCGTGCCACCCTTCGCTTTGCCAAAAGTAGTCCCAGTGAAATTAATTTCCTGGGTGGCTGGTAGTCCCTCTGTGTAGCCAAAAAGTGCAATGATCAGTGTAAGCTGAATGGGGGCGTTCACCATCCAGGGTAATGTTGTTGCCACCTCCATCCAGTACTCCTATATCGTTCTACACTGCCGCGCTATGTGCAGAAAGTCTGCCCCTTCCCGTCTGCATTTGTTGAACCGGTCATCTAGCCTTAATTCATATCTATAGAGTCATGCCGGCTTGTAATATCCCCCTTGTAGGAATTTCAAGTGCATGATGTGCAACCTGCTGCTGGCAGTTATCATGATTATTTGTTTGCCGCAATCAACCCATTGCTTGTCAGATAGTGGTGTATCTAATTCTAAGTCCCAGCTTGCTTATGAGCCAGTCTGCAGCACCCGGCATTCTGTAATGGCAGCGCGTGAAAGCCTAGAGACTGCATGTGTCGGTCCCGTGCTTGCAATAGACTGTATAGTGTATCTAATATGGGGGGCTCATGGGGAAAGATGGAAATGGCAGTCCGGATGACTTGTCTCATCCTGAAGTATAGAAACATTTCCAGTGGTGTAGTGGTTCCCTCCACAATACTTGTGTCTAATGTGTTCTAGTCTAATCAACTGAGTTTGGAGTTTCTGGAAGAATGTACGTCCAGGAGGGGTGGGGTATGTTAAGAAAGAGGTAAATCAACTTGGGTAAAATTACCATTTTAATGAGGGAGATTCGACCCGCTAGTTATAAGTGTAGCTGTAGCTAATAGGACACCTGGGTCGTGGTTGTGGTTATGGGCGTGCCATAGTTCGCACTCAGTATTTCCTCTCGATCCCTGTATATGGTCACTTCCAGGTATTTATCCTCTGAGTCGCACCACGTTCATGGGTTGTCTAAGGTGATATGTGGGGTAGTGGGCATGAGGGGGAATATCTGCGATTTGTTCCACTTTATATTTGTCCCAGACAATTCTCCAAAGTGGATAAATTCCCTGAGGATTGGGTTTAAGCTGTCTTTTGGTTCTCGAATATATATTGTCATGTTGTCTACATAAAGTGAAATTAGAAGATGCTGGGTGGGGTCTTGTTGAGTTTTGCCGCGAGTGGCTCAATCGCCAATGCGAACAGGAGGGGTGACACAGGGCATCCCTGCCTGGTGCTGCGCAGTATGGGGAAGGAGCACTACCGGTTACCATTTATCTGTACTATAGCTCTTCGTTCATTGTAGAGTAGAGCGATCCAGGATAGAAAAGAGGGGGGAGTCCCATCCTTCGTAATACTGCAAACATATAGTCCCATTCAAGTGAGTCAAAGGCTTTGGTGGCATCGAGGAATACTGCCACAGAGGCCAGTTCTAGATCTGTCTTGAATTAAGGCAAATAGGTAGGTACGCACGTTGTGGGATGTGGCTCGTCCTAGTATGAAGTCTGCTTGGTCCGTGAGGACCAAGCCTTCCATAAGTAACCTTAATGTGTTGGATAGTACTTTAGCCAATATTTTTGCATTGCAGTTGATTAAGGATAAGGGTCTGTAGACATCTTGTGTGCTGGTATCCTTCCTGAGCTTAAGTATGGCTATGATCAATGCTTCTTGCATAGTCAGGGGGAGGGTGCCTACGTTTATAGCCTCCTCATATACCGTTTTTAGGATGGGGACTAACGTTTCTGTGTAGCAATTATAAAAGTCAGCTGGTAGTCCACCTGGACCAGGCGCCCGACCGGAGCGCATTTGCATTACGGGCGTACGTATTTCCTCCACCTCAATGTCAGCAGAGAGGAATTCTCTGTGTGTACTGCAGAGCCATTCGAAGGCCATGTCCTTAAAATAGCCGGTTATATCAACATGTTTGCTCCTACCCGTAAATTATAGTGAGGAGTAGAAGGTTGTGAAGGCCTCAAGAATATGTTCCTCGTCTCTTCATAAGGCTCCGCTCGCGTCCTTGATCGTAAGGACGTAGTTGGAAAATGTAGGTGTTCGAATCGCCTCCTCCAATGCTCTACAAGGTCTCTCCCCTTCCCCATATACGCAAGCATGTTGATATTTGGACTTAAAAAGTTTTTTTTGTTCTGATGTGGCCTGGTATTCTGTGGTCAGCTCTCTAATGTGGGCCTGCTTTTGTCTGTCAGGTGCGTTTGTCAGTTGAGCTTCTATTGTTTTAATGTCTGTTTCTAGATTCTTCAGAGTGTTTCGATTGTCCTCCCTTTGCAATGCAAGTGCCGTGTATAGTGACCTTAAAAGCTTCCCACACCAGGCTAATTTCGGGACGGAGTCAACATTTCTGGGGAAGAAGTCTCGGATTTCCTGTCTGAATTCTATGTGGAAGTTGTCAGCCAGAAGTGTGGTACCCTAGAGTCTCCAGGATTGGTAGGGTAGGCTGTTTCCTAGAGGCTGCACCTGCAGTAAGACTGGGGAGTGATCTGAATATGTTTGGGTAAAGTGTTCAGAATTTGTTAACCAAGTGCTTAGTCCCCGCGACAGTAGTCAATAGTCAATGTTGGACCAGCTGGAGTGCACGCTTGAGTAAAACGTGCCATCACGTGGGGTTGGTAGTCCACCACAGGTCCAGTATGTTATGGTCCGCCATAACGTCTCTGTCGCTTTCCCGCCCTGGAATTGGGGCCAAGTGTACCGCAGGATCGGTTTCTTCTTGAGTCCGTCGTGGTGTTAAAGTCTCCTCCCCATATCAGGTGTGTTGAGTTGATGCTTCGTATGATTCCCCAGAGCTTGCTGAAGAAATCTACATCGTCCACATTTGGCCCATAGCAATTTACAAGTGTGATAGCTAATATTCTATATGTCCCCACATTATGCAATACCTGCCTTGGAGGTCCGATAACGTGCCAGATCGGATTTATTGTACATTGGATCTAATCAGTATTGATGTCCCTCAGGCATAAGTGGAGTAGGAAGCCAAGCATCTGTGCGTTGCCCGTTTTGTAGCAAATGTGGCTGTTGCTGTGGGTTCTAAATGTGTCTCTTGCAGCATTACTATTTGGATATGTGTCTGTCCAGATACCCAAGTATGAGTCTGCTCTTGCTAGGGTCTCTCACTCGCGCATGTTCCAGTTCAACATATTTATTGAGGGGTTATCCAGAGGCCTAGCAGTGCCTGCGTAAAGTTTTGACCTTTGGTGTTGGCTATGCCTGCTCATTTATTCTAGGGGTCTGTATGGTGTGTAATACCGGTAATACGCATACATTCAAACATGGATGAAACTGTAGCACTCTGCATCGTCTAGTCTTGTTAACTCCCTCCCTATCTCCCCCTCCCACACCAGCGGCCCAATCCTGCTGGCGGATGTGTATCCTCCCTGATGTGCAACAAAAATAGGAAAGACTAGGCATCTTTCTAGCGGAGACTGTAGAATGAAATACTTCCTCAGGTAGGAATCTGTGGATGTGCCAGTAAGAGATTTAGAGATAAGCTGATAAAAGAAGTAAATGCGTGTAAGAAGGAGAGTTGGAATGAGGAGTGTTAGATGGGATCACTCTATAGAAAGATAGAAAGTAAAGCAATGAATTCTGAATCCGTAACAGTCTCAGAGGGGATTCACGTTGAGGTGTATTCGTCTGAGCTCCGGCCAGGTCTCCTCGTGCCAATGAGGGTGCCCGGGAATAAGATAATCAACAGTCTGCATCTATCCTCAACAGTCTAATCTCAGTCCTGATTCAATTAATATGTGTGCTCCTTCGTCCTGAGGCTAGTATTAATCCGGTAGCATGAGTGGGGACTTATCTTAGATGGGGAGGTGTTTGATGAGAAGGAACGGGCAGATTTATATAAAATGTATTTTTTTGTGTAGTTGTCTTTCCTCAGGTTTTGTATTTAGGGTAGTATGCAAAGAGGTCGATGGTTTAGGATCCAGAAGATTCAGTGGACGTCACCTTATTCTATGTCGGAAAGTAAGTATTCAGCTCCAGAGCTAAGTTCAGTTTCCTTAGTCAATGAGATGCGTCAAGTTGCTTTTTTTAGGAAATCTTGGGCCTGTTGTGGGGTGTTGAAGAAATGCTACTTTTCCTAGTAGGATGTACGGAGCCTTGCCGGGTACATCATAGGATATGGGATGTTGGCCTGCTGCAGCTTATGTTTCACCGGCATAAACTTCTTACATGCTTCCTGTACCACCATTGTGAAATCCGGGTATATAGAAGTGGAGTTGCCACCATAGTTCAAGTTGCGTTTCTCTCGCGCCAACCTCAGTATGGTGTTGTGGTCTCTGAAATTCAGAAGTCGGGTGATTTGGACAGGGAGTGGAACCAGGAGGTGGTCTGGTTGTCAACGTGCTTTGTGCCCTTTCCACTATCAGTTGTTTTGAAAAGGAGTCTGCTTCAAATAAGTTCACTAGCATATTCTCTATGTACTCCATGCGCCTTAGTCTCTGTTGACGAATATTATTTCTGTGCAAACGCGCTTCCAAATCCTCATTTTTTACAGCTATGACCTTCAAAAGGCTCTCCAATCCCTGCACCTGTTCTCTTTTTGCTGTAGCATTGTCCTCCAGGTTTGATATTTCCTGTCCCGTTTCAGCTATGCGACCATCCGCTTTCTCAAGACTTTGCGTGATGAAGTCTATTCTCATGTACATGTAGTCCATCTTGGGTTTGATTGACGTGAGGCTCTGCCTCATTATAAGCAGCAAAGTCTTCATATCCGTGTCTGCGAGGGGGGTTGATGTGCTTCTGTCATGATGGATCCATCTTCCCCGGAAGGGGTTGTCACCTTAGCTGTCTATGCTTCTGAGCATCCAAGCAGTGTCATGCTTCAGTGCCTTCCTTCCTTGAAAAAATACAAAGCCCACAGTTCGAATACACTATCAGCACCTTGAGACTTAATCCAATGTAGGAAATGCTAAGTAAGTACATACCCTTGAGGAGTAATGACTCCACACATATAAACGCCAATATAAAGTATTCGCTTTTCTTAACTACAACCCAGCGTCCTTGAAAATTAGAATTAAAGTAATGCAAACACAAGAGAAATCCAAGGCAGTATTTATGCAACCGGTATTGATTCCTTCATCAAAACCGATAGAAAACAAATGTGTGTTTCTCCAAGTTCAAATACAACCAGACACGGTAGGGCGTAGTTAAAACACCACCACCGTCCGCTCTGGTATTTGTAATCCACAATAAGGTACAATCCAAACGTCATGTGTTCATGACGGCAATGCGGAGGAGCCCCCCCTGACTTCCGCCACTTGAAATCCAACTCAACTTCAAAAACAAACAGTGTTCCACCAAGTTCACTTTTACCCAGAAGGGAGGAAACGCTCATGTATCTCTAAACAATCGAGACCACAGAAAGACTCGCCAAGGTTAAGAGCGAATTGCTCTTTCGGTTCTAACAAACGCCAAAACAGAAATGCGGTAAAAGGTAGAATTGCAGAACGTCTTAATAAACAGACGTCTGCTCCTACCAGACACCGCCTCGAGGAAACTCCCTAATTGAGAGCCAGCCGCTCCCGCAAAGAATCCACGCGAAATCAAGTACACTTGCCTCCCAGCCGGAACCTGCTATATTCCTTCCGTAGCAGAGGCTCATGGGAGACGTAGTTCAAATCCCGTTACACCTGGGAGTTGTAGTTCAGGTAGGCGCGCTGTGTTAAAACCTGACAATTACGTTCACAATGCAGTCCTAGCCTGTTATCGTCGGCAGCACAGGTCCATGGCTTGGCCAGGCAAAGCAATGTTAGAAACGGGCGCGTCGCCGCCTCTTTCTTAACTCCAGAATGCGCAGTTTGATGTAGCAGCCTTTTATGTCAAGCACTCTAGGCCGCCGTCTCACTTAGGCCCCTCTTGCTAGCTTCACAGCTCAGGTTGGGTATGTAACGGCCTTGCATCCCTCTCATGCCTTACTGCTCTCATTGTCTCGATGCTCCGCAGAGTCGTCAGGAAGTGCTTGCACTCCGAATCCTGGGTGCCGATACAGCGACCCTCCTTCTCGTATATGGCATTGACGGGTCGGGTGCAGTTTTGTCTTTGCCGAGCTTTCACTGGCAATTTCTCTGTGTGGCGCCAATTCCTGTAGCAGAGTAAGGCGCTGTGCTCCCCTCCTCGCAGGGGGAAGGGGGGGGGGGGGGCGGCCGAAGTAGATTCGCCACCCAGTCTGCTTTAGTCTCACCCAGCAACGGCTTAGTTTGCTTCTCACGCCCCTCTGCCCGAGGCCGCTCTTCGTCCCACCTCTAGACTCGGGTCAGGGTTTCCACTCAGGTGGGGTTCTTCGGGACAGTATTCCGTGGCACTCCAACTGGAGATGGCGAGTGAGTCTCCCGCAGGACCACCCAAGCCCCCCCCCCCCCCCCCCCCTCCTCCGATGCCTACTCGTCCTGCGGCACTGGCTTCTGCTCGCTACACTCTAGGCCATATCCCTGTCAGCCGTGGTTGCAGGCCCACTTTCTGTAATCGGCAGTATACACTAGGCCTCAGCGGTTGTTTGCACTTTCTTCCCGAGGGTGCCTACTCAGCGTTTTCCCCCCCACCCCACAGTACAGGAGCACAACAGGCTACTTTAGCGAAGCATGCCAGGATGTATTGCGTATCACCAATGGGGGATGTTGCAGGATGATATTCCTGGGCAGCGTGAGCCTCACTAGGGTATGCCAATCTAGCTTGCCGGCTCTCTGGCACCCCCTACCCAAATCCTTTCTTTTGTCAGCGCAAGATTTGGGTCTACACTGTTCTTTAACCACATAAGCTGTATGTTTTCTGCTGGTGTCTGTTGTGCGGTGTTTTCATTTTTTACACTTTCTACTGTGTGTTCATGTTTTGCATTTCACCGAACACCCCCCTCTAGTTGATATTTCAGCTATTTGATCGAAACGTTGATCTACACTTGACAATAAGTGCGATAAGTTGCCCTGAAGTCCATTACTTGTCTTGGTGTCCTAACTGGAAACATTCCTCACGCCTTTGCGCCTATTCTCCTACAACATGCTAGGATTAACAGTACAACACTATATATTAGTACAACAATAGTTGGCATTAGTGCTCCCAACAGTCCCGACACCCAGAATAGCAATAATAACAACCACCCACTAAACCAATTATCTGGGGCACCGTCTTTGTCTACCATTTTCTTTTGTAGATTATGCAGTGGCTGTGGAGCCTCTGATAAAGTTCCATTAGCCGCATCATTTACTGGCGTGAAAGTACAGCACACAGTTCTAAATTTCCTGCAAACCTCCTAGCATGACTGTCATACGATCAAGTACATAATGGTGCTGCATTACCATTATTCTCATAGCATGCAGTTCTTCCTTTCTGGCATTAAATCAGTTTTTTGTAGTATTAATACCCTTCAGAAGTTCCAGCTGAGTGATTTGCAGCCAGAGAGCTGTTGCTTTACAATGCTCCCAAAAAATAGCTGCACATTTATGAACAGAAGGTACTCGTGGGAAACATAACTTCAAGTGCTTGTACCACAATACTCTTCAGTTCCCTTCCTTAAATTATGATGCAGCTGTTGTTGGACAGCTCATGGGTTGTTCATGTAAAGTTGATTAATTCCAGGAATTACCAGAACCGGAGTATGCAAGGTCACAAAGGAGCAGATTCTACCCCAGTTTGGTAGTAACTAGGCATACGCTATGTCACAGCTTCACCTCTCGTAAGGACCCCCAGAGCCAGGAACAAGATTTGAGAGGCGTTTCTTATCCCACTCGTCCTCTTCTCTTTTCTAAGCCTGAAGATTACAGAGAATACGGCAGCATCTCAGAGGACACCCGTACGAGGAGCGGCCCCTTTAATCGAAACACAAGGCTGGGAATTGCGGAACGTCACAATGACGTATACTGCAGCTGACCATTAGAGGAAGCGTGGAACACCAATGAGGAAGAAGCCGGAAGAAAAGGAAGCGTTTAGAGACGTGAGGAGACCGAGGTACAGACGGAACCGGAAGAACCGACGGATGTCAGGACCCCAACACAGGTTTTAACAACGATTGGCACAGATTTGACACCATTAAGTAAAGGGCTGTTAGTGAACGGCACATGGACCAAGCTTGTTCGGAATTGGCGTGCTAAGATGGCTGCCGATTCCGAGATCGAGTTAGCAGTCTAGTCTTTTAGACCGCAGCTGACTAGTAATCAAGGTGAAGCGTGAGCGCGACAGGAAACGCGCACTTCACTGAAGTTTTCAACCAGAGAGGCAGCATTTTCTAGTGAGTTCGTGTAGTTCTAGATTTAGACTTTGAAGTGAAGTTTTTTTCACGATATTACTCCGACGGTAATATAAATACTTGACAGACAGAAACAGAGTCTAAAGCTGAAATAGGGTTCGGGCAGCAGAAAAAGGTTTTCCAGAGAATACTCAAGTACTTCAGCGTATACAGCAGCAAGTCGACGTAGGCATCCGCATTCTTTCTAGGAAGCAAGACTTCAACCCTGTAGAAGAAAAGACAACCGTAAAGATCAAGAAAGCGAAGTGACACAATATTTATATATATAACAGTATAAAGTTAAAAGTCCTATATGAACTATCAAGAGAAATACTTACCGAGCACTGCATACTGGTATGTTATCTTCATGGACCTGCAAGAAATGAGAGGAAATCTCAGAAAGATGAATTGAAATATATTGTTAACAAGAGTACAGATAGAAATAAGAAGTAAGTAGGAATAACACGAGATAAATAGCATATAGGTTTAGATAGGTAGAGAAATCTAATGGTTATTTTGTATTTACAGAACTAGAGGCAATTACAAACCAAGTAATTACGAATAATCCAGAAAAAAAATAGGAATACAAGACACGTCAGATTTAGTGAAGTAAGTAATTACCTAATATTAGGAATAGGAAAATAGTAAAGCAAATAGACAGAAGAGATAACAAGTTAATTTCTAATTCTAGGTTCAACTAAATAGGACGTGAGTAAAGATCGAACAATTCAAGGAAAAGATAGAAGAGAGGCACAGATCTTGGAAGATAAGGGTAGGTGAAAAAACAGTCAGAGAGAGAGAGAGAGTAGGAAAAGATACATAGACAAAAGGTAGATAATTGTGTGTTGCTTCCTTAGGTTCCATAGAAGAATAGACGTTTGCAGGACAAGACAAGAGGAACCAATCCAGGACCAGTCTCTTCTTGTTTGTTGTTTTATCCAATTCCCCCTTCCCCCATGGAAATAGTCTAGAGGCTCATTGTCAATTAACCTCTGGGTATTGCCTAGTGGGATTCGGGACCTAGCATCTCTGTTCCCTTGCAAGTAATGGTAAGAGATTATAAAGTCATTAGACAAGATTGTAGAGTCTGACAATGGAAGAGAGCCTGCTGATAAAATCCCCGAACGTGGTTCCGAGCAGGGAGCCAGGAGGACTCCGAGACGGTGCTACAGCCCGTCATGCTCCCGGAGGAGCGTGGCTAAACAAGGTACGGGACCGTGTCTCTTGGTGGGTGGCAAGAAAGCCCGTATTATAAAGAGCTCTCCCCGCCCTGCATGGGTCTCGTCTGCCCTTCACTTGGCATTAACTTAGTTGCGTGACTGAGCACTGGTGTCCCCCCCTCTCCCTTTCCTAATCACTCGAACGCTGCACAAGTAAACTGACTGTCTCCTTATCTCTTCTCTCCACACCTACGGAGACATAAAGAGAAGACGACCCTGAAAGAGAAGCAGGAGGAAGCCGCCAGTTGAAGGTCCGACGTACGCTGAATCACTACAACGCCCGCACTGAAAAGGTTGGAAAAGAGGGAAGTGAAATCCTTCAACAATCAGTGAACACCAGTACCGGCTCAAGAACATTAACAGCTGCATCTTGGGCACTTTAAAGAAACCCCCACCCGACAAGGTAACATTAGACCCTGCGAGGCGGAGTGAGGAAGAAAAGCCTGGGTGTCGGCTACATTAACAAAAGTCACGGGCGCGGCAAAGTACAGAAAAGAAACGGACCTCAAATTGAAAAGGGCTTCTGCTATATTGAGACGTTTTCTCTAAGGGGCCATCTAGAAACCCCAAGAAAAGGCCATTGAAAGGGAATGTAGATGGTGAGAACGAACTTATGCGAACGCTTCATGAAAAGCGAAGAAGTCCTGAAAGATTAACATAAGGACTCCAAAATCTAAAATTCAAAAAGAAGGTTAAATCATTGGTTTTAACATTACGTCTGTCCTGAGGAAGGTGCTACAAATGTATATCTACGCACCGAAACGCGTCGACAATGGGACTTTTTACTGTGTATAACTTGTTTGTATAATGCATTTAATTTGATCACACCAGGATTCTTAAATTGATGTGTGACTCTGCAGTAGATACCGTAATTTGGATTTGTTAGATAGTGGATAAAATTGTAACAGAGCACACTTTTTATAAATATAGCTGTATCCATAAGGTGTACCAATGTAATATGTTCTTGATTTTAAAAAAAAATTTTCTTCACAAAAAATATATAAATAAAACTTTGAGAGTTATAAAGAATAATATTGATGTGTGGCGTTCCATTAGTAATCATAAGATGGTAAATATAATGTGACAACAATTTAAGTGTGTAGGCCGTATGGTCACCAATTGAAAGATCAATACACAGAAAGGAAATATTTTGATATAGTTCTTATTACCCAGTCCTTTCTGGTCCCTGGGAGACTCTCTAATTTTGGAGATTGTTCGATCAGAAGGCCCCCCCAGCTCCATGAGACCCTTGCGGGTATGTAGTGCGCTTTACAAATGATTGATTGATTGATTGACCCCTCGGGGTGGCTCTGCAGAAGTACGTACCGGGGGAAGACCCGGACGCCTTCCTGCTTAACTTTGAGTGGGCCGCCAGGGCCTGTGCATGACAGATCGAAAAATGGCCTTTCTTTTTGGCCCCTTTGCTTACAGGGTAGGCCCAAGCGGCCAATCAGGTGGCAAATAGTGATGGAAACACCCCATATGAAGAGATAAAAGCCATAATTGTAGATCACTTGGGACTCGATGCAGAGGCTTTTAGAGTTTGTTTCCGGAAGGAGAAGGGGCACCCCAATGAAAACCCAAAGACCCTCTTCTTTCGATTTAAAGGCCGCTGCGGACAAATGGCTCAGACCTCACAACAGTAGTAAAGAAGAGATCATGGACAAAATTTAATTAGAACAGTACTTGGAAGCCCTCCCTTATAACCACTGCTCAGGCCGTAGAGATAGCCACCACTTTTTCTCGGGCACAGCCACAGAGTTTGTTATGGGAACTTCAAAAACCTCAACGCCATCCAGCCGGAAAGAAGGAAAAAGTCCATAAAGCTCCATCCGTGCTCCCTAAACCCCGGGCCCCAAAATCGGAGTATCCAGTCTTGAAGGGTCCACAATGTTTTGAATGTGGGGAGTGGGGCCATATCGCCAGGGTATGCCCAAGGAAAAGATCCCAAGATGAGCCCATGGAAGTTGGGTATATTCCATGGTCGGTTCTCTTCGCGGCTGAAATGGGGAAAGGCTTTTACGTAAGTGTAGTGGTACATGGGAAATGGGTGAAAACATTATTGGATTCTGGCTGTAGGCAATCCGTTATCCAGCAGGACCCAGTAGATCCCTTCCATATACATAGGGATAAACTAGTTCACATATGATGCGTACACGGGGACGTAAAACCATACCCCCTTGCAATAGTCACCATCACTCCAAACGGGGGTAGATCACATCAAGTTAGGGTGGGCGTCTTGCCGAACCTGTTAGAGAACCTTATTATTGGTACCGATAATCCTGACTTTCTGGGCATGTTCTTAACCACGGTTCAAACCCAGGGGAAGCTAGAGGAAAACAATCATTCAGGGACCCAAATACCTGCCTTTGTAACAGCCGAGCCCTGGCTCTCGGACCGGAAATTCAAATTCGCACAAATCAACAATTTTACCCTGCAAAAGGCTTGGCAAACTGCCCAGGGAAATGATGGTACATCCGATAGGCCGTTACCACAGTTTCTGATACGTAAGGACCTGCTATATCGAAAGGCCGATAGATAGCGAGCCCCAAATGTTGGTCCCACGGGACTTCAGAGAACAAATCCTTTTTATCTCACATGCCCACCCAACTGCTGGACACATAGGAGCAGAGAAGGTTACCCAAAATGTTCTGAGGTACTTCTACTGGCCAGGAATATGCAGATATAAAGAAATATTGTCAAGAGTGCAATATTTGCAAAAACGCAGTCAATACAAGCCCCTTCCGATCCCTTTACAACCTCTTCTCATCTTGGGTACTCCGTTCAAACGCATAGGGATGGACCTGATAGGAACCCTTCCCAAATCGCGTGAGGCCATCAGTACGTGTTGGTAATGGTGGACTACACCAGCGGTACCCCGAAGCCTTCCCCTTAAGAACCCCAACAACCACCAATATAGCAGAGAAATTGATTGAGTTTTTTTCTAGAGTAGGATTCCCACGTGAAATACTCAAGGATCAAGGAACTCCGTTCATCTCACGCCTCATGAAGGAGGTTTATAAAACCCTCAACATAAAACACATCAGGACGTCTGTCTACCACCCCCAGACCGAAGGCCTGGTGGAACGTTACAATGGGACTCTAAAACAAACTCTGAGGAAAATGTTGGGTACCGAAGGGGCGGAGTGGGACCGGTTATTACCCTTGGCTTTATACGTAATTAGAGGCCAAGTACAGAGCAGCTTGGGATGCTCAGCATTCGAAATGCAGTATGGAAGGCAGCCCTGGTCTCTCCTAGAGATGCCCAAAGAGGCCTGGGAGAAAGAAGAGGGCGATGAGTCCAGGGGTTTCCTAGACTATACCAATAGCCTAAAGAACAGGATAAGCAAACTCAGAGACCTTGCCTTTACTCACCTTGAGAAGAAGCAGCAACAGCAGAAATACTGGTATGATAAAGGAAAGAAATGGAGAAGATTGTCGGTGGGAGACTAGGTCCTGGTGTTACTACCATCGGCATTGAGTAAGTTCAAATCAGAGTGAATGGGGCCCTATAAAAGCACTGCAACAGTGGGAAACACTAGCTATAGAGTACAGGAGCGACCCTCAAGGGTACAAACCTACCATATAAACATGCTGAAGAAATGGTTGGGACCACCCCCTAGCTCTGTTCAAGTCATAGACCCCTTGCCCGGCAGAAGTACCTCATGCACACTGGACCAACTGGTCATAAACAAACAGCTAGATTCCCCAGAACGAGCGGCTCTGGGCGACCTATTACATTCTTTTTCGACCCTCTTCTCTGACTGTCCAGGGACTAACTCACTCATTGAACACACCATATCCACCCTCCCTGGGCAGATTGTCAAGCAAGAACCGTACCACATATCGGCAGCTAGGAAACAAGCGGTACGACAGGAAGTCAGGAGTATGTTGGAACTAGGGTTTATACGTCCATCAAAGAGTGAGTGGTCGTCCCCGATCGTCTTGGTACCCAAGCCAGACGGGTCTATTTGCTTCTGCATGGATTGTAGGGGCCTCAAAGCCATATCCAAGCTTGATTCCTACCCCATTCCTAGAATCGATGACTTGGTGGGTAAGATCGGAAAGTCACGTTATATCACCACGTTTGACTTAACGAAAGGGTACTGCCAGGTCCCGCTCAGAGAGTCCGAAAAAGAGAAGACCGCATTTGTGACTCCGGATGGGCCCTATGAGTTCAATGTACTGCCTTTCGGACTTCATGGGCCCCCCGCGACGTTCCAGCGTCTTATTAACACAGTACTCCGAGAACATCAGGACTTTTCATCTACCTATCTGTATTATATAGTCGTGTTCAGTCCAACCTGGAATGACCATAAACACCTCCAGCTGGTCCTACAGTTTCTCTTAGAAGCCGGACTCCTCATTAATTAAAAAAAAATCCTGGGTGGGATTTCACACTGTCAACTATCTTGGGTACGTCCTGGGGGAGGGTGTTATTGCACCACAGAGAGAAAAGATCAGGGCCATCCAAGGTACCCCTTTTCCTACCATCAAGAGGGAAATAAGAGCGTTCTTAGGGCTGTTAGGGTATTATCAGCGGTTTATACCCCACTACCCAGAAATAGCCACCCCCCTTACGGATGCACCCTGAAACAACGTGAAATCCCAGACTTTATCAAAACCCTCCTTAAAGATGAAAAAAGCCTTTTCTCTTCTGAAAGAAGCTATCACGACCAGTCCAGTACTCACCTCCCCTGATTTCGATGAACTATTTGTCCTACATACTGATGCCTCAGACTTAGGAATAGGGGCCATACTCTCACAACTTTCTCCTACAGGGTTAGAACACCCCCTACTCTTTATCAGTAGAAGGCTGTTTCCCCAACAAGAGAAATACCCGACCATAGAAAAGGCATGCCTGGCGATTAAAATGGGCAATCGAGAAATTGAAGTATTACCTGGATGGTCACCCTTTTACTCTTTACACTGATCATGCCCCTCTACAGTGGATGTACTTCAACAAAGGACACAACCTTCGCATAATGCGGTGGTTTAACCATATGTTTTTGAGGTGAAACATAGAAAAGACACCAGCAGCGTCGGTTTGGTCACGCGGGCACTCGGGCAATGCGTGTCCGAGTTCCTGCTGTGGGCTGCTTTTTTTAGCACTCTGGGGGCGATTTGGGCAGTGTCTCTATTGGTGGAAAATGGCCAGCGGCCCAGTGGGTTTCTGAGTGGCCTTTCTAGAGGCAGATGGGTGCTCATTACCCCCGTTTATCAACAGGAAGAGGTGTCACACTCCCTTTGTCTCGCTGGGCCGGCCCATTAATTTGTGCTCATATTGAGGGGGGGGGGGGAGCAGGGGGCCATGAGTAGAAGTGGCCTCACTTGTTTTCAGGTGTGTTTCTCCAGTGTAAAATAATGCGTGCATTTTTTTTTACCCCCTTCTTTTTAATGCAATTACACAGAAGCAGTGATTTGAGGAAAGGCATTATGCAAATGGGGCCGATTTTTTTTTTTTTTTTTTTGTGGGCCCGGGCCGATTTTCAATCCCAATCCGACCCTGGACACCAGTAATGGTAATGCAGACTTTTTGTCCCGAGCCCTACCTCTCCCCGAACGGGAGGATCCTGGGGTAGAGGAGTGTCACAGTTTCACCTCTCGTAGGGACCCCCAGAGTCAGGAACAAGATTTGAGAGGAGGAACCAACGGCAGAGAGCCTGCTGATAAAATCCCTGAACGTGGTACCAAGCAGGTAGCCAGGAGGACTCCGAGGCGGTGCTACAGCCCACCACGCTCCCGGAGGAGCATGGCTAAACAAGGTATGGGACGGGGTCTCTTGGTGGGTGGGAAGAAAGCCCTTATTATAAAGAGCTCTTCCCGCCCTGCATGGGTCTCGTGCTCCCTTCACTTGGCATTCACTTAGTTGCGTGACTGAGCACCAGTGTCCCCCCACTCCCTTTCATAATCATTCAAACGCTGCACAAGTAAACTGACGGTCTCCATATCTCTTCTCTCCACACCTACGGAGCCATAAAGAGAAGACCCCGAAAGAGACAAGGGCTAGAGGGGAGACATCAACCACATTGGACCCAAGAAGACGGCATAGGGATACTATCCGGACTGAGTCTGTATTTGAAGAAGGGAAAAGAAGAAACAAAAGGACATTTCCCTAACACTCTAGACTGGCGTGTTACACTGAAAACGAGTATAGGAAAATAAAACCTGCTCCATTATTTTCTCCTGTGTCGGTCTCCCCTTGCCCATCCTTACACAGTAGTTCCCCAAAGTGCCAGAATTAGTCCATGAGGCTGGAGGTGCCCCCCTGTATTCTGATTTACATTAACAGTGCCATTTCCTCTGAAACATAAAAAAACAGAAGTTAGTCTCATGACAGTGTGAGGACTTATTGCGCTGTCTATCGACGTGTAATGTGCAATGTTCTCGTCCCAGATATGTGCAGACTTCTTCCCTATTGCATCCTGACTAATATCAGTGCCATTCCATAAAGATATAACCCTACAGGAAAATGTAATATTGGGGTGCCATTGATCATATGCAAAACTTGACCCAGTGACTCTAAATCCTGGCCTGCGAACAAAATCTGGGGGTAAAAGGATTACTAAATAGCTGTTACAATCAGTGGGGAGTGTGTTAATCTTAAAAATCCTAAATCTAAGACCATCTGGATCCAGTTTACAATGTTGGGACCATTTGTCTTCTTCATAGTAATATCTAATCGGGGAAGGTGATTCTGGGGAGGATTCTCAACTGGGTGGACGAAAACCACATCCTGTCTGATTTCCAGGCGGGATTCCGCTCAGAAACGGGGACCATTGAACAGGTTTTCAGACTGATGCTATTGCATTGGAAAGTGCTGGTGCTGGGCAAAGGAGTTTATTTGGCCTTTATTGACCCGAAGACTGCCTTTGACCAGGTTCCTAGGGAGGAACTCTGGAGGGTGCTCCAGGGTCTTGGGCTGCCCCCTTACATTCTGTCGCTCCTGATCAAACTTCACACAGATAACTATGCCCAGGTGCGTTGGGGCCAGAATGGGGAAAAGACTGATAGGATCCCGGTCTGCAGGGGCGTCCGACAGGGATGTGTGCTAGCTCCCACACTGTTTTCCTTGTACGTAAATGGTGTGGTAGAGCACCTGCTTCAAGAACCAGCAGATGCACCCTCCCTGGGGGGCATACGGATCCCTACCCTGCTGTTTGCAGACGACACTCTCCTCATTGCCGAGACTCCCCAGGGTCTCCAGAAGCTTCTGAATCGATTCCAGGACTTTTGTTCGGCAAGGGGTTTGGTGATCAATGTGGAAAAGACAAAATACCTGATCATGCACCCACCACGGAAACTTGGACGCGCTCCAGTCCTGAACTCTGTCCCTCTCGAGAAAGTCTCTGAGTTTGACTATTTGGGAATAAGTATGAGCGATGCTGTGAGCTGGACACCCCACATTAACAAGATGGTTCTTAGTCATAAAAGGGTGGGGGTTGCGTTGTTAAGGGAGTATCGCGCCTCATCTAAACAGTCTGTGGCACCTGCAATTGACATCTACAAAGCAAGAGGAGTCACCGCAGCGCTATACGGGGTGGAGCTATGGGGCCTTTGCAACTTGGAGGCTCTAATCCAAGTCGGAGAGCAAATTCTTGAAAGACCTACTGGCTCTCCCTTTGAGCACCCCCACAGTTCCGGTGCTCTTGGACGTGGGCTGTAAATCGATCACGAACCAGGCTCGCCTCCGGCCGCTGCTTTTATGGTCCCGCTTATGGAGGGCCCCAGAATTGAAATCATATGCCGAGGGGCTGTCTGAGGTGATGGGAATGGGGGGCTGGCACAAGATTAAGTGGCTAAGGGATGTCAAAAACCTCTTGGGGGAACTGGGTTTGGGGGCTTCTTGGGCCACAAAATCTGCCCCACCTAAGGACATCCTGAAAAAACTGTATTGGGAATGGGTCTCCTCTCAACTTATCGGTAATCCCCGTCACTGCAATTCCACTGCAGCCTTTTTAAGAATCAAGGACGTGGTGGCCTACGAACCCTATCTGGATTTGATTACCATGCCAATTGATAGGGCTCTATACTTTAAGTTTAGAGTGGGCACTCTTCCGATAGGGGATCTTCTTTCCAGATGGAAAACGCCTGTGCAGTTATCCCCTTTTTGTGCCCTTTGTTCAACAAGGTCTGAGACGGAGGCACATATCCTTTTCGAGTGCCCTGATTATTCCCGACCAAGGAGGTGTTGGCTCAAACCTTTATTCAGACTATTAGGAACATGCCAGCATATGGTGGCGTTACTTATCTTACTAACTGACACTTCCCCCCTATAGTCTGTGGTGTCTCAAAATTTTTAAAATGGGCATGGTTGATTCGCTCTAAAAGACTGTCTATTTCAATTTAATTCACTTTTTAATTAACTTATTGTATGTATCAATGGCACTTTTTTTTACCTGTTTTAATCCTTGAATGCATTTTTAAATTGATGATCTGCAGTTTTTTACATGTATGTAATGCTTTTAAGATATATCTGCATATCGAAATAAAGCTATCAACCAGTAATATCTAATCAATAATGTCCTGCCTCTCTGTGAAAATGTATAACACTTCTACTAATGAGACATAATTTGTGATATTAACTAAGAAGCATATTACTTTAATATCCTGCACAAGTAGAGATGTAATAAACATTGAGCTGTACTTGGGGGTACTTCTTTCGATGAATGCAGCCTATCTGATCCAGTAGCATGAGGCATTAGGGAGCACACAAAACAGGATTCCTTAATGTTTCTGAACCTGTGTTTGTCATATGCTGATATGCTTATTATTAGAGAGTTCACTTCAAACATGAAAAATATTAGAACTAAAAGGGCATTGCGATAGAAGATGTCAAGACATACGTGTCCTCTGAGCTTACTGGATGTTACAATGTCCACCTCCAGGAAGCACCAAGTCTGAATGCCGTTATGGCGCAGACTGTTCGAGTGGGCTGGTGGGGCCAAGGGTTTTAGGGACGGAACAGCAGGGAGGTAGGCCTGTAATAAAAGATCAACAGAGTTACTATACTTCTTCAAGCTATTATACATCACAACCCTCCCCCATAATTTGGAAAGAATATTCACCTAGGTGTTAGGTTGCGACTCTAAGGGGAAATGATGTCGGTATGTATCTAAAAAAAGGACTAAATATTATGGTAAACAAACAATATGCTAATGTGGTAATAGTGATATCAAAGCATAAACTAAACAAGAATTTGTATACAATATTCGTTCCTACCTACCAGGCTTCACCCATTCTTGTTCTTTAATTGGAGTCTTTTGGGTGTTGGCTGTAAAGCAGGATCACACCAGATTAATTTTCTCCTTCAAAATGCATTCCCCAGCTGTTCTGTTCAAATATGCGGACCCTGCCTCGCAACTTTGTACATGGATTTCATAAGTTTGAACATCAACGGTTTTTCCCAAACGCGGTCTCAAATGGCCAAGCAAAAACACAGGCAATTTCAATCTGTACTCTGCAATTATATTTTTCTTTTGTTTCCCAGAGAGTTTACCAAAGTCCAAAGACTAAAATAATGCTCGCTGCAGTCCAAGATCAATAATGACCTGTAGTAAATGAATATTCCCAAAAATATGTAGACAGGAAATCTTTACATGCAGAGCACTCCTACTGCCAAGATCAGTCCGATCTCACCTCTCCAAGCCGATTCATTATCAGTGCAGAGTTCTTTATTCTTCACTGGTCTGGGGACTCCCTGCAGGTCACTGGTGATTTTGTGAACATGGAAATGCAACTTCCAGCAAACGCGGAGGAAATCAATCAATCAATCAAACAAACTTGTAAAGCGCGCTACTCACCCGTAAGGGTCTCAAGGCGCTGGGAGGGGGGGGGGGGGTCGCTACTGCTCGAACAGCCAGGTCTTGAGTTGTTTCCTGAAGGAGAGATGGTCCTGGGACAGCCATAGGTGGGTGGGGAGGGAGTTGCAGGTCTTAGCCGCCAGGTAGGAGAAGGATCTTCCTACGGCGGTGGCTTTGTGAATTCGTGGGACGGTGGCGAGGGCGAGGCTGGCGGATCGGAGCTGGCGGATGGGTGTGTAGAATGTGAGGCGGCTGTTGAGGTATTTGGGTCCCATGTCCTGGAGAGCCTTGTGTGTGTGGGTGAGGAGTCTGAACCTGATCCTCTTGCTGTCGGGGAGCCAGTGCAGGTCTTTCAGATGGGCGGGGGATGTCCAGGATGACTCTTGTCGAGGCGTTCTGTATGCGTTGGAATCTTTTCTGGAGTTTGGCTGTGGTTTCAGCATAGAGGGTGTTCCCGTAATCCAGACGGCTGGGGACGAGGGCCTGGGTGACCGTCTTCCTGGTTTCAGTGGGGATCCACTGGAAGATCTTTTAAAGCATTCGCAGGGTGTTGGAGCAGGAAGACGAGACGGCGTTGACTTGCTTGGTTATCGTGAGGGAGGAGTCCAGGATGAAGCCCAGGTTGCGTGCATGGTCCGTTGGCTTGGGTGTGGTGCCCAGGGAAGGGGGCCACCAGGAGTCGTCCCAGGCAGAAGGGGATTGTCCCAGGATGAGGACTTCCGCCTTGTCTGAGTTCAGTTTCAGACGGCTGAGCTTCATCCATTCCACAACGTCTTTCTTCCTTCCTGGAGGCTGGCTCTGGCGATGTCGTTGGTGAGGGAGAGGATCAGCTGGGTGTCGTCGGCGTAGGTGATGATGTTAAGGTTGTGTTGGCGTGCGATGGCTGCGTGGGGGCTCATGTAGACGTTGAAGAGGGTGGGGCTGAGCGAGGATCCTTGCGGGACGCCGCAGATGATTTCGGTGGCTGCGGATCTGAACGGTGGGAGGCGACTCTCTGGGTTCTTCTGGCGGGAAACGCGATGATCCACTCCAAGGCCGTTCCTTGGATTCTGGTGTTGCTGAGGCGCTGTATCAGGGTGCGGTGGCATATGGAGTCGAAGGCTGCTGAGAGGTCCAGGAGGATGAGGGCAGCTGTTTCCCCGTTGTCGAGCAGGGACCTTATGTCGTCGGTTGCTGCGATGAGGGCAGTCTCGGTGCTGTGGTTTGCTCGGAAACGGACTGTGAGGGGTCGAGGGAAACGTTAGTCTCGAGGAAGGCGGAGAGTTGTTTGTTGACGATCTTCTTGATGACTTTGGCAGGAAAAGGGAGGAGCGAGATGGGGCGGAAGTTCTTGAGGTCCGTGGGGTCTGCAGTGGGTTTCTTCAGGAGGGCGCTTAGCTCGGCATGTTTCCAGCTCTCCGGGAAGGTGGCGGATGCGAAGGAGCTGTTGATGCTGTCCCGGAGTTGGGGTGCGATGATGAAGTCGGCTTTGTTAAAGATGTGGTGTGGGCATGGGTCGGTAGGGGAGCTGGAGTAGATGGTGTTCATCGTGCAGGTGGTGTCTTTGGTGCTGACCGAGGTCCAGGCGCAGAGGGTGGTGGTTGGGTGCGCTGGTTCGGCGGTTGGGAGCGTGGTCTATGCGCTGAAGCTGTTGTGTATGTCAGCGATCTTGGGGTGAAAGAACGAGGCAAGTGAGTCGCAGAGGTCTTGTGAGGGTGTGATGTCATTGTTGCAGGTGCTGGGGTTGGTGAATTCTTGGACGATGCTGAAGAGTTCCTTGCTGTTGTGGGTGGTGTTGTCCAGTCGTTCTTTGAATGTTGTCCTTTTGGTGATGCGGATCAGCTGGTGGTGTTTGCGGGTGGCGTTCTTGAGGGCTGTCATGTTTTCTGTAGTTTGGTTGTGGCGCCAGACTTTCTCGAGGGTGCGGCAGGTTTTCTTAGAGTTTTTGAGGTCGTTGGTAAACCATGAGGCTTTCTTGCTGCCGGGTCTGCTGGGTGGGTTCTTCAGTGGTGCGAGGTCGCCGGCGCAGATGGTGAGCCACTGTGTGAGATTGTGGGCTGCTTCGTTGGGGTCCGTCGTGTTGGTGGGAGGGTTCTGGCTGAGGGAGGTGGTGAGCTGGTCGGCGGTGATCTTGCTCCAGCTTTTGCGGGGAACCTGTTGCGGGTGGTGGTGGGTCGTGGTTTTCCTGAAGTCGAAGTGGACGCAGCTGTGGTCAGTCCAGTGTAGTCCGGTGGAGTGGCTGAAGGAGATGTGCTTGCTGGAGGAGAAGATGGGGTCAAGCGTGTGGCCGGCGTAGTGGGTGGGGGTGTTCACCAGTTGCTTGAGTCCGATGTTGGCAGGGTGGTTGTGTTGTTGTCATTATTTTTCTCCAGGTGGAAGTTGAGGTCCCCTAGGAGGATGTAGTCTGAGGAGGTGAGGGTGTGCGGGCTGATGAAGTCTGCGATGGCTTCGCTGAATTGTGTGCATGGTCCCGGGGGTCTGTAAGATGAGAGTGCCTCTGAGGGTGGTCTTGGGGTCGGTGTGTATCTGGAAGTGAAGGTGCTCGGCGGCGGTGAGGGTTTTGTCTGAGTTGGTCGTGATGTGGATGGTGTTTCTGTGGACGATGGCGATGCCTCCTCCAGTTTGGTTAACGCGGTCCCTCTGGGTGATCTTGTAGCCATCCGGGATGGCTATGGAGTCAGGGGCTGAGGAGGCGTTCATCCCGGTTTCTGTGAGGAAGTCGACGACTGGTGCTGTTGTGTCAAGGAGGTTCCAGAGTTTGACGGCGTGCCTGTGGACGGAGTGGGTGTTTAGCAGGATGCACCTGAGGTGATTGTTGCTGGTGCTGGACTTGGTGGGTGCGGTGCAGGTTTGGAGGCAGGTGAATTTGCAGTCTTGGCAGGTGAAGGGTCCGTGTGTGCGTTTCGGGGTGGCTCGGTAGCAGGCGGGGTTCCGGCCGGCGTTGAGTGCGTGGAGGGTGGCATCGTCGTAAGTCCGTCGGGTGGGCTGTCATCGTTGAGGGCCAGGGGTCCTGGCGCTGGGTGCGGATGGGCATAGACGGGCTTGCCTTCGGCTCGCACGCTGCGCATGGCCGCTGCGCGTACGCGCGGAACCCGCCATTTATGGCGAAGTGGGAAGGAGGAGCAGCTGGAAGGCGGGAGCGGGGCGGCGAATGGGGAGCGGGAGACAGGAGAAGGGGCCGGGGCCGCAGGAGAGCAGCGGCGGGGAGCAGAGGGGGGGTTGGAAAGAGTGGGAAAGCGGAGCGGGGGAGAGCGAGGGCAAGCCTGCGGAGCGAGGGCAAGCCTGGAGAGTAGGGGCCCTAAGGAGAGGCGGCAGCAAGAGGGCCAAGCAGGCAGCGGCAGCAGAATCCGGGCACACGAGGCCGTGCGGTAGTAGAGTGACCGGGTCAAGGGAAACAATCCAAGACTCGTCCTCTAGGCAGACCTTTAGAATAGCAAGCATGTGATAACAGGCATGCCTCTTTTTATAGCTGAGCCCCCCCCCCCCCCCCGAGATGGCCTTCACGCTCACCGTGCTTGCAATGTGATACATGTTGCTGCCATTTAACCAGTTCAGAGCTTCACCCTTCATGTTCTTGATCAAGTTTAAAATCAAAACGTAATAAGAACAAACTACAGTTTTATAAGTGAAACAGAATAAGAACAAAGGGGATACTTATGTTTGTCAATAAAGTAATCGATAACTTTGCAGTCTTTAATACTGCAGTGGACAACGCCACCAATAACTTGCAGTGTGATGTGGTACATGAAGTTTACAGCATGGGGTTTTCCTACACTTTTGTTTAGTGTAACAGTGCAGAATATCACCACCTACTTGTGATGGAATGATGGCACCCCTAGAGCCGCAGCCGTAACCATGACAGAAGAGCAGAGAAGATAGAATCAAGACACCAAAAAGAAACATAAAAACAAAAATACATAACTTGTGTGTTGTCTTTTTGAAAAACAGTCAAAAAGCAGATGTGGAGGGGGTGTTTTTATGATGACAATCTTCTTTCCCCCTCTTGTTCCATTCATTTTGTCTATGATTTTTGGTGAGGTGCTTTTCGGTCCAGGAAAGACATGGCTTGGCATTTCGGGCTGGACTGTTCCCATGAGGCACAGGGTCAAGGCTGATTTGCTATGGCCATGTCTGAACTGGGGTGGTGTGGAGTGCAAAAAAACGATGGATTTAAGCCCAGATCTCTGTACTGGGGTGAATGTATGACATTGTTCTGCATTTTGTCCATCAATTGTTGTTTTTCCATTTGTCACCCCGAGTGGAATGGGTATGCTCAGACGTGAGTCCCATGCTCTCCACACCACTGGAGTCAAGCTATCCTGGCTGAAGACGGCTGATAGCCAGAAACCGGTCATAGGATGCTTGATTCCGGTCCAGGAAAGACATGGCTTGGCAGTTCTGGCTGGACTGTTCCCATGAGGCACAGGGTCAAGGCTGATTTGCATATGGCCATGTCTAAACTGGGGTGGTTTGGAGTGCAAAAAAACAATGGATTTAGGCCCAGATCTTTGTACTGGGTTGAATGTATGACATTGTTCTGCATTCTGTCCATCAATTGTTGTTTTTGCTTTTATCACACTAACATCTGTCAGGTAAAACCTGGGCTTCTTGCCATCTATCTTAAGGACAGATGTCATGTTCACAGTATATGGACGCTGAAACCATATTTCCTCTCCATTTTCAAACAAAGTTTCTGACATATATCTGATCACCAATGTGCACATCTGGGAGGCCGAACTCGGCAGCGGCATGTTTCTCCTTCTCTTTAGTTACTTGTTTAGAGATGAACTTTGCCACTTTCATTAGTTTACAAAAATACATATGCATCTCATCATTCAGGATTTCTACAAAGCTTTCTCTCTGTCTATCACTTCTAGTGTCAGGGGCTCAATATTCATGGATCTCGCTGTCACTATCTGATGGGGTGTCAAGTGATGGTCAGAACCAAGTGTATTCCTAAGGGAAAATAGTGTTAATGGTAGGCAATGCAACCACTTCTTGTGCAGTGTAGGACATAACTTACAGATCTCACTTTTCAAGAGTCCATTCAGGCACTCGACAATACCATTATGTTGGGGATGGTACACAGAGGATAATTTTGTTTTTTCACTAACTGTGTCATGATAATATTGTCTTGACAAAGTGGCTGTTGTCAGTCCTTTCTGGATTTCCCCATTGTGGAATTACTTCACAAATTAGAAATGTAGCTGCTGATTTAGCATCACAATAGATGCATGGTCCTGCTTCATTCCACTCAAGAAAATGAGCAGACCACAGCTATAAGGTACCTGTCATTACTGCACCTATCAGTCATATCTACAAAGTCCATATGTAGGGCTTTAAAGGGACCTTGAGATCATGGAATGGTAGAATTTAACATGTGGGATTAGGGAAAAGTTGCTGACAGATAATGGAAATACATGTTCGAGGCATATGAGCTGCAGATCGTACACTTAGCAATAGATCGCCACCTGGTGTTGGGCTCGGATGATTGCAGGTTGTTGTCTTCTTGAAAGAAGTCTTTGTAGTCACGAGATAGGTGACTCCTCCCTTGGACATTACTGCGAATGGTCATCAACTCCATCCTCATATTGTTTTTTTCCGCCACTGGGTTCGGATGAAAGTTTTCCGCTCCGGCTGGAAAAGACTTTTTCAGCAACTTCGAAGCGTGAAACTTTATATAAACATTTTCAACATCGAATAGACTTTTTCGACATCACCAGCTACATTCCGGTGCGTCGACGCGGGTCGTTGGGCCTATCGGCGCCGTACGGCCTACGCCTCATGGACAGAACTCCATTCAAGAGATGCCCGGTATGTCGAGCAAAAGTCCCTCATAGCGACCATCACGAGGTGTGCAACCTCTGTCTATCGCCGGAACACGACGAGTCGACCTGCACAGCCTGTGCCTCCTTCCGATCAAAAAAGACCATTCAGGATCGGAGGGCCCGTCGACACGAAATGAGATCAGCACCGGAGGCCATCTTTGAGGCGGAGATAGTCGGAGAGGACGTCTCCGGGGACGAAGATCCACTCGAAGATATCTCAGAGGAAGAGGCTCCACTCGTCGCAGAGGAAGACTCGCCTGATCTCCAGATCATATCGGGGGCAGAGGACTCGGACGACTCGATTCCATCTCGACAGCCCGTGAGTACCCCTGCCCCTGCACAACATACACTAACCGAGGCAAAGGCAGTGGTCGGCACTCCACCCATGGGGCCCAGTCGAGAATCTACGGCTCTGAGGAAAAAGACTACGCCTTCTGGTGCCTTGGCACCGAAAAAACAACGTGCCAATTTCACCTCCTCCATTGGCACCGAAACATCCTTCGACACCGAAGGACTCTTCGACACCGAAGCCGAAACGCCCTGTGGTACCCAAAGACAAAGACCCTTCGGCACCCACATCAAAAGATACATCGGCGCCGAAGCCAAAAACTGTACCGGATCCGAAAGCTTCGACTCCAAAACCTTCTGGTTCCAAAGATAAAGATGAAAAGCCAGAGTCCGGCGCCGCAGGCCCAACAAAACTGTCTCCACGCCGAAATCTCCAACATCGGTACCGAAGACTCCAAGGCCTGATACAGACACGCCTAAAAAGCCTACCAAGCCCAAACCACCTTCGGCAGCGAAGAATTTGCCACAGGACTCCATAACTCCTCCTAAAGCAAAGAACACTAAACAGCCACTATTGGCACCGAAAAAATCTACGCCAAAAAAGACTGTAGAAGAGGAAGAACTGTTTAGACCAGATCCTAAACAGAAAAAGGTCCATATCAACCCAAAAACTGGACATGTGGAAGCAATTCCTTACAAGAAAAGACCAGCAGACACAACACTTCCACCCGTGGTCCCTGCCAAAAAGGATTGTGCAACTTCTCCAATGCACCCTTCTCCTCCTTCACCTTCTTCCTCTCCTATCCCTCCTTATTTTGAACCTATAGCTTCTCCTGTTCAATCTCCTGCATCATCACACCACACTGATGAGGAGTATGATCTAGGTGGGGGGAATGACGTACCAGAGCCACACGCATACCCTTTAGATGAGGATGTCAATCCAGAATATCCTAAGGATGACGACATATATGGTTTTCCACCACACAATGTGCTAGACATTCCTGATCCTCAGTACTACCCAACAAAACCTTCCCCTCCAGAAGATAGTATTGGGTTTAATAATCTTTAAAATAGAGCTGCCCTTTACCATGAAGTTCCAATGCACTCTGATGCCATTGATGAGGATTTTTTACTGGATACTTTTGAACAGTGACAAAGGTCTACACAAATACTACCCATGATCAAAGGAGTCATTAAATATGTCTGGAGCATGTTTAAAGATCCAGTGCGATGTAGGGTGTTAAATCCCAGAATAGAAAAAAAAGTATAGCCCAGCACCGTCTGATCCAGTCTATATAAAGGGACATCTGCCACTAGACTCTTTGGTAGTGTCTAATGCACGTAAAAGAGCCAATTCCCAGACCTCTGGTGACACGCTCCCGCCTGACAAAGAATCTAAAGTTATTGATGCGTCGGGGAAAAGGATTGCTGCACAGGCAACAAACATATGGCGCATAGCAAACACACAAGCCTTACTCTCACGCTATGACAGGGCTCACTACGACCAGCTAGAAAAACTCATGGAGCACCTCCCAGATCTATACAAAGATCAGGCAGCAGAGCTCTTACAGGAAGGCAAATTGATATCCAATGCCTCAATTAAATGTGCACTAGATGTAGCTGACCCAGCATCCAGAGCAGTCAATACTAGTGTCATACTCAGACGTCATACGTGGTTACCCATTTCAGGTTTCAAACCAGAGGTTCAGACTACCATCTTGAACCAGCCCTTCAATCGGAACCAGTTGTTCCGGCCGGAAGTAGACAACACACTAGAAAAGATGAAGAAAGACACGGACACAGCTAAGTCTATGGGTGCATTACAATCCGCACAGACTAGAAGTTCTTTTCGCCGCTCCTTTTATAGAGGAGGCTCCAAGCAGACCGGCGCAGACACAACATCATCTTTTAAGACGCACACACAGACCTCCTCTAACAAGGGCTACTTTAGATGAGGATACAGAGGCAACAATAATAAGGGAAGAGGTAGAGGTAATAACAACAACCGCTCCTCTTCCACTCCCAAACAGTGACTTCCCTCTGCCTCCCCTACAGCATTCCACTCCTATGGGGGCAGATTATCACAGTTCCTACCTGTCTGGAATTCCAACACAACAGACAGGTGGGTAAGACAGATTATCCAACATGGCTACTGCCTAGAACTCACAGCAACCCCCCCCCCAAACATACCACCAAGGCAGCGCCCACAGAACTTATAAATCTGCTTCAACAGTAAGTTCTAGCACTTCTACAAAAGGATGCTATTCAAGTAGTTCCTATAGAGGAACGGGGAACAGGAGTTTACTCCCTGTACTTCCTAATTCCCAAGAAGGACGGGACACTAAGACCAATTCTCGACCTCAGGCCCCTCAACCGTCACATGATCACTCTACAACAAGTACTCCCACTACTACAACAGGGAGACTTTTTATCAACACTAGACCTAAAGGACGCCTATTTTCATGTTCCTATACATCCTGCGCACAGGAAGTATCTAAGGTTTGTCATACAAGGACAGCACTATCAGTTCAAAGTCCTTCCATTTGGGGTCACAACAGCACCACGAGTGTTTACAAAGTGCTTAGCAGTAGTAGCAGCACATCTCAGAAGACAACAGATACATGTCTTCCCTTACCTCGACGATTGGCTCATAAAAGCAAAATCGTTCAACCAGTGTGTACAACACCCAAAACAAAAAATTCAGACATTGCACGACTTAGGGTTTACAATAAACTACACCAAGTCGCACCTAGAGCCTTCGCACGTTCATCAATATCTAGGAGCTACCATAGACACATCTACAGCTCTAGCGTATCCCAGTCAAGCCAGGATACAGAGCATTCAGACCTTAGTCTCCCTTTTTCAACACCAGCAGTCTCTCCAAGTCAGAGTGTTCATGAGACTAATCGGCATGATGGCGTCTTGCATCTTCATAGTTCCTCACACGAGACTGCAAATGCGACCATTACAAGAATGTCTAGCACAACAGTGGAATCATGCTCAAGGTCAGCTCACAGACCTGGTGTTGGTAGACAGCCGTACATATCGCTCTCTGCAATGGTGGAACACCAAAAACTTGACAAAGGGACGGCCGTTCCTAGACCCTGTTCAACAGATAGTGCTCACAACAGATGCATCCCTCACAGGATGGGGAGCCCATCTCTTGCATTATACGACACAAGGCCATGGAACAACCAACAGAAACAGTTCCATATCAACCATCTAGAGCTGCTAGCAATTTTTCTAGCACTCAAAACGTTTCAGGTACAAGTATGAAACAAAGCTGTCCTAATTCGGACGGACAATATGACAGCCATGTATTATATACAAAAACAGGGGGAGACACACTCTCTGCAACTGTCCCAGCTTGCACAGAACATTTGGAGATGGGCCATTCCTCAAAACATACACCTGACAGTAGAACACCTTCCAGGAATTCACAATCAGATAGCAGATCTGTTGAGTCGTCAGTCACAACAGATTCACGAATGAGAGATACACCCACGGGAGCGTGGCTCAACACGCAATGGCAGCGGAAGTGCCCGGGTAGAGCTCCGTACGGAGCTCCCCCAACACAGGCCATTTCTCCGTCACACATGCCCGAATCCAGCCCTAAACATCAGCGGAGCAGTGTAAGATCTGCTCCTATGCCCCTGCCAAATTTGGCCCCGAATGGAGGTTCCTGACTGCCCCGGCGGAACCTGAGACGGACTGCCTCATCTGCCGGCTCTTCCGACCGGCAAGCGCATCTACGCGAGACCGGAGTCGGCCCGTGCCTGCAAGGCACGATCACAGTGATCCGCGACGTGGGGCCGCCGAACAATCTCCCAGGACCCAGCTCTTACTGCCGATGGAGTCACCTGGGAACACCCTCCGGGCCTCTACTAACGTCGGGGCCGGTCGAGGGTCCTGGAGCACCTAGGGAGCAGTGGTGACGGACTACTCCTCCCGCTGGCTCTCGTGGCCGGCAAGTAAAACACGCAAGGCCAGAGTCTGGCTGTAGCTGTGGGGCCTGACTGCGGGGGGCTCGAAGTGAAGAAGTCCACCACCCCCTTTTCTGAATCGTTTTTGGCCACTATAGGTGTGGCAGGGTATACTCAGATATGAGTCCCTTGCTCACTGTACCATCAGGATTCAAGCAAGCCGGGCCGACGACGGCTGAAATGCCAGAAACCGGTCCCCGGTAGCTTGTCTCCTTTCTGGTGAAGAATTGGCTTGGTAGTTTAGTCTGTCCTGTTCCCATGATGCACTTGGCCAGGGACAGACTGATTTGCATATAGCCAGGTTCTGAGCTGGGATGGTGCAGTGAGCTAAATAACGGTGATGGATCAAGCCCTGATCTTTGGACTGGTTAAGAGTGGTCTGCTTAATTCAGACACTCTGTTCATCACCACCCCCTTTTCTGAATCGTGAAGAAATCCACAGCAGCAGTGCCAAAAGATACGCTCAGCCCCTGCTGCCGCGGAATCTGCGGGGGAGGGGTTGCCTTCAGTTTATAAAGTCAGCAGTTTGCGGGGTGACATCCGGCGGATCCACCGATGCCTACGAGTCCGGCAAGCTAAGATTTGTTCATCATCACTCGGAACGGTGCGGGGGCTGGCCTCTCGGTGGGTTCTGCCTCCAAAGAGACGCTGATTTCCGCCACGATCCGAAGGGCTTCCTGTTGCTCGCTGTGCAAGAGCGCGGCTGTGGGGCCCGCTCCCATCTCTGTGCCTGGTTGTCCTGTCAACAGGGCCTGGGGAGCTTGGGATTCCACACCGGGAAAACGCCCGCTGGAGTGGGACTGAATGCGATGCCTGTGTGGGGAGACACCCCCGACCTGCTCACATGGAGCGCCTGTAAAAGCAGAGCCAATTGCTCAGCAACCCCCCTTGACATTAAAGTATCTTCAGCTCTCTAGAGCGTTTGGACGATAACATGTTCTGCTGTCGACCTTCTCAAATGGTATTCTTGTTTTCCCTGTTTTTTTAGTTAAATGACAATGTTTTCTTTCCCTACCTTCTCCTCCTATACTGCGTGTGTGTGCAGTGGCTTCTTGATGATTGGTGTGGGAGTCTAACTAGCCAAAAAGTCGGGTTGGCTTTTGGGGGGGGGCGGGGGGGGGGGGGGGGTGGGGGCGGGGTTTGAGGGATGGATGCATTATGGCTGCGATTAAACTTTGTACGTGGAACGTGCGTGGGATGCACACACCATCACGCCGTTACCAGATATACTCATACCTCAAGCGACACCACGTACACATAGCTCTGTTACAAGAGACACATTTGACTGGTCCGGAGACACTAAAGTTACATCGTAGATGGAGGGGACAGTTGTATGCAACTGGGTTTTCAGCCTACGCGCAAGGGGCGTTGATCTGGGTGCGCCCGGGAGTTATTTTTGCACTCTCCCACTGCAGGATAGACACAGAGGGCAGGTATGTAGTGATACACAGTAAACTGGATGGCCAGCTGGTTGTCCTTGCCTCCCTTTAGGTGCCTAACACTGAGCAGGGTCACTTCTTCACATGGCTATCATCGTTGCTTGCGCCCTGGCATGGGGTTCCATTATTGCTAGGAGGTGACCCCCCCCCCGACTAGCGCGCCGGCGAACGCAGCTATGAGGGCACTCACGGACCGGGCGGCGCAGTGGGACCTGCATGACGCCTGGCGAGGTCGTAATCCACACACGAAGGTATACTCCTACTATTCAGGTGCCCACACATTGCATGTCAGGCTAGACAGATACATGCTGACGAGTGACCTGCTCCCCCATGTCATAGACACCTATTATATGGGCCGTACCCACTCTGACCATAACCCCCACATCCTGACCTTGGCTTGGGAGCGCCCACACCCACTGATACCCACCTGGAGACTTCAACCTGACGTACTGCTAGATGCCCCATTCAGGGATGCACTTCGACACGCCTCCTGCAATATTTTGAGGAAAATAATCTTACTGCCTCCACTCCACAACTAGAGTGGGATGCATTCAAAGTTGTCACGAGAGGCCACTGTTTGGGCACGCAGGCGGGCATGCGGCGACAGATAGAGAGGGAACTGACACGGGTTGAATCAGACCTACTGGACGGGGAGCGGGAGGCAATGGAGGGTGATGACGGGGCACTGATTGTGGCTAGAGAGCGACACACACAGTTACTTGACAGACTGAAAAACTTGAACTATGCTGCCCACTCGGCGCGAACACATCGTTTTGGGGACAAGCCAGGTAAATTATTATCGTGGTTCATTAGGCAAGATACCCGGTCCACCCCAGTGACTTCCATCTGCACGGCTCGCGGCGACACTGTCTACACATAGAGGGCTATACATGAAGCCTTCACAACACATTATAAGGACCTTTATCGTTCCCGTTTACGGGTTCCCATTGACGACATAACAGCTTATTTATCAACCTTGCCTCTGCCGGAGATCAACAACGCGCAACGTGATGAAATAGGGGCGCTGCTTACAGGGGAGGAACTCCGCACAGCCATTTTTTCCCTCTCCAACGGTAAATCCCCAGGGACTGACGGACTGCCGGTGGAATTTTATAAAGCCTATTCTCTTATCCTGATTCCAGAACTATTACGTGTGTTTGAGGCGGCTATCGTGGATTCTGCTCTTCCACCCACACTAAATGAGGCGAATCTGATATCACTCCTGAAGCCAGGCAGGGACGAGACTCGCGTGGGCTCCTGGCCCTCCTTAATACTGATTATAAAATCCTGGCATCCATGCTCGCCCAGCGACTGGCACCCCTGGTACCGACCCTTGCCACACTGACCAAAATGGTTTTGTACCAACTCGCAGCACATCCTATAATATTCTGCGGCTGTTTAGGATACAGAGCCTAGCAACGTCCTGATGGCCTCACTCAGGATGTCTGATACTCGACCTTGAGAAGGCATTCGATTCTGTAGTGTGGCCTTACCTGGTGTCGGTGCTGCAGAAGTATGACTTAGTAGATGATTTTCTCTGGATGGTGGAGCTACTGTACCAGAGACCCATAGTGCGAGTTCGCATGGGCGGGCTGTTCTCAGACCCCATCCGGGTATGCAGGGGTGTCCCTTCTCCCCTCTTATTTTTACTCTACTGATGGAGCCGTTTGCAGTCCAACTTCGAGCCTCCGGCGCAGACTGGGGCATCCTTCTGGCTGATGGAATCCACGCGGTGTCGTTATACGCTGACGATTTACTGCTTTATATCAGGGACCTGACCTGCTTTCTGCCGGCGCTCACCGAAATATTCCGTACGTTCGGTGGAATGTCGGGACTCCCGGTCAATTGGGCAAAGTCTGGAGTGTACTCTTTTGACGCTGCTACTCCGGAATGTGCAATTACGGTCCTGGGAGAACAACTTGTCTGGTATCAAA
The DNA here is from genome assembly GCF_964263255.1 of Lissotriton vulgaris. NCBI lineage: Eukaryota > Metazoa > Chordata > Amphibia > Caudata > Salamandridae > Lissotriton > Lissotriton vulgaris. The sequence goes on from NW_028250096.1 coordinate 563,344, forward strand.
CCACTTTTCGATATCTGGGAACATATATATCGGGACCCTACTGACGTACTAGAAGGTAATTTAATAAGGGCGATTTCATCACTTTAGGCGCTGATCACCTTCTGGAACTCTCTCCCACTCAATGTCCCCAGCCGAATCTCATTGGCGAAAATGATAGCATTGCCCAAATTGCTGTATTTTTACGCCAACCTCCCAATCTATGTACCTACCCGCATATTCCGCGACTTAGAGACATTGATTAGACGACTGATATGGAACACGGGAAGGCCCAGGGTCGCGCTGAAGAAGTTATATGCATCAACGGAGGCAGGGGGGTCTAGCTGTTCCTAATCAGGAACTTTACTACCCAGCCGCACAGTTACAGCGGGTGACCCACAGGCTAAGTGGAAAAAATCTGGCAGACACAGCCACAGAAACTGCGGTTATGTCAACTGCACAAGTGCATGCAATCTTCCACCCGTTAGCTAAAATTCGTTGCCCAGAACAGATACATCTGGTGGTCACGCGCAGGTGCTATGTTAGGAGTTTGAGACTTCCGAGTTCCACAAAGCTGTATGCTCCGAATCTACCATTGTTGGGGACACCCTGGGAAGGTGGCTCCCTCGCGGAGACGGCACTGAACAGTTGGACGCAGGCTGAGTTGGATACCCTGGGGGGACCTGTTTGCGGAGAGTGCTTTACTCTCGTTTGAGGCGCTGACTGCAGACACGGGGCTACCAGTAGGACAGTTCCTCACACATGCAGGGCTCATACGTACACTAACACGGGCCTGGGGCAACCTCACGGAAGAACCACCGACCCACCTACTTATACAATATCTGCACGTGATGGGGAATGGGTGTCATGTGGTGCACTGGCTCGCAAAGGCCCTGCACACGCACATGCAGTTCTCCTCCCAGAGCTTATGAGACAAGTGGACAGAGGACAGGGGAAGGGAAAGACCGACAAAGAATGGGCGAGGGTGTTAGCCGGAACACTCAACATCCCACGCAGTTCCAGCTTCAAGATTATTCAATATTATATTATTCACTGCGCTTATTTATCCACAGACCAGGTGAACCAATATTTTGGGCTTACAACGGCGGCGTGCCCCAGGTGTGGACTAACGGACGCAAACTTTTTGCATATGCTCTGGTCTTGTCCTCTTCTACAAGACTATTGGAAAGCGGTGTCCACTTCCCTGGCAACGAGCACAGGAGGTGCTTTACAGAACACATGGGAGGCATGTCTACTAGGCCTTTACAGACGGACAAAACAGACGAAAGCCCCGGCCAGGTTTTGGGATCTTGGTTTGATTACAGCAAAACGGCTTATTACTAAGCGATGGAAGAATAGTGAACCCCCCCCGGGCACTGCACTGGCGTAATTCCTTTGACAATTGGGCGAGAGCGGAAAGTGTAGCACTACACAGGGAAGAAACAGCGGGGCTCCGCGAATATCCCATTGCCCAGACCTGGGACGAGACCTTGACTGCCTTTCACCAGGTGTGCATACAGGAAGGCATAACTTAGACACACTCCCCTTGGACCTCTGCCTGGACGACAGCGCCGGCGTCAAAGACTGCCCAATGTAGTGCTCCTGAGATTATACCTCAGAAGGAGGGCTGGCTATGCCGAAATGCTCCCAACGGACCCGTCCGCCGCGACCTGATGGGGCTTTGCTGCCCCCACTGGGCTGCGAGCTGTGTGGGACCCTCTCCCTCTCCGTGCTGGCCGCCCCCCCCCCCCCCTCCACCCCTTCACCCCCCCCGACACACTCACACCCCGCACCAGACGACTCACATCGAAGACGGAATGCCACACGCACTCACCCTACCCAATATTATTCTCCCCTTTTGGTTTGTTCTCTTTCATGTTCACAATCCCTGTTTAACAAGTTACTGTTCTATGTTCAATATAGCATGTACACTGCGTTGACAATCAGTTGACATGCAGATTCCTTTTAACCTGCCCTGGCGACAACAGATGCGGGTCATGTTAAGCAGACACTCCAACCCTACAGGATGGGTGCGCTTCTTTTAGAAATGGGATGGGAAATACACCTTTAAAAATGGGGACATTGACGAGTGACGCACACGACCAAGTACACCACACTGTAGTATATGTACTGCTCTTCACCTGCATGCACTTCCACCTAACTGGGATGGCTCCTGAAAGTCCGTATATAACTGAATTGGTTTGATAGACATAATCCTTCTTGTTTCAGGGGACCCCATTTACTCCGGGATCTTTAGTCTTCCGGAAACAGTGCCTTAATCCAAATATTTGATTTTCAGGATATGTGCAACGAAAACCGATAACTTAGCGAACTGTTGTTGATTGTGTATACCCCTGTACGCCGGTGACCCGAATTACTGTCTTCACTTTTAATTTATTATGTACAAAGGAGAGAAACTGACCACTAAGGTCATACTGTATGAATCACTGCTTTGTTATGTAACCACTAATAAGATATGCAATAAAAGATATTCAAACAAAAAAATGGGAGATACACCCACAAGTACTTCAACCATTCTTCCAAAGGTGGGGTCATCCACAGATAGATCTGTTTGCCACACACGAAAATGCAAAATGCCCAACGTTCGCTGCCAGGTTTCCACACCCACGGTCGGAGGGGAATGCAATATGGATGACTTGGTTAGGCAGATTTGCGTACGCTTTTCCGCCTCTCCCACTCATTCCACCAGTAGTACGCAAGCTCAGACAACAGTCTCTCAAACTATTACTAGTGGCTCCCACATGTGCACGTCAGCCGTGGTTCACCACACTACTAGATCTCTCACTGGTTCCACATCAGAAATTACGGCTCACGCCATCCCTGTTAACACAGAACCATGGAGAAATAAGACGCCCAGACCCAAGCCAACTGAATTTGGCGATCTGGCTCCTGAAGTCTTAGAGTTCGGTTACTTAAACCTACCACCAAACTGTATGAACATAATTAAAGAAGCTAGAAGACCCACTACCAGAGCATGTTAAGCCGCTAAGTTGAAAAGATTCGCAATATATTACAACAATAATCACATTGATCCACTGGATGTTTCCATCCAAAATATTATTTGCTACCTTCTACACCTACAAAGGTCCAATTTGGCTTACTCTTCCATACACCTGCATCTGGCAGCAATTGCAGCCTGTTTACAGAATAGGCAACATCTATCTCTATTTAGAGTACCTGCAATCAAAGCATTTATGGAAGGATTAAAACAAATAATCCCACCTAGGTTACCGCTTGCTCCAGTATTGAACCTAAACGTGGTCCTTACAAGACTTATGGGACCCCCTTTCGAGCCTTTACACAAATGTGAGTTGCAATTCCTAACATGGAAAACTGCTTTCCTTGTTGCCATCACCTCTCTTAGAAGAGTTAGTGAAATACAAGCATTCACAATACAAGAGCCATTTTTTTCAGATACATCCTAACAAAGTGGTTCTTAGGCCTAATCCTGAATTCCTGCCAAAAGTCATTACCCCTTTTCACGTTAACCAATCAGTAGAGTTATCAGTGTTTTTTCAAAAACCGGACTCTGTTGCAGAAACGGCTTTACACACCATAGATGTTAGAAGAGCTCTGTATACTACACAGACAGGACTAAATCCTTCAGAAAGACAAAACAACTATTTGTATCTTTCTCTCCCCCACACAAGGGCAATCCCATCTCTAAAGGAGGAATTGCCAGGTGGATTGTAAAGTGTATACAAATATGTTATCAAAAATCTAAACGTACACTGACAGTTCCCCCTAGAGCGCACTCCACTCGCAAACTAGGAGCCTCTATGGCTTTCTTAGGAAATATACCACTAGAGGACATATGCAAGGCAGCCACATGGTCTACAATACACACCTTCACTAAACACTATTGTGTTGATGTGCAAGCCAAGCAGCAAGCTGCAGTAGGCCAAGCTGTCCTTACAACACTATTTCAGTATGCTGCAACGGATGCAAGCGACCACCGCTAGGGGAGACACTGCTGCACAATCGATGCAAAGTGTACGATCCGCAGCTCATATGCCTCGAACGGAAAATGCTACTTACCTGTATGCATCTGTTCTTGGCATGTAGAGCTGCAGAATCGTACACTCCCTCTCGCCTCCCCGGGACTTGTATCTGTTCCAGTACTCATCTTACTTAGATGCACACGCATAGACATCCTTTCTCTTTACTTCTACTAATTCCATCATTTCCCATCATGGCAAAAAACAATCTGAGGATGGAGTTGATGACCATGCGCAGTATTTTCCAAGGGAGGAGTCCCCTATCTCATGACTACAAAGACTTCTTCCAAGAAGACAACAACCTGCAATCATCCGAGCCCAACACCAGGTGGCGATCTATTGCTAAGTGTACGATTCTGCAGCTCTACATGCCAAGAACAGATGCATATTGGTAAGTAGCATTTTCCTTTAAGAATGTCGTGCCAAGTGGGAACAAACCAGTCTTGTTGAATTTGCATGGACAAGTGCAGTATGGGTTGGTAAATGCAACAGATCAAGAACTATCGTAAGTAAGGCCTGTGGCATCACTGGTTTACCAATATATAGTTGTCTATACATTAGGTCGCCCCCCAGACTGGGTGATTCCCCTATTCTCCCATAACTGTATTTCATGTGGAAGAGCAGCTTCCTGCAATTCTATGGCAGGACCGGAGGCTTCGGATTATGCTTTTCTTCCTTCGCTATTTATTATTACAACAAAACACAACAGCCTCAGAAAAGCTTCAATCAATGCTTATACGCAAAAACAAAGAAGCATCCAGAAAACATTTGAATGTCCATATAAACTACAGCTCCCATGAGCCAGGCATAACAGTCCACGATGTAGTCCTTCCACTATGTCTACAACGTATAAATAACCAGTCCCTCTTCACACTTCCTCCTCTTTCTTCGCTGCTCACGCAGCCAGTTAAGTGCCTGATTGTGTTTCTACTTTATTACTGTTCTGGTGCTGTCTCGCTGTCTGCTCAGGGGACGGGGGTACGGGGGCTCGATTGTACTTTGTATTTCCTTTTCAGAGCCCCGCTGTCGCAGGAGCGCGTTCGCTCCTTACGCGACTTAGACCCGGGTTTTGGTGCGGTGCATAAACACCCACTAGAGGGCGCCCACACGTCTCGTTGCTCCTCCGCGCGCGCTCCTCACTCTGAGGAGACGCCCTGAGGAGACGGTCTTGTGTTGGAGCCTTGCCCTCGCTGCCCCGCTTACGCCCGGTTACCGGGTCTGTATTTGGCCCGCTTATTTACTGTAACGCCCCTTGGGGTCTGTATTACGGCTCGGACCGCGTGAAACGCCGACAGGCAGGTTTTGCACCAAATTTTCAATAGAGTGGGTGGTTCGACGTGCGGTGGGGCGGCAAGACCCGGTCTTTGTAAGGAGGGTCGGCGCGTTGGGGGTTGGTGCAGTTCTGATTGCCAGTATTTTGGCCCAAAAACGTATTGCAGTCCCTGTGGCCTGCCCATAATTGGTTTTGACACCCTCTGGTGGGGGTTGTGATTAGGGGAACGATTGGGTCCTTTTTTCTCACCACCCAACTATGGACAACCAGGATGGTTACTATGAGGAGGAGTCGTACTCCTATTTAAATGATGAGGAGTTTTACCAGGCGGTAGATAGCTCAATATACCGTTGCGTGACTGAAGTGGTGGGACCCATGGAGGATCGCCTTTCAGCGCGCATTGTGGAGGAATGCGCTAAAATTGCGCAAGCCCAGTCAGGAGCTCCTGCTGGGCTCCCGGGCCCATCGGGTGAGGGCCCTCCTGCCCCTGCAGGGAGGGGACACAGGAAGGGGGGCAGGGGTTGGACAGAGGCGCCTTTGAACGTCTCAGGGACGCTTTTTTGGCTAAGGCGACTGCTGTCCCCTCCCCGCCGCTTTCTGCGCCTGAGCCCTCGGCGGCCTCAGTGACAGCCCCTCCGTCTCCGGGATTAGACTTGCCGGACACGGATAATGAGGATGAGGAGTCGGTGCGCTCTTGGCGCCCCTCGAGCTCGGCCGCAGAGTTGCCCCGGGACAGTTCGGGCATGTTGGACCTGAATGAAATCATGCATCCGCTGTCCGCGGCCTGGACGCCAGGGGACACGGTGGCAAAGTTTGTGGCGAGTCGCCTGCGTTAACCGTTGGAGAAGGAGGCTAGGGATTGCCTGAAGTGGGGAGTGTCCGAGGCTCACGCTGGAAGGTAAGGTGGCCTTAACACCAGAATTGGACGCTAAAATGGCCACCTTCCTTGCCAAATTTAAGAAAGACCCGCGCAAAGGCATTGACCGCTCTTGGCGGTCGTGCCAAGACAAACTGTTGGACGCGGTTGGGCCCGCCGCAAAGATCCTCGTCATGGCGGAGGAGGCGAAAGCCACAGGTGCTGTTATTTCGCCCGAGGTCTTGTCAAACTAGGCGCAGCGGGTGATAATTTTCTTGGAAAATGCCAATTGCGCCCTGTCAACAGAACGCAGGAGATCATTACTGATCAAGCTGGACCCAAAATTGGGGGATTTGGCTTCCTCGGAAGCGGGCGCAGTAGCCCAAGGTTGTCTCTTTGGGGAACCATTCATTAAGGAACTAGGGAAATTTGTGTCCACTTTTACATCATTGTACAAAGCCCAATCCAGCATCAAACATGTTTTTCAGCAGCGCTACTCCCAAGGGGCCGGTCGGGGTAGGGGCCGCCCGACCGGCCGTGGGAGACAGAATGCCAGTAATAGAAGGCAAGGCTCCGGAAGAGGCCAGTATCAAACCTCAGCCAATTTCACCACCTTTTACCCCACGAGAGGACAGCGCTTCGGCGGTCGGCGGTACCGGAAAAATTCTGGATCCAACAACTCCAACGGTGAGTGTCATCCCTGCAGATCTGGTGTGCATTGGGGGTCATCTGGCGGCCTTTTACAAGGAATCGGCGCTGCTTACTGCAGATGCTTGGGTCTTACAAACCGTACGCAGTTTTCACATAGGGTTTTACGATCAACCCACTCAGGTAGGATCCCCACGTCCCATGGTTTTTTCAGAGCCCGACGCGCGGTTAATAGACTAGGAGGTCTCCGACTTGCTTCGCAAGGGTGCCATACGTCAATCAACGCGCCATCCCTCTGGGTTCCTCAGCAATGTGTTCCTGGTGGACAAGACGGATGGAGGCAAGCGCCTGGTCATCAACCTCAAAGAGTTCAATGGGTGGTTGGTTTACCAGCATTTCAAAATGGAAGGGATTCACCTCCTGCGGGACGTGTTCCTTCCTCTGGACTGGGTGGTGCGGCTGGACCTCAAGGATGCTTATCTGGTGGTCCCCATACATCCCCATCACTGTCGCTTCCTGCAGTTTTGCTGGAGGGACAGAGTGTTCGAGTTCACCGCCCTTCCATTCGGGCTTTCTTCGGCTCCGTGGTGCTTCACAAAGGTGCTGCATCCAGTAGTGGAATATCTACGTGGGCAGGGCATTCGGATGATCGTTTATTTGGACGACATCTTCTTGATGGCCCAGTGTCCCGTGATCTTGACCTCCCAACTTCAACAAGCGGTCTTGCTTTTTCAGAGTCTGGGTTTCATCATCAACAGTTCAAAATCGGTTCTGGTTCCGTGTCAGAAAGTTACCTTTCTGGGCTTCGTCATCGATTCCGTCGAGGCTTCGCTCTGTCTGCCCTCACGGAAGAGGGCCAAGATCAGGCATACGTTACGTCAGATGATTACGAAAGACCGGACTTCCCTACGGCAGGTGGCCAGGGTGGTAGGGCTCCTATCGTCCTCCATCAAGGCAATTTTCCCAGGGCCCTTGTATTACAGGGCGCTTCAGCGACTCAAGGCCCAACATCTTCGGAGACGTGTGTCATACGATCAGATGGTACCCCTCTCAGCGGAAGTGAAGGAGGAGATGTCATGGTGGCTAACACACATGGCAGCATGAAATGGTCGGCGATCTTCGGGTCGGTCCCGGACCTGGTTATAGAATCTGACGCCAGCAGGTCGGTTTGGGGCACCCGGTGCAGAGATTTCTCCATAGGCGGCGCGTAGTCTTCAGAAGAACAGCAGTTGCACATCAACTGTTTGGAGCTTCTGGCCGGGTCTTTCGCAGTACGCTGCTGGACCAAGGATTCGGCGAAGTTCTGTGTGCTCTTAAAGATGGACAATGTCTCAGCGGTTCGATACGTCAACCATCTGGGGGGTCCACGTTCAAAGGCTCTGGCGAATTTGGCGAAGGAGTTCTGGGACTACTGCCTCACACACCACATATCGGTGACGGCAGAATATTTACCGGGTCAGGCCAATCAGGTAGCGGATTGGCACTCCAGGTTTCTCCGGGATTCCAGCCAGTGGATGCTCAGGTTTTCCAGTGGCTGAACGATCGCTTGGGCCCATTCTCGGTGGACCTGTTTGCATCTCGGCTGGATCATCAGCTTCCAAGGTATTTCAGTTGGAGGCCGGACCCTCTGGCGGAGGCCACGGACCCCTTTCTGCAGGACTGGAGTCAAGAGAGACCCTTTGCGTTTCCTCCTTTCTTCTATGGTGGTGCGGACGGCGGCCCAAGTTCGCCGTCAGGAGGTGGAGCTGGTGTTGGTAACACCGCTCTGGAGATTTCAAGTCTGGTTTCCAGTTCTTCATGGAACTTTCTTGGGATTCTCCAATCCTACTCCCCCAGTTTCCTCATCTCCTGTTCAATCCGGATCGAGAACCGCATCCTCTCATCGTTCACAGTTCTCTCCTTCTCATGGCATGGAGGCTTTCCGGCACCGTTGGTTGGTCCGGGCCTTTCGAGGTCAGCTCAGGGCCTGTTGTCCAAAGCCTGGGCTTACAGTATGGCGAAGCGCTACAAATCCGCTTGGACTAAGTGGATGCGTTGGTGTCTTCTAAGGGATATGGATCCCCTGGTCGCAGGAATCATTCCCATCTTAAATTTTCTGGCTGAATTGGCGACCAAGGGCCTCGCATACAGAACAATTAACGCTATGCGTTCGGCTATTTCTGCTGGCCATCATCCGGTGGAAGGATCCCCGGTGGGGGAACACCCATTGGTTTGTAGACTCCTGCGGGGCATTCGTCTCTTGTTGCCTCCGGAGCCTAGGTATTCGGTCCTTTGGGACGTTAATGTGGTCTTGAACCTGTTTTTGTCCTGGCAACCTAACAAGTATTTATCTTTGAAAGAACTGTCAGCTAAATTAGCTATGCTTTTGTGTTTAGTATCTTGCCGGAGTCTCCGATGTCCGTGCTCTGGTCGTTTCAGCCCAGGTTTTTTCCCCGGAGGGAGTTACTTTCACAGTGGGCCGCCGCACGAAATCCGCGTCACGAGTTATATCGTACCCGGCTTTTGTGGACGTCCGCAAATTGTGCGTTGTTCAGTGCTTAAAAGCTTATGAAGATATGACTCTGGACATTCGCCCACCGGGTGAACAACAATTACTGATTGCCCTGCGGAAACCACACAAAGCAGTCTATTCCCCCACCAATGCCAGATGGGTGCGATGGGTCATGCAAGAAGCGGGCATTGACACTAAGCGTTTTGGAGCTCATTCTGCCAGGGGAGCGATGGCTTCCAAGGCTTTTTCTGTGGTAGCTCGTTTGGAGGATTTGACGCGAGAAGCTGATTGGTCCTGAGATTCAACGTTCAAGAGGTTTTACTTTAAGCTGGCGGTGGATCTTGCTCAGTTAGTGGTGAGTAAGCTTTAAAGTAGCATAATCCGAAGCCTCCGGTCCTGCCATAGAATCGCAATTTACCTAGCTAACGTAACGGTAAGTTTCAATTCTATTAAGGACACAGAGGCGAGGATTATCCCACCCAGGAGTTCGTGGATTACGAACCCATCCGTATGGCAGTAAGTAACTAGGTTTACGTTTGATATATATCTAATGTCGGTCTTGATGCTGTTCCTCTGTTCTATGACTGTAAGTGAGGTTATTATTACAACGCATACGATGTCATTTTTTCTACTAGGGAATGACGGTTCCAAACAGGACCAATGAGCGGAGAGCGTAATCTGCGCGAAGAAAGAGAAGGAAGTGTGAAAAGGGACTGGTTATCTACACGTTGTAGACATAATGGAAGGACTACATTATGGACTGTTATGATGGGCTCATGGGAGCTGTAGTTTATATGGACATTCAAATGTTTTCTGGATGCTTTTTTGTTTTAGCGTATAAGCATCGATTAAAGCTTGTCTGAGGCTGCTGTGTTTTGTTGTAATAACAAATAGCGAAGGAAGAAAAGCATAATCCTTGCCTCCGTGTCCTTAATAGAATTGAAACTTACTGTTACGTTAGCTAGGCAAATTTCGATTCTCGCAGATGTTAATGGTTGATCTCAGCATAGTGAGGTGTGTCATTTTCCCGTGGTGGAATTTGGATTCAGACTCAGGCATTGAGGCAGTCTGAGCCACCAAAACAGCGACCTTATGGCACGGGGCGTGCACATAGATGTATCTTTAGCTGCCCAGTCTTCTACTGCATTACCCTGAGACACAAAATCCTGTCCACTTGTATGTGCTGTACAATTCACATCGGTCCCTGCTTGTGATAATGCAAGTGCCTATAATAGAACCTCTAGAAGTTTCCTGTGCATAACAGGAGTTCCGTTTGACCTAAGGAAACCTCATATGCTACATTTCATAATGCTGGAACGCACAGTGGTTGTCACATAAGCTGAGTCTGAATAGATTGTAATGACTTAACCTTCTTGCTTAAGAGCCTCTAATAAAGCTATTAATTCTGCTGCTTTTGCAGAATAATGCACTGGTTAATGTCAACTGCTCTATTATATGGAGTGTATCAGTGCTGTTGTGCTCTGACTACTGCTGCACTTGTGTGTCTCATTCCTGTTTCCTGGTCAATAGTAGAAGAATCGTCAACAAAGTAGATAGTGCCACGTGGTATGAAATCCTCTTTTGTTTAACTAAATTAATTGGGAATATTGGTTGCACAGTCATGTGCATCATCCTCGAAGTCTACTATTGGATGGCTAGAAAATGTTGCAGTATTCACCGTATGACACTTCACAACCACTTAAGATGGTAGTGACAGTGTTACCTTATATCCTGACACTCTCTGTGAAGTTAGAGTAGTCTTAGCATTCTGAATAATAGCAAATACTGAATGCTCTGCATAGTTTGTCCAAGGTGCCCCCATACAGATGGGCATGCTCTTCTGCACTGCTAGGGCTGTAGTGGCAGGCGCTTGCTCACTTTCATCACTGAATCTAGGACTCCTCTGAAATATTCAATGGGTTTGTGTCCTAAAGAGATTTCTGCGTAAGGACAGCTCTTACTACCTGAACATTGCAATAGAAAAATAAATAAAACTCTGTGATGTAATCAGGAGTTACCAAAACTGGAACATCCTGACAATTCTGAATCGTCTCATACTCTCTAGTTTGTATCCTTTCTGGGCAAGAGTGACTAAAAGAGATATGGGACTTGTTACGAGTTGGGAGGTCTGTGAACCACTGTACCAGCAGTGACAGTCCGACAGCCATATTAGGAGTTGGACAGATTGACTTTGCGAAGGCCAATGCTGAACCACTGACACAGCCAACCAACTCTGACTGCTGTGTCCATGGAACTGGCCTATGAGGCTGTAGGATGCTCGGACTGCCAGTGAAACTGCACAATTATGAGTAGCTTTATAGCCTGCATGATTGTGGCGGTCCAACCACTACATCTGAGGTGGCAGAAAGGGAGGTATATAAGGCCGAAACTCACCTCTACTCATCTTCAACTGCTGTGGAGCCCATCGTACATGTCCTGCCGCGGCTCTACCTCCCCGACCACATTTAAAACCCAGCTTGTTGAAAAAGAAATTAGTTGTAAGTCATACTACTTCATGTTGCCATAGACTCCTCTGCAATACAATGCCCCGCCATGGACCAAGCAAGTGAGTTGGGGTCCTTAAGTAATTTGCACGTATACAGGGACCCACTCTGGGATTGCTTATAACAGTCATCAAAAATACATCTGTAGAATGCCCTCCTAGGCCAAAACAATGGTACTGCATAGGCACACTGTACACAAATGGACATGTGTTTGCAAATTGTATACAGTTATAGTGGTGAGAGCATTATTTTGTGTTTAACAGCACCTCCTCAACAATATCACACCTATTAATGTCTATCACACATCCTGCGCCCTTTCTCACTTGTCTCTCATGTTAATACTGATCTTCAAGAGTCATGCAGCTTGCCATTTATCAAGTGTTGGGAATATGTCACTGAAGTGATTCCAACGACCATGAGGCCTTGTTACTCCAACTCTAACCAAGCTGCTACTCCTTTTGCCCCTTCTCACTTTTCTGCCATGTTACTACTGAGGTTCTCTCATCATGCAACTTACCATTTGCAACCCTGGGCGTAGTTTGGCGATCACGCTACTCGAAGATGCAAAAGCGCTACGCGTAGCTACGCAAGCATGCGTAGTTGCTTGTCCCGCCCGTTCGCGATGCATTTTTCTTGCTCGCGTATTGTGTGTTCGGGATGCTGCTTGCGTGCTCGGGGGGATAGTATCTCGTGAACTTAACCATGCGGTTGCCTATGGGCGCGGCGATCTTGTTTTTCACTTGTCCCATTCGCGATGCCTTATTTCCTGTTCCGGGGCACGTATAGAGTGTTCGCAATGCACATTTCATGTTCGGGAACGCGTGTTACGTGTTCGCACCGCTTTTTGCGTGCTCGGGGGGAAATATTGCTTGAACTTGCCCACGCAGTCGCGATGGGCGGAGCCATCTTGTTTTTCACTCTATGCTATGGTTCTGGGCCTGTTTTTCTGATCTTTTTTATTTTTTGTTTGAATATTTTTATTATTATTATAATTGCATTTCGTGTATGAGGTTACATTAGGACAACAAAGAGAACAGCAATCTTATTTAAGTGGTACATTGTTTGTTTTCCCATATATCCATCTCTCGTACCCAACAGGAAGAAGGGAAACGTCAAACATTTCAAGCATAACTGTGCAAGGATATTCATAAATAACAACAGTTTACTGTAATAATCACCACTGCCACATGCAACCTGTAAGGCAAACAATCGGGTTAAAGGCACCATATTCTTTAAACAGGCAATACAGGCGCGATTCAGAGCCTTTATAAGCAGTCATGTGTAGGTTCGGCAAATGAGAACGGGTGTACTCCGACCAAGAGGCGCCATCTCAGGCAGAGGGTATGTTATGGTAAATTTGGTCTGGACCTTCTGAGTGTCTCAGTATGTCAGGTCATTTTTATCGTGTTACAATGTCCCCGTCCCCAAGGGTGTATCTCCCGTGTATTGCCCAAACAAGGCATTCTCGGCCACGAGTGTTGTGATGTCCATGGTTGAGTCAATATCCAATACTTTTATTCTACGTGATAACCATTGAACAGAATCCCGTAAGAATAGGGACAGAATATTATGCAAATGCGAAACTAAAACAATCAGAAGATAACACGGGCAAGCACGGGTGTGCGTGGTTCCCCACCAACAGTGTAAGTCGTCTAGTGTGACAGTCCATCGTCTCGGTGAGAGAGGGGGGGGAGGAACGCCCCCAAAGTCGCATCCCTCAGGGCTATGCAAATTTGTCAGTGTGAGCGCCTGTCGGCTAGGAACACCACCTCGTGAGAGTACAACTGCAGGGGTGTCACGAGGGGGGTCCTTTTGCCGTGGTATTTGTGTTGGGGCGGTAAGTAAAGGGGCCGCAAGCCTAAGTGATACCTCTCTGTAAACATGCCTGGTGGAAGGCGGCTAAGACATCATCTCAGGCCTGGGCTATGGGGTATTTACGGATACCCGCTGTCTCCTCCCTATACAAAGCTACGCTCTCCGCTCTCGCCCAGTTGTCAAAGGAGTGACGCCAGTGTATGGCCTGTGGGGGCTCGCCATTCTTCCAGCGTTTGGTGATGAGCCTTTTTGCTGTGATTAATCCAAGATCCTAGAATCTGGCCGGAACCTTCGTCAGTTTAGTCCGCCTATAAAGGCCCAACAGGCAAGCCTCCCATGTGTGTGGCAATCCTCCTCCCGCCCCTGCTGCCAATGTAGCCGACACCGCCACCCAGTAGCTGTGCAGGGAAGGGCAGGCCCAGAGCATGTGCAGGAAACTCGCGTCCACCAATCCGCACCTGGGACAAGCCGTTGTGATCAGCCTGAAATAACGATTTATCTTGTCTGGGGATAGGTACGCCCTATGTATTACATAGTATTGAATAATTTTAAAACGGGAATTGCGTGGGATATTGAGAGTCCCAGCAAGTATCTCCGCCCATTCCTTGTCGGTCCAGTCCCGTCCTCTATCCGCGGTCCACGTATCACGTAAACGCTGCGGGGAAAATTGTGTATGAATATGCAGGGCCTGCGCAAGCCAATGCACCAAGTGGGACCCGTTCCCCATCACGTGCAAGTACTGTACCAGCAGGTGGGTCGGCAATTCTACCGCTAAATCCCCCCCAACGTCTCGAATGGAATTAAAGCGCCCTCCTCATATAGGTCGCCCAGTGTGTCTACTTTGGCCCGCGTCCAACTGCTCAGTGCCGCTTCCGTGAGCGTGCCATTTTCCCAAGGCGTCCTGAGCAACGGCAGGTTCGGGGCATACGGCTTGGTGTGACATGTGAGCCTTAGGCTACGCATGTAGCATTTTCGCACCACCACCAAGTGTATCTGTGTGGGGCAGCGGGATTTAGTCAGTGGATGAAACCACGCATGTATCTGTGCGGTATTCGTGACCGTCGTGTCCGTAGCTGTGTCAGACAGGTTTTTCCCACTCAGCCAATAGGCCACCCACTGCATTTGCGCAGCCAGGTAGTATAACTCCTGGTTGGGGACAGCCAGTCCACCAGCCTCTACCGGTGCGTATAGTGTTTACAGCGCAACTCTGGGTCGTCCCGCGTTCCAGATCAGCCTCCTGATCAGGGTCTCGAGTTCCCGAAATATGCGGGTAGGGACATAAACTGGCAGGTTGGCATAGAAATACAATAGTCTGGGCAACACCACCATTTTCATCAGTGATACGGCTTGGGACGTTTAACGGGAGGGAGTTCCAAAACGTTACTTGCGCTGTGAGCGAAGTAATCGCCCGCACCAGGTTGCCCTCCAGCACGTCAGCGGGATTACGATATATTAATGTCCCCAAGTATCGAAACGTGGTGGAGTACCATGCAAGACGTTCTTCCAGGACTGTGATATCGCATACCGGCATAGCAGCATCAAAGGAATACACGCCGGACTTCGCCCAGTTGACTTTGAGCCCGACATGTCTCCAAAGACACAGAATATATCGGAAAGAACCAGTGGGAAGCAGGTCAGGTCTCTGATATAAAGTAATAGATGGTACGCATATAGCAACACTGCATGAATTCCGTCAGCTAGGGGAATGCCCCAGTTCTCGCCTGAGGCGCGACGTTGAGTCGCCAGGGGTTCCATCATGTGAGCAAAGATTAGGGGGGAGAGGGGACACCCCTGCCTGGTACCTCTGCGCACCGGAATAGGGTCGGAGAGCAGTTTGCCCGTTCGGACTCGTACTGTGGGTCCCTGGTATAGGAGTTCCACCAGCTGGAGAAAGTCGTCGCCCAGATCGTATTTACGCTGCACCAAAATGAGGTAGGACCACTCCACAGAGTCAAAGGCCTTCTCGAGGTCGAGTATCAAACATCCCGAGTGAGGCCATCGGGATGTGGCCAGACGCTGTACTTTAAATAGACGCCTGATGTTATACGACGTGCTGCGTGTGGGCACAAATCCGTTTTGGTCGTTATGGACAAGGGTGGGCACCAACGGTGCCAGCCTTTGGGCCAACGTAGATGCTAGGAGCTTATAATCTGTGTTGAGGAGGGCCAGCGGCCTGTACGAGCCCATATTGGTCCCGTCTCTGCCCGGGTTCAAGAGAGATATGAGGTTTGCCTCATTCAGTGTGGGCGGAAGGGCAGAATCGGAGACGGCCGCCTCAAACACATGTAGCAATTCTGGGATTAGTATGATAGAAAAGGCCTTATAAAACTCAGCGGGTAGTCCGTCTGGACCCGGCGTCTTCCCGTTGGAGAGGGAGAATATAGCTGTACGGAGCTCCTTCTACGTGAGTGGTGCGCCTAGATCTTTGCACTGCGCATCAGTGATTTCCGGCAGGGGCAATGCAAATAGATAAGCTGAGATCTGATCGGTGGTAGCCTGTATGCGAGAGCGGTAAAGGTCCTCGTAGTGTGTCGTGAAGGCATCATGGATAGCCTTCTGCGTGTATACGATGGTGTCCGGGGACACCCGTAGAGACATCACCGGGGTGCTCTGGGTGTCTCGCCTAATTAGCCACGATAGTAGCTTGCCGGGCTTATCCCCAAAACTGTGTGTGCAAGCTGAGTGTGCAGCGTAGTTCAAGTGCTTCAATCTGTCTAGTGCTAATGCGTGCCACTCCGTAGTCGCCAGTAAGGACCCATTATCTCCCTCAACCTCCTCCCGCTCCCCCTCCAGCAGTTCTGATTCAATTTGTGCGAGGTCTCTTTCAATATCAGGAGGCGGGACTGAAGTGCTCCCCTAAACTTGGCGTCTAGTAGCAAGTCTGGCTGGAGCCGCCAAGTGGGCTCCGGTGGGCGTGGGCGTTCCCAAGCAAAGTCTAATGTGTGGGGATTATGATCCGAGTGTGTGCGGCTCAAATAGCAGGAGTCCATGACTAGGGGGAGCAGGCCACTCAACAACATGTTTCTGTCTAATCTGACATGTAGTGTGTGGGCCCCAGAATAATATGAGTACATCTTTGTGTGAGGGTTGCGCTCCCTCCAAGCATCATGGAGGTCCCACTGCTCTGCCCAGTCTGTGAGCGCCCGCATGGCACCGTTCACTGGAGCGCTGGCCAAGGGGGGGAAAGATCGGTCTAGGGCTGTATCCAGAACACAGTTGTAGTCGCCCCCCCAGCAAGAAAGGAATACCATGCCATGGCGCAAGCACTGTTGACAGTTGTGTGAAGAAATGAGCTTGGTCAGTGTTAGGGGCGTAAAGTGATGCCAGAAAAATGGGCTGCCCGTCCAGGTTACCCTGTAGGACTACATATCTGCCATCCGTATCTACTGCGCAGTGGGAAAGTGCAGAGGGAACCCCAGGGCGCACCCAGATCAGCGCTCCCCGCGCATAAGCTGAATATCCGGTGGCGTACAGCTGTCCCCTCCATCTGCGCCAGAGTATTAGTGCCTCTGGGCCAGTCAGATGCGTCTCCTGTAAGAGTGCTACTGATCTTCTTTTTTTTATTTATTATCTATCCCTCTCTGTCCCTAAGTCTATATTTTTCATTTTATTTCTACTTTTACTGCCTTTTTTTCTTCACTTTTCTACTGTTTTGTAATGCTTTCTTCTTTAAGCTCCCACTTCTTCCCCTAACTTTATTTTTTCCTTCAAAATGTTCTTGTTCGAGGCATGTGGGCCGCTAAATTCATATCTTGTGCATAGATCGCCGCCTAGTGTTGGGTCCGGATGATTGCACCTTGTTGTCCTGGAAGAGTCTTTGAAGTATCACGAGATAGGTGGCTCCTCCCCTGGACTACAGTGCGCATGGGCATCCTCTCCATCCTCAGATTGTTTTTTTCCGCCATTGGGTTCGGATGTGTTCCGTGACTCTTGTTTGGAACCTATAGGAAAAACTTGTTTTCTTCAGGCCAAAAGGCCTCTTTAAGCGTCGGTATTGTACTTCGTTCGGTACTGAGTTACCTTATCCGGTTCCCGGATACATGAGCACGTGTGCTCTCAGCTTTTTAGGCCCGAACGAAGATTGACATAGACGATGGAATTCCAGGCCCCGTTTAAACGTTGCCCAGTCTGTAACGCGAAGTACCCTCTCTCAGACGTGCACCCTGTGTGCAACAGATGTCTGTCTCCAGACCACGACGAGGAGAGTTGCTTGGCCTGTTCGAAATTCAGGTCGGAAGAGGCGCTCGCTCTTCGACATGAGGCGAGACTACCGGCGCAGAGAGCGTCGGATGTGGAGGATATCTTTGAGGCTGAGGACGACGAGGGCGTCCAAGAGGAGGAACTGGAGCACTTCTCCGACCCGGTCTCCTGTCAAGATTCTTACTACGGAGAAGAGGTAGACTAACACATCGAAGACGATGAAGCCGCCAAGGTAAGAGACGACGGTATGGCTATTGGAGCCGCAGAGGGCGGCTCCAGCGATGAGCAAGACCCGCCCGAACATTCGGGGGTCGAAAGTGACACTGTCTTGTCAACGGCTCAGGTCGAAGCATCGCCGGAAGGCCTTAGCCAAGATCTTTCTACTCATTCTACAGCCCCGCAACCTTGCCCGGCTAAGAATAATTCTGAGCCTTCGGTGGGTACGCCTTCGAAAACGAAACTGACTAAAGACAAATTGAAACTGAAACTGAAACCGGCCAAACCAGTATTTGTTTCACGAAGCCTCGTTCCATCGGATCCTATAAAGGCTCAGAGTGTCATTGCCCTTTCGGGGTTACAGAAGGGTGCCAACCCGAAGAGCGGTACATCCAAGAAGGTGCCAAAGGCCCGAAGAGACGGTGCAACGTCATCTAAGGCTGCCCTCGGGGCGTGGACACTGAAGACGGACTTGAGTCGCAGCCGCTCCTCAGTCCGAATGCATACAAGTTGATGCTGGTGAAGGTTCTCGAAGACAAGCACAAAATGGCCACGTTGGAACGTGACGCATCAAGCCGCAGCCATTTTGGGGTTTCCAGCGCAACACCTGGCTCGAAGTTAGCGATGGCCGTGAAAAAAGTCAAACAGCCATCGGGGCCCTCACCTATAGTTTTTGGACTGCCTCCGACTGCAAGACCTAAAACTTCTAAGCCGGCACAGGGCACCGACCCTGGCAAAATGATGTCAAAACTTAAAGGAATGACCGCCACCCCTGAAGGCGTCGGCTCCACTCCACCTTCTTCTGAAAGCTCAAAGAAGTTGTAAATTGACTCTGCAACCGGAAGACTAACCCTCTTCAAACGGAAGATCTTGCCAGAGAAGCCAATGGAATCCTATCAAATTCCGCTCAAAAGGAAAAGAGACTCTGCTTCCTCGCCGGTCCTTTTCGAGTCTGTAAGGCCTTATGGACAAGCCTTTACTCATTCCCCCCACACGCACTGAGGATGGTGGGGGGGATGACCAGAATGACGAGCAATTCAACTATCCTGATGAATCTAATCAGGATGACTCGCAGGATGTGCCCGACGATCAAGGCACGGCGGACACCCAGTCTTACCAAGTAAAGACAGCCCCCGCAGAGGATGCTGCGGCGTTCAACGCTCTAATTGAAAGGGCGGCGTTGAACCATGATGTGGTCATGCATGCAGACCCAGTTGAGGAGGACTTTCTGTTTGGTACCTTCTCTACGTCGGACAGGTCGGTGAAGACGCTGCCAATGCTGAAGGGTGTCCTTAAGCATGCCAAGGACATTTTCAAGGACACAACCAGAGCAAGGGTGGTGAACCCACGTATTGAAAAGAAATACAGGCCTGCTCCTGTGGACCCTACGTATATAAGGGGTCAATTGCCATTGGACTCTTTGGTGGTCTACAATGCCCGGAAGAGGGCGAACTCGCAAACAAGTGGTGATGCTCCTCCCTCAGACAAAGAATCTAAAGTGTTAGAAGCCTCTGGGAAGCGGGTTGCTGCGCAGGCAGCTAATATTTGGAGAATAGCCAATACACAAGCTTTACTGGCTAGATACGATAGGGCTCACTATGATACCCTAGAGCAATTGTTGCAACACTTGCCTGATGCATATAGAGAGGGGGCGGAAATGTTGATTCAGGAAGGGAAACTGATATCAAACGCTTCTATCAAGTGTGCCCTAGAATCAAGACACTGCAGCCAGGGCCATTAACACTAGTGTGATGCTATGGAGGCAGGCATGGTTGCGAATTTCAGGGTTTAAGCCAGAAATACAAACGAGTGTGCTCAATCACCCCATTAACCCAGCTTTCTTGTTTGGGCCTGATGTTGACACGATTCTTGAAAAGATCAAGAAGGACACCGAGACGGCTGAGTCTATGGGGGCCTTGCAGTCTCAACAGTTCAGAGGGGGTTCTTTTCGTCGCTCAGGTAGTAGAGGGCCGTCAAGGGGACAAACATCTCAGCAGACACAATACAGTAAAGGTGGTGCACAGACCACCTTTAACAAGACAAATAGAGGTGGATACCGTGGTAACAGCACCAAAGGCAGAGGACGCGGAAATAATAACACCAGGTCCTCAGCAAATACCAAACAGTGACGTCTTGTCGCTGCCCCCAGACCATATAACACCGGTCGGGGAACGACTCCAACAGTTCCTGCTAGTCTGGGAAGGCATTACCACAGACAGGTGGGTGAGGCAACTTATCCAGTACGGGTATTGTTTAGAACTGTCATCCACTCCACCCGACATACCACCAGGACACCATCCTATGTCCGCAGAGCACTTAACCTTATTACAGCAGGAAGAGGCCAGCATGCTGCAAAAAGGGGCCATAGAACTGGTGCCTCTAGAGAAGCACGGAACAGGGGTGTACTCTCTCTATTTCTTAGTTCCAAAGAAGGACGGCTCTCTCCGACCCATTCTGGATCTGAGACCCTTGAACCTGTACATCCTTTCAGAACATTTCCACATACTGACTCTGCAGCAGGTTCTGCCATTACTCATTCAGGGGGATTTCCTGGCAACTCTGGATCTGAAGGATGCATATTTCCATATACCCATACATCAGGCACACAGGAAATACCTCAGGTTCACTATACAAAACAAGCATTACCAGTTCAAGGTGCTACCCTTTGGAGTGACCACTGCTCCCAGAGTGTTAACCAAGTGCTTGGCGACCGTGGCGGCACAGCAAAAAAAGGTAAAGCAAAAAAAGGTAAAGCACGGTGCACTGCTTCGATGAGAAGTGAAGCTTGTTGGGAGATTGGAAGGAGATTAAACAATTTAAGGTGCTCCATACAGGTAACGCAACTGTTCAGGTGCGTCCAATAGGTTTGTGGGGTTGAGTGCGCTACTGGGGTGTAAGCGCATCCCTGTGGCGGGCACACTTTTGTGGACCTGTGTGTGTGAGAACAACACAGTGTATTCCAAAAGATTCAAAGTTCCAAAACTTTTTGAATCTTTTTGAATTTTGAACTCAATCACATTTACCAAAACAGCACCTGGACGGACAACCTTAAACTTTATGTTCGCTACATTGATGATTTGCTTTTTATTTGGAAGGACACTGAAGAGAACTTAGAACTGGCCCTCACTGAACTCAACTCCAAAGATGACCGAATCGACTTCACTTGGAACCTAAACCACAATGAAATTGCATTCTTGGATGTTCTCATCAAAATGAAGCCCCATGGCATACAAACAGACCTCTTCCGTAAGAACACCGACCGCAACAACGCCTTGCTTTTCAGCAGCTTCCATCAGAACTCCCTTAAGAGACACTTACCTTACAGCCAGATGTTAAGGGTCACCAGGATTGTGTCAGACCCCGACACCAGAACTAATCAAATCCTATCAATGGCGTCAAGATTCCGTGAGAGAGATTATCCGGAAACCATCCTCAAAGAAGCCATAGATCGAGCTTCAGCAATTCCTCGAACGGAGGCTTTGCAAAACAAACCTAAAACCAACAGCGAAAGAATGGTACTGGTCTCAAGGTATTCTACCTCCAGCAACAAATACAAGAGGATCATTTTAAAACATAGGCAAATACTGTCGTCTGAACCAGATTTTGGTGAACTATTCAAAGACCCTCCCATCTTCGCTTATACCAGACCAATGAACTTCAAGGAGATCCTTTCCAAATGTGACACCGAACCGACCTCAACACACCACACGGGCACACGACCATGTCATCATTGCAGTAACTGCAATAATGTAATCAGAGGGAACACCGTCAGCCATCCCATGAGAGGTTTCAATATCAAGCTCAACGTGGATGCCACGTGTGATTCTGCAAATCTGATTTACCTCCTAAAATGCCCATGTGGCAAAACCTACGTGGGAAAAACCAGCAGAAAGATTAAAACTAGACTCAATGAACACAAGTCTAATATCCGTACCAAGAATATGAAATCCAACATCGCCATTCATTTCAACGAAGCTAACCACAGTGTGGCACAACTCAAATATCTAGTGCTGGAAATCGTCCCTAAGACTGAAGGGAGAGACAACAACAAAGCCCTCCGACAGCGTGAAACATCATGGATATACAGACTGCAATCTCAAAAACCTTTTGGTCTTAATGACCGTACAGAATTAAGCATTTACCTATAACATGCCCTTTTGGGCATCTCTTGATGCACTATTTCCTGTTTTGCTGTTGCCAGTTGTAACTGCATGTTTTTGAACATCTTAGTTTCCTCTATCACACACCATTCCAAGATGGCCACGTTTTACACCTCTTTCACTTCAACCCCTCTTTTATTTCTACCACCTCGCCACTAGTTTCTTTATAACTCCGCTTACACTCCGCGAAGTTTGTCACCCTTCAAACCGGAGTTCGATGCGTCCTAACCTTGCTTTCACCAAGTAAGTTTTGCCTTTTTTAAGAAGTCACCGCGTTATCCCGGTTGCACTTTGCATGCTCCTGCGAGCCACGTCTCACTCGATTTAACCCATCCGTTTTTAAATACCACTCGTTCTACCCTAGGAACCACGTTATTCAGAAGTCACCTTCACCTCTCATTTCTAACCCCGTTTTAGACCCGCTTTTCACCCGTTTGCTAATCTCTTTTAAACGCACGGATTATTTTTCCTTCACTTGACCAGATCTTTCCCTTGCCGGGGTGCATGAGGTTTTTTCACGCATTTGCACACTGTAGTGCAGTTACCTTGTTTGTTGACAATGTCAGGAAGACATTGTATTCATTTGTTCTTTCGTGTATTCTTTGTTGCAGTGCTCCTTGAAAAAGGACGTTTGGTCCGAAATGCATTGGAGCTTCTCCTATGTTTAATGATGATATCAACATACGTTTACCAATTCATATGATGATAATATGATATATACTTATGGAAATCCGAATTAAACTTTGAAAACTTCCTAAAGTTTTGGAACTTTGAATCTTTTGGAATACACTGTGTTGTTCTCACACACACAGGTCCACAAAAGTGTGCCCGCCACAGGGATGCGCTTACACCCCAGTAGCGCACTCAACCCCACAGACCGTGGCGGCACACCTTCGGAGACAACACATTCATGTCTACCCTTACCTGGACGACTGGCTTGTGCAAGCGAAATCGGCCCAGCAGTGCGGCAGCCACGTGTCCCGCACAATTCATCTTCTACACAGTTTGGGATTTTCTTTGAACTATCCCAAGTCGCATCTTCAACCCGTTCAAGTACAGCAATACTTGGGAGCGACGTTGGACACTGACGGCTACAGCCCAGCCAAACTCAGTACGAATCGACAGCATGCAACTGCTGATTCGCAAATTCAACCCACAACACTCCCTACAGGCGCGAGTGTTTCTGCAGTTGATAGGCATGATGGCCTCCTGCATCTTTATAGTCCCGCACGCGAGACTGCACATGCGTCCGCTCCAAGAGTGTCTAGCACGACAGTGGAATCAGGCTCAAGGACAATTGAAGGACCTAGTGTTGGTGACCGGTCGTGCGTACAACTCTCTGCATTGGTGGAATCCATGCAACCTTTGCAAGGGACGACCGTTCCAAGAGCCTGTACCACAAGTAGTACTCACAACGGACGCATCCCTCCTGGGGTGGGGGGCGCATCTCCTTCATTATACAGTGCAGGGACTATGGTCGGATCAACAAAAGAGGATGCACATCAATCTGTTAGAATTGATGGCAATCTTCATGGCACTGAAGGCTTTCAAGATACATCTGTGCTACAAGGTCGTGTTGATCCGGACGAACAACATGACGGCCATGTATTCCATTCAGAAGCAGGGAGGTACTCACTCTCCACAGTTGTCTCACTTGGCTCAGAGCATGTGGAAGTGGGCCATTCAGAGGAACATTTTCCTCATGGCGGAGCACCTCCCGGGCCAGGACAACCAGATGGCGGATCTGCTCAGCAGACACAGCCATCAGGTGCACGAGTGGGAGCTTCATCCCTCGGTGCTGCACCGTACTTCCAGCAGTGGGGACATCCAGACATCGACCTGTTCGCCACAAACGAGAACGCAAAATGCCCAAACTTCGCCGCCCGGTTCCCACACCCGCGGTCTCAGGGCAATGCGATATGGATGAACTGGTCAGGCAGATTTGCGTACGCTTTTCCGCCGGCCCCGCTCATACCTCTGGTGGCACGGAAACTCAAACAGCACTCGATGACTCTCATCCTAGTTGCTCCAACGTGGTCGAGGCAAGTATGGTATACCACGTTCCTAGAACTTTCCGTGGTGCCTCATCAAAGACTGCGTCTTACACCCAGTCTTCTCACCCAGAGCCATGGCGAAGTTCAGCACCCAGATCCGCAACAGTTGAACCTTGCAATATGGCTCCAGAAGTCATAGAATTTGGGTATCTGAATCTGCCTCCTGATTGTATGGACATCATCAAGGAGGCAAGACGGCCTACCACTAGGGCCTGCTATGCTGCCAAATGGAAACGTTTTGTCATTTACTGTTCCAACCATGACATAAACCCGCTGGATGCATCAACATAGAACATTATTTGTTACCTGTTACATTTATACAGATGCAATCTGGCATACAGTTCTACACGTATTCATTTGGCGGCAGTAGCGGCTTACTTACAGAACAGGCAACACCTTTCACTGTTTTGATTGCCAGCCATAAAGGCTTTTATGGAGGGTCTCAAACGAGTCATTCCACCCAGAAGACCACCTTCACCGGTCTGGAATCTTAATATAGTTTTGACCAGACTGATGGGACCTCCTTTCGAACCTCTCCACTCTTGTGAGATACAGTTCTTAACTTGGAAGGTTGCTTTCTTGGTAGCGATCACGTCGCTGAGACGGGTTAGCGAACTGCAAGCCCTAACCATTCAAGAACCTTTTATGCAGGTTAACGCAAATAGGGTGGTGCTACGCACTAACCCTAAATTAATGCCCAAGGTAGTTTCTCAGTTCCACATTAATCAAACTATTGAACTGCGGGTTTTCTTCCCTAATCCAGACTCAGTAGCAGAAAGATCACTGCACACATTAGACGTCAAACGAGCTCTCCTGTACTATATAGACAGGACGAGGGATTTCATGAAGACTAAACAACTCTTTGTCGCTTTTTCACCACAGCACAAGGGCAAACCCATTTCCAAATCAGGTATAGCTAGATGGATTGTTAAGTGTATTCAGATTTGTTATCAGAAGGCTAAACGCACAGTAACAGTCCCCCCAAGAGCGCATTCCACACGCAAGCTAGGGGCATCCATGGCTTTCCTGGGTAACATTCCATTAGAGGACATATGTAGAGCAGCCACATGGAATAACATACATACATTCACCAAACACTACTGTGTTGATGTACATTCCAAGCAGCAAGCTGCTGTAGGACAGGCTGTTCTTGAGTCCCTCTTTCAGGCTGCTGCAGCTGGCTCGGGCAACCACCGCTAAGGGAGAAACTGCTATTTATTCTATGCACAAGATATGGATTTAGCGGCCCACATGCCTCGAACGGAATATGCTACTTACCAGTATGCATCTGTTCTTGGCATGTAGGGCCGCTAACATTCATATCGCCCGCCCATCCTCCCCGGTGCCTGTCGCAGCTGTAGTAGTCAGAATTATTTGTAAGCATGGTCATCTTGTATTGTATTGGACTCCATCTCTGCCACAATGGCGAAAAACAATCTGAGGATGGAGAGGATGCCCATGCACACTGTAGTCCAGGGGAGGAGCCACCTACTTCAAAGACTCTTCCAGGACAACAAGGTGCAATCATCCGGACCCAACACTAGGCGGCGATCTATGCACAAGATATGAATGTTAGCGGTCCTACATGCCAAGAACAGATGCATACTGGTAAGTAGCATATTCCTTCCACCTCCCGCTCACCCCAGAACCATGCCTACGGGTACTAACGGCTCAAGAGCCGCCTTCCTTACGGCAGATTGCGCCCTGCAGGAGTGCAGGCCCGGGAGCTTTTCGTCGAGGCGGATGTGGCTGCCCTTGTTTTTTTCGTGTAGCGTCATCTCCCCTTGACCTTGGCAGCAGGGGGCAGGCCTGGCTCAGGGAACCCTGCCCAGGAGCGTCATCGCCGGTGGGCGAAGGTGGGCCAGGCAGTGTTTCGTCACTCGGGTCCAGAGCACCCATAACCAGCTGGCCCACCGGTGGTCAGACATCTTGGACCGGGAGCTGGACCTGCTAGGTGTCGAGGTCGTGGGGCTTGGTGAGTAGCTAAGATTATATACTAGTAGTATAAATATTGTGTTTATTGTTTTCTGAATAGCAAGAATACTGCTTCTTACATTGCAGGTAAATTCCGTTTCAAAATCTTCTGTTATTGTAGGACACAGGTGCTCGGCTCCACTCGTACTTGTTTGTAACTTTGCCGCTCGCTTGGACTGATTATGTAAGAGTTTACTTAGACAACTTAAATTAGGTAATGCTATTACTCGAGAGACTCTAGTCCTTCCTTTGTCCTCCTGTCACTAAGAAGAGATAGTGGTGAATGGATTGATAGGTTTAGTTAGTATTAGTTGGTAATTATTTTAGAGGTCTGCGTGGCGCATCCTGTCACTGTCAGTGCTGCTTACCCCAGTCCTTAGTAGAACCTTTTGTTGTTTGTTTAGTGAGTGGTAAGGCTTAGTAGTGTCACTAGCAGAACATCAGACGCAACCTACCAACAATTTGGTGTATGCACAAATTTATGCATGGGTCCTCCATCTATGCATTTTTAAGGGCTAAAATTGAAATGAAGACTTAGTGAACAATTTGCTCGTCTGGAATATGTGGGTTAGGTCAGGTGGTACACAGGCTTAGTTAGTATTCTGCAATCAAAATGGAAGTGGAACACTGGATTAGTGTCCATAAATTATAAGTAGATGTCCGTGAATCCCGCAGTAATACTACTAGTCGATCTGATTAGATGGGTCAATTTTATTGCAATTGTTGTTTCCTAAAATCTTTTTTGAGCGTTTTTTAAAATATTTTATTTGTTTCGCAGTGGCACACCAGTCATTATTGTTTGTCTCTTTCTTTATTATATCTGATATGATCAGCACCAGGGGCCAGAAGACTTGGTCACAGTCGGCGGGACAAGATCAAGATGCCTCCCAGGGCCAGGAACGCTACTCTACCGAGGGCTCTGCTGCTGGCCCCAGTAAGTCCTCAAGTGGTTAATATTAATAATTATATTTCCCTAACTTTTACTGCGCCTTATTTTTTCCAAACTATTATTTCTGTTTCCTAATTCTATTTTTCCAAATCTTCTTCGATCTAGACTGTTTCTAAATTCTTGTTATCCCTGCCTCTAACTGCCTCTGCTATGGCTCTCTGTACTACTACTATTAGTCTGTCTGTAGCTAAGCTTGCCCAGTTGGCCACTCTTTATTTAAAAGGTTTTAAATAATACTTGGCTTCAGGTCAGAGCAGCAAGGTCCGAGGAGCTTCTCCTTTGCAAGGAACCTGGAGCAACCAGGAAAGCAAGATGATTTCAAAGGTTCGCCTTCAGGGGGCTCACTAGCCATCGGGTTAGCAACCGGGAAGACGGGTCGAGCTGAAATGCAGGAGCGGGCCCCACGCGGCACTCATGTAGTGAGGGGGGGCTGAGCTTCGGTGCAAATGGTGCTCGGGTCTGGGCTTCTCGTACCCCAATGCACAACTGCGAGTTACCTCAGGAGTCGATGCAGTTAGCAATTTGCAGGATGTCCAGGTAGTCTGGTCCCACGTCTCTCGTGCCCGCCACGGGTCTCAGCTTTGCTGTGGATGTGGGTCGGAGTCCAAGAAGTCTGGAAGTCTTGTCCTGAGTAGATGAGTCTTCGGGTTCTGTCTGGAGCGTCGACAAAGCAAACCAGCAAGTTACTGGTGGTGCCTGTTTGAACCGGGTGGTCACTCCTTGACCACAAGGGAGATGTCTTCCGTCTTCTAGTCGGTGTAGAAAGTCGAAGGTCCAAGAGTTTGTTTCAGAGTTTCAGTCCAGGATAATCTAATGTCTCTAGACACAGCTCCTATCTTTTTACTAATTTTAGGGGCTGGATTACCTGCTAGGTCCTCCTATGGGTGGACCCTGAGAAGGGGGTGGTAACACCCCTTTCTCTTTGTCCAGTTTCACGCCAGAGCGGGGCTGGAGTGCCCCAGCAACTGGGTTGAACTGGGCAATGCATGGAGCACCTTGTGTGCCCCAGGCAGTGTCTCGTTTTGCAGCCCTCCCTGCCACAATGCACTAAAAGCCTGTCTGGGGAGGTGCTAGCACCTCCCAAGGCAGGAAACATATTGTACAGGCCTCCCCTGCCGGAGTTTCGTCCAGCAGCACGAGGTTAGAGTCGTGTCTGTGGCAGCAGCATTCATTTTGTGATGCTGAGGCTCTGTTTAACTTTAACCGGATAAAGCAGTAACCAACATGTCTTCTCCCCCTAGAAGGGTGGAATGCTACCCCCGCCGCCAGAATTGACGGGGGGGATAGTATTCCAAAGTGTTTGACACCTTACTCGACATGTTTTGATAAAGCCAAACCAAAGTTAGCATTTAACCGCGTGGATTATAATGCACTCAAGAGTATAATGGTATGGCTATATCATAGAACAACTATAAGGACATGGTTCGGAAAGCTGCAGAGGGGCTCAGCTTATGCTAGGGCACTCTCTCACATAAATCCAAGCACTCTGCCTCCAGGATTGTTAAGGCCTGCCATAGGAGTGACTTATAGGTTACTATGTGTCTATATATAAGGTGGAGATAGATATACTATATCTAAGTAAGGGGTGATTACACCACCTTATCCACGCTGAGTGATCAGCCTGTGGTGTTAGTTTGGATGGCCAGCCAGGGGTGGCATAATACATGCTGCAGCCCCTGGTAGGCCTTAATTGCCATTGTAACTTTGACTCTGATTGCGCGTTTTCCTTATCGTTGTGCTGCGCTTCTAATCTAAACTGCCTCATAATTATTGCCTGCAGTCTGCCTAGGTTGCCGCTTTGCTTTATATGCACTTTTGAATTGCCATTGTAACTTTGACTCTGATTGCGTGTTTTCCTCAAGCGCTCTGCTGTGCTCACCCCTCCGCTGCCATTTTGTTTGTTGTTGTCGTCCTCTGTAGCCCGCCCCGTCTCCCAGCTGAGCCGCCCTCGCCCCTCCCCCTCCACTATCCATATATGACAGTTGTTCCCGCGCGCAGCGTTCACGCGCAGCGATCGCGCCCCAGTCGCGCCGAAGGTGCGCCAAAGGTAAGCCCGTCAACGCCCGTCCGCGCCTGGACCGCGCCCAGCGCCATACCCCCTGGTCCTCGCAAACCGCACTCATCCCGCATTACCTACGATTCCACCACCCTCCTAGCCCTTAACCCCGGCCGCTCCCTCAACTGCGTCCAAGCCGCTCCTGGACACACCCATGGACCCTTCTCATGCAACTCCTGCAAGTACGACGGCACCAAGAACAACTCCTCATCTACGAACACACAACAGTTATCCGACCCCAACCACCTACATTGCATCCTGCTCAACACCCGATCGGTCCACAGGCACGCCATTGACCTCTGGAATCTACTAGACACCATCTCTCCGGACATCGCCTTCCTAACAGAAACATGGATGAACGCCACATCAGCCCCAGACATCACCATTGCCATCCCGGAAGACTATAAGATCATACGCAAGGACCGTACTGGACACACAGGTGGAGGCATCGCTATCGTCCATAAGAAATCCATCCGCATCTCTACCAGCTCAGACGTCAACCTTGCCAACTCTGAACACCTTCACTTCCAGATCCACATCGACCCCAAGACCACACTCAGAGGCACCCTCCTTTACAGGCCACCAGGACCCCGCGCACAATTTAGTGAAGACATCATGGACTTCATCACTCCAAACGCGATCCCCTCCGTGGACTACATCCTTCTAGGAGACCTCTACTTTCACCTTGAAAAGAACAACGTCCGCAACACCACCACCCTATTGGACAACCTCGCAAACCTCGGACTTAAACAACTTGTCACCACCTCCACCCACATCGCAGGTCACACACTCGACCCTATCTTCACCTCCAGCAAACATGTTTCCTTCAGCCACACCACAGCTCTCCTTTGGACTGACCACAGCTGCGTTCACTTCACCTACAACAAGCCCGCATCCAACAACCACCCCCAACCCACTCTGCAAAGAAACTGGAACAAAATTACCATTGACCAGATCTCCTCATCGCTTCTTCAAAACCCCCCTGCCCACTCCTCAAACCCAGACCAAGCAGCCACCAACCTCACCCAATGGTTATCCAACAGCGCCGACATCCTAGCTCCACTGAAAAAACGACAAATCAAACTAGGCAGCAAGAAGGCCTCCTGGTTCAACGATGATCTTAAGAAATCCAAGAAACTTTGTCGCTCCCTCGAGAAAGCCTGGAAAAAAGACCCAACCACCAGCACCAAGAACGCATTCAAAAACGCCACCCGCATACACCACCAACTAATCCGAAATGCCAAGAAAGCCGCTTTCAAGAACCGTCTAGATAACAACGCCATCAACAGCAAGGAACTATTTAACATCGTCAAGGAATTTACCAACCCCTCAGCCAACTCCAACGACATCACCCCCTCGCAAGCCCTCTGCGACTCCCTAGCCTCATTCTTCCACAACAAAATTGCAGACATCCACAACAGCTTCGACAACCAACCCGGAGACCAACCCACCCAATCCCCTGCAGGACCCCCACCCCCCTGAACATCCTCAATGACTGGAAGCCAATCTCCACTGAAGACACCATCCGTCTGATGAACTCCATCCACTCAGGATCCCCCACAGACCCATGCCCTCACCACATCTTTAACAAAGCAGACTTCATTATTGCACCACACCTCCGAGACGTCATCAACTGCTCCCTCAACTCCGCAACCTTCCCGGAAAGCTGGAAACATGCCGAACTCAGCGCCCTCCTGAAAAAACCCACAGCGAACCCCACCGAACTCAAAAACTATCGCCCTATCTCACTCCTTCCTTTCCCGGCCAAAGTCATCGAGAAAGCGGTCAACAACCAGCTCGCCGCATTCCTCGAAACCAACAAATCCCTCGACTCCTCACAATCCGGCTTCCGAGCCAAGCACAGCACTGAAACCGCCCTCATCGCAGCAACAGACGACATTCGAACTCTACTGGACAACGGAGACACAGTCGCCCTCATCCTCCTCGACCTCTCCGCAGCCTTCGACACGGTCTGTCATAGCACCCTTCTTCAACGTCTCAGAAACGTCGGAATCCAAGGAAAAGCACTGGAATGGATCACCTCGTTCCTTTCCGGAAGAACACAGAGAGTCCGCCTTCCACCATTCAAGTCAGAGGCCACTGAAGTCCTATGCGGCGTACCACAAGGATCTTCACTCAGCCCCACCCTCTTCAACGTATACATGAGCCCCCTCGCGATCATCGCACGCCAACACAACCTCAACATCATCTCCTACGCCGACGACACCCAACTGATCCTATCACTCACCAGAGACCCTAACACGGCCAAAACCAACCTGCACGAAGGAATGAAAGAAGTAGCCGAATGGATGAAGCACAGCCGTCTGAAACTGAACTCAGACAAAACAGAAGTCCTCATCCTAGGCCCCTCCCCCTCCGCCTGGGATGACTCTTGGTGGCCAGAGGCCCTTGGAAAAGCACCCATCCCGACGGACCACGCACGGAACCTGGGTGTCATCCTGGATTCCTCACTCTCGATGAACAGACAAATCAACGCCGTTTCTTCATCTTGCTTCAACATTCTGCGCATGCTCAAAAAAACATTTTGCTGGATCCCTACCGAAACTAGAAAAACAGTCACCCACGCTCTGGTCACGAGCCGACTAGACTACGGAAACACCCTCTACGCCGGTACCACCGCAAAACTCCAGAAAAAACTACAACGCATCCAGAACGCCTCAGCCAGACTCATATTAGACATCCCGCGTAAAGAACACATCTCTACTCACCTGAAAAACCTCCACTGGCTCCCCGTCAATAAAAGGATTACTTTCCGGCTCCTTACCCACGCACACAAAGCACTCTACGAAATCGGACCCGAATGCCTCAACACACGACTATCCTTCTACACCCCCTCCCGCCAGCTACGATCCTCCAACCAAGCCCTTGCCGCTGTACCTCGCATCAACAAAACCACCATGGGAGGTAGATCCTTCTCCTACCTAGCAGCTAAAACTTGGAACTCACTTCCCACTCACCTTTGTCTTACTCAGAACCACCTAGCATTCAGAAAGCAACTCAAAACTTGGATATTTGACAAGTAATTCCCCACCCTTCTTCAAGCGCCTTGAGACCCTCTGGGTATGTAGCGCGCTATATAAATCTATTGACTTGACTTGACTTGACCTATGCCCTGGGTACCTATGGTACACTATACAGGGGCTCACAAAGGGGACCCAATACCCAATCAGGTATGTACCTAAAGTACATGGTATGAATTTAGAGAGAGAACAGCAAAGGCCTCCCTCTCTATAGCTGACCAACGTTTCTCTCTAGGGGTCAGCCTTCTGCTAATAAAAGCTATTGGCTTGTCTTGACCATCTTTATTCAATTGTGAAAGAACAGCTCCCACACCAAACTCAGAAGCATGTGTTTGGACAATGAATTCTATGGAGTAATCTGGACTTTGCAGAATAGGTGCAGTGCACATGGCCTGCTTCAGGTCATCAAATGCCTTTTGACAGCTTACTGTCCATTGAACTTTCTTTGGCATTTTCGTTGAGGTGAGGTCATTAAGAGGAGTCACTATGGACCCATAGTTCTTAACAAACTTCCTGTAGTAACCAGACAGGGCCAAGAAAGCTCTGACCTGTGTCTGGGTGGTTGGAGGAGTCCAGTCCTTTATGGTCTGGATCTTGCTCTCCAGTGGCTGAACCTGACCTCCACCTACACAACCTTACTCTGCCCTATCTGGCACTTGGTAGCCTTGATAGTTAGGCCTGCCTTCTGCAGGGCCTCCATAGATTCTTCAGGTGGATCAGGTGATCTTCCCAAGTGGAGCTAAAGACAGCAATATCATCAAGATAAGCTGCACAGTAGTCATCCAGACCTGAGAGGACTTCGTTCACCAACCTTTGGAATGTGGCAGGTACATTCTTCAGACCAAAGGGCATTACCGCAAATTGATAATGTTCTCCTGGGGTTGAAAATGCTGTTTTGGCTTTTGCGTCCTCAGCTAGTATGATTTGCCAGTAGCCAGCTGTCAAGTCAAATGTGCTAAAAAAAACTTGGCAGAAGCCAATCTGTCAATGAGCTCATCTGCTCTTGGTATTGGGTGGGCATCTGTCCTAGTGACAGCATTGAGACCTCTGTAGTCCACACAAAACCTCATCTCTCTCTTACCATCTTGGGTGTGAGGTTTAGGCACTAGGACTACAGGACTGGCCCAATGGCTCTCTGAGGGCTCAATAACTCCCTACTTTAACATCTTTTGGACCTCTGTCCTGATACAGCCCCTGACATGATCAGGTTGCCTGTAGATTATACTCATCACAGGCAGACTGTTATCAGTGTCAACCTCATGGGTGCACCAGCTTGTCTGACTTGGTGCCAGTGAAAACATATGTCTGTAGGACTGGAGAACTTGTCTGCAGTCCCTCTGTTGCTGATCAGTGAGGCTGCCTGCCAAGGCTACACCATCAACTGACCCATCATCAGGGTTCTGAGAAAGCAGGTCTGGGAGAGGGCCACTCTCCCCCTCCTGTCCCTCATCTGTAGCCATGAGCAAGCCCATGTCTGCCCTGTCAACATATGCCTTCAATCTGTTGACATGAAGCACCCTGCGGGGGCTCCTGGGAGTTCCGAGGTCAACCAAGTAGGTTACCTCTCCCTTTTGCACAACAATAGTGTGGGGTCCAGACCATTTGTCTTGGAGTGCTGCTGGTGACACTGGCTCCAACACCCACACTTTCTGTCCTGGCTAGTAAACAGTCAGCACAGCCTTTTGGTCATGCCAAACTTTTTGATGTTCCTGGCTAGCCTCAAGGTTTGTGGATGCTTTTTTCATGTACTCAGCCATCCTGGAGCGGAGACCAAGTACATAGTCCACAATGTCTTGTTTAGGCTTTTTGAGAGGTAACTCCCGTCCTTCCTTCACCAGACAAAGGGGTCCTCTTACAGGATGCCCAAACAGAAGTTCAAAAGGGCTGTAGCCAACCCCCTTCTGTGGGACCTCTCTATAAGCAAACAAAAGGCAGGGCAGAAGGATGTCCCATCTTCGCCTAAGCTTTTCAGATAAACCCTTGATCATGCCCTTTAAGGTCTTGTTGAATCTCTCCACCAGACCATTGCATTGTGGATGATAGGGTGTGGTGAACTTCTTGCCACAACAGGTGCTGTTGTGGTCCTTAAGGGAATAGCTTCTGGGTATCTGGTGACATGATCGACTACCACCAGAATAAACCTGTGCCCAGAGGCTGTTTGGGGATCCATTGGTCCAACAATGTCTAGCCCAACTCTTTCAAAGGGGACCCCCACCACAGGTAGTGGTATTAGGGGGGCCTTTGTGGTGCCACCTGATTTGCCACTGGCTTTGCAGGTGACACAGGAGCGACATAACTCCTTGGTATCTTCTGACATGTGGGGCCAGTGAAAGTGAGGGACCAGCCTGTCCCAAGTCTTGTTCTGGCCAAGATGTCCTGCTAAGGGAATATCATGAGCTACGGTAAGAAGGAAGCCCCTGAATGCCAAAGGTATGACCAACCTCCTGGAAGCACCAGGCTTGGGGTCTCTAGCCTCTGAATAAAGGAGCCCTTCATCCCAATACACTCTTAGGGTAGCTGTAGCATTCCTAACAGCTGATTGCTGTCTGAGGGGTTCAAGAGAAGGGCAGTCCAACTGCGCCTGCCTCAGATCTGCCCTTGAAGGCCCCCCTGTTCAAGAAACTCAACCTGATCAGGCTCAAGCTCTTCTAGGACAGTTCCTTCTTGGATCTCACAATCGGCTTCCTCAGAAGGCTGATCCTCATTCTGAGGCAGGGGGGAAGGCACTGCCTTAACCCTACTGCTCTTTCTCTTAGTAGGCAACTGGTCTATAGTTTCAGGACCCAGGGCCTGTTCAGTTTTGCACTGTTTGGCCTGTGACCTGGTCACAGCAAGGGCATGTGCGGATATACCTAACATCTCTGCATGAGTCCTATACTCCACTTCGGACCAGACTGAAGATTCCAGATCATTGCCAAGCAGACATTCTACAGGGAGGTCTGAACGAACAACAACTTTTTTGAGGCCAGTTACCCCGCCCCAGGAGAAATTAACAATTGCCATACTATGGGTGGTAGTGACATTGCTTGCAGTGGTCACTAGGTAATTGTCACCTAGTATTATCTGTCCAGGGTCCACAAAGTTAGGTGTCACCATGGTGACACTGACACATGTGTCCCTGTAGGCCTGAGCCACTTTGTTACTAATTAAAGGTGTCTGTCTGTACTTGCCCAAGTTATTGGGGCTCACAGTAGAGGACATAGCCATGTCCACATCACAGACAAGAATAGCTTGATTTGGTATTCTGACTAGGCCAGAATCCATCTCAGTAGCCAGGGTTAACCCCACTATAGCGTTGGGTTGAGACCCACCACTATTATCTGTATTAGGGGGTGCAGGTGCCTTAGGGACAATAGTGGTTGGAGCTGTCTCCTTTTTGGTGCAATCACTGGTCCAGTGAGTATGAACCTTACAATATTTGCACCGGGGTTTCTTTGGGCCTTCCTTTTTCTTAGATTGTTGGGAACCGACACCATTAGAAGCTTTTTGGGGACCTTGTGAAGACTTCTGGTCTTTGCTTTCTCCCCACCCTTTTGGTCTTGCTTCTTCTGATCACCACCTTGGTTCTGGACCTTCTGCCTCACCCTGGTTCTGACCCATTTACCTTCTTTCCCAATTCTTGGGGAGAGGTCAGATCAGAGTCAATCAGTTGTTGGTGCAATAACTGGTTCTAACAATTATTAAAAATGTGTTCTCTCATAATCAAATTATACAATCCTATATAGTCTTTGACCTTACTGCCCAGTAACCAGCCTTCCAGAGCCTTAGTGGCACAATCTACAAAGTCAGTCCAGTCCTGAGTCTGTGACTTCTGGGTGTCTCTGAACAGCAACCTATACTGTTCAGTGGTTAAGCCAAACCCATCTATCAGAGCACTCTTCAGGACAGTGTAGTTGCTAGCATCCTCATCACTAACTGTGAGGAGCTTGTCTCTACCTTTTTCTGAAAAGGAGAGCCATAAGATTGCTCCCCACTGACTTTGGGGTACCTGCTGTACTTTGCAAGCCCTCTCCAAAGCAGGTATCCACTTGTGGATGACATCCCTACTCTGGTAGGGAGGGACAATCTTACTTAGGGAAAGGTCAAATGACCATAGAAACCTATCTCTAGGGATGTTGCTGCCACCAGTGGAATCTAAACCACTCAACGTTTGCTCTCTAGCAAGAGTCAGGGTCTCTTTGGCAAGGGCAATTTCTTGCCTCTTGATCCTAAGATTTACTTCCCTCATTCTAGCCTTATTCTTTCTTCTCTGAGGGGAAGTCATTCTCCTCATTGCTGAGGTATCTGACCCTATTGAGTCACCAGAGTGGTGGGAGTCACTGGAAAGTGATCTCACCCTTCTGTGCTCAGTGTTAGGCCTACTTGGGGGCCTGGATTGGATGCACTCGTTCCTGGAGTATCGAACCCCATGAAGCGCGGTAACTTTCTTTTCTATTCTTTACATTGAGGAACTGTATAATAATATGCGAGTGTAGCCTTTTAACACAGCCCCTACCCATGCAGCACTTCTCTTCGGCTGCAGAGTTTTGAGCACTTCTGGCCACGGTAAGGCTGACACACCGTGATCACTGTGGCAACCCACACGTGACCGCGACTTGGCCACGCCCACCCCGGAAACCAGCTTTGGTCTTAACAGACCATGGTAGCTCCGGCCATTGTAGCAAAGCTAGCGGACATGGCAGATAGGTAAACAGCCTTCGCTCGTACAGCGGAACTGTAAGTAATCGCTTCCTTTACAGCCCCGATGCTCTCCACCTCCAACCTCAGAGCACGGACTCTACGCTACGAACCGCACTACCATGTGGTCCCTGACTAATAGCGCTCAAACCCAACTCTTCTCTCTCACAACCCACAGAATATGTTTTAGCTGAGGAATACCCATCCCCTGCCCTCCGTAGCCAAAAGACACCTAGTAGGAGTAAGAATGGCCAATTAACCCGTAATGTTTGTTCGTTTGTTGGTCTTGTTCGTATGTTGGTCCTAGTCTGTCCGTTTGAAGAACTGGTAAAAATTGCATGTTTTTAATCCGTCCTCACACATAATATTGAGAAGATGCATTAGCACGCCACTACAGTTTGGACGCGAGTGTGACTAAATTAAAGCCATCTTTCACACACTTATTGATCTGTGTGTATGTTGATGGCTCCTTACCCCTCTGGGGTTACCTAGCAGCAACACAATAGCACCACATAGTCGATATACCTACAAGCAAGCCCCCTGAACCTCCGGCAGGCTGCACACTGGAACATAATGGGAATGGCATGATGCATGTTGACACGTGCGAATCATCACAACGTTACAGGCTCGTAATTGAATTTATTTATGATTGCTTTTCCTTTCCTCCAACAGGTCTTTTTTATTACAAGCCCGCCAATTTTGGCAGGAGCTTACACCGATTGCAGACTTTTTTGCTTATCTGGTCACAAGAATTTAGGACTGGGTACACCTTTTAGGAGGTGTAGACCGTCCACTTTCTTTACCATTGGTCCTGACGAAAACCTGGTAAATTCCACACATAGGTAGAAACATGTAGACCAGACCACCCCCAGAGATACTCTTGGTCATAATTACCCTCCAAGTATCTCCACACTTCTTTTTAACATTGTCCAGTTACTTACAAATAAAAAAAAATGTATTAAGTTAAACCAGGACAATTTTTAACACACCCTTTTTTTTGCACGTATCACTCACAATCCAGCTCCACTGTAGTTCAGGCGTCGTAGCACACCCTAATGGCACTCGGTCATCAGGGGGGACCCCGATGATGAAGCATGTCACCACTAGGTTGGTGAGTGAGGGTTTTTTTTACAAAAGGAAGAATTCTTTCCTTTTTTCAAAACACATCCCATTAAGAATCCACGATTCTCTCTGGTGATACTCCTCTTATTGTTAATTATTATACCTTACCCAGGGGAACAGGAGTAATCCCCATTCACATTTTGTGAATACAATCCCTTACTCTCCCTTTTGTTGTTACAAGTTACTGGTGGTGCCTGTTTGAACAGGGTGGTCACTCCTTGATCACAAGGGAGATGTCTTCCGTCTTCTAGTCGGTGTAGAAAGTCGAAGGTCCAAGAGTTTGTTTCAGAGTTTCAGTCCAGGATAATCTAATGTCTCTAGACACAGCTCCTATCTTTATATTAATCTTAGGGGCTGGATTACCTGCTAGGTCCCTCCTTTGGGTGGACCCTGAGAAGGGGGTGGTTACACCCCTTTCTCTTTGTCCAGTTTCACGCCAGAGCGGGGCTGGAGTGCCCCAGCAACTGGTTTGAACTGGGCCATGCATGGAGCACCTTGTGTGCCCCAGGCAGTGTCTCGTTTTGCAGCCCTCACTGCCCCAATACACTAAAAGCCTGTCTGGGGAGGTGCTAGCCCCTCCCAAGGCAGAAAACCTATTGTACAGGCCTCCCCTGCCAGAGTTTCGTCCAGCAGCAGGAGGAGGTCAGACGTGTGTCCATTTTGTGATGCTGAGGCTCTGTTTAACTTTAACCGGGTAAAGCAGTAACTAACATGTCTTCTCCCTCTAGAAGGGTGGAAGTGTATTCCAAAGTGTTTGACAACTTACACAACATGTTTTGATAAAGCCAAACCAAAGTTAGCATTAACCGCGAGGATTATAATGCACTTAAGAATATAAGGTATGGCTATATCGTAGAACAGCTATAAGGACATGGTTCCGAAAGCTGCAGAGGGGCTCAGCTCATGCTAGGGCTCCCTCTCACATAAAACCAAGCACTCGGCCTGCAGGATTGTTAAGGCCTGCCATAGGAGTGACTTATAGGTTACTATCTGTCTATATATAAGGTAGATATAGATATACTATATCTAAGTAAGGGGTGATTACACCACCTTACCCAAGCTGAGTGATCAGCCTGTGGTGTCAGTTTAGATGGTCAGCCAGGGGTGGCATAATACATGCTGCAGCCCCTGGTAGGCCTTGGATGCACCTATGCCCTGGGTACCTATGGTACACTATATAGGGGCTCACAAAGGTGACCCAATACCCAATCAGGTATGTACCTAAAGTACATGGTATCAATTTAGAGAGAGAACAGCTGGTCTATGGGTTTGATTAGCAGGCCCACAACAACACTAAAGTCAAAAAAACAGAAAATCACAGCAAAAAGTGGGGGTGACCATAGGAAGCAGACCTTACTCTCCTACAACCCAAAACATAATAACACCCTTTTGCTCGCTCACTCACTCGTGTAAGTCCACCACACCAAATGCCACAGAGTCTATTTGTAAGTTCAAAAGTTTTATTTTCAACTAACAAGCTCTGTACGTTGTTATACAATTCAATTCAGTAATACTATACGAGCCAGCTCCAATAGCAAAACGACTAAGATAAAAGCAATGAACATTGTTACAAGTCCATTAAAGACAATAGATCTCTGTGCGAATGGGGGACCCCTCACGGTAGAACGTAGAAGTACTGGTTACATCATAAGCTCTGCAAAGCTCTGGTTCGTAGAAGGAAATCTTCTGCCTCTTATGAGAAAAATGGTGCGCGTAAGATAGTATAATGTCGGCATTTCTCAGTCATGCCAAAAAGTATAGCATGTTAGGGTTAAGCGATACGGACTGAGTGACCAGAACTCCATAACAGAGTGGCTTGTTTTTCGATCACTTGTACGCAACGCTCAGACAGTAGCTGTATGAACTCATGTGGGCTCAAAGGCGTCTTACACAACAAGCTGCGAGGTAACGTCACATGCATAAAAGACATGAAGCTAAAATGGTTACATGGCTCAGGCTAACTTTGCAAAGAGTAGAGTAGACTAGAATGATCCTAGGGAGCATAACACTACTGTCTACTCTAGTACCCGATTTGGGCTAGTGATGTATGTTGTATGTGTATGTATTAACTTTTTTTTCCAATCTTGCTTGTGGAGGTATATATGTGTCATCTAAAAATGTGTAATGTTTTTTCTAGGTGTACTACCGACCACCAGTGCCGGGGCCAGCAGCGATGGCGATGCGGCCATTCCGGAGGGAGCAGGAGATACGGCACCTGCAGGAGCTTCAGGGGGTGAGCCAGCAGCGCGGGCGGTGGTAAGTTATATTCCTTACTTATTAACATTACACTAGTGGGAAAGGTGTACGCTCACTGTACTGTTGAGACTTAGTAAAGTATGAAGTCATAGTGAACATTAGCAGACGGTTGAAGAAGACACCCTTTACTTAGCAATAGCATTAGCAGCATGAGTTGAGTGACCAATGGCCTCTTCTAGCTGACTCCAACTCAGCTGTGAAAGTTTTATGGAGAAGACTAAAAGTCAGATCAGATGACCTTGATGGATTTGTTGAACAAAAAGGGAAAGAAGGGTGGAAGGAGTAAGGACGGGCGAGATGTAATATGACTGGCAGAGAAGGATACGTTGGAAGCATGCTTACGTGGCTGATAGGAATCAGATGCATGGGTTCTTGAAGGAAGGGTGGAATGTGAAAGAAAAGATGCCTGTCTGGGTGGGCGACACCATATGAGTGGATAGGATAGCAAGAATCGTCAACGGTGTTTGGGTCAAACTCAAAGCCAAGGCAAGCAAGGAAGGACGTATGGATGATTGTTGGTGAAACAAACTAAGCTTTGTTGAAAGATTAAGAAGAATGATAGATGTTTACTTTGGATGGATGCCTGGATGCATTCATCATAGATAGCATAGGTGGAGACTGTCACTGGATGCAGGCCAGAGTCTTAGTTTGAAGAGAATGTAAAAGAAACCGCGCCACAGTAGCAAAGCCGAGGGGAATATAAGTTGTATTTTCAGAATACTCCCTTGACTCACAGTAGTTTGCAAGCACATCACATATATATATATATATATATATATATATATATATATATATATATATATATATATATATATATATCACGCTCTTGAGGTAGCCACACAAGCAGGAAAGCACACGAACAGGAAGGTTCACCTCAAAACCTTTAATCTTTGGTACAGGCGAGTGGGCATGCAGGTAGGTTTAAACAGTTCCAGCGCTTTGCCTGACGCGTTTCGAATGTCTCTTCCTCAGAGGCGTGGCGTGGAAAACGTGCAGCAGTGGACGCACCCCCATAGATATGCTTGCATCAGTATTGGTGCGTTATGGGAGATATAGTCCGTTATCCCCTCGTGAATCTCGGCACGTTTCTATTTGCTGTAATTGAAGACTCAGCACGAGCCCCCCCGCTTGCCTCCTCGTCTTTATCCTTTGCCTGCTGCTCCACGACATGGAGGGTGTATCCAAACCCACAGTGGCCCCCAGTTTTGGCGGGGTGGTGCTCTCCCAGCGGCTGGGCTGCCGCTTTTACATCACGCTCTTGAGGTAGCCACACAAGCAGGAAAGCACACGAACAACAGGAAGGTTCACCTCAAAACCTTTAATCTTTGGTACAGGCGAGTGGGCATGCAGGTAAGTTTAAACAGTTCCAGCGCTTTGCCTGACGCGTTTCGAATGTCTCTTCCTCAGAGGCGTGGCGTGGAAAACGTGCAGCAGTGGACGCACCCCCATAGATATGCTTGCATCAGTATTGGTGCGTTATGGGAGATATAGTCCGTTATCCCCTCGTGAATCTCGGCACGTTTCTATTTGCTGTAATTGCAGGCTCAGCACGAGCCCCCCCGCTTGCCTCCTCGTCTTTATCCTTTGCCTGCTGCTCCACGACATGGAGGGTGTATCCAAACCCACAGTGGCCCCCAGTTTTGGCGGGGTGGTGCTCTCCCAGCGGCTGGGCTGCCGCTTTTACATCACGCTCTTTAGGTAGCCACACAAGCAGGAAAGCACACGAACAACAGGAAGGTTCACCTCAAAACCTTTAATCTTTGGTACAGGCGAGTGGGCATGCAGGTAAGTTTAAACAGTTCCAGCGCTTTGCCTGACGCGTTTCGAATGTCTCTTCCTCAGAGGCGTGGCGTGGAAAACGTGCAGCAGTGGACGCACCCCCATAGATATGCTTGCATCAGTATTGGTGCGTTATGGGAGATATAGTCCGTTATCCCCTCGTGAATCTCGGCACGTTTCTATTTGCTGTAATTGAAGGCTCAGCACGAGCCCCCCCGCTTGCCTCCTCGTCTTTATCCTTTGCCTGCTGCTCCACGACATGGAGGGTGTATCCAAACCCACAGTGGCCCCCAGTTTTGGCGGGGTGGTGCTCTCCCAGCGGCTGGGCTGCCGCTTTTACATCACGCTCTTGAGGTAGCCACCTCAAGAGCGTGATATATATATATATATATATATATATATATATATATATATATATATATATATATATATATATATTATTCCAAGTTTGCTTCAAAGACGAGTTCCGCACTCCCAGGCAGGGTAGGTAACAGCCTTTATTAGTGAACAAAGCAGCTTTCTCATCTCGTTTTTCAAGTCCTTTAGCCTGACGCGTTTCGGGGAATTCGTTCCCCTTCCTCTGAGGCTTGAGTGAGCAACTTCCGTTTGTAGATCTCTGCCATGTCCCCTGCGTGCTCTTTCTTTAATTTATTGACCTCCGGTGTGTCATCGCGCTGCAACAGCAATTATTTTCTCCTATTGCACGCTGGGACTTGCAGTACTTTACATCTAATTTACTCCCCTTTGGTGGGTTCAGTTTGCTCACGCCGTTTTCAGGACTATTTTGACAACTCTCTGGTGAGTTGAAATGAGAAACCGCTTGTAAATGAAGGTCCTTGCCACGCTGATCACCAAGGGAATATTTCTTTTCTTCCCCCCGTGCAGACCCCTTCCTCTTTGCTGGGGCGGTGCGTCAACTCCACGGCTTGAAGCCGCCGTGAACAGCCTTTATTAGTGAACAAAGCAGCTTTCTCATCTCGTTTTTCAAGTCCTTGCTCTTTCTTTAATTTATAAAATTAAAAATAAATTAGATTAAAGCAAATTAGATGTAAAGTACTGCAAGTCCCAGCGTGCAATAGGAGAAAATAATTGCTGTTGCAGCGCGATGACACACCGGAGGTCAATAAATTAAAGAAAGAGCACGCAGGGGACATGGCAGAGATCTACAAACGGAAGTTGCTCACTCAAGCCTCAGAGGAAGGGGAACGAATTCCCCGAAACGCGTCAGGCTAAAGGACTTGAAAAACGAGATGAGAAAGCTGC
Source organism: Lissotriton vulgaris (assembly GCF_964263255.1). Lineage (NCBI taxonomy): Eukaryota > Metazoa > Chordata > Amphibia > Caudata > Salamandridae > Lissotriton > Lissotriton vulgaris. Next base: position 606,673 of record NW_028250096.1, read on the forward strand.
TTTGTTCACTAATAAAGGCTGTTACCTACCCTGCCTGGGAGTGCGGAACTCGTCTTTGAAGCAAACTTGGAATAATGTTTTCACGGCGGCTTCAAGCCGTGGAGTCGACGCACCGCCCCAGCAAAGAGGAAGGGGTCTGCACGGGGGGAAGAAAATAAATATTCCCTCGGTGATCAGCATGGCAAGGACCTTCATTTACAAGCGGTTTCTCATTTCGACTCACCAGAGAGTTGTCAAAATAGTCCTGAAAACGGCGTGAGCAAACTGAACCCACCAAAGGGGAGCAAATTAGATGTAAAGTACTGCAAGTCCCAGCGTGCAATAGGAGAAAATAATTGCTGTTGCAGCGAGATGACACACCGGAGGTCAATAAAGTAAAGAAAGAGCACGCAGGGGACATGGCAGAGATCTACAAACGGAAGTTGCTCACTCAAGCCTCAGAGGAAGGGGAACGAATTCCCCGAAACGCGTCAGGCTAAAGGACTTGAAAAACGAGATGAGAAAGCTGCTTTGTGCACTAATAGAGGCTGTTACCTAACCTGCCTGGGAGTGCGGAACTCGTCTTTGAAGCAAACTTGGAATAATATATATATATATATATATATATATATATATATATATATATATATATATTGTGAGCAAGGCCTGAGGGAGGGGCCGAAACGTGTCATGGCGTCCACGAGCACCGAATAAATAACATCTGCACGATATTGTGGTCCGTATCCGTTATTTTCTCCAGTGCAGGATTGCATTAAAGAAACTGAAGTTTGGGATATATATTGTGTATGTATGTAGTTATCAAGCGCCTTCCCCGGACTCCGAGGACCACTCCCTACCTATGTTAATTTATTTTCGAGTGTGTCAGCCAGCCTGCCATGGGGGTGGCCTATCTGTTGGTTACACAATCAATCAAAACAAAATACCTCATGTTGTTCCATATATAAGCAATGATCATTGGATCAGATGTATAATCTGCCTTTTTGTAGTAGTCCAGGCAGGGTGAAAGTGAAATTGAGCAATTGCCCTTGATGTAACAGAGAGAGCATGGCCAGTGCCACCCATAATAGAAAAAAATATGAGCTTCCCCACCTGCAGACAGTAGTAAATAAAACTAACGTGAGTCTGCTTCATGATTCAAGTATGTTTGTCTTGGGTGCAAGCTTACTAAGCTGGCATGCCGGCTACAACAAGGTTATGTAATTTCGCTAAACTAGAGAGAAAAAGAAGACTGGTGTACTCCGTACTGGAGTCCATAGTGCTAGTATCATGCCTGAAACTTCCACAAATGTTAGAGGCAGAGGAAGTGTGAGGACAGATATATATACCACAAATATTATGTACTGTGCTTGCTAGTGCTACTGCTACTATGCCACTATAAGTTGAATTCATTTTGTGTTACTGTTTTGCAAAGAGTATTGGTAATAGTCTTTTTTTCTTTCTTGATATAGCGCCTCCAAAACCAACCAGGAAGGAGTTGGCAGCCATGGCCCAGCGCCGGAAGCTGGAGGCCATCTGCACAGAGCACCGGCGGCTGGTGGTTCTGGCGGAGGAGGAGGCAGCAGCACATGCAGCCTCCTCCAATGCCCTGGGGCCCAGCCAGGTCCCTCCAGTAGTTCGGCGCCGCGGTCAGGCAGCCGCCCGCCGCCGCACACCAACAATATCCAGCACTACTGCTACCCCCCCTGTGGATGCAACTGCAGGACGTATGTGCACCGCATGCTCCTCCGGAATGTGCGACTGGAGGAGAAGGTAGAGAAGCTCATAAAGCGGGTCAAGGTCCTGGAGATTGACATCCGAAGAGCCCGCCGCTAAAGACCCTTTTTAATTGCCCCTTTTTTATAGGTTCTTTTGGTGGGTGGGAATCGGGCGTTGGAGTTTTTATGGACAACATGGACAATTGAACATTTGATTTTTTGGAGTTTTTCGTTTTTGACATTGGTTGGGGTTAGGGAGAGGGGTGGGTCAGGTGTTGTGGGATTTTTTACTTAGTTTATTTTTGTTAGGGATTAAATTATATATGTTTATACTTTGCACACAATGTGGTTGGGGTTACTGATTTATGCACACTATTTCCTTGCTGCTGCAGGCCCACAGCCAGTGTTTGATTTAAATGATTGGCTGACTTTGTAAGACACAAACCGATAGATGCGGTACCCCTCACTGAGTGACTTGTCCTACTAGTACTGTCAGTCTCTCCTCCTACTCCATTATTATACCTCCCCCAAACATCTTTCCTTCCCTGTGATTGATGTTTTAGTTAGGCAGGCACGGCGATGGCTTCATCACAAATCCGATGCAGGTTGGGTTTCCTAAGAGAATGGAGATGCCATGTTGGTGGTGGTAGTAGTAGACACTGGCAGTAGCATTTACAAAAAAAGAAAATGATACCGTCAGTTGCCTGAGAGTGACTCTGGGAGGAGTAGTAGAGTGAATTAAATAAAACATAATGGTGGAGGGAATAGCCTTGTTCAACAAATTACAAACTGTAGTTGTGTTGAGTCACTCAACTAGGCCTACACTCGGAGCGTAACCTTTAGTGCTGTGTGTAATAGGATGACAATCGATGCCAGCAATGAATGATGATGGATTAGGTTCCTTTGTTAAAAAAGTTACCTCGCAAATATACTGATCATGGGTGGGCAAGCAGAAGAAGATATTCCCTCTTCCTTGAAATTGAATTGGTGTTGCTTTCGCCACATCAAGCGTCCCAGCAAGCGTGTGATCAATTATTGGTGTAATTTAATTTAGTCACATCTCAATAAATCACACAGCACGGGGAAGAGGGTTATGGTTTGATGAGTGGTTGGGAAGGGGGATTTGGGGAAAGGTTTGACAAAGAAAAATAGTACTCATGGAAAAACAACAAAAGAAAACACAATCTTTGTAGACTAATATATCCATAAGTCTGTTAAGGGTGAAAAAGGAAATGCATGCATGATGATAACTTGATGGTTAATGAGAAGTAAAACTTACTAACTACTAATAGACAATTAGACAGTACAAGGCATCAGTATATTAATATTATGCAATTTGCCTTGCCTGTCTGCCCTCATAGAGACACGGATTACATACAGTTTGTGTTCTGTTCTGTTCTGTTGTACCGGGCTTCCTTTTAAAGATAGCAAAGACAATTTTAAAATTGCTGTAGGGATAATTTATAAGCAGAGAGCAAACATAATTAATAATAACAACAACACACGGACACTGTAGTAATGATTGAAGACAAAAAATGAATCAAATTATTTAAAGGATGATGAAAGTTGATGCTGTTACTGTGTTATCCTGGTCAAAATGGGCAGTTGCATCTCGGTATTTTTCTTGGTACTCAGTCCCTTCCATGGATGCTCCGTCTATCAAATGTGGGTGACGCCAGTGCCTGCCTGGCAGATGTAGATTCATTGGCAAGTTAAGTGTGTGTTGCTTTTCACAGAGTAAAAGCCGGCCTGTAAGTGTAAATGGAAAAACAAATGGGATATTGAAAAATCAATTAATGAAAAAAATGCATCAATTACAGTGAGGTGCAACAAGAGAAGAGATACTTTCAGACTGAGGCGGCATGGATACATCATGTCTACTCTGTTTACAGCATTTTAAGCTACAACAACAGGACAGAGCAGGCCCATAGCACCGGGCCATGACCAAACCTCTATTTAGCTAAAATTTTGACAGAGCCAGACAAAGCACATATATAGCAACCTAGCATTTTTCAAAATTAAGTGACTAAATCAATGTACCACTGTCAGTCATACCACTGCACTCGACTCCACCCCTACACGGACATGTAGGTCTGCTGTGGTTCTTGTTGACTTTTGTTTACCTTTTATGCCACTTCATGAAACGCAGTTATTCCATCAATCATTTCCGATCCTAAGTACTGAGTGACTGCGAAGAATATAGTATGTGGTCATCATGATCATGGTGTCCAACTCAGTCTGTAGTGTACCGAGTGAGTCCAGAGTCCATATTCAAATATCCAATGGATCGCTCTGCAGTAGAAGTACAGTTTTGTTATTAAACAACAAGTCTGTTTCCAACATTAACCCCTTCGTTGCTGATGACGGCCGGGAGCCGTCATGGCACACAGTGCTTGTGTGCTGATGACTGCTCCCGGCCGTCATGGCGCCCACCCACGGGGGGAGGGCTGGTGCTCCCCCCGCGGGTGCCTGATTGCCGAAATTTTACTTGGAAGGCCGGGGAAGACCTTCCCCTGCCTCCCCTAACCGCCCCCCTGCCACGTCATTGATGACGTCCGCGAGCGAGCCGCGCTGACGTCAATTGCTGTTTACTTTCTGTCTCCCCGACCCGGTTGCCGCCATTTGTATGCAGCGCATCAGGGAAAGCAGGTGAGTGCAATCATCTCCGAGCAGCGATTAGAGTAAAAGAGGCTTCGGGGGAATGAAAAGGGTTTTCCTTTCCCCTGATGCCTCTTTTTTGCAATGCACACTAGACCCTGGGATTTTTTTGTGGTGTTTTTACTGTTTGGGGGAGCGGCCCCTTGGGCAAGGGTCGCTCCCCAAGGGGTGCAATTATTTTTACGGTGTCCGCCCGCGGGGGGCAGGGTATAAATTTTTCATTTTCTGGCTGCCTGGACCACTGCTTGTGGGTCATATGGGGAGTGGCCCCTTGGGCAAGGGTCACTCCCCTTTGGGGGCATGTTTTTGGCTGTCTTCCCCCATGGGGGGCAGATCAAGCAGTTTTTGACACTTTTTGTAGGGCCCACTAGGCTTCCAGGGATGTTTATAAGGAGAGTGACAACTTGGGCAAGGGTCACTCTCCATTTGGCCCACTAGACCACCAGGGATGTGTGTGGGGAGCGGCCGCTTGGGCAAGGGTCGGTCCCCAAGGGGTGCAATTAATTTTACAGTGTCTGCCCCCCCCCCCCCCGGGAGGGGGCAGGGTATATATTTTTTTTATTTACTGGCCCACTGGACCACCAATGCAGGCAAATATGGGGATTGGTCTCTTGGGAAAGGGTCACTCCCCTTCGGGGGCATGCTTTTGGCTGTCTGCCCCCATGGGGGGGCAGATCAAGCCATTTTTTTACATTTTTGTAGGGCCCTCTAGGCCACTAGGGATGTTTGTAAGGAGAGTGACCCCTTGGACAAGGGTCACTCTCCATTTGGGGCTACTACGCACCACAATTGGCCCACTAGACCACCAGGGATGTGTGTGGGGAGCGGCCCTTGGGCAAGGGTCGCTCCCCAACGGGCGCAATTCATTTTACGTTGTCCGTCTCCCCCGGGGGGGGCAGGTTAAATATTTATTTATTTACTGGCCCACTGGACAACAAATGTAGCCATGTGTGGGGAGTGGCCCCTTGGGCAATTATCACTTTCCGTTGGGGGCCCTCTCACACCATATTTGGCCCACTAGACCACCAGGGATGTGTGTGGGGAGCGGCCCCTTGGGCAAGGGTCGCTCCCCAAGGGGTGCAATTTATTTTGGCGTTGTCTGCCCCCCTGAATGTTTGGTAATGTATTGGCCCACTGGACCACCAATGAAGCCATGTGTGGGGAGTGGCCTCAAGGGCAAGGGTTGCTCCCCTTTTACAGGGGTGAATATTTTATTTATACTCTTAGCCCACCTACCCTTTAGCTTAGCTGGTGTATTCTGTGTTGACTGGTGCATTATTTGAATATGTGATTGTAATGTTTTTTCTTCTCTTTTTTATTGTAGTGTAAAGCTTGTGATTCCTGTTTCGGCAGTGGTTGTTCTGCAGTTTTGCGTATTTGCATTTATTTGGTAAGAAAAACATTTTTGTTGGGTTTACTCCAAATGAGTATTATTGTCATCCATAAATGTATTTTTTTGTAAGTGCTGTCATAATGGCTGTATTTCTGTTTCTGTTCTGAGCATGAAATTCATTGCGATGTGTTTTGCGTTGTCTTATGTGTAATTTTTTTCTTTTTCTTTTTTAGTGGGATATTCTTGATCCTTACTGTGTCTGTGCAGAGTAGGTGGTGCTGAGTATAGCTACTTCTGTCAAGTGAGTGGTATATTGTTGGAGTATATAGGTCTTTGAGATAAAGCAACATTGTGTTTCTTTCTTTTTTTTTAAAGGATTTGTTGTTGACTTGTTTGACAAGTTACCTTTTTTAGTTAGCATTATGGCTAGCCGTAGAATGACTGCTCAGCAGGTGATTGGTTTGCTTCTTGAATCTTCATCTGAGCAGGATTATGAGACCGACAGTGCGTCTGAGGGAGAGGAGGGAGGGGAGGGAGGGGAAGATTCAGGCAGTGAGTTTTCTCTCCTCATGGAATCGTCGGATAATGAATTCCCTCTCAGTGCGGACAAAGTGCCTGTTTTAGAGGAGGAGATTGATGTGCCGATGGTGCAAGAGACATTTGGATGGCAGCCTGGGGCTGCAAGCCTTCCCATTGGAAGTGCTGGACTCTGGGTTGATCCAAACATGGTGCAGCCGGTGTTGTCTGACTTTACTGGTTATGCAGGGTGTAGAGTGGATTGTGAAAATTTCTTGCCTATACAGTTTTTTCAGTTGTTCATGGATGATGTATTTTTGGCTGAGATTGTTGAGCAGACTAATTTGTATGCGGAACACTTTTTGAGGGACAACAGCGACAAACTTGGGCCCCAATCTAGAGCTACCCGGTGGACACCCACAAATCTGGATGAGATGAAGAGGTTTTTGGGTTTGACTTTTTTGATGGGCTTGATAAGGAAGCCTTCCCTGGCTTCATATTGGTCTTCAGTCCCTTGATGGCAACGTCTACATTTCCTGCAGTTATGAGTCGTGATCAGTAATTACTTTTGCTTCGGATGCTGCATTTCGTTGATAATGCTTTGGCGTTGCCACAAGATCACCCTGACTGTGACCGCCTTTTTAAGATTCGGTCTGTTATTGACCATTTTGTAGATCGATTTTCAGAGATCTATACTCCAGGCAAAGAAATATCTATTGATGAGTCTTTGGTCCTGTTCAAGGGCCGTTTGCTTTTTAGGCAGTACATTCCTAGCAAGAGGGCACGTTATGGAATTTAGCTGTATATGTTGTCTGCAAGTAGGACAGGATATGCCTGTAATTTACGGGTGTACACTGGTAAGGATTCCACTATTGACCCCCCTGGTTGTCCGTCCACTTTTGGGGTGTCTGAGAAAATTGTGTGGGATCTTGCTAGAAGACTGTTTAACAAAGGCCATCATTTTTACCTTGATAACTTCTACACTGGTGTGCGATTGTTTAAGGAGTTGTTCAAAGTGGACACTTTTGCCTGTGGCACAATCCGCTCTAACCGTAAAGGTTTTGCAAAAGAGCTTGTTTGCAAAAAGTTTCAGAGGGGACAGTGCAGTGACTTGCGTAGTGATGAACTGATAGCTGTAAAATTTGTCGACAGGAGGGATGTGTACATGCTGACTACCATCCATGATGAAAGTACTACTTATCCAGTATTTGGGTGTCTTTCATAGATTCACATGCCTGAATCATTCCCCGTCGCCGAGACGGGAGCCTCCGGTACATAAAAAAGTAATGTCCTAAGGACATACATAGAGAATATAGGCCGAAGGGCCTCCCCTTTGGGGCCTTTCCACGTCCTTATGTAAAAAGGACCGAACTCTCATCGTTAGCCAATCAGCTCCGACCTCCCTCTAGAACCTTCCCGGGAGGAGCCTCAGTCCCTCAGATTTTTCTACCGCACGTTGTGCTAGGGAGTCTCCAACCTGAGCTCTTCAGGTTTTCCAAAATTCGAAGTCTCAAACTTCGCCGAAATTCACTTTGTCAAAAAAGGATTTACCCTATCATCGACTACATGTCGGAACCTACTAAGAAAGCTTCGTCCATGGCGGACTCACAGAAGAAAGCCCTTCTAAGGGCCTGTTCCTCCTGCGGCAAGCAGCGGATTCAAGCGGAGGACAAGCACGACCTGTGCTTATATTGCCTGTACCCTGACCACGTCACTGACAAGTGTAGGGTGTGTAGAGCCTTCCCAAAGAAGACGGTTAAGGAAAGGGAAAGTCGCCTTCGCGAATGGCTCGACAGGCTTAAGGTCCGAGACACTCTGGAATCTTCCGAGGGTAGTGTCTCCGCGACCTCCAAAGTCTCCAAGAAGAGACCCAGGGTGCAGTCCCCTGGTGAGACAGACACTCCTCCTAAGAAGGCGAAGAAGCCTTCGGAGGCACGCTCCACCACCTCCTCCGTGTCTGTTAAGGATGGCCAGAGGTTCAAGAAGCCCGCTCCATCTACTAAGCGGACCACCTCGGTCACGACCACTGCGTCGACCACTACGGCCTCATCGCCCTCCGCGACGGCCACGACGACCACCACGGCATCCTCAGGAGCACCGGTCTCCTCGACCATTCCTCTGCAACCTTCATCTAATACGAAAGCGGCCTCTTCGTCACCTAAGAGGTCTAAATCTACAGGTACGCCTTCGCAAAAAACACATCATACCGAAGGCTCGTCACCTAAGACATCGACGTCAAGTTCGTCTCCTAAAACGTCGAAGTCAAGTTCAAAGAGCACACCTTCGACAAAGATATCTCAAGTCCAAGGCCCTGCCATCAGTAAGCCGGCGAAACCCTTATCCCCGCAAAATTTGATGCCATTGACCCTGACGGAGGTGACCAAATCACCAACACACACGGCAGGGGCGCCATCTTCACGCACGTCGCCGGAAGAGACCCCGGCGCCATCTTGGAAAGAATCGAGATTGGTCGAAGTCTCTATTCACTCGATTCCAACGCCCTCGGTTCGCCCAACGGTGGACTTAGCACCCGAGCAAGAACAGGACACACTCCAGAGTGAGGAGTCCGACGAAGAACAGGAGGTTCACGAAGAACACCAGGACGTCCACGGGATCCGGGACGAAGTTATGTATCAAGGCAGCTCCCTGAACGTCGACACGGTGAACACCCCGATGATCTGTTTGCCACTGTCTCTGGTCAACGATTTGAAATCCCTGGTGCAGGACTATAAACAACGGTTCCCGGACGCAGACAGCGGTGCCCGGGTACCGGTCACCCAAGCGCAACCGTCGGCCTCGCACCCTTCCGCTCCCCAGGCCCGTCCTCGGAGCCAACTCCGACCGCAAACCCAGGCGGAGGACTCATCGGAAAGCGAGGAGGATGAGACGGACTTAGAGGAAGGCGAAGTGCAAGACGTCGCCTCGGACCACAGAGACGAAGATGCCGATGCTGCGTCATCACACCATTCGTCTACCCCGGCATCCCCACGACGGCGCCACTCTGAAGCGGTGGACGTGGGAGGTTTCCACAAACTGGTGGACAGAGCGGCAAAGAGGTTTCACATGGCAGTGGAATCCGCGGAAACGGAATGCTTCCTCCATGATTTCAAGGAGCACACCCAGAAATCGGCCAAGTCTATTCCTCTTAAAGACTTTCTGTGGGAACAGGGCAAGAAGCTGATGCTCACGCCTGCTTCGGTGCCTGCGGTGGTTCCGCGCCTAGACAAAAAATATAAGGCCCCGAACTCCGCACCTGCCTGCCTGACCGGCCACCCCAAACCGGACTCGGTTGTCACCCAGGCGGCCCAAAAACAATCCCGCAACCCCTCCTCGCCGCTGTCTGCGCCCCCGGACAAGGAAGGACGGAAGCTGGACACCATAGGCAAGAGGTTCTCCACCACATCCGCCATGTCCATCAAGGTGGCAAATTCCATCGCCCTCCTTGGCCGCTACAACCGCCAGCTATGGGAAGACATAGCTCCCTACCTCCAAGGCCTGCCGGCCACAGTCCAGGACGAGGTGAAAGCTCTGCTAGCAGAAGGACAAAACTCCGCGGCAGAAATTATCGACTGCGCCATCGACGCAGCCATGACGGGATTCCGCCAGTTGGCCGGGGCTGCCGTGCTCCGCCGCCAAGGCTGGCTCAAAGCGACGTCTTTTCGGCAGGAGGTCCAATCTAAGGTGCTGGATATGCCGTTCGATGGTCAATTCCTCTTTGGGGAGAAGATAGACGAGGCACTCCAGGCCATCAAAAAGGACACCGACACGGCAAGGGCTCTGGGCTCCCTCCAGTCCCGGAACCAATCCTTTCGAGGGGGCCGCTCCAGAGGTCAGTACTCCTACAGAGGTTCCTACCAAAACCGGTCGTCCTATTCCTACGGCAACAGGAACCAGCCCCAGCAAAAACAACAGTCCCGACAGTCATCCTATGGGAGATCGTCCTTCAGAGGCAAATCCGCCAAGAAGGGCACTGGCGGCCGCCAGTGACCATTTACTCCAGCCAGTCCCACCACCGTCTCAATCCTTTCGAATTGGGGGAAAACTGACCCACTTCCTCCACAATTGGCAAAAAATCACTACGGATCGGTGGGTACTACATATAATTCAATTTGGACATTCCCTCGAACTGGTCAACACCCCTCCCAACACCCCTCCGCTGAAGCGTGCTCACAAACACCTGCACCTCCTTCTCCAGGAAGTCTCCGCCATGTTGGTCAAAGGAGCCATCGAACGAGTCCCAAAGTCCCAGAAGGGGAAGGGTTTTTATTCCCACTTCTTCCTGGTCCAACAGAAAGGGGACAAGTGGAGGCCGATCTTAGACCTCCGGGCGCTCAACGCCTTCCTGAGGAGTCAATCCTTCCGGATGGTCACACTCCAGGAGATCCTGGGAGCACTGGAGAGAGGAGACTCGATGGTCTCCCTGGACTTACAGGACGCCTACTACCATATCCCCATCCTCGTCAGGCACAGGAAATACCTACGGTTCGAAATAGCGGGCAGACATTACCAGTTCAAGGTCTTACCGTTTGGCCTCAAATCTGCCCCACGTATCTTCACGAAGTGCTTGGCGCCAGTGGCAGCCTTCCTGCGACAAAGGGGTCACCAGGTGTTCCCCTACCTGGACGACTGGCTGGTGAAGGCTCCTTCCCCGGAGGACACGTTGGCTTCCTTCAACGCCTGCAGCGCTCTTTTCCAACAGCTGGGTCTGACGATCAACCTCAAAAAATCATGCACTACTCCATCGACGAGGATCACCTTCCTAGGAGCGACCCTGGACACGGAGCACGCGAAGGCTTTCCCCTCAGAGGACAGGATCAGCAAAATACTGTCTCTGACCGCGGCGGTGGCCAAGGAGCCTCGCCTCAAGGTCCGGACGTTCACGTCCTTGCTAGGGATGATGTCTTCATGCATTCTCCTCGTACCGCACTGCAGGCTCCGCATGCGCCCCCTGCAGGAGGCGCTGGCGAGACAATGGAAACAGTGTTCCGGCTCATTCGACGACATCGTCACGATCACACCGGCCATCATAAAGGCCCTTCTGTGGTGGAGAAACAAGACACACCTGACGGCCGGCTTGCGGTTCCTCCTGCCGCCGGCACCACTGGTCATCACGACCGATGCCTCGCTGGAAGGTTGGGGCGCAGTGCTGCTGGACCTTCGAGTCAGCGGCAAATGGGACGCCCAGGAGAAACAACTTCACATCAACCTCCTGGAACTGAGAGCAGTGTATCTAGCCCTACAGGCCTTCCTGCCACGTATCGGCACTTCCCCTGTGCTCGTCAAAACAGACAACACCACGACGATGCACTACCTGAACAAACAAGGGGGAACGCGATCTCTCTCTCTCTCACGAGAATCGCAAAAAATCTGGAACTGGTTGGTGGCGCACGGCCTCTCCCTCAAAGCGGAGTACGTGCCAGGGAAGGACAACACCATCGCGGACGCCCTCAGCAGGCAGGCCTCTCTCTCCCACGAATGGGAACTCAACGGCGACACGGTGGCCCACGTCTTCTCACAATGGGGCACCCCGAGGATCGATCTCTTCGCGACGGCAGGGAACGCCAAATGCCGCAGCTACGCAAGCTGGCATCCCCAACGGGGGTCGCTGGGAAATGCTTTTTCCATCGGCTGGTCCAGCGTGTTTGCGTACGCTTTTCCTCCGTTCCCGATGATACCGAGGCTCCTCCGGAAGATGAGGACGGAACCGTGCACGCTGATACTGATTGCTCCGTACTGGCCGAGACAACATTGGTTCTCGGATCTACTTCGCCTGTCCATCAGGCCCCCGATTCACCTGCGACAACACCCGAACCTCTTGACAATGTCCGGAGGCCAAGTACACCACCCGAACCTCCGTTCGCTCAACTTATCGGCCTGGCTCCTGAGCACCGTGAGTTCGGAGACCTAGATATACCGCAGGACTGCAGGGCAGTACTAGCCAAAGCGAGGGCGGGCAGCACGACCAAGACCTACTCGCTGAAGTGGAAGAGGTTCTGCGTCTGGTGTTCGGAACACGACCTACACCCCCTCCGGGTCACCCCAGTACAGCTGCTTCCGTACCTCCTACACCTGGCTCAATCGGGGCTGGCTCACGCCTCCATTAAGGTTCATCTGGCTGCAATTTCTAGGTTCACCAGGACTCCATCGGGACCCTCCCTCTGGTCCAGTCGACTGGTAAAACAATTTCTGAAGGGGCTCTACAGATCCTTTCCGAGGCCTCGGAAAGTCCCTCCTACCTGGCAGTTGAACTTGGTGCTCAACCAACTAATGAAACACCCATTCGAGCCCATACACCGGGCCTCGCTCAAACATCTTTCCTGGAAAACGGCTCTCCTGCTAGCCCTGACGTCGGCCAGACGGGTCAGCGAACTTCAGGCGCTGTCCATTCAGGAACCGTATCTCCAATTCAGGCCCGACCGAGTGGTACTCCGGCCCAACCCTAAATTCATTCCTAAAGTGCCGTCAGACTTTCATCTGAACGAACCAATTGTCCTCAAGTCGTTCTTTGCGGACCCTTCCACAGCAGCGGAAAGGGCGCTGCATTCCTTGGACCTTAAAAGGTGTCTCAAATTCTACTTGGACAGGACCAAAGACGTCAGGAAGTCTTCTCAACTCTTTGTAGCCTACAGCAACCCGCGGATGGGGTTGCCCTTGACAAAACAGAGCATCTCACGCTGGATTTCTTCAGCAATTGCTTTCTGCCATGATCAGGCCGGACGGCCTTTGACGGACCGAGTGGCTGCCCACTCGACCAGAGCGATGTCTACGTCAGCGGCGCTCTTCGCTGGAGTGACGATCCTGGACATCTGCCGAGCGGCGACATGGAAGTCCCCGCATACCTTTTCCAAGCACTACTGCCTGGACATCGAACTGCAGAAGGACGCTGCAGTGGGACAAGCGGTGCTGCGCCATCTCTTCCAATAAGGTGAGCCTTACCTCGTCCCGCCATCCAGGTATGCACATTCTTCATGGTTTTCTCTGCTATATGCATGACTGTATATTACCATGTTTCTCTCATGTATGCACATTCTTCATGGTTTTCTCTGCTAGATGCATGACTGTATTTTACCATGTTTCTCTCATGTTGTCTGTAATTTATGCAGGCCTGCTACATCTGAGAATGTGCTTCACCACTATGCATGTATAACTGCTGGCTACTCTGATTCAGGCATGTGAATCTATGAAAGACACCCAAATACTGGATAAGAAATGCGTTACTTACCTGTAACAGCAGTTATCCAGTATTGGTGTCTTTCATAGATTCACATGCAACCCTCCCGCCTCCCCGGTAAGGACTCACGTACCTCTATGTCTACATTGCGACACCCTAGCTGGGTGCGTACGAAAATCTGAGGGACTGAGGCTCCTCCCGGGAAGGTTCTAGAGGGAGGTCGGAGCTGATTGGCTAACGATGAGAGTTCGGTCCTTTTTACATAAGGACGTGGAAAGGCCCCAAAGGGGAGGCCCTTCGGCCTATATTCTCTATGTATGTCCTTAGGACATTACTTTTTTATGTACCGGAGGCTCCCGTCTCGGCGACGGGGAATGATTCAGGCATGTGAATCTATGAAAGACACCAATACTGGATAACTGCTGTTACAGGTAAGTAACGCATTTCTTCTGTGCCTGTTTGGGGTCAGGTTGCTGAAGTGCGTAAACCTGTGTGCTTGCAAACTACAATAAGCACATGGGTGTTGTTGACAGAGTAGATCAGAGGTTGAAACCTTACACTGCTATTCGTAAGTCTTACATTTGGTATAAGAAGTTGGCCATCCATCTTTTTAATTTAGCAACTTTTAATGCTATTGTTGTGTTCAAGGAGTATTCTCCTGCGTCAAAGTTGACTTTTGTTCAGTTTCAGGAGACTGTGATAGGCAGCCTTGTTGTTGTGGAACAGGCACATTTTCCTAGAGTCGGAGTGGTGGAGGAAGTGGCTAGATTGCGAGATCGCCACTTTCCTGATTACATTCCTCCCACGCCCAAAAAAAACAATCCCTGTAAGAGAGGTGAAGTCTGCTATCGAAGAGATGTGGGAAGGATACTTGTATGCACTGTGCCGATTGTCCTTCTCATCCTGGGCTGTGTGTGCCCAGATGTTTCAGAATGTATCACACTCAAAAGAAATTTTGGGAGCTACCGTGAGTCTAATGGTCTACTGCCTGGTCTGTAAGGTTTTTTATTGGTTATTCAGTTTCACCTGTGGCATTAGTATTTTGTTTTTTAGTTACCGCTGTTTGTAGTTTTGTATCTAGTTCCAAATGGTTTATAATTTTTTTCTTTGTTTTAAAAAAAAATTTATTTGGCGTGTGCGTGGACTGGTGTTTGGCTGGCAGTGTGCATAGACTAGTGTTCGGCTGGCGGCGTGCATGGACTGGCACTCGGCTGGTGGTGCTTGTGGACTGGTGCTTGGCTGGCGGTGTGTGTGGACGGGCGCTTGGCTGGCGGTGTGTGTGGACGGGCGCTTGGCTGGCGGTGTGTGTGGACAGGCGCTTGGCTGGCGGTGTGTGTGGACGGGCGCTTGGCTGGCGGTGTGTGTGGACGGCCGCTTGGCTGGCGGTGTGCGTGGACTGGTGCTTGGCAGGCGGTGTGCGTGGACTGGCGCTTGGCTGGCTGTGTGCGTGGACTGGCGCTTGGCTGGCTGTGTGCGTGGACTGGCGCTTGGCTCGCGTTGTGCGTGGACTGGCGCTTGGCTGGCGTGCTTGTATTGGCGATTGGCTGGCAGTATGCTTTGACTGGCGCTTGGCTGGCGGTGTGCGTTGACTGGTGCTTTGCTGGCGGTGTGCGTTGACTGGTGCTTGGCTGGCGGTGTGCGTGGATTGGTGCTTGGCTGGCTGAGTGTGTGGATTGGCGCTAGGCCGACGATGTGCATGGCCTGGTGTTTGGATGTTGGTGTGGGTGAACTGGCGCTTGGCTGGCGGTGTGTGAGTAGTTTCTTTCTGTTGGTCACTACACACACTGCTAGCTGAGCGCCACTCCACACTGTCCATCACTTTGTGTAGTTGCTGTGTCTGGAATGTGGGTGTGTGAAGGTGATGGGCCCTTGAATGGCGCGGTCTGCTGGTGTGAGTGTTGTAATGTGATGGGCCCGCGGCTGGCGGTGTGAATGTTTTGTATGTGTTGCACATATGAAAGGTGTATGAATGGCCTGTAAAGAGGTTGGTGCCTTGACGTGGCTTAACAGCTCACGAGCTGTGAATCAATGGTTCAGTTTCTCATTCTTTCAATTATTAACAGTTCATTTCATTTTTGTGAAATGACTGGATAATACAATAGTATATACTGAATCATCACTCACCCTCGTGCCAAATCCAACCAGTATGTGTGTGTGTGTGTGTGTGCTTGAGGATTACATGGCTGTGCAGTATGTCTTTTTTCTCTTTCTGAAGCAGGGTGTATCTTGTCCCTTTTTGTGAATATTGTAATGTGTTCTATTTGCTCCTGGATGGTGTGAATGGTCTTGTATGTATCAGGTATGAAAGTTGTGTGAATGACCTGTAAAACGGTTAGTGCCTTGTCGTGGCTTTACAGCTCACTATTTGCGAGTCACTGGTTCTGTTTTTATGCATTTAATTATTGACAGAGCATTTCATTTGTGTGAAATCTCTTGTTAAATAAATTTTATGTACTGAACCATCACTCGCCCTCGTGCCAAATCCAACCAGTATGTGTGTGTGTTTGAGGAATAGATAGCTGTGCTGGAATGTTTGACTTTTGAGTATCTCTGTTAAGGTGTACATTCCAGCTAAGAATAACCTACTAAATGTAGATAGTAGTGTTAAACAATGGGAGTATATGGTGATGTCTCTCTTGTGAATTCCCCCGGGTGTCTAGTTTTCAGAAATGTTTGGGTTTTGTAGTTTCCCAAGATGGCCGACAAGCCCGGGGCCAAAAACGTGTGGGAACCCCCTTGCAAAACCAGGTTGGTTTGTGATAGGTTATTTTGATGTCAGTTCATTATGTTTTGGGCCCTTGTCTGTTGCGGGCCCTTGAGCCACCTACGCAAGTGAGGCACCATTTTTATCGGGAGACCTGGGGGAACACTGGGTGGGAGGAAATTTGTGTGAGCCCAGTGATGCCACGCATTCCCACACAAAAATGTGTGAAAAAACTGATTTTTTCAGCTAAAATTGAGGTTTGCAAGGGATTCTGGGGAAAGGAACATGGAGGATCCACGCAAGCCATAGCTCCTTGGAAGCCTCCGGGTGTCTACTTTGCAGAAATGTGTAGGTTTGGTAGGGTTCCCTAGATGGCCGCCGAGCCCTGGGCCAAAAACTCATGAGAACCCCCTTGCAAAATCAGGTTGCTTTGTGATACGTAATTTTGATGTTGCCTCATTACGTAAGTAAGTAATGTTTATTGTTTAGTTAATTAAAACCATAACAATTTTAAAACAAGTAGCGAAAAGCAAATAAGAACAATAATATGACAAAAGATTAAAAAGAAGAATTTAAACATACAATCATTTCATCTCTGCATAGTGTTTCTAAAAATGTCCATAGTTAATAAAAATCAGTGCCGTCAATTAACCCTCTTTTGGCCACGCTTCCGACCCTTTTAGCAAAGCTTTGTAAATGCTTTAAGAAATGTAATCAGTCTGCCATTCAGTGGAGGGTCCGAGGGGTTTAGGCACGCCATTATTGCAGTTCTGCAGGATCTAATGCCCCTTTCATTGAAGCATCTTTTTAGAAAGATCACTCGTTCCTCCTGCAGCTTCTTACATGTGCAAATTACGTGGATAAAATCTTTTCTGTAGGAATTGCACAGCCGACATGATTTAGGGCCTGTATGCAACCAAGCGGGCTGGTCAGCCAAGGATGGTAGAGTTCCAAAACGCAGTGCCATAAGTTGCGTTTTTACATTAATTGAAAATGTTTCGCTCAGGTATGCCGCCGATGCAAGTGACTTATAGTGGTTTATCACCATCCAGGCGTGCAACCTTGATCTGAAGATGTTTTTGTCCAATAGAGATGAATGCATTTTTGAAACTTTATTAACAGCTTGTTTAAAAGATTGGTACGGCAAATTTTTATTCCATAGTTCCATTGTGCGTGTAGTGGAAAGGGATTTGCAGAGGTATTGATTAAAAGGAGAAGTTTTGTCTTCATTTAATTCGCACTAAAGAGCTTCGTTGATTTTTGATGTGGCTGCATTTAGGGCCCGATGTAGGTAGGGCTTTACCGATCGGTATCGGCCGAAAATACCGATTTTTGGCCCTTACCGATCGGTAAACAGCCATCGAGATGTAGGGAACCAAAAACAGAACGAATCGGATAGAAAACCGATTCGGAATGAGTACCGAATGGGAAAGAATCCGATACGTACATACCGAAAATCGGATATGTAACGAATCGGAAAAACACCGAATCGGTTACAAAGACCGAATCGGTCCATGTACCGATTCGTTAGTGACACCGAATCGGAAAATCACCGAATCGGTCCAAGTACCGAATCGTTAGTGACACCGAATCGGAAAATCACCGATTCGGTCCATGTACCGAATCGGAAAAAATACCGAATCGGACATGAGCCGAATCGGAAAACATGCCGATTCGTATGAATCTCCGATCGGGAAATTCCCCGATTCCGACAGTTGGGGAGATGTAGGGAGGCACAGAAACACCGAAATCGGCTCAAAATCGGTAGAATTCACTCGGTATTTACCATGGATTGCAATCAGGTGGTAACCAACTCCAACCCATATAAACAGTCCCAAAATGCATTGCAACTTGCAGGATGGCAGCTTTCTATGTCATTGCGAGGCGGCTACGGCTACAGCAGGAAGGACAGAGGGAATGGCTAAGAAATGAACAGGTCTACAGACAGAGGATAACCCTGTTCATGCTCACTGAGGCTGAGATCCTACAGAGATACAGGCTGGACTCTGACACCATACTTGAGCTCATCAGGGACCTTAAGCCATACTTGGACCACCACACCCCAAGGGCACACGCCATCCCTGCGCACGTCCAGGTGCTATGCAGCCTACACCTGGTAGCGTCTGGCAGCTATCAAAGTGGAGTAGCAGCAGCAGGAGGGGTGAGCCAGAGCAGCCTGTCAAGGTTCTTCCACATATTCCTTGACGCCATGATAGACAGGATGGACCAATACATCTCATTCCCTGCAACCCACGCAGAACTGCTACAAACCAAAGCTGACTTCTACCAGATGGCACAATTTCCCCAAATCATCGGTTGCATAGATGGCACGCATATTCCGATTTGCCCACCAGCGGACACCGAATACATATACCGCAATCGGAAATCTACACACACCATCAACGTGCAGGTGATCTGCAATGCCAAGTGCACCATCACAGACCTGGTAGCAAAATTTCCAGGAAGTACCCATGACTCCTATATATTCCAACAGAGCGGCATATATGCACGGCTGATGGCTGGCGATTTTGGAGAAGGATACCTCCTAGGTGAGCCACATCATCAGACCCCCATAACACATAGTAGGTAGGTGTAATACATGTATGCATGTGTCTAATGTGACCCCTTTCTCTTCCAGGCGACAGTGCATATGCCCTCCGCTCATTCATACTCACCCCCTACCTCAACCCCTCCACACCCAGCCAAAGGAGGTATAACCGGGCCCACATACGCACCAGGAATGTTGTTGAACGGACCTTTGGCATCTGGAAAAGTAGATTCAGATGCCTGCACAAGAGTGGAGGTGCAAGGCAGTATACCCCCATCACCTGCTGCAAGATCATAGCTGTATGTGCAATGTTACACAACCTTGCGGTCAAGAAGGGCACTGAGGTGGAGTTGTCTGACTACGAGGACTATGACGACGACGAAGCTGTGCCACTGACACAGCCAGCTGGGGTGTGTACGCCAAGTGATGGCAGATACAGACGTGAGGAGATCACTGAGAACTATTTCTGACTGAGTACAGATGCAAAGACAGCTAAATGTTGCTTGGAATTTTTTTTTTTTAATAGTGATGCACCACAGTTACAGCACTGATGTGCATCAAAAAATGGAGATTGTAAACTCAAATAAAGTCCAGGGTTCTGGTTTGCTCATCCCCCCTTGCCAGGCTATTTTTTGGCCCGCTTGCCAGACCCACTGGGGTGTCCCTCGGCCCCCTCCGAATGCCCAGCAGCATCAGCGGATCGCCTGGTGCTCCTCCGTGGCTCTGATGCAGCGCTGGCCGGGCTGCTGCGGCTGCTGCTGTCTCCAGCATCACCCAGGTCCAGGGCAGGATTGGAGGCGGTGTTTGATATTATCATGGCCTCCATGGCCGTGGTGATCCTGGCCATCCCCCTAGTCAGCTCAGCTGTATGCTGACTGAGCACAGATTCTTGATTGGAGCTGCGATGGCACAGTTGTGCGGTCGCCGCTGCAAGGCGGGCCATGGCCCGGTTGAGCACCCGGGCATCCCTCCTGCGCGCAACCTCATGCTCCTCCTGTCTGGCAGATGAGTGGGTGATGGCAGTGGTCAGCCTGCCTAACCCTGCTGCCACCTCCTTGTTGCTGTCCACAACAGCCTGGAAACCCTTCACCAACTCCCCCATCTGCATGTTGTGCTGCAGGAGCTGGCGTTGGCAGGCCATGGTGGATCTGGCCTGTTGGCGCTGGATTTTAACCATCTGTCCCTCCAGGCCCAGGAACACACTGCCCTCCCGTGCTGGTGCAGCAGTGGTGGTGGTGGTGGCACGGCGTCGGGCACTGCTGCTTCCGGCCTGCTGAGTGGGCTGGGGTGCCACTGGTGGGGGTGTGGTGCTGGCCGGTCCCTGAGCCCCTGCTCCCAGGACTGGTTGGACAGGTGGCAAGGCCACGATTGTGGCAGGAGCTGGTGTAGGCGGAATGGTCTGCCTTGTAGGGGAGTTGTCTGGTGAGAATTGCAAGGGGGGTGTGCTGGGCAGTACTGGGGAGTGCACTGCTTGGAAGTCAATGACCAGGACTCCCTCCATTCCTAGCCCTGGGGTGTCTCCTTCCTCATCCTCCTCCTCCTCCTGGCCAGCCTGGCTGGTGCTCGGCCCTGCGACTGCAGTGTTGGACGTTGCTGCTCCCTCTGCTGTCACAGTTGTGCCGCCTGATGGTGCCCCTAGGTACAAAGAAGCATTTGTAAACTGAGTGCCGATGTATTACAGTCAGTACAATTATGGCATTCCACATGTCCTTGCATCTCCTTACACCGTGTCACACTGTTTCCTGTCTTGTGATTCTGCACTGACATATTTGGCTAACTTCTGCTGACTACATGTACCATGATGCTTGTCTCTTGTATGTTGGTGACAGTACAGTGCTGGTGTTTGCCTATGCATTGTGTCTAATGGGGAGGTGTCTGGTAGGGTGTGTCATGATGCGCATGCTTCTTACCTGTAGCTGTGGCTCTCGCAGAGCTGTCCAGGGTCCCGATTCCTACGATGCTCTCCCTCTCGATGGTGCTGGAGACAATTTCCTCCAGCTCGGTGAGGGGTGGCGCCGGGTTGTTGCCTCCTCCGGTGTGTCCAGCCTGCCTTTGAATGTCAGCCAGCTTCCTCTTCGTGAGGCTGCGGAGGTCGTAAAACCTTTTCTTCAGTTCCTCAATGGACCTGGGGGTGACACCAGCAGCATTGACCTTCTGGGCGATGTCGGCCCACATTCTCCTCTTGGTGCTGTCTGGCACGTTGAGGGACAGCTTGCCAAACAGCTGGCGGTGCACCCTCACCACCTCCTCAACCAGC
Organism: Lissotriton vulgaris; assembly: GCF_964263255.1. Lineage (NCBI taxonomy): Eukaryota > Metazoa > Chordata > Amphibia > Caudata > Salamandridae > Lissotriton > Lissotriton vulgaris. Next base: position 627,554 of record NW_028250096.1, read on the forward strand.
ACCTGAAGTTCGGTGGTGGTGAACTTGGGCTTCCTCTTTTGGGAGGACTTCTGGCTTCCTGCCTGATCTGCCATTTTCTCCTGTTCAGTTTGCAACCTCCTTCTCCCACTGCTGCTAACTGTGTGTGTTGGGCTCAGGCAGGCTTTCCAGATATTTCCAGAAACTTCTTAATTAGCTGCACCTGCCAGGGTTGCCACTCCCTGTTTGGGTGGGGGAGGGGGAGCCACCTCATTGGCTGAATCGCCTATTGCCGATTCGGCTTTTACCGATTCGGTAATATCCGAATCGGTAAAATCCGATTCGGTATTATCCGATTCGGTAAAAGCCGAATCGGTTCTTTCAATGCATTCCTATGGGCTTTTTCGCCATGGGTCTATGATTGCCGAATCGGATTTTACCGAATCGGCTTTTACCGAATCGGTATTCGCCGAATCGGGAATATCCGATTCGGTGGTAGCCGATTCGGTGATTTCCGATTCGTTGTTGGCCGATTCGGTACTTTCCGATTCGGACCGAGCAGAATCGGAACGTACCGAATCTCATTACCGATGCCGACCGAATCGGTATTCATTCGGTTTTTTTCCCCTACATCTCGTTTTCCGATTTCAGAATACCGATTCGGCCCGCCTCGGTATTTTGAAATCGGAAAATCGCGTTTACCTACATCGGGCCCTTAGTTTCAAGCGATACCAGGTTTTCACTGTCGCGTACATTCTTCCTATATCTTCATTTATTAGGGCAAATTCAAGGCGAACCTGGGCTGGAGAGACCGACCTTTGTGTCTGGAATACTTTTTTGTAGATGGAGGCTATTAGTTTGTTTAGGAGCTCTCCATCCTCGCCATGGAATGCAGCGCTGGCGTATGCTAGAGTTGGCAGGATTTTTGCCTTCATTACAACGAGCAGGGTGTTATAGGAGGGGCCCTTCAGCTTTTTAGCCAGTAAACTGAAGGCAAATGTTTGGGCACTTGTTCTTTGAGACATGTACTTTTTTTGCTCAGTGAGGTTTTTACAGTTGTCAATGTCGAGGCCTAGGTATTTATATTTTTACCTCCTCTAGATGGGTTCCATTAAGCCAGATTGTCTGTTTTCTTCGCTTTTTGCTCCCAATCACCATAGTTTTAGTTTGGATATATTTATTTCAAGTTTGTTTTCTGAAATATAGGATTATATTTCGTTCAGGCATCTTTGGAGACCGATCTTTGTTTGGCTCATTAACACCACGTCATCCGCGTATGAAAGATGCAAAAGCCTCAATTCACCAAGCTTCGGTGGGTGGGAGTTAATACAGTCCAGCCTTTGAGAGAGGCCTGATAGGAACAAATTAAAAGGGTGAGGGGCCAGAACACACCCTTGTTTTAAACCTCTGGTGGTCGTCAGCTTCCTCGATAGCCTGGACCCATCACCTGTCTTGATCCTTAACCAGGTGTTTGAATAAAATAGCAATATGCCTTTTAATACCCTTTCAGGGATGTCCCAACCTCGCAGCTTTTTCCACAGGAGGTGACGATCGGCGCTAGCAAAGGCTGCTTTTAGGTCTATAAAGCAGAGGTAAAGATGTAGTTTCCTCTGCTTGCACTTGTTCGCAATTAGTGATAGACCTAAGATGTTTGTCGTCGTCCCTAAGCCTTGCCTGAAGCCCGGCTGATTAGCCGGGATAAGGTTAAGATTGTCAGTCCATGCCTTAAGATCTTCTAGCACCCGAGTGGCATAGTATTTGACCTCTACATCAAGTAGGGCTATCAGCCTGTAGTGAGCTGGATATGCTCTATCTCCTCCTTTAAATATCGGGGTCAGAATCGAACCTTGCCAATTTACTGGTATTGTATTTAGATTCTCTATTTCTTGGAATATGTTAAAGGTGAAATGTGAGGAAAATGTGTTTTCCCCCCAATTTTTTAACTTTGCAATGGATTCTGGGTACCAGGCCCAGGTGGCAGGCTGTCGAGTCACCACCATCTTGAATTCCCCTGGGTGTCTAGTTTTCAAAAATGTATAAGTTTACTAGGTTTCCCTAGGTGCCGGCAGAGCTAGGGTTCAAAAACGACAGGTAGGCACTTTGCCAAAAAAGGCCCATTTTTCACTGCAAAATTGAGGTGCGACCACGTTGCCTTTTGCGCAGTTTCCTGACGCAGGCACTAGGCAGACCCATGCAAGTGAGGTACCATTTTTCTCAGAAGACTTTGGGGAACGAGTGGTGGGTGAACATTTGTTGATCCACGCAGATTCCAGAACTTTCCTCCACAGAAATGTGAGGAAAATGCGTTTTTTTCCCCAATGTTTTAACTTTGCAAGGGATTCTGGGTAACAGAACTTGGTGGGAGGCAGTCGATTCACCTCATCCTGAATTCCCCTGGGTGTCTAGTTTTCAAAAATGTATAGGTTTGCTAGGTTTCCCTAGGTGCCGGCAGAGCTAGGGTTAAAAAACAACAGGTAGGCACTTTGCCAAAAAATGGCCCATTTTTCACTGCGAAATTGAGGTGTGTCCACGTTGTGTTTTGCGCCGTTTCCTGTCACAGGCACAAGGCCAACCCACACAAGTGAGGTATCATGTTTATCGGGAGACTTAGGGTAATTCAGATTTGTAAAGTAACTGTTATTTCCTGTTGAGTTTTGATGCATTTCTGCTTTCCAAATGAAAGACCTTGTGTAAAAAAGAAGTAATTTTGAAAAATGACCAATATTTCTCATGCTAGTATGATTATTCCCAATTTTTAAAATGTGCAAATATGTACTTTTTCTAAACTCTATAATTCGTACCCATTTCAGAAATACATAGGTGTCTTTCATACCGATTTTTCCATGTATACATTTTCAAAGAATAATTGCTCTAAACCCGGTTCATAATAAAATTCCATTGCAAGTTTCTGAGCAGTTTTTGGCTCTGGATTCGTCGGGTTCTTGGTAAACCTACAAGTCCTATATATCACCCCAACCAGGAAGGTTCAGCAAATGTAACGGTATATTGCTTGCAAAGAGTTGTCATAATTATAAGAAGTTACAGGTGAAAACGTTGACACAAAAGGCTGTTTTTTTCAACTAATTTTAATTTCTTTCAATATTTAACTGCTAGTTTCTATAAAGAAACCTTCATGGATTTAGACAAATGACCCCATTCTGGATGCAGAATGTTGTCTACTTTAATTAAATGTATAGCTTTCCAGGATCCATTATTGCTTTCATACTCCTTTTTACCATTAACTAGAAGGAGGTTGGAAGCACTAAAAATAGCAAAAATAGGCTTTGTCCCAGAAAAATGCCAAAACTGTGTGAAAAATGTTTGTTCTCTGAAAAAAGACTGCCATTCCCTAAAAGCTGGGGAAATTGTGATTTCAGCCCCACAATCCCTTTTTTGATACCATTTGCAGGGAAAACCCCAGATGCCTTCCTTTGCAGCCCGTTTTTCCAATTTTTCAGAAAAAAACTAAATGTCACTGTATTTTGCTTAATTTCTGGGACCCCTCCAAAGGAATCCACACACCCTGGGTACCTTTAGAGTCCCCATGATGTTGGAAGAAAAGGACGCAAAAATGACGTGGATCCCTTATGTGGTCAAAAAGTTACAGAGGCCTAAGCACGCACATAGCCAAAAAAAGGCTTAGCACAGGAGGGGAAAAGGCCTAGCAGCGAAGGGGTTAACCTGAAACAGGACACATATACAGCAACATAGCATTTTCCAAAGTTAAGGAATTAAATCAACACACGACTGTCAGTCATACCTTCACTACTACGCTCGTGACTACTCGACTCCACCGCTACACAGACATGTAGGTCTGCTGTAGTAGTTGACTTATTTACCTTTTATGCCACTTGGTTTGAAAGTAAACACCTCGAGTTATTCCATCAATCATCTCCGATCCAACTGACTGTCTGCGTGCGAAGATACTATGGTCATCATCATGGTGTGGTACGTGTTGTCTAACTCTAACTCAGTCTGTAGTGACCGATTAAGTCCATATTCCATATTTAAAAATTGCAACGGATATTGGCCTGCACCTGCAGTAGTAGGAGTACAATTTGGTTATTAAACAACAAGAAGGGAAGCATTGACTATCACTTGAGTCACTTTTAGTTGGTAGATTAATTGCTCAATCTCTCAGAGTCAGGATCCAATGCATACAATCATTACCTGTCTTGCTCTTCTCTTTGGCTGTCAGATGCCTAGTTATTCTGCAGGTGTGTGTTTTTTTACAGAGGGAGTGGCCTCATTATTACATCACATTCATTTTAAGTGTTAGTCGCTGTTTCAGTTTTCTTTTTCATCTGTGGCACTTTGTCGCAGTTTACGTTGGTTCACATGGTCAGTGCTGTGATGGGCCGCGGCCTGGGTAGCGGTCATTGGTCAATTGAGTTTGCAGAAATGTCAGCAAGTTTCTTCGAAGAGTCTTGTCTTTCTCTGCCTAGTACCTTCTATTCTGACAGTGATGACCTTTGGATGCCTTCCAAGGCTGTAGCCTTCTGACAGTGATGAGTTTACTTTTGACTGCCTGCCGACTGGCGAAAGCCAAGTTCTGACAGTGAAGAGTTGTGGATGCCTGTTATGATGTTGGTTCTTAATAATATCGCATTAAAACTAAAGGATCTTAATTCCTTCTTGTCTTTTTTTGAGGGATTTATTCAATTCTCCCGGTTCGAGGATTCTAAAAATAAAAAGTATGGCTTGAGGTTATTTGTTCCTTCGCGATTTTCATACATAGTAGTATTATCCCTCACATTAGATAATTAATGTCTCTAGTCTGGGCTCAATTCTAATTTTAGCTCAATTCCGGGTCTATGTACCCTTTGCCTCGAAATCTCTTCTTGTAGCTCTTATTACAATATGTATATACTAGGTAAACCATTTGGACCCCTTAAACCAGGGTCCATTTGATATTATACTGCCCTCGTGTAATAAAAATACTTTGATGACACATACACCTTGGTAACGTACTATATATAAATATCTTTAGATTGTAAGTGCTTTTGTGGTTTCACTTGACCTGTGGGGCTAAGAGCGAATGAGAGGCTGTATGACGAGAATCTTAAAATTGAGCTCCCCTGACTATTGCAGGAAAAGAGCAGAATAGGTGGTTATCCCACTTACACTTAGACAACATAAGCAAGGGAACTCTCTTGGTTTTGTACCTAACTACATTACTGCCATTGCCCGTGGCAACAAAACCAATGTTAAGCCCTCTTGGGCGCAGCCACTCAAAAACCTTGCTGTCAAACTCATCTAAAATGTTTGCAGCAGTATGAGATTTCTCCATGGCAAACATGGCTACAGTTGCATGTTTGCGAGTGGCATGAAAAATCTCTGCAGCGTCAACACCAGTAGATATCCGTACTCTAACCTCACAAAAGAGATCCAGAGTGCAGTGATGCACATGTAATCAGTGGCTTGGCAACCTGTCCACAAATCTGTTGTCAGGTGGATACTCTGAACAGCACTCTGCTTCAAGGCTTTTCCAAGCAATTCCAGCACACCGTGATGTAGTGCTGGAAAAGCAACTCTGGCGAAATAGTAGCGCTGGGAACCTGCCATTTTGAGCAGATGGCTGTCACAAATTCCAGAAAACCCACCCCTTCAACAAAAGAAAAGGGGAGGAGGTCAAGTGCTAACATTTTAGCCAGTTTCTCATTGTACAAACGTGCTATTGAGTGATTGCGTTCATATTGCTCCTCCGCCCTAGTCAACATGCTTATAATGGTAGGCTGCATGGTTTTCCTTCCTGTTAGGCTCAACGATGACACACTTTTTTTCATTCCGCTACTCCTTGGTGTCTCAGGCTGACTCTTACTCTTGTGCCACTGAGATGTTGCTGAGGATGTAGGTGGTATCACTGCACTGCTGGGGACAGGGCTACTTGGTGTACCATTACCAGAGAGAATGGCTCCCTCTTCTTCCTCTGCCACCGTGATTGGATCTTCTACTCGTTTATCCCCACCAACAGCAATGGTTACAGTTTTATACTGCAAAGGTGGTCCTCCCATTTGATCAAGTGGTGTTTTTTCAGATGGGTTATTTGGCCTCCGGTACCATAGTTTGTACCAAGCTTACCCCGACTAACAGAGGTATTACAAATGGAGCATATAGCAATGTTCTCCTCCTTTTCACTAACCGTAAAGAAGTCCCATACTTGGGAGATTAACTTTTGTCTCCTGCTGGAGGTGCTACTTCCAATGCCGGATGAACTGGAGGGTGTGTGTTGATGAATTTAACTCTGTGCAGTACGAGTACCACTATCTACTTCAACTTAGGTGGTGGTTGTGCTGGATGTAGGTCGCTACCAGGCCTTTGCTAATGCAAATATGGAAGCTGTAGGTGGTGTTGGTGTTACCGTGCCACATCCCTCACAGCAATTTGGGATGTGGTAATGTCGGTCTGCACTGGGGCAGGAGTAATGTCCATGATGACTGGCTCATCCTCCTGCTGTTGTACACCGACCTCCATAAGTGTAAGACTTTCTGGAACCTTCCTTTTCCCTAGCCTGGTCTTGGGACCTGTCTCCCTCTCAGGCTTAGGTTGTGGCTCCCAAGTGGCATCTAGATCATCAGAAGGGATGCTTGGCGAAGAACTCGATGGACTAATCCTCCTTTTACTTGCTGGGGATGTGGAAGACAATGGAGCTTCTGCATGAGTGGTTTACTCTTCTTCCTCTGTATGAGGCTTGATTTCCTGAATTGCCCCTACTTCGGGAGGAACAATTACTAGTATTGTGGGCGGTGGTTCCGGCTGTTGTTGACCACTTACCTCCTGTGTTGATTGGGTACTACTTTGAGATAGTGATAAGTTCATCTCAGTATCACTGGTTTGCACCATTAGGCAGGTTACCTCTTCCACACTCATGTGCTTGGGCCTGGGTTGGTGGATTTGGCCCACTAATGCGGAGGTGCTGCCCCCAGCTTGCCCCTCAGACACTGCTGCTGCTGGCGTAATTTTTGTTTTCCCAAAAAAGGTGTGGGGCGGAACACCAGACTTAAGTGTCACTTCCTTCGTCTGTTCCTTCTTCTCAACAACTTTCTTGGTCTTGGAGTACCTGGTACCTGCTTTCTTTGGGCCCATTTTCTTCAGATGTCATCAGCATTCGTTTGCACAAGTTGCAGAGATGTCTGGTCAGGTGGTCACACGTTGTGTCGTGTACAACAGCAGGACATCTCTGGCAGTACAATGGGTGATGATGACAGACACCTCCTCCTCAGTCTCTTGTGCACATAAAAGCAAAAAAGCCAGAAGAACATCAGTCAAACGTGGAATTTGTTGTGCTTAAATTACTACTAGTGTACTGTGTACACTCAGGAAGAATACGAATAGCAAAGAACAAAAACAAAAATACAAATGTAGTGGAACCTGTTTCACCTTAAGTTGCGCATCATGTGGGATGGATGCAGCATCAGGGACATGCAGCTGGCAGTGGGGATGGAAGCAGTATCAGGGACATTCAGCTGGCAGTGGGGATGGAAGCAGTAAGCCAAGAGAAACAATGGAAAGACATGCCAGCATATGTGGCAAAAACAGCACACCACTAACTACCACCACAAAATGGCCCCCAGCCACATGGTCTCTCATCACAGGCACAAGGCCCGGAAAACAATGAACTCAAGCAGGCCTGGATCACTATATGGCCAGACAAAGGATGCCTGTTAAACAACACAGCTTTAATGCAAAAACGAAAATCCACATGGCTAAAATTGTTGGAAAGTTACACAACAACCTCAACAACAACACAAACACATGAATGAATGAAATGAATGAAATTACATTTATATAGCGCGTTTCTACCCTAAGGCCTCGTAGCGCTTGTGGACTGCTAGGGGACGATAGGTCAATTAGGGTGTATTGCAGAACAGGTGGGTTTTGAGGAGCTTACGGAGGGCCAGTATGTTAGGTTCGCTGTGGAGCGAGGGGGGCAGAGAGTTCCATAGTTTTGAGGCGTTCAGGGAGAAAAAGCGGCCACCCCACTTGGCGCAGCGGACTTTCCTGGTGGTGGCAAGGAAGGCTGAGCTGGATCGGAGGTTTCTTGAGATTTGATAGTGCGTGATCATGGAGTGTGTAATGGCCGGACCAGAATTCCACATGACTCTGTGAGCCAGGCACATGGATTTGAATTGTATTCTGGCCCGGATGGGGAGCCAGTGTAGCGTCCTTAGGGCAGATTTGGCCGATTGTCTCCGGGAAATTTGGAGCAAAAGGCGTGCTGTGCTGTTCTGGATCACCTGGAGTTTCTGTAAGGTTGCCTGTGGGGCGCCCGTAATCGAGGCGTGAGAGGATTAAAGCCTGAACCATGATCCTTCTGGCTTTGAAGGGGAGCAGGGGGAGGACTTTCCTAAGCATCCTCAGCAAGCCAAAGCAGGTAGCCGCTAGCTTAGTGGCCTGGTGGCCAAAGCACAGAGAGCTGTCAAGCCATATGCAGAGGCTCTTGATCTGCTGTTTAGGAGGGGGCATAGCATTGAGGCAGGTGGGCCATAGATGTCCAGACAGAGGGGAAGGTAGTTTGCCCAAGAACATGAGCTCAGCCTTGTCGCCATTCAGTTTGAGGTGAGAGAGTTTCATCCAGTTGGCTACTGCCTCTAGGCATCTGCAGAGGGAGCAAGATGAGCCGTCCAGGTGGTTCAGTGAGACCACAAGCTGGGTGTCATCAGCGTATGTTTTGATTTGTATGCCGAATGGGAGAACTGCATCGGCTAAAGGTGCCATTTATGTATTAAAAAGTGTGGGGCTGGGGAGGAGCTACAACGCCAACCAAGATGGCTGCTTAGGTTCCCGGCTCCGCCGACCTCCGTATTCCGCCACGAGATCCTGTACGATATCCTGATCTTATACCCAGCCTCTACCTGGATGAAGTGTTCCTCACTCCGATGGTGAAATCCCCAAGTTTTTATCATTTGATTTCACGAACTTACACCGAGTTAAAGATCCTAGCCTGTTCCAGCGGTGAAGCCGGGGCCTCGAGTAACTGTAAGGCCGGGTTACAGTTCAACAACATCGGCTGAGAGACCCGGGCAGGGTCCGGTCTACCTACATGGAGACTTTGTCTACGCCCAAATTCGATGGCTATTGTTTTCCGTGCCCAGCGTTGTGAGAGAAGTGACCTGCTGCTGCTGATTGTGTGTGGGGATCCCTGTACCGCGGACCCGGTATAGATTTCTGGGCTCGGCGGGTCGGGACCCTGGACTGCGGTGCTGCGCTGGGCTCTCCCGGCTGTGGATAACTACGGATCGCTGTCCACGCTTGCCCCCTCAGTATCCTGCTCGTCCCCCCCGAAAATGCCTGATTCACCCGGGGATTCGATTGTGACTGCCACCGAACGTGGTATAGTGGATCGAACGGCGTCTGGACCAACGCTGTTAACAATAATGGCAGAACTTTGGGCGTTTCACTCGCAAGCGACTGTGCTAATGGCTAAAATGGATGTCAGTCTGACTGGGATCCTGTTCGACGTGCCGGACCCTGCCCTACGGTCGTACCAGCAAACAGCCCCTCAAGCCGCCACCATTTTGGGAAACTGTGTTGTAAACTCTTCCCCCACCTTGTGGTTGTATCCCCCTTTCCTGGACGTTCTACGATTCCGGGGCAAGAACTATCGGGACAGTCCAATTTGGAGAGGGGAATTTTCCTCATGTGAAGACCTCTTGGAGTCACTTGCCACATGGGGTAATGGATTGCCTTTCGATGCTTTCCCTCTCGTCTATGACTTATTTGTGTCCTCTGGGGTTTCGCTGGGGAGGGTTTGTGTGATGATTCGAAAGGGTCAAGGTTGAATCAACTGAACTGGGATGGCTTGGAACACTGGTTATGGGAGTTCAAATTGGTACTGTTTAATACTGGAAGCTGGGCGGTGTATCACGGTGCCCCCTCTTGATTTTTGTACGAGTTGCTTCACATCCGTCTTTGGCTGTAGGTGGTGTCTGTGTTTTGGCAGGGGAGCCAAGGGGCCGGGAACATCGTATGATCAGGCCCTCCTCTATTCTCCTTCTTTTCCCTTCTTTTAGGGGTTTAGGTTAGTAGGGCGACAGGCTCGCTGCTAGTGGGGTTAGGCTATAGCCATCGGCAGGGGTGCAGGATGGGGGTGTTGGAGGGGGGGGTTTATTTTTCCTTTTTTGTTTTCTATGGCCTTTTTCTCCCTTCCCATATTTCCTTTAGGATCGGTATGGTCTGTGTTTTATTCTGATTTCATTGTGCTCTGAAATTAGTGTCCATGCTTCTTATGTTACTCGTATTTTTGAGTGGGCGGGCCTTAAGAACTGGCGGTCACAATAAGGTATACTGTTTTATTGTTCACAATGATATATAGATATCAACGCCAGAGATCCACAAATTGCTGTTTTCCCACGCAAATCCTGTTTCCCTGGCCTGTCCCGTACCCTGTTGTTAGATTGTATGGCACCTGATCCGATCATTTAAATATTATAAAAAGAAGACCTTTATTATATCCTGTGACTTATCAATGCGCCCTGATACAATATCCATCCTGAATTGCTGCCGGACCTCAGGGGTGTCGGCTGAAGAGCTGTGTTGTGTTCTGAAACGTCAAGGTTTGCTACTGTTTAGCGGCCGGCCCCTGCGGTTGTAGACCCATTCTTGTATTTCATGAATGCTGCAATAAAGGTTTTTCAAAAAAAAAAAGTGTGGGGCTCAGGGAGGATCCCTGAGGGACCCCACAACTGAGCGGCCAGCAGTCGGATGAGGTGTTCCCTTCAAAGACCTGAAAGACCCGGTCTTTAAGGAAAGAGTGCAGCCAGGAGAGGGCTGAATGGGTCACTCCTAGATTTGTTAGCCGGCTCAGCAGGATCTTGTGATCTACAGTGTCGAAGGCGGCACTGAGGTGAAGTAGGATGATGGCTGCTGAGCCGCCCTGGTCCATGAGTCTTCGAGCCTCTTCAGTTACGGCCAGAAGGGCCGTCTCTGTACCTAGTCGGGCGGAAGCCTGTTTGTGATGGATGCAGCAGATTGCTAATTTCAAGGTACTGTACTAGGATGGAGTTTGTGTCTCTCGGTTATCCTACTTAGCCACGGGAGGAGGGATATAGGTTTGTAATTGGCCAGGTTGGAAGAGTCCAGGCTTGGTTTTTTCAGGAAAGCCTTGACCTGGGCGCACTTCCAGGCGCGGTGAACCACCCCAGTTAGGATAGAGGCATTTATAGTGGCCAAGATGACTGGGCATATGATGTTAGCGACTGAGAGAAGGAATCGGGGAGGGGCAGGGTCTAGTGGAGTCCCTGAGGTCACTCTAGACATGATTGCCATTAGGGAGTCTTCATCCAAAAGGGGGAATTTTCGGAGGGGGTCAAGGGGGGTGGGAGGAGGACTCATGGTGTCAGCCTCGGAGGTTTCGTTCTGGGACAGAGGGAAGGAATGGGCAATTAGTTCAAGTTTTTTTGTGGAAGAATTCTGCAAGATTGTTGCATCAAGTTTGTGCATCGTTGGGATAGGGGTCTTTTTGGGGTATGGAGATCAGTTTTTTTGCGATGCGAAAAATCTCCTTGGGGGAGTTTGAGGCTGCGCTGATCTTCTCCTCGTAGAAGGAGGATTGTGCATTTTTTATTTCTGATTTGTAAATCCTTATTGCCTCTCTGTAGATTGATTTTCCTTCTTCTGTTGGGTTCAGTCTCCAGCTCCTTTCTAACTTTCTACATATTTGTTTAAGTTCTCTCAATTTTATGGTGAACCAGGGTGCAGTTTTATGGGTAGGTCTTTTTTGGGTGAATCCCTTGGGGCAAGCGTGTCTAATGAGCATTAGATCCAGCGGTTGTAATTGTGGTTCGCACTCTCTGGGTCTGTGCTCGGGGTTGGTAGTTTGTTTTCTAGGAGATTGGACCACTGGCTGGCCGAGAGGTTTGACCATTTCCTGTCCTGTATCTGGGTGGTGATCTTCAGAGGGATGCTGTGTGGGATTTCCCAGAAAAAAGGGATTAGAGCGTGGTCGGTCCATGGGAGGGGGATAGGAGTATTGAGCTGGAGATTCCGTGAGTTGCTGAACATGGGGTCCAGGAGACGGCCTTTTATATGGGTTGGGGCGAAGCATTTCTGTGTGATTTGTAGGGCTGAAAGACTAGATACGAGCTCATTGGCTATGTTGTCAGTGTGGTCGTCGAGGTGAATATTAAGATCCCTGAGAATAGTGTAATTGGATGGGGAGAGTGGTAAGTTGGCGACCATGGCCGGGAGTGCGCTGAGAAATTGACCAGGGGGTCCAGGGGGGCGGTAGAGCAATAGGCCAGAGAGCGAGATGGTGGGCGAGAGCTTCAAGGAGAAATTCATGTTTTCGCAGTCTGGCAACTCCTCTATGGAAAACCGGCACTGGAAATGATCCTTGAAGATAATTGGTAACCCCCCCCTTACCGGTTTTGCGATCCGCTCTTTGGATCAGTTATCCTGGTGGTAAGGATTGGGTGACTGCTGGGTCGGCGCCATCCTGAAGCCAGGTTTCGTTGAGGAATGTTGCATCAGGGTTAAGGTCTTCTATTAACATGCAACAAAGGCATTTATTTAACACACACCCAAAAAGTTAACTACACCCCAAAAACCAAATTTTGCAGTTAAATCCAATGCCATCCATGCCATAAATGATGTTTACGTTAAACAGACAACACAAACAGTTGTTTCATGCACCCATGAGTACCTCTGGGCCTACTGGCTGAAAAGACCTAACACACACCAAAAAAGTGAGAAAAAAAACCCACCACGTTTCGCAATTCAGTCCAATTGCATCCATGCCCTAAATGATGTTTAAAATTCAACAGACAACACAAAACAGTTGTTTCATGCACCCATGATGAGTACCTCAGGGCCTACTGGCAGACTAGACCACAAGCTTGGAAGCCTATGGCAAAAGCACAGTGACTGGTCCCACAAAATGGCTGCCACAACATGGCCAGGCCACTCACAATAACGAGAAACTAAAGACAGACAATGCAAGCCTATTGCAAAAGCACACTGCCTGCCTTCACACAACATGGCCGCCACCCACATGGCCAGGCCACAACAATAAGAATCCTAAGCCAAGGGGAACAAAGGAAAGACATACAGGCCTATATGAAAAAAGCAGCTCACTGCTAAACTACCACCACAAAATGGCCCCAGCCACATGGTCACTCAGTCACAACAGGCCAAGGAAAACAATGAACTCAAGCGGGCCTATATATGGCCAAAGGAGGCCTGCTATGCTAAACAGCACCGCTTTAATACAAAAATGCAAAAACAAATCCACAGGGCTAAGAAAGGTTGGAAAGTTATACATCAAGCACACATACACATCCAACAAAGGTATTTATTTATTAACACACACCCAAAAAGTGAAATGCAACCCAACCTTCATTTAGCAATTCAATCCAATGCCATCCATGCCCTAAATGATGTTTAATTTCAACAGACATCCCAGAAACATGCACCCATGAATGCCTCTGGGTCTACTGGCTGAAATTCCAATTAAAGAAAAACAACTAGGCCCCTACTGGATCTACAGGCCACCCACAACAATAACTTTTTAAAACGAAAATCCCCCAAAAATGTAGGTACAAACAATGCCCCAATCAAACAAACAAGTACATCAATTCTCCAACTTACTTGTAAATCTCAAATCCAAAAGTCCTCAAATCCAATCCAATGATATGATGCAGCAGACGAGCCTGCTGGACGGGAACAGGAATTTGGACTTCCTTCCTCTTGAAAAAAAAAGTAAAGAAAGAAAAAGGACTCCTTGCACAAAAAACTACAGCCAAATCACAATCTGGGGAGTTTTTTTGAGCAAAATGATCATTTTCGAGAAGGTTTTATGATGCTCGAGAGATATTCTTCACCAGATTGCAATTTCTGCGTGTTCGGGATCGCGATCTTACCAACACTGCCACCGGAAGTCAGATGGCGTGTCCGAATGACGAGTTCCTTGTTCGCACACTCTCGCTAGATCGTGTGGCCGGATACCAAAGCTCGTGGCGCACGCTAACGGATTGGAAATCCTGTCGGCGAACGCAGAATCCTGGTAAGTCGTTACTGCGCGCGCGAGATCGCATATTGAGCACACGAAGAAGAAAAACTACTACGCTACTTTGCAGATTGCTTAGTGTTCGGTAACTTTGCGGTCTACGCAAACTCAACAAGCGTAGCGTAGTTCACCGCCCAGGGTTAACCATTTGTCAAGAATTAATAAAGTGAGATTGAAGTGACTACAACTACCATGAGGTCCCGTCACTCCAACTCTAACCAAGATACTAGACTCCTTTTTCCCTTTCTCACTTGTCTGCCGTGTCACTACTGAACTTCACTCATGCAGGTTACCATTTGTCAATTGTTGGTAAGGTGAGATACATTGCACTACAACTACTACCATACCTGTTATTATCTGTCACTGTTGGATTTGGGGGTCTCTGGTTGGCACAGGTAGGTACATGTGACAAATAGGGACCCTCTCCTCTAGTCAGGATAAGGGGATTACACTCCTAAAATAACCAGTGCTTACCCCCTTGGTGGCTTAGCACAAGCAGAAGGGTTTTACTTCAGAGGCGTTGTAAGTTAAGCAGTTGTGATCACATACAGTAACCCAGTGACAACACTACAAATGGACACCACACAGTTTTATATAAAAAATAAGTAGACTTTATATAGAGTTACCACAAGACCATAAACAACAAAAATATACACTATGATTACTTTAAGATGGTGGATTTAAGCTTAGTTCAGTTCAGTTCCTAGATGCGACACTCTGCGTCACTCTACCTTAAGTTGCGTTGTGCTTCCACGACAAGCAATGTTGCAGCGAGGGGAAACGCGGCAAAGTTCATATACAAAGAAATAAAGACGTGAAGATCTTCCAGATGCGGCACGTTTCTTGGGGAAGCAACAAGTTCTCGGTTTGATGCGTGGACTGCAGCGGCGACACCCTTACGATGCAACGGCAACAGCTTCAGCGGCGACACTCTTTTCCCACGATGCATGAAGCTTCTGTTTGATGTGACAACTACAGCGGCGACATCCAAGATGCGACGGCAGCAGCTCCGACGACAGCGCGCTTCTCGGGGATGCGAGGTGCTTTTGGTCGATACGGGGCAGTGGGACAGTTCTAGCGGTAATGTTGGACTTGGCCCTTCTGGCAGGTTCACCCCTAAAACTTTTTGCTTTTAATGGTGACACGGTGATGGTGATTTTTGGTTTCTGCGCACTCTAACTGTGTCCCAGTGGAAAGTGCGTGCGCACTCGGAGTGCGTGGTGAGATAAGCCTGCCCTCCCATAGGAATGCATGGGTAAGGTATGTGTCCCTGGTATTCCTGATGCGTGGGGTGTACTGGCTCGAGTCTGGTATGTACGGACTCGTGTGATTGAATGCTGCGAAATGATGTGTGCGGCGTGTATGTGTCTAGTGTGGAAGTGCCACTTCTAGACATGGCTGTGAGTGTGCTATAAAGGTGCTGGAGTGTGATTGGCTGGAGCTGGTTTGGGTGCCAGGCTCCATGAGCCATGATGGGTCTGCCCGGTGGTGAGTGTTGAGATTCACATGCTGATGGCTGGGGAGTGGTGCACCTGGGTCCTGAATAGGGCTGAGCTTTCCCCTCACAATGCTGGCTCCGCCCCATTGGTGCGTCTAATGACCCTAGCCCTGCCGGTGAATAGAGTGAGGGGCTGAGCACATCAAGGGTGCTCACAAACCAGCTGCTACTGGTTTTTCCCCTCACCCTGGAGCATAGACAAAGGATTGGTCTGTATAAAAGTGGGGCTGTGTCCCCACACAAACTGTTCTCTTCCAGGATCATATCTGAGAGGGGGGCTGCTGCTGCTGGCGCCAGGAGGAACCACCACTTGGGACTGCCTTCCTGCCTGGAGGGACCAGTGAGCTGGCCCCTGGCCCAGTCTTGCCCCCCCTGCCTTGCTCTGCAGAAGGACTTTGGGGCTGACCTTTTTGCTGGACTGGTGCACCCCTCAAGCGCCTGGAAGCGCTGTATTTTGTACCATAGCGCTGGGAGCGCTTTTCCTTCACCTCTAGCGCTGGGAGCGCTGGGGATTGTCCTATAGCACTTGGGAGCGCTTTTTTTGCCTGAGCGGCTGCCACGCCGCATATTGCCGTGTCTTGGCCGCTTTTACTTTCCCAGGGGCCTTGCCACTATATTTTTACTTTCCCGAGGGAGCCTACCCCTCCAGATCCCCGCCGCCGGCCCGGAGAGCGATTGGGAGGCGGGACCCCAGGGCCGCGCTGCGATTGGCCGCAGCCGCGACCCGGAAGTCAGACAAGCTGCGGCGGGACCGAGGGACAACCGGAAGCGGACAAGAGCCCACCCCGCGCTCCGGTGAGGAAAGGAAAGAGAAGAAATCCGTAGCCGGCGCCTTCCACGGGGCTCCCAGGAGTGAGGGAGAGCCCCGGGGCTCCCAGGAGTGAGGGAGAGCCCCGTGGTGACCGGCATAGAGGAGCCTGCCGTCTGGTTACCGGAGGAAGGGGAGCGAGGCACATTGCCGTGCCTGCCCCCGCCTCCACACAGAGGAGCGCCGCAGAGACAGAGCCCCAAAGCGGAAGACCGGAACAGAGCCAGGGGAACCCTGCGAGCCGGTGAGTGGGGCCCGGTGTTGTTTAGGGTAAAGGGGGCGTCGGGGCACATTGCCGGTGCCCGTAAGTCCGGGTTCACAAGAAAGGGGGCAGTGTATTTGTAAATAGAGCGGCCCCGGTTGACAGCGGGCCGCTCCCACGGACTTAGGGGCATTTATTGGCTTCAGCGCCCACGAGGCTCTTCCAGCATCACAAGGGCATTTCTGAATTCAGAGTTCCCCGAGCGGGACTCCGTCTGGCCACATCGTCTTAGAGCCTGCGAGGCTCGTGGGGGCAGTTGGTTGTGTTGAGTCTCCCGTGAGAGACTCCAACGATTGCAGGGGCCGTTGTTTCTTTCCGAGTCCCCCGAGCGGGACTCCGCAATGAAAAAGGCACCATTTATTGAGGAGCCCACGAGAGGCTCCCGGTGCCACAGTTGTTTTTAGAGCCCAGAGGGGCTCAGGGGACAGTCATTGGTTGTCAGAGCCTGAGAGGCTCCAACGTTGGCCCCGTCATTGTTGCTACAGCTGCCCAGCACCTAGTGGGCAGCTGCTCCGTTTAGGCCCCTGACACTGGGACACAGGGCGTCCTAGCCCTAGAGAGGCCAGTTGGCCTAGGGACTGCCACAGGTGGTGGCTCATGTGAGTTTTGCGCAATTGAGATCTTTTCCTGCACCTCTGAAGGTGTTTTTATGCGTCATGTGCCTTGTTCTTACACCTCTGAATGTGTTGTTTATGCATCATGTGTTTTCCTTCCCTACACCTCTGAATGTGTTGTGATGCATCATGTGTAATATGTTCATGCTTATACCCCTACAGGTATTGTGATACCTAGGTGGTTGTTCTTGCTAGTACAGGTGGTGCTAGTGAGGTCCTGGTTCCCTGCGTAATATTCTCCTAAGGTGGTTAGGGTTGCGTAGGTGGTACTTATCTCTAACCAGTGGTTACTGGTTGTGTGCTTTATGTTCTATTTTATTATTACTATATGTGCTATGGGCTAATTATTATTCCTACAAATGCTAATTCTACCAAGTACTAAGTCTGAAAGTGCATATTCCTGACATAGGTCCATGTGGCCCTCTCTTGTACATATCCCATGTAAATTCTGCCCGTGCCTGTTGGCACATTGTAAAGCATGTGTTTTTTATCTAATGTGTTTTGGTATAATACAAAGGCTATTTTTATATATAACCTTGTGTGGCGTTTCCTTTGTGGTGGGCCTTGGGTGTTGTTGCTGGGGTGCGTGTGCAAATACTTAACTCACATAGCCTCCAAGTTTAGCCTTGCTGCTCGTGTCACGTTACCTAGAGGGTGAGGAGGGGTTATCTTGGCGTGTAACTCCCTTGCCCTGACTTAGGAGTGGTGGTCTCTGACTGACTTTGGCGAAAGCCCTGGCCAGCCAGGGATCACATTTCTAACAGTTGACACCCTACTTCGGAGTTGCAACGGCAGGCACAGCGACGGCGACACGCTCCAGCCTACTTGCGAGATTCTTCTCCTGATGCGGTGCAGTGCGATCACTACAGCAGCGACACCCTCCTTCCGAGTGACGTAAATAATTAATTTACTCTCTTAATTTCTATGCAGGTAAGTACTTAATCAATAATAACTCAATCAGAATGAAAAAAAACAGAGTCCGTGGTGTTAGAGTTTCTAAGGGTTTTATTCCTCATAAAGGAATCAGGATATCATGTTCTGACCACCACAGGGGTGTCAGAAGGGATAGAGCGCTGAATTTTATTGATAATACATAGCTTATATACTTGATTTATACCATAAGAATCAATGTAAGAGGCGTAACAGCTGAGAGAAGACAAGATAACAGTATACACGTGGTACTAGTACATCATCAAGAGGCGTAAACTAGGCGTGAACTAGAGGTGTGTGCTAGAAACGTCACTGATAGGTGACGCAAGTGGGTGGCACCAAGGGGTGGTGCTAACAGAATGTTGCAATGTCAGCAGAAATCGGAAGCTTGGATGCGCGCGCAGCTGCATGACGTGTGATTGACGGGGTGCAGGGGACTTGACATTCACACTGACGGAAAGAGACAGAAGTCTGGCATGTCAGATCAACTTGTACCTCTATCATATCTGATATCTGATGTTTAGGAACTATACTATCTGGGCGGAAAGGTCTCTAGGGCAGAAGCTATTCTACGCTAACTGTGGATGCGTGTATAAGCGCCTGAGTGTCTACATGTGAAGCGTGGGGCACGGGGCCTTCCATGGAAGCATGGCAACAGAGGCTATGATTTACTTGCGTTAAGACAGGTCGGCCCTTTGGCTCTGCAGCTGGAGAGGATGTTTACAGGATCTAGTAGGCAGGAATGTATTCTCGGGGAGCGGAACAGATAACTCGAAGGTTATAGTCAGTCTTGGCAGAAAGCAGGCTTGAGCTGAGCGCGAGGGGCCGCGCTGAAAGTAGGACAGAGTTCACGAGTACAGAGGTAGCCTGGGCAGAGTCAGGAGCCACAAAAGAGGTTCAGATGGCAGGAATTCAGGGCCTACTCTTGCTAGAGCAGGAAAAATACGAAAAGTGTACTACAAAAAGACGGTGGCATAGCATACTTAGGAACGGACTATATAATCCATTCATGGTGGATCTGAAAGAGGACATGTTAACGTTGGACGCAAATGTATTTGCGTCTTCATAGCTGGCACAGGAGGGAAGTTACATGCACTTTAAGCTGGTACATGGAGTCGGTGGGGTACGCGCTAGGGAACACAACATGGCCAAAATTTAATTTTCCTCAGGAGTTGCGACGGCAGCGACGGCGACACGCTTCGTTGCGGCATGCTTCGCTTCCTCTTTGTTGCGGCACGCTTCTCTCTGATGCGGTGCAGTGCAACAATTCCAGCGGCGACACCCTCCTTCGGAGTTGCGACAGCAGGCCCAGCAACGGTGACACGCTTCTTTTCGTTGAGTCGCGCTTCCAGCTCATTGCGACACACAGTTCCTCAGAAGGCCCAAATCAGCAGCAGGCACTTCCAAAGAACTCTGGGGAGCTGGGGGGTGAAGTCTGTTGTCCCTGAGACTTCAGCAGGAGGCAAGCTCTTTTCTAAGCCCTTGGAGATCCTTCACAAGTTGAAAGCAAAGTGCACAAAGTTCCTTTCTCCTTCCTTTGGCAGTAATGCAACCACTGCAGGCAAATCCCCCAAGCAGCACTTCAGCTTGGGACTAGTCTCTCCTCAGTTTCTTCAGGTTCCTCTCATCAGTGAAGGTTTCTTCTTGTAGTGCAAAGTGATCTAATTTCATGGGATCAGGGTCCCAATATTTATACCCCAAAATCCTTTTTTCTCTGAGGAGAGAGGGGCCTTTGCCCAGTCCAAACCACTTCTGAAGCACTCTGTTTACCAGACTTCTCCTTTCCTTTCACAGTGCAGGGCATGCACATCAGGCGCCCCACAGGAGGTGGAGCCAGCATTGTGGAAGGCAAGTACAGTCCTGGAGCACTTTGTTTACAGGACTCCTCTTTTTTCAGTGTGCAGGGCAGAGACATCAGACGCTCCCCAGGGGGGGGAGCCAGCATTGTGGAAGGCAGGCACAGCCCTTTTTTAAAGTTCAGGTGCAACTCCTCCCTCCCATCTAGATGCAGATCTTTCTATTCACTACCGTCTCCTTGAATTCCCCAGCCCTGTCACTCACAAAACCAGACATACGAATACACAACCTAGTGGAGGCAGGTTTGAATGGTTAGACAAAAAAATACCTACTTTCTAAAAGTGGTATTTGCAAACACAGAATATTAAAACCAACTTCAGTGAAAGATGTATTTTATTATTCTGAGTTCAGGCATACTAAACTCGAATTTCTACCATGTTCTCTTAGACAGTTAGGATTATGAAAATTTAATAAATCTAACAGCCCATTCTGGCCTATGGAGAACAGGTAGCCTTGCAATAGTGAAAACGAAAATGGATGTAATTCACTATTAAGACATACCACCCACACCAGGGCTTGTCCTACCTTATCCTTACAATGCACCCTGCCCTTGGGTCTACCATAGGGGTGACTGATCTGAAGAAAAGGGAAGGTTTAGGGACTGGCAAGTGGGTGCACTTGCCCAGTCAGCATGCCAGTACAAGACTGCACGCAGGCTCTGTAATGGCAGACCTTAGACACATTTTACAGGGCTGCTTCTGTGGGTATCACAACCAGTGCTGCAGGCCCACCAACAGCATTTGGATTTACTCGCCCTGGGCACACTCAGTGCACTAGACTAGGGTCTGACAAGTAAACCAAATAGCCAAACATGGAACCACTGATTAGTACATCAACTTACAGTAGGGAGCACTTGCACTGTGGCACAGTTCCCAAAGCATCTAACACCAGCAAAAATACATGAGGTAACAACAAAATTGGAAGGGAGACCCACGCCAATGGTGCCAGGTCTAACAGTCACGTATTAGTAAAGTGAGATTGAAGTGACTACAACTATGATGAAGGCCTCTCACAGCAACGCAAACCAAGATGCTAGACTCCATTTGCCCCTTCTCACTTGTGTGCAGTGTCACTACTGAAGTTCACTCATCATGCAGGTTACCATTTGTCAAGTGTTAAATAAAGGGAGATTGAATTGACTACAACTACTATGAAGTCTTCTCACATCAATTGTAACCAAGATGGTATAGTGAATGTGACACTCACATTGCACACATCCCAGGTCCTGTTTTGATGTCAAAGAAGCATCTGTATGAATGTGTCATTAAAGTCCATCACACCTTCTCTGCTACAACTCTGTATTGGACTCTGACACAATACCTGCATGAAAAGGCAATGGCAGTTAATGGGATTACATAGAATCAGTGTGAGAAGCATCCTAATGACACAATGGAAACCCCATCTGCAGGACAGCTACGCCTCTATCAGGGTAAATAAACCCTGAAAGGCTGGGACCCTAGGGCACAGTGCATTTTGCACATACCTGACAAACTCCGTGTGCACTGGACCTGGGAGCTGAAGTGTATCAGGGACGACCAATAGTATAACCAAGATCCATGCATGTGTAGACAAATGCTAAGAGCAACTTATGAAAGCAAACACAACACTAACAGCATGTGGCACACATCGAGATGAAGTAGCTTTAAGGTACACACAGCAAAATGGACACATGTCCATGAAGAACTCATCAAAGGTATGACAAGTTCACACCCTCCATGTTTGGATATACAAATATCTAACTTCAACACATCAAGCACTTATCCAACCTACATAATAGGGAGAAGTGCAACCTAAATGATGTTGACAATATGGCTACCTCGTTTTTTGAAGGCATTTCTCACCAAGTGTGTACTTCAATATATATATGTTATATTTCTTGCCTGTGATGGGAGCAGCGAACCGTAAACTGCTAAATTATTGTTTCCTAACTACTGTAATGAACTTATATATCAATCAATAGGTTATCAGCTGTTACTTGTCGCTGAGCTCCTTTTTGACCACAAAGCACTCTTAATAGGATGTTTTTTTTGGGTTGTAAGACTTTATTTGTAAGTGCCAAAAAATACATCTTAGTGCAATATAACCCGGTGGTTCATCGTTAATCATACAAAAAGTCACCTTCATTGTTACACAGCTATTCAGCCGACAACCTTCCGGTCCTGCAGCGTTTGTCGACAGTTTATATAAGGCTTTCGCATAATATGTATGAAGTATGACTAGTCTTACTTTTTTATTTTTATATAACAAAACTTTAGACTCAATAAGTTCAGGTATTTATAGGCATCAAAGGCAGTGTACTTTAGGCATCTCATGCTGGTTGCGAGTCCCATGCATCCTTCCGTATCCCTCCCCTGTCCCCATATCCTGGCGGAACTTAGATGAATTCGTGTCCCAGTCCCCTTCCCAATTCCTCTCAACCGTCCTCTAGTGTATCAGTCCTCCATCCCTGCTTCGTCCCCTGAGCTATCTGTGTCATCCTCAGGTAGAGGTTCACACAGATCTCCCCTATAGCTGTTCCATGCTTGCCAAATCTTACTCCATTTGCGAGGGTTAGCTCTCATTTTATATACTGCTCGCTCAATCACCATCAGTCTGTCCATTGGCCTGCACCACTGTGCTAGTGTCGGTGACTCCGCCACCCCCCACTTCTGCGCTATATCTCGCTTGGCCACCATGACCCCAATCGTCACCCACTACTGCCCCCGACGCGTCAGATCACTTCTTTCCCATACGTTCAATAAGCATACCCGGGGGTCTGGTGCAAGTGACGTCTCTAAGGTTTGGGAAATGGTGCGCATGACTTGTCTCCAGTATGCAGAGATAATCGGGCAGCCCCAAAGTGTGTGTAGCAGTGTCCCTTCCTCACCACAACCTCTAAGGCAGTGCGGGTGTATTTTATGCAGGGTGGTTCTGGTGTAGTAAACTCTGTGAAGTATTCTAAATTGTACCAGTCTAAATCGCGCTGAAACGCCTGCTTCTGTAGTAGGGGATCTCTGTGTATAGTCATAATCTAGTGAATAGTCCCGCCCATGTGTGTGGACCCCGGCAATCAAAAATAATCTCTTAAATTTTCAAAAAATGCAGACCCTGCAAGACACTTAAGAGAGAATTTAAAGACAAATAATGCAGCCTATATCCACAGGCTACACTGTCCAGTACTTCAACTAGAAATTCCACCAACAACACCACACATAACCCAGCCTGCAGTTTCTACCACAGAGAAACTTGCCTCCACCAGTAAAAGACTCTGGAATGATAGAGAGGAAGGCATGGACAGACAAGCCCCATAGGCTACCATTATGTGGCTCAAATAGGATATTGTGCCTTTAAAAGAACTTTCCAGAACTTTCTCCCAGTATCCCAGAATGCATAGCAGGTCCCTCTTACTTTCAGTTCTTTTTTCCGGCTCCTGCTAACAGGACCCTGGCATTGAGCTCTCCCTTGTTTCAAGGGTTTATTGGATTTTTTGCCACTTTTGTGTTTAAAAGTGTTTGAGTTTAGCTTTCTTGGTGCTTTCCTTCTCTCCTGTGTGTTGGTTCAGGCGTTTTAGGGCTCTAAAATGCCTGGTCTTTTTGACAAGTGCCCAGCATGTGGAAGGAAGAAGGCCAAGAGTGATCCACACGACGTCTGCATCGTCTGTCTCCCTGAAGAACATGTCCCTGAAGACACTGACATCTGCCAGCAGTTTTCAGCAAGGACCCTGAGGGACAGGCTGAAGATTAGGCTTTCAGGCCTTGAAGAGAGACGGCTGCAGGTGGGTCTGGGCAGGCTGGGAAGGTTCCCTCTGCCTCTGCTGAGGCCTCTGGGGGGCTGCCCAGAGGCAGGAAGACCAGCAAACGGTCCCGGTCTACGTCGGCGTCGATTGCATCATCAACGACGACGTCGAGAGGGATGACGGCGGTGTGTTCCCCATCTCCATGGGGCTCCGGGTCGAGACGGCGTGACGACTCGACGTCGAAGGGCCTGGAGAGGCCGCCGTCGAAGCCACCGTCGACGGCATCGTCGTCGTCGATGTCGGAGTCGACCTATCGACGTCGGAGACGAAGCGTCAAGCATCGGCGCTCGCCGTCGACGCGACACCGCCGATCGCCGTCGAGACAACGGTCGATGTTGAGGGGCTCCTCGATGTTGAGGACCTCAAGAAGGAGGAATCGACGCTCGTCGTCGAACGGAACGCTCGACGTCGCGGAGGCGGTGTACGGCGTCACGAAGGAAGAGGTCGACGTCGCGGAGGCAGCGTTCGACGTCGTGCAAGAAGGAATCGACGCCGCGGAGGCGGCGTTCGACGCCGGAGTCGCGGAGGCGACGTTCGACGCCGGAAAAGCGACGCTCAGCGTCGAGGAAGAAGAGATTGGCGTCTAGGAGTCGCTCCACCTCTCCTAAACGCCGCAAGAGGGATTCTGGCCCCAGAAGTCAGACTGGATCTAGTGGAGGACGCAAGAGGAAGCGATCACCTGCTGAAGGGGCTGGATCTCAGCCCCCTTCGCCTATGGGGTCACCGGGCTCGGTGTACTCGGTGGTATACACACAATCTCGGCCTATGTCGCCACCTCCGCCTGTACCTAAGGAGGACCCTCCCACCAACCCTCCTCTTCCGCCAGGCGGACCACTGCCACCGCTTCCACCACATGGGCCTGCCCCTCGGTCGGTGATACCTCCGGTCCCTCCGCCGAGGTCCACGTCATTACCTCCTCTGCCTACA
Organism: Lissotriton vulgaris; assembly: GCF_964263255.1. Taxonomy (NCBI): domain Eukaryota; kingdom Metazoa; phylum Chordata; class Amphibia; order Caudata; family Salamandridae; genus Lissotriton; species Lissotriton vulgaris. Next base: position 652,188 of record NW_028250096.1, read on the forward strand.
CCTCCTAAGGGGACACCGAAACCTAGACCCCAGGAGGAACCAAGGAAGACTCCCCCACGAAAACCTGTGGAGCGGCCACGGGCTGGCAGATCTCGCTCTCGCTCTAGGAGGAAGGAGCGATCGGGCCACAGATCGTCCACGCGGTCGAGACACCGCCATAGGAGGCACAGATCTCGCTCTCACACAAGGTCCTCGGGGACCAGGGACTACTCTCCTACCTTGTCGGGGTCACCGGACACGAGGGTGTCTCCGATTGATGACCTGGTGGCGTTCCATGATGTCCTTTTAAGGGGCGCTGCAAAGTTGGGCATATCCTTGACGGTGCCTATACCTAAGACTTCAGTCATTTTCGAGATGTTGCATCAGAAACACCTGTCTCGTCCACTGCTACCTCTGGTGCCGGGCCTGGAGGAACAGGCCATGACTCTTTTCCTCACCCCTGCGGTGACCTAGGCGGCTCCATCGAGATTGCTGAAAAAGTACCGGGCTCCCGATTCGGACCCGGCCTTTCTAAGGGCGGAACCTCCTCCGGATTCTGTGATTGTGACGGCGGCCCGCAAACAACATGCCACCACCCCGTCATCCACGGTTCCCCCGGATAAGGAGTCTAGATGGATGGATTCAGCAGGGAGGAAAGTATGTGGAACATCGGCGACCTCTATGAAGGCTGCGAGTGCCACGGCGTTGTTGGGACGCTACGACCGCGCCCTCTGGGACTCCCTCCAGCAGTTTTGTGGAACACTTACCTCGCGAGAAGCGGGAGGACTTCCAGGAAGTGCTGAATGAAGGGATGCTGGTGGCGAACCAGATTATCAGCGCTGCGGCAGACTCATCTCTGTTAGCGGCACATGGGTTTTGCCATGGTGTTAACCAGCGATGTCACGCCTGGCTCCGTCTTACGTCCCTGAAACCGGACTCACAGCAGAGGGTTGCCAACCTGCCATTCTCTGGCGAGACCCTCTTTGGGAAACATGCGGATGACGAGATGGCCCGCATGAAGGCGGAGGCCGAAACGCTCACGGCTGTGGGCCTGGAGAAGCCTAAAAACACGAAGAAATCGTACCGCCCATTCCAACGGCGGTTCGGTGGGCAAGGCAGAGGACGTGACCAAGCTTCGGGACAGTCGCAACAACAACAACAGTTCCGTAAGCCGTTCCAGAAACGCCAGAAGGGCAGAGGAGGCCAGCAGTCGGCTCCGGCGACCAAGGGCCAGGCTGGGTTAAGGCCCTAGGAACCTGCTTCCCCCGGATCTGTTACCCACTCCGGTAGGGGGAAGCATTCAAGTTTTTTCTGGCAGAGTGGAGAAAAATTACTTAGGACAAGTGGGTGCTGAATATTGTTTGCAATGGATACAGTCTTCGGTTCACAAGCCCGCCTCCAGCGATTCCACCGGTCAGCTCGCAGTTTCAGCTGCGCGAGCTTCAGGCGGAAGCGGATATCCTGTTAAGGAAAAGGGCGATAGAAGACGTACCTCTGTCCCAGAGAGGAAGAGGTCTGTACTCCCGGTTCTTCCTGGTTCGCAAGAAGGACAAGAACGAGTTCAGGCCCATTCTGGACTTGCGACAGGCAAACAAATGGATTTGCAGGGAAAAGTTTTGCATGCTGTCGTTGCATCAGATTTATCCTCAGTTGCAACAGGGAGACTGGCTATGTGCTATAGACCTACAGGATGCTTACTTACATGTGCCCATTGCACACAAACACAGGAAGTTCCTGCGGTTCCAAGTCGGCGCCGATCATTATCAATACACAGTACTCCCATTCGGACTAAAGTCTGCGCCGAGAACATTCTCGAAGTGCATGGCGGTGGTAGCAGCACACCTACGGAAGAACAAGGTGTTTGTCTACCCGTACCTGGACGACTGGTTGATCAAGGCATCCTCCTTCTCAGAAGCGCGAGCACACTTCCAGAAGACGTGCGTTCTCTTGAACAAGCTGGGGTTGCACATCAACATGTCCAAGTCTGTCCCGACTCCGGTCCAATGCATACAGTACTTGGGAGCCTCCATCGATACGCTGTCAGCAAGCGTGTCTCCTTCAGAAGAGCAACGATTATCTCTCCTTCGGTAGGCTCAGGCTCTTATGACAACTCCGTCTACAACAGTGAGGACGGTGTCTTCTCTACTGGGATCGATGGCCTCTTGTATCTTCCTGACGCCACACGCACGACTGCACATGAGACCGCAGCAGGAGTGCTTGGAAGATCAGTGGGATCAGAGGAAAGGGTCTTGGGACGACAAGATACGACTGTTGCTGCATGCTCTTCAGTCTCTGAAGTGGTGGTGTTCAGCAGAGAATCTCCTCAGAGGGGTTCCCTTTCACAAGGACATTCCCACGCAGACTGTCGTGACGGATGCTTCTCTCCTGGGATGGGGAGCGCACTCCGGGAACCTACAGATTCAAGGAACGTGGTCACCGATGGAGGCCACGTATCACATCAATTTCCTGGAACTCAGAGCTGTTCACTTGGCACTGAAGGCCTTTCTTCTGTCCTTCCAGACCAACTCTCTGCTTGTACAGACGGACAATACCACCACGATGTATTACCTCAACAAGCAGGGGGGCTCGAGATCTCGCACTCTGTCGCAGGAGGCGCAAGCGATCTGGCACTGGCTCCTAGCCAGAGGACTGACGATAACGGCTACCCATCTGCCAGGTGTGCAGAATGTTCAGGCAGACGCGCTGAGCAGACTGGCTCAGGAAAACCACGAATGGGTCATAAACGACGAAGTACTAGGAGAAGTATTGGCAAGGTGGGGAACTCCAGACGTAGATTTGTTCGCCACCGCCGAAAACAGCAAATGCAGAGACTTCGCCTCCAGGTACTACCAGCGGGGGACGCTGGGGAATGCGTTATGGATCAACTGGTCGGTCAGCTTTCTGTACGCTTTTCCTCCCATTCCCCTGATACCGGCAGTGCTCAACAAGCTGGCCCGGTTCAGGGCTCGGATGATACTCATTGCCCCGGAGTGGCCCAGGCAGTGGTGGTTCACGGACCTGCTTCACCGGTCTCTCCTTCCTCACATTCGGCTGCCGTGCAGGCCGGACCTTCTCACGAAGTTCGGGGGACGAATGTTACACCCCAACCTCTCGTCTTTGAGTTTGGCGGCATGGCTCCTGAGATAGTGCAATATGGCCATCTGAATCTGCCTGCGGATTGCATGGACATACTGAAGGAGTCTAAGAGACCTTCCACTCGGACTTCCTATGCTTACAAGTGGAAGAGGTTTTGTATCTGGTGCCAGTCTAAGAACCATGACCCGACGACGTGTAAGGAAGATGTCATCCTTCCTTACCTTTTACATTTGGCGCAGTCTGGACTTAATGTTCATTCCATTAAGGTTCATCTCGCCGCATTGACTGCCTACAGGAAATGCCCTTCACAGACTTCCTTTTTCCAGATCCCTGTGATCAAAGATTTTCTGGAAGGATTGAAGAAAGTATTCCCTCCTGCCAGGCTTCCTTCGCCTTCATGGGAACTGAATGTGGTGCTGTCCAGGTTGATGAAGGAGCCTTTTGAACCTATTCATAAGGTTTCGTTGCAGCACCTGTCCTGGAAGGCGGCGTTCCTCGTGGCCATTACATTGGCCCGCAGGGTGAGTGAAATTCAGGCATTGTGTTGTCAAGAACCTTATACTGTATTTCATGCTGCTAAGGTTGTTATGCGTACTCACCCTAAATTTCTTCCCAAGGTTATTTCTGATTTTCATGTCAACCAGACCATAACTTTGCCTACGTTTTTTCAGAATCCTTCATCTCCAGCGGAAAGGTCTCTCCATTCCCTGGATGTTAGGAGGGTGTTGAAATGTTATCTGGATAAAACCAAAGATATTCGTAGGTCTGACCAGTTGTTTATTAATTATGGATCAGTCAGGACGGGTCTTGCTACCTCTAAGCATTCCATTTCTAGGTGGATTGTGTCCTGCATACAATTGTGTTACCAAAAGGCTAATAAGACCTTAGGAGGTAAGCCTAAGGCTCATTCCACCAGGGGCAAGGCTGCCACGACAGCCTTACTCCGTAACGTGCCGATAGCTGAAATCTGCAAAGCAGCCACTTGGAAGTCGGTTCATACCTTTGCTAAGCATTACTGTCTGGACACTGATGCCAGGGCGATGCTTAGGTTGGGCAGGCTTCACTGTGGAATTTGTTCGCACAATAGTGGTGTTGCTTTCTTTTCTCCACCGCCGCTTTGGTGTGGGTATGGGCTTGCCATTCTATTCACTAGATTATGACTATACACAGAGATCCCCTACTACAGAAGGAGTAGTTTCCGTCCTGTAACTCCAGTTCTGTAGTAGGGGTATCTCTGATATAGTCATAAGCGCCCGCCCTCCTCCCCGGTGGAGATAATTCTTCATGTAAGGAATGCTACAGGTCTGGCGTGCTACGCCTTCAAAAAGAACTGAAAGTAAGAGGGACCTGCTATGCATTCTGGGATACTGGGAGAAAGTTCTGGAAAGTTCTCTTAAAGGCACAGTATCCTATTTGAGGCACATAATGGCAGCCTATGGGGCTTGTCTGTCCATGCCTTCCTCTCTATCATTCCAGAGTCTTTTACTGGTGGAGGCAAGTTTCTCTGTGGTAGAAACTGCAGGCTGGGTTATGTGTGGTGGTGTTGGTGGAATTTCTAGTTGAAGTACTGGACAGTGTAGCCTGTGGATATAGGCTGCATTATTTGTCTTTAAATTCTCTCTTAAGTGTCTTGCAGGGTCTGCATTTTTTGACAATTTAAGAGATTATTTTTGATTGCCGGGGTCCACGCACATGGGCGGGACTATTCACTAGATTATTACTATAACAGAGATACCCCTACTACAGAACTGGAGTTACAGGACAGAAACTACTCCTTCTCTTGGCGATGCCAACACGGCGTTCCAGTCTGTCTCATCCATGGCACCCAGTTCGGTCTCCCATTTCTCCTTTAGTTTAAGCAGGGGGTCTGGAAGATTATTCAATAGCTTCCAGTATGTGAGTGATGTGGCACCTGTCTGCATAAAATCAGTGATTAAACGGTCCTCCAGCGGCGAAGATTCGGGGACTGTCATCAATGCATGCCTTATTTGTATGTATCTGTAGGTTTCGTTGGAGCCCAACTCGTACTGCTGCTGCAGTTGTGAGAAAGGGATCATCCCGTTGCTGGTCCATAAGTCCCCCACTGTTGTGATTCCAATATTATCCCATTGGGTAAATCCCTTACTAAATCTCAGGCAGCCGAGCCGCTTGGCGTCCCATAATGGTGTAAGTTCAGTAATAACCCCATTCCATTTGAGTCTTGTCTGCGCCTTATGCCTGAGCAACACAGTGTGTCTGGTTGGGCCAATCAGCTTCGCCGTGAGACCCTGATTATATAGTGGGGCCAGGAGGCTATGTGTACCTAGTTGTGCTCTGTCCGCCAGATACGCCGGGTCGTTTTGCGGGGAGTGGATCCACTGGTTTATCACCTTAAGTTGTGATGCCCAGTAATAGAATTGTATGTTTGGCAGGGCTATTCCCCATCATACCATCCTCGATTAAGTTTTACATGCGCCACCCTGGCTGGGCGCTCCCCTGTCAGCGCCGCAGTCACCCTTCGAAAATAGGAAGGCGGTACCACATTCGGGGTGTTTTCTAAGATATACAGGAGACGTGTTAGCGCCATCATTTTAAACAATGCCGCTCTTCCCAGCAGCGTTAGAGGGAGAACTTTCCAATGTCTCACGTCTGCCTTTAAGCGAACGAGTGCGGAAGTAAGTTTTGAGTATAGAATACCTCTGCGTCTCGAGTGATGTATACTCCCAGATATTTAAACGATGTACTCGCAATCGTTAATGGAGAGTCAATAGGTAGGTTCGGGGCAGGACCCCGTAATACGTAGATGACCGATTTCGACCAGTTAATCGTATATCCAGAGTTTATTCCATGTGTATCGCATAGCGCCAATAACCTCGGGATACCGGCCTCCGGGTCGGACTGATAGATCAGCATGTCATCTGCATACAGGGAAACTTTATCTTCCCAATTATCTCCCCACTGCACTCCTTTCAATTATGGGGTCGTCCTAAGGACCGTGGCCAATGGTTCTATGACCAAGGCAAATAGTAGGGGAGAGAGTGGGCATCCCTGCCGTGTCCCTCTGGCCAGTGGGATTTCTCGGGAGATGTGGCCATTGGCAGCTACGTGTGCGACAGGTTCCGTATATAATAGTTTTATCCAGGAGATGAACCTGGGGCCAAAGCCCATATGGGCTAAGACTGCGAAGAGGTAGTGCCACTCCACCATATCGAACGCCATTCTGGCATCTAATGATAGTATGGCCCCTGGGTCCGCCAGCATGTGGGCTCTGGCTAGTGCTCCGTGCACGCGTCTGAGGTTCAAAGCCGTGCTCCTATGTGGCATGAAGCCCGATTGGTCTGGATGAATCAGGTGTGAGAGGTGGGGCAACAGTCTATTGGCTAGCAATTGCGCCAAGATTTTTGCTTCTGCATTAAGAAGGGAAATCTGACGGTACGAGGTGCATTCTGTGGGTGACTTACCCGGTTTCAGGATGGCCACTATGGTCGCCATCCGTTGATCCAGGGGCAAAGTACCTCTCTCCCGACTCTCCACAAACATGGCTAGCAAGGGCTTGCACAATACATCTGTCATAGTCTGAAACCATTCGATCGGGATACCATTGGGGCCCAGTGCCTTACCCGTATGAAGCGCGTTAATCGCCATCCGTATTTCTTCCACCGACAGGTCAGTTTCCAGGTCGTCCACGGCCTCTTGCGGCAGGGTCTCAGTCTGCACATTAGTAAGTGCTGCTATCGCCGCTTCCGCTGTGACCTCCGCTACCGGGGTATATACCCCTTGGAAGTGATCAGCTAGGATGTCTATAATTTCGGAGGGGCGTGAATGTATCAGCCCCTCCGCGTCACTCAATTGCAGTATATTCCTGCTGCCTTCTCTTTTTTTATCTAGCCATGCCAGGAGTTTACTGGCCTTGTCCCCTATATCATATACTGTGTGTTGTCGCCTCTATATTCTCAACTGTCCGTCGTCTAAGGTGGTCGTCTTGTAATTGTTGACAGATGTGAAGCGCATGAAGCGCCTCCTCTGTCGGGTCCGCCATATGTTCCGCGTTAGCCGTTTCCAGCTTCTAAATCTATTAGTTCCTGTTGTTGCGCACGTTTATGTCCTGCTATTGTTGCTATCGCCTGTCCCCGTAACACTGTTTTATAGGCCTCCCATAAGGTCGTGGGGGATGTCACAGAGTCTGCATTTTCTGAAAAGTAATACTTGGTTGTTGTTTTCAGGACCTTACGGATGTGTGGGACTCTGAGATACCCTGGGTAAATTGGATATACTCTTTTGCGTGTACTTTCAGAACATGACAAGCTTAACGTTAGTGGGGAGTGGTCTGATATACCCCGGGGTCTAATCAACATGTCACTTATTGTGAGGCGGCCCTCTCCCAGTGTGAGGAAGTAGTCAATACGGGATAGGCTATTGTGGGTTGCCAAGTAGTAGGTGTATTGTTGGCCTTCAGGGTGAAGACGCCGCCATATGTCCTGTAGACCTTGTGCCTCCATGAATTCACTAAAGCGAGATGGGCCGGGCGTCTGGGTTCTGACCAGAAACCTATCCTGTGTATTGTGAGCTACAGCGTTAAAGTCTCCCCCCACTATTAGATCACCCTCAGGGAGTTATAACCGGAATCTACCCAGGTCCGGAAGTGCGGCCGCATGCAACGCCGGTGGAATATAGACGGATATTACGTTAAGGGGCGTCCCTTCCCATTGACCACAAGCCGCTGCAAAGCGGCCGTGGTCATCAGTTTTGATGGTCTGTAGTATGAACCGGGATGTCTTCTTCATTAAAATCTCTGTCCCCCGGGACCCTGAAGTGAAGTCTGAGTGGACTATCATGCGGTAGCCACGTCTATCTAGTGCCTTACTAGTGTCACCTATTAGATGTGTTTCCTGTAGGAGGACCAGATCATGATTTATCCTTCTAATGTTTTGCAGGACTAACCCTCTCTTTATCTTGTCCCCCAGTCCCCTCACATTCCAGGACATCAATTGTAGTGGAGCCACCGGACCTGAGTGGGGATTCCTCTCTAAGCTAACAGTCGGCGCAGCCTGTGCCATCACTTAATTGCAGAGACGGAGATGAACCTCATATGGGATGTCATCAGTAGCCACGGCCCATGACTATCCATATAGTTGTTAGTGTTAGACTGTAGTGGTGGGTCTATTCGTGCCCTGGACTGATGCCATCGTGACCGGCGTGTGTTAACCAGCACATAGTGCCATGTAGTGTACCTCGCATATTCCTTAAGAGTCAAACAATTTAAACAATTAAACTTTAACATACTCCCTTTCCCCCGTGTTCCCCCCCACCCTGCCCCCCTGCTACAAGGACCTTGAACTGCCCGCCACCCCAATTTAGCAGAGTGCCTAACCCAACCCACATATAAACTCAGTTACTTGCTCGTTGGGGGTGAAGAACACATACTCTCCTTGGAGGTCTTCAGCCCAGTGTTCATGGCAGCCCACCCGGCATTTCCATCAAAAATAAATGGTCCCTGCCCACCGGACTGTTATTCTTCCGCCTCCACGTCCTCGTGAACACTGTCTCTTGTTGGTGAGCGACTCGCTGCCTCGGGTCCCATCGTCTGGACGCCCGCCCGTCCATACGTACGTTGGTCTCTAGTGTTCCTGCCTGAACGGCGGGGATTGAGAAGACGGTCTCCAGCCATCCAGCCAGTCTTGGGCTACTTCCAGATTATCAAAAAACCAAGTCTTGTTTTCGGCCACCACTCGCAGTCTGGCTGGGAACAGCATGGAGTATGGAATCTCTCTCTGTCTCAATTCTTTTTTAATTTCTAGAAATGTCTTCCGCTTACGAGCCACCTCCGCTGTGTAGTCCGGGAAGAAGGCTAAAGTGGAGTTCTGGATCCTCACCGGAGGAGATATTCTTGCTGCCTGTAGAATGACATCCCTGTCCCGGAAGTTAAATAGTCTCGCTAAGATAGGTCTCGGAGATGCCCCCTGCTTTGGCCGCACTCTGTGCGCCCTCTCAACGGAGAAGAAGGTCGACAGACCCTTAGGTTGTAGCTTTGATTTAATCAGGTCTTCCACAAAGAGATCAGTTGCCCTAGTACCTTCAGATTCCGGAACTCCGAGGATTCTTATGTTGTTCCTTCGGGAGCGCCCTTCTTGGTCGTCCAGCTTTTCTTTCAGTGCTTTGTTCTCTGCCGTGATTTTCTCCATCGCTGTTTGTAGCTCTGACACATCTTCCACCAGGGACTTTGTGACCAGTTCCAGCGATCCCACTTTTTCAGCCATTTTGTGGAGATCCGCTCGTATGAGAGTTATCTCTGTGGAGATGGGGCCCACCGTGGTCTGTACCTGCGTCAGCGCCCTCATTACATCGTCCAATGTCGCTTTTTTCACCCCTGCGCCATCTGCCGTCCTCGTGGCGTTCGATCTTCCTTCCGCTGGGGGTGAGGCATTTTTGTCGCAGGCGTATCGCTCAATGTGAGTTTGTGTCGTGACACTTTTGGAGCCTTTACCCGCCATAGCGTCTACTGTTTCTCTATTGGTTGTCAGCACCGGACGGAATTTACAAGGAACTATCCGAGGGAGGGGGTATTGACGTGTGTTCTCCGTCCAGCTGGTACTCCAGCCTTCAACCCGCGTTCCTGCGCTCAGACAGCCGGGGTTCGGTTAGGGCGGGCTCCGCACGTGGGTTCCTCAGTTCCTTATGGTACCGCAGTGTACGTGCTCACGGTGGGTATCCAGTCCTTCATATATTTTCATGCAGCATTACTCCCATTTAAGGCCACGTGACTGAGGGCACAGGCGTTTCTGTGGATGGCGCCTTCCTACGGAGACCTTCTGTGGATTGCGCCCTACGGTGAATTTTGTGATGTATCGTTATCTGCGCGGGACAGTTGTAAATCACGGCGCTATGGCAGCCCTTTCTGCCTGACCGTGTCGATCGTTCCCATGTGTCACCTGTGCCCCTGACTGCTCAGACTCTTGGTGGTCCCTTCCGAGCCAGTCACCCAGTGCCCAGCAATGAAGTCGGGCCCTACCGCCGCCAGGCTCGTATCCGCTTTCCAAGCCTCACCAAATGCTCATCGTAATTTCTCCAGCCAGGCTCGTCGCGGGGAGAGGGGGGGGGAGGAACTTCTTTTTTGTTTCTTCAGAGATTCCCGCCGCCCTCGCTGTCACCGGTATGCTTTAATGTTCCCCCGCGCTGGCGACCGGCCGCCCAGCAGCGTTTTCGCCGAGTGTGAAGTATCGGCGGCGGCTTCCTCTGCTGCTCCACTGCCGGTGGTCCGCTTCCCGCTGGGGCTCTCCTCTGCCACAATCAGGGTCGCCTGGAATATGTTGATGGGACGCCGCGATCCTCACCTTCCGGTCGCCGGTCACTTCCGGTCCTACTCAGCCGGCTTGATGGCACTTCCGGTCGGTCACCTCGAGTAGTGGAGTCCCCTGCTTCTGGTCGGCTTCCAGGCCGTCGGGACAGTCGTTCGTAACTCCGCCTTCCGATGTCCGATTCGCATCTGAGTTCTTGCTGCCAATGCTGCCCGGTCCTGGGCCTTCGATTCCTCCCTCGGAGTCCTGTAATAGCCACGGATCAGGCTACGGATGTTAGGAGAGGCCGCTTCTCTTCCGGAGCTAGTCCTCCAAGCTGCCGCCATGTTCGGCTGCTAGCCACGCCCCCCAGGATGTTTGTTTTTTAACTCCAATTGTAGGTTAGCTGCTGGAGATCATGTATTGCTTACTTTACCATGATTTTAACTACAAGTGGATACTTTTTAATTTGTAATTTACATTTGCACTGTTTTTCTTTTAAAAAGCTGTAAGATGCAGGTCGTATTTTCTGGTCCTTCTCTTTTATTTTATATAATTATATATGCAGGGTTAGTCTAGAAAACTACATAAGAGAGAGACCCTGTATTGAGTATGATTATTTGTAAATGGATTTTCCTTGTGGGTTGATTACCCTTAGCTTTTAGCAAATTTGGCTAGTGCAACTAGTAATTTGAATTTCATATAAAAGGTTTTAACCATGTATAAATCTATGTGTAACTATTTATTGTTGTTTTGTTTTGTACTGCACACTGCTTTTAAAAGCATGGAGATCAAATATAGCTTACTATTAATATTATGTGGACAGTGGCCAGGCCAAGCTGAAATAATTACCACATAACATGTCACCCATTGCAGTGTCTGCCCCAATTTGGATATGATCCCACATAGACATCCATCCAACATTTCCTTTGTCCTGTGTAACTCCAGCACTGGCTCCAAGGTCACATCATACTGACCACTTCAACTGGATCAGCAATCAGGGATGAAACAAATACAACTGTACTCACACATCACTGACTGTAAAATAGCATCAAATAGTTAGAAAAGTAATGGCAGGACCAATGTCTTCAAAACTAGGAAATCTTTTATTGCATGGATGAAAAACAAAGGTCAATGGCCAGTCCATTTTGTTATTCATGTCACAGCCAGCACAAGGAAGTGCCACCGAACTTGCCCTTACTGAAACTGCCAGGGAACCTCCTCACAAAGGGGCTTCCATTGGGCATAGAAGGCACCTTGATGATGGTACTTGGGAAGCGGGGGTGGCAAAAAAACTAAAATCTATGCTGGAACATTATAAGATGGCAAGACCTAGCCAGACTTGGGATCATCCTAATACCTGGTTGAGAAAATCCTATTGTTCTGACTGAACATCCTATTTCCTTCGTTGAGACTGACTCTGATTTGAATGCAAATCATGACAAGATTGTTAACAAATCGAAATTCGAACACTTGATCAAACTTAAGATGATGCCATCCCTGTGGTACTTAAAGTTAGTTAATATCCCTTGAGCATCAGTTCAGATCTCAAGGATCCTCTTGATAAACTATGCCACTAAGGAGTTATTGAATCAACTGATTGGGTCAGTCCAGTCGTTATCGTGAAGAAAAAGGAGAGATTTGTCTCTGTGTTGACTTACGCACCCTCAACAAGAACATTGTTTTTGATTGTCACCCCCTACCCAAAGTACAAGATCTCTTGAGAAATTAAGGGGGTGCTAAGGTTTTTTCATTGCTTGATCACAGATCAGCTTACTACTTGCTGCAGAGTTTGGACCTTACCACTTTCACCACACCTTTTTGGGGCTTTTACATTTTTACACATGCCTTTCGGTCTGGCTTCTGCAGCAAGTGTGTTTAAAAAGTTTATGGACACCATTGTAAAAGGCATCCATGGAGTACAGGCATTTCACAATGATGTGCTCATTTATGCTGAAAGTGTAAGGGAACACAATTTAATTTCAGAGAGGGTTTTGAGTGTATTTGAGAATATAGGTGTCTCACTTAGGAAAGAAAAATGCAAACATATGGTTGATCAGCTGGAATACCTTGGCCACTGCATATCTAGTCAGGGCATTAGTCCTAAAATGTCACCGGTCTGTGCTAACAAAGAACAGGTAGTTGGGACCAATGGGAATTTTAAAGAACATGCTCCAACATGTTCCCTACATACATATTACAACAAGTATATCGGAGGGTCTCACACACAGTGAATCCTAACGGACTATCCTCTAACAATTCCAAACTATATGTATCGAAAATACCAGGGTCATCCCCTTGATGATCAGGGAGGCAATGCCCATCAGTCACCACACGGAACCGCCCATCATCATTTGGGATTCCACCAAGACCACTAATGGATAAGCCGATGTACTACCACGGTCGGGGGTCCTAGATGTAGGAAAGAGCTCCACCGCCGGTCAGTCAGGTCTGGCTAGGGTCTTGTTTCTCAAGTTTAGAAATTAGAAAAATGGGGGACTGATGTTGCAGTGCTCAAAAAGTGTTGAAATAAAAAGACAAAAAGGTTGTGTAGATAAAATAGGATAGGGGGGTACCTATAACTTTATTCTGATGTTACCCTACCTTCCAATGTTAAAAAGTAGTAGTTACTGACAGTCAAAAATGTGTAGACCGTCTAGGTGTAAAATATGGTCGACATGTTTCAGCAAACTAAAGACATAGTTGTCATTGCTTTCTTCAGGACCATGGATAACTAATAGCTACTGCAAACAAAGTAATGGTGAATACAATTAAGTGCTCAAAATCAAAATATGATACAGAGATCACCTGGTTTCACTAGGTGTTCTGCTCCCTCTTAACATGCAGTCTGAAAGAGAGGAAACAGAAAGGTTTGGAGGATGTCGCCAAGGATGTTCTGGTAGAGAAAGGGTATAGCATTATCTTCATAATTATGATTGATAATGAGTATCACCACAGTATACTAATCGTCTCAATATTTGGAGAGCTTACATATATTCATTGGGCCTAATCTGTTGACTGCCACTACGGTGTGTGTATGGCCATTCAGCACAATGTGGAAATCATAGCAGGTTATAGACACTGAATGTCCTCACTCGTCCAAAGGTGGATTTTCAGCATGTTAAGTCATAGACTGTGATGAGGAATGTGTATGTAAGGGGGTTGCCACTTGGTCTGTCATTTAGAAGGTACTCAAAGTTCAGAGTACAATTATAAACACCATTAACACCCATTTTTGTTCTCTGCGTAACAGGTATTTGGACACATCGGTGATGTGTGTGGGGATATGAGGCTGTTCTATCACAGTCCACTGAAATGATGTTGAAGGATGACGTGCTTCCAGAAAGTGGTTCGTCAATTTAGTCGCTTGCCTCCTGCACCTAATGGTGCTCTTGTGTTTGGAAATTCTTATCCTGATCTTCCTAGTTGTCATCCCAACGTATTTTAACCCGCAGGGACAAGTGATAAGATACACAAGGTTCTCGCTGTTGCAATTGGTGAATTTAGATTGAATCCATGGTCTGGAGGTGCCAATATCTAACTCAGTAGACTTTCTTGTTTGGGACACGAATTACACATCCCACACGGATGGTGGCCTACAACAGGAGGGAGATCCCATAACATCCCTAGAGCCCTAGGTCTGTCTTCTCGTGGTCGCGTATGGACCAGTCGATCTTTTAGATTAGGACCCCTCTTAAAGGAAAAAAGAGGACTCTGGATTGAAACATTGTCCGAGTTAAGAATGAGAAGCACGATCTAAGGACCGCGCAAAACTTCAATGGATTAGTCATATGCGAACCCAAGTAGAACGGGTTGAATCCTTTACCACTAATGTGTGAGCTTCGTGCTCTCTCGTTGATAGAGAGTTAATAGCAATATCATGAAGCCCTGCTTACTCTAGTAGATATTAAGTGATGGCTCATTGTTTGTATTAGATGTTTGTGCTGTTGTGCACGTAGTTGGGGAATGGGCAATACCCTGCTGTGACGTGCGCTATTTCGACATTTAGATATAAATGGTAGTGGGAATGTATTAATGTACATTTACATTTCTCTCCATCTCAGAGCGGTGCTTCTCCTTTTTCCTGAGCCGTGGCCAGGTGGGGTGAGGTCTATACCTCTTACAAACACGTTAAGATGGGTCAAATTATTTTTCATTGGCAGTCAACAGATTAGGCCCAATGAATATATGAAAGCTCTCCAAATATTGAGGCGATTAGTATACTGTGGTGATACTCATTATCAATCATAATTATGAAGATAATGCTATACTGTTTCTCTACCAAAACATCCTTGGCGACATCCTCCAAACCTTTCTGTTTCCTCTCTTTCAGACTGCATGTTAAGAGGGAGCAGAACACCTAGTGAAATCAGGTGATCTCTGTATCATATTTTGATTTTGATTTTGAGCACTTAATTGTATTCACCATTACTTTGTTTGCAGTAGCTATTAGTTATCCTTGGTCCTAAAGAAAGCAATACAACTATGTCTTTAGTTTGCTGAAACATGTCGATCATATTTTACACCTAGACGGTCTGCATATTTTTGACTGTCAGTAACTACTACTTTTTAACATTGGAAGGTAGGGTAACATCAGAATAACGTTATAGGTACCCCCCTATCCTATTTTATCTACACAACCTTTTTGTCTTTTTATTTCAACACTTTTTGAGCACTGCAACATCAGTCCCCTATTTTTCTCATTTCTAAACTTGAAACAAGACCCTAGTCAGACCTGACTGACCGGCGGTGGAGCTCCTTCCTACATCTAGGACCCCCGACCGTGGTGGTATATCGGCTTATCCATTGGTGGTCTTGGTGGAATCCCAAATGATGAAGGGCGGTTCCATGTGGTGACTGATGGGCATCCCTCCCTGATCATCAAGGGGATGACCCCGGAATTTTCGATACATATAGTTTGGAATTGTTAGAGGATACTCTGTTAGGATTCACTGTGTGTGAGACCCTCCGATATACTTGTTGTAACCGGTCTGTGCTATCCAAGAAACGTCCCCACCTTCTTACAAAGACACACTTCGTTCTTTCCTAGGTTTATGTGAATATTACTTGCGCTTCATACATGTCTACGCGTTGGTAGTCCAACCCTTATGGGATCTATTATGGAAGGGCCAAGCTGTTGTCAGGTCTGATGCAGGGCGTGAATCTTTTTCTAGGATCAAAAAACGAATCACTTATGCTCCCATTTTATCAGCGTTCACAGCTGGACAACCATGTTTTGTGACAGTGGATGCCAGTAAATTAGGGCTAGGTGCTATTCTTTGTCAGTGGGGAAGCAAAAATAAGCAGACTATTGGGGCGGGCGCTAGAGGTAGCGCTGCGAAATAGCTGCTTTCTGAAGCAGCTCCGCCGGTCGGGGACATTATCTACCTAGAAAGTATGTCAGCGGGTAAAATGCAGAAAAGTAAACAGTGTCTTTGACGTTGGAATGTGACCGCTACAGCCTGAAGAGAGTAAGAGCACTAGCTGGGGTCCCGTAGCCGAGAAAACTATCAATGAGAGAAAGAAGCGGTGAGACAGCCTGGTGAACTTAAGATGGCGGGCCCTGTGTAAACTGCGGATGGAGCGGGTGAAGAGATCTGCGCTACATGACTGAACACCATAGACCTGGAGGTGGCCATGTAACAGCTGTGACGCTCCTGTCTGCACAATCTACTGCAAACTGTGAGTGGGGACTCCCTGCGCTCCGCGCATACTACTCAGCGGGCAGCGCAATCTAATCTCTCACAAAATGGCGGGCGCAGGCCGACTATGGATTTCCTGTGAGATGCAGCGGTGATCTGCGGGGGCGGACGTCATAGCCCGAATGCCAGACCCTAACCCTGACTAGACAAGCGCTCACAAAATTTCCAGTAGGGCGCACCACATTAACAGCATATAGAACTGTGCTGCATGGTGGACGCCGGACTGTGTGACGCCTGCATTGGAGCTGTCCAGCTACCGTTGGCCTGCCGCGCGGCACATCATTGCACGCGCCCCGGACAGCGCCAGTGCAGCCTGGTATCCCTCAATAGATGCTTGCTGCTAAAAGGGGGTTATGAGAGTGTGCCCAACACTGGCGAGCAGACAATTGTGGCTGCCTAACTCCATCGCAGTCCGACATCGGCCGTTACATCAACACAGCCAGGAGGCTCCAGGCAGTGACCCCTGGAGGTACATTGGCGGCCTTTCAGGGAGATATGCAAGGGGAGCCTATTGACACCAGCGTGAGGGGAGCAGACCACTGTGCATGCTAGCAGCTTCAAGAAGTGCTGAGGTGCGGCAAACCTCCCTCCAGACCAGTTCTCCCTGGTATATCCCAGACAAGAAGGGGGTGCCCATCAATGCTGTGGCGACCTGTGGACGGCACCGCCTTTCCGTAGACCCACGGACTAGTACTACCCCGAAACTGCACGCAAGAAGTGAGTACCCTTCGCTAAACTTTGAGGTGGATGACTGTTTGCCTTCTGAGATAAGGTGGTGAAATGAAGCTGGTAATCAGCACATCATAGCTCCCACTCCAAGAGGAACAGGGTACACAGACGGTTGATGCTGTATACTCCCCATCATCTACCGCCATTATCGGAAAGCCAGATAGACAGCAACCGAAATGTAATTTTGAAACTAAACGCAGTACTAAAGGTGCGACCGCACATTCAGACACTGAGTTGGATACAGAGCAGCCAGCTAACAAAGTCATGGAGCCCTCCCTCCAAGCTATACAGCAAAGCCTTCAAGCTAACAATGGCAAGTTGGACTAACTCACACAGTGACTGGATAATATCTATGCTAAATTGGATAAGGAAGGTGAACGCCTCGACGCAGCGAGGGACCGCATCACTGCGGTGGAAGACTAATCCCGCAACACGACACGAAAATGCACGGGCATGGAGAGGATACTGGAGGTCATCAGGAACAAGGCCGAAGATTTGGAGGCAAGATCACGCCGAAACAACGTTCGAATCACGGGAGTTCCTGAGAGCACAAACACGGGAAAGATGGAAATGTTCGGGGAAGACATGCTGCGCGACGTCATCTGAGCAAATAATTTCTCCACAATGCTCATCATAGAGCAGGCACACAGGACACTAGCACCCAAACCACAGCCGGGCGCCCCAACGCGACCCATAGTAGTCCGGGTCCTTAACTACAGAGACCAAGATGCAATTTTGCGGATGGGGAGGGAGAAACAACAAATCCACTATCGGGGAAACAACCTAGCCTTCTACCCGGACTTCACCATGGCGGTGCAGACTGCACGAAGAATATTCAATCCGGGAAAAAAGAAGCTCTGAGAAATGAGCTTTGAACATGTGATGTTGTACCCTGCCAAACTTTGGATAACCTATGATGGACGAGTGAGAATACTCCAGACACCAAAGGCCGCGCAGGATTTTATTAAAAAAAGTCAGTCACCAAACAGAAGGCGAAAATTCGTAAAGAAACAGACCAGGACTCTGATTGACCCATGATACACTAAGTGGCATCCCTGACTCCACCCCACTAATGGATCACATGAGAGAAGAGTGAAGGTAATGACTCCAACAATATCGCCGCTTGCTGTATGTTCCACACCCCACCCAGGGGAGCTTCACAACCAGCCCGCCGACCATGTCTTACAACTCTAGATCCTGGAACAGGGGAGAATATCTCTACAACATACTATGCTGGCGGTGGCATACGCAAGCTGGCATGGTAGACATGACAGAGTATGTGCTGTTTTCCGAGGGCGGTAAGGCATAGGGAGTTCCTCTACTCATCCATATCCAAGGTGAGACATTTCAACTAGAATTGCAAAGAACCTTTGTTCATGGATATGACATTGACACTCAGTCCCACAAGGGGTGAGATCTTGCTGAAATGCCCTATAGTACTCTTCTACATACGGACAGTTGTAGGATATAAAGGAAAGGTGCAGAAACAAAGCCACATGTCTCAGTAAAAGGTGACTTAAATGGACAGAAATATTGCGAACTGCTATTGATGAAGCCTTCAATGGTCACACAAATACAATACAATGAAATAACATGCGATGTATGTAGACACGTAGCTATGCGATACCCTACAAGCTTACGAGCGGCTGACTGAATGATGACTATTACCACTTGAATTTTTTTTTTCCCTCCTGTGTCATAAAATGCACCCAAACTTCTCCCGGAATACCCGACCCCATCCACCTAGCTGGATGGTGACGCGAGTACTCGGCGGATCCCCCCCATGAGGGAGCGCCCCAACAAAGTTTTAATTATGTTGAAATTGTTGTATGGGATATGTCTTTGGCGTCATTGGGATGCCAAAGTGGGCCGGGGGTGGGGGGGATGTAACTGGGGATTGTTTTACAGACTACCATCTCTGAAATGCATTGTATACATCCGGACTACTACGACACATATCTACATCACCATACACGTTATAGATAACCTGAGTGCCTCCATTAAGAGCAATACGCCGCGCAGCGCCACATATATAACTCACACATTTGATCACAGATAGTCTACAGAAAGCACATCTTAATTTATTGACGTGGAATGTCAGGGGGCTCAAAAACCCGAAGAAGATACAGCAGATATTTGTATATCTAGATAGACTCCAGATATATATCGCTGTCTTGCAGGAATCTCACCTGGCCCCCATGCATAAATGCACTGTGGGGAGCAGATGGGAGCTAACAGTACTAAGCTCCGCATACTCTTCGTACTCTAGAGGCGTGCTGATTTTAGTGATGAAAGGGACGCATTTTCAAATAGATAATACCATGACAGACACATTGGGTCGCTACATCATTGTTACTGGACATATTAGAGGGCGACGTATAGGCTTAATAAATACTTATGGTCCAAATATCGATGACCCAGAATATTATAACTGAATTTGGCGCATATTGAATAATTGACCTGAAATGACTTGGATATGGGGTGGTGACCTCAACCTTTTCTTAAAGGAACAACTGGATAGGTCAGAATCCTCCAGAGAACAGCACAAAAAGGCAGTGAATGTACTGCGAGATATTATGACTGAAACTAATCTAGTTGATATCTGGAGGACGCGCTACCCACATCACAGGGATGCCACACATACCTCTATGATCCACAATAGCTAGTCCCGAATCGATTACTGGCTGGGGTTGGAGGAGGTTGTCTCCTGGACACAAAACATACAACATTTGCCCAAAACCCTCTCCGACCACAATCCAGTGCTCTTGGACTTCACAGTTCCTAGGTACACACCTTCCCCTTACATGTGGCGTTTCAATGCCAAAGCACTATTAGACTCTACATACACCGACACCATTAGCCAGGCCATTACTGACTATTTTGCAATCAATCAGCCCTCCACAGACGACCCCAGTTTATTATGGGAAGCCTTTAAGGCTACCATACGTGGAGTATGTATTAGCACAAATGAGGGAACCTTAAGACATCCGTGCCCAGATTACCAAGCGGGAGAACACATTGAGCGCATTGGAATGCTAATACGAACAAACGCACAACACAGCTCTTCTGAGTGAAATTAGAAAGGTTATGTCAGAGTATCAAGAGTTTGCAGAAGATGAACTAAAATATGTAACAAAACATTAAAGTACATGCACATATGGGGAAGGGGGCAGGCCGGGTCGAATTCTGGCAAATAAAATATGTACAGGCCATACACCACAAACAGTTCTGCCGATAAAAGACGGCAGTGGCATGCCCTGCTATGACACAAAGAGCATACTACAAGCATTCAAGGACACATACAGCGACCTTTATGCATGACAAGGCACTGCCACACACCCTGAGATTATGGCTTATTTAGAAGATGTGGCAATAGCCTGGTTGTCAGATTCGCAGAGTGAATATCTCTCACAACCAGTCACGGTAGAAAAAGTTACTGAGGTGGTAAAATCACATCCAAATGATAAGGCACCCGGCCCGGATGGCTTTACCAGTGAATTTTACAAGGCGTATATCGACCAGATGGCACCACACCTTGTGGAAATGTACGTGGATGCCCATGACAAACAGATTCTACCCCCCATACTAAGAGATGCCATGATCATTGCCCTACTAAAACCTAATAAGGACCCTGAGCAATGTGAATCGTATAGGCCACTATCATTGATAAATACCAACACTAAAATCCTGGCAAAACTCCTTGCAAAACGCTTACAACCGCTAATGGCTAACATCGTCCTCCCTGACCAATCAGGATTTATACCAATCGATCGACTGCCCACAACACCAGAACACTATTTTCACTATCGCACTACCTGGCCCGATACGCAAGCAGCTGCAGTGCTTTTGGATGCAGCAAAGGCATTCAACTCGATCTTCAAACCATATTGCAAAAAATGGGATTCCCTCCAATCTTCTTACAATGGATTCAAATACTGTACACAAAACCCACAGAGCGAATAAGAGTCAATAAATATGTATCCGATGCCATACCAATTGCAAGAGGCACAGAACAGGGCTGCCCACTGTCCCCTTTACTTTTTGCAATCGCCCTGGAGCCCCTAGCTTGTAAAGTGCGACAAAACACACACAATCGGCTTTACACTTTTTGCAAAGGCCAATCAATATTTCGCTTTATGCGGGTGATATAGTCTATATATCCGAGACCCAGCGACACATTTTTCCCCTTTCCTGAGAGAATATATTAAATTCGGTCACCACTCTGGCCTCCAAATTAACTGGTCCAAATCCATCATTATCCCGTTAACAGACACCACACAGCCATATACAGCAGAGTACCCTCTAGAATTGCAGACAGATCCCGTTAGGTATCTCAGTATTTGGTATCATCGCAATCCCGAACCCGTTATTTGCTATGGGGCAGCAATCAGTAAACTTGAGTAAAAGATTGAGCGCTGGATACAACTTCCCTTGTCCCTCGCAGACAGATTGACCATTGCCAAGATGGTTGTTCTACCAAAACATTTGTACCTCTTTAATAACATCCCCATTACCCCACCGAACGCTGTATTCCAACGTTTAAACACTATGGTAACTCTGCTAATATGGGCAGGTAAACAAGCTCCCATTGAGCTCGGGGCCCTCACTTTACCGTTCTCCAAGGGTGGCTTCAAGGTCCCAGATCTCCTCCTCTATTATTTATGTGCTTAAGCGCAATATGCGCATTTTTGGTATCACCACGTCCCCTTTCTACCACATATAGCGATTGAAGACAGGGATGCACATCCTATCCCACTGAATGCTATCTTACCACACCGACGAACCTCGCCCCAATCTCAGGAAATTAACACTATAGAGGCTACAAGTGCGGCATGGAGGCGGATGGGGAAGTTGGCACATAAACTACCCCTCTACACACCAGCGATGCCCCTACAATTTCACCCGGATATATCATCACCCAATAAAAAGTAGGAACAGAACTATTACGGCAAGTGGGCATAGCTAAAATGGGAGATTTATACACTAATGGCACTTTTATAGAACTTAAAGAGCAACGGTACATACAATATCAGACATTACTTTTCCAATTTACCTATCATAGACTACAGGGAGGCCATTAAGAAATTGTATTCCACCTACCCTAGCGAACCACCGCAATTAAACACCCTGCAAATGCTGATTACCACACCACACAATAAACATATGGTGACAGAACTATATACACAGCTTCAGGGCGACATTGCTGATAACATGCACAAGGCATAGGAACGTTGGAACAACACACTTGATAATCCTCTCACAGAGGAAGAATGGGAGATATGCTGTAATATAACTAGTATGCTCACTCTGAATGGCAAGCTGCGCCTTCTACATTATAAATACCTACATCAGACATATCATACCCCGGCCCAACTATATAAATGTGGTCTCCTCACAGATGCACAGTGCCATCGCTGTGGTGCAGATAATGCCAATTGTATTCATCTTGCCTGGTGCTGTACGCTAATCAGTACATACTGGACGAAGGTTGTGACGATAGTGAGTAAAATAGTGTGAGTCTACTGATTGTACGATTAAAACATGTTTATTGGCATTGATCAAGGATGTACGAGCTGTAAAACTCAAGTTTTGCATGATAGCCCTACGCCTAGCTAAAAGGAGAATTTCACTATGCTGGCGTAGCAAGATACCACCAAGAATCACACACTGGCTTCAAGATATAGCCTATTGTAAAGATACCCTGAAGACATATGAGGAAAAGCTACCCACTGGCTCTAAGCCACAAGACTATTGGATGTATTTGGTTGACTATCTTAAAGCAAATCCAACTATTTAAAAGTGCATGGATGTATAAAGCAAAATAATATGGTTGATGGTTATATTGTTAATATGAAATGTATCGTACGGTAACTTTCACTATGCTGTAGTCTGTATGTTGTGGTTTCGTTTTCGACATTGTTTGTCTTTAACAAAAAGCTTATAAATAAAAAAAAATAAGCAGACCATTACTTTTGTGTCATGTTTCTTGAGCCCTGCTGAATTCAACTACAGTACCATTGAGAAAAAGTGGCGTTCGCGTTTTGCATGAGCAGTTGAAAAATGTAAAACATATCTATGGTGTACGTAATTTAAAATTTTTGCTGATTATAAACAATTCATTTATTTATTCAATGGTAATGCTACGGCATCTGCGAGGCTAGTTCGCATTTTGGCCAAAACTACAAGAAAACGACTTTACCATTCATTATCTTCCTGGTGGTAGGAATGCCCGTGCCGATTGCTTGTCCAGAATGCCTCGTACCAATGATCCGTTGTGCGAGTCTGAGGAAGAAGTGGAATGTGTGGTGGCTCTTAATGGGGATGTTGCTGAGGAACAACCCTCCATATCGAGAGAGTCTTGGTTAGATGCTCTTAATGATAATTTACTTCTCCAACAAGTCATCAAACATGTTAAACAAGGTTGGCCCCAGGATAGAAACCTGGCATCTGGACTTAGTGTTTGCTCAAGTCTCAGATGAATTGTCTTTGGTTGAAGAATTTTTACTTTGCCATGAGTTACTAGTATCTCCCACATATTTAAGAGAATTATCACTTCAAAAAGTGCTAGAAGGTCATTTGGGAATCACAGCCACTATTCACAACTTGAAGCAAAATTATTGGTGGCTGTGCCTTGATGCCCAGGTTAACAGGAGGGTGTCGGGATGAAGTACATACTTAATTTCCGATAAACATTGGAATCTAACAGAGTTTGACTTACACATGGTTCCTTTACCGGATGCACCATTGTACAAAATTGCACTTGATTTTTTTGGGCCTTTTGAACTTCTTACCAGCAATAAGAAGTACATGATGGTTCTAGGTGATTATCTTTCAAAATGGGTCTATTTTAACTTTGTGTCAACACCTTACACCACATCTGCCATAAAGTTCCTTAACAAAGTATTTGAAACAGAAGGCCCACCAAAAGAGCTCGTCACTGACAATGGTACCCAGTTCAAGTCTCATCAAATGTTTCAGTTCATTGATGGTCTATGCATTAAACACCTCAAGGTGGCTTTGTACTCTCCAACCTCAAACGGTTTAGTAGAGCGGGTCAACACATTTTAAAAAGAAGGCATACAAACTGCCTTGTCAGCTGATTTACAGATTGAAAATTTCCAAAGACAGAAAATTTGGAATTATCATATCACACCACATAGAACCACTGGTACATCTCCCTTTAAGTTGTTACGTAACAGACTACCCAGATGTAAACTATGTCCTGCTTGGGTTAAAGAGTTTACTTATGGTACTGATCATGCAGTGGATAACTTTGATGCTTTAAGAAATGAAGAGACCAGAAAACACAAAGCCCTATCCATATATTAGGGCAATAAGAATAATACCAAAGCTTTTCAGTATTCAGTAAGTGACTGGGTACACATTAAAAAGACCAACAGGGTCAGGAAAAGAGAATCTAAATTTACCTTACCTGTCAAGGTTGTTAGGATTTCAAAAGGTGCCATTGTTTTTAGGGTAGAGGGTGGTGGAACAGGAGGAGTCTGGTGCAAATCACCAAAGAGCAAGCTTTAAAGATTACAAATGCAAAAAATAAAGGTTTATGCTACCCAGATTATGGTGAGGAAAGTTCCTGGTTGGACTTTTCTCATGAAAATCAAATTCGCAGTCAACCTCTGTTGTGCCCTCTGCACAGTTAGATTGTGTTCTGCTCAATTAGGATCGTCATGAGCATGATGATTCACATGTGTTGCCATGTAACAAGTCTGTCCTTTCTTCTGGTGCCAGCATGGCTGATTTGACCAGAGGGTCTTCACTTTACAGGTCTTCTTGCAGGATGTCTCGCAAAGCTTTATTTCCTCTGAAGTTTAAAGATTATTATTTAAAGTAGTTTATTTAACCGTTCATGCTTCCTTGCTCTTTTTCCTTGTTACTGTTATTATCGCATTGTAAATTTGGCGATTTTTTTTTTTGATTGCCTATTTGAATTTTGTTTATCGTTATTATTTGTTCAACTTTCTTTTATTTGCAAAAAAGAAGGTGATGTTATGTTAACAAGTTATCCTTTGCTTCTTTAAGGACAACTTGTTATGATTCCATGCTCCCGCGCAGGAAGTGTGATGTCCTTCAACTAAGGTTGTGTGCTCTGCTGTCCCCTGGTGTTCTGCTCTAACTATGCTGTTAGGCAGTTACACCAAGGACACTGGAAGAGCTGTTGTGGGTTCTCTGCCATCCAACTTCGACTTCAATAAACTGCGTTTTCTACCTACCTTGCCTGGAGCATCCTTCCTTCAACAACCAGGAATTAAAGAGGTGGCCGCCTGGCCCAGGCCAGCCTCATCCGGCCTTGGGAAACGTTAGTGCACTATAAGCCATGGAGCCGTGTGGCTCCTTCTGCCTCAAGCAGCAGCAAATTGTGGGCCTTGTTTCGAGCGTAACACAAATCTGCCAGGGGTTGGCTCCATGTTTGACGACCCAGCTCGTGCTAAATGTCTGGGATACTCCCCAGCTGGTTCTATTGCTCATTTTCCGTGACTGTTGCAATCCCTTTATCCTCTATCCCCTGCTGCTTCCTTCGAATGGCAAGTTACCTGCCTGACATTGATTAGTGAAGTTGGTCTGGTCCACTTCTGCTCAGTCTTCCGTCCCGCTGGGCTCCCACCCGCGGGTGTGCAGCAGGACCAGATTTTGCGACACAGCATGGCGTGAGGTGCCAAGACACACAAGAGAAAGAAAGAGCCTCAGGTGAAGGCCGGCAGGGTAAGACCACTCCCCCATGCTTTCCGCGTTCTTCCCACTTGCTTCCTGGTCTCCGAGCGATTGCAGAGCAATGGCTGCGTTCTGCAGCCGCAAGTCGAGCAGAAAGCGGGTGACTCACTCAAAAACTACTTTCTGAGGCAACAGCTCCTCAATAGGAACAGCTTCTCACCCGCCCAACCATTTACAGTCAAGAAAGTGTCTCTTAGATATTAGTCATTACTCCCTGGTACTCTGGAAGACAGCCGTCTTAGCTTCTTGTACCTTCATGGCTATTCGCTTGTTAGAGAAGTGGTGCTTAGACCAACAACCTACTTGCTTAGACCATCAACTTACTAGATACTGTTTGTCTGCAATCCTTTTTAGGTCTCGCTGATCCAGCGCGCATGCGCTGTCAGCGAGACATTTAGTAAGCCTGCTTTTGGAAGTGCCTCCAAAGCGGCGACCAGCTTACTCTCACTCGCACAAGCACTCGTGCGACGTGCAGAACACTTTTTTTCGTCGTGCGTGCGCACAACTGCCGTTTTTTTATTTGTATTATTTCATTTCGCCAATGCTTGTTTTCCCTCCGCTTTCACGAGTCACGTTTAGGGGCGCGAAAACCCGCCTCGCACCCCACCCCCTGTCCCCCACCCTCTCTCTTCCTCGTACAACTTACGTTAATTTAAAAAAAAAAATGATTTCATTTCGCCAATGCTTGTTTTCCCTTAGCTTTCACGAGTCACTTTTAGGACTGCCCGCGACAACCCGCCCCGCCCCTCCCTCCCTCCCTCCCTCTCTCTCTCTCCTCTTCCTCACGCTCGCACAACTCTCATTTATTTAAATTTTTCTATTATTTCATTTCGCAAATCTATTTAAGTGATCTGCCTGTAAGGGCAGTAGAATGTTCGAGATTGGTATCTTTTTTCAAATAAAAGTGGTTCATACTAGCACCCTTACACACAGCAAATACATTGAACTTACGGAAACAACTCACAAACAAGCACCAAGCGCAGCATCTAAAAGACATCATGTTCAACAGCATCTGCAAGTCCAGAGTTGGCCAACAGCACTGGCGCGATGAGACTATAAACCCACCACTTATCAAAAGCACAGGTACAAGTCACAGAAAGCTAAGGTTCAGTCGAAGCCATGTTTAGTCAAAGCTGCCACGAAATAAGCCTTTTATTTGCCATGTTCATGGCGGGATGAATTGATGGAAAAAGTAATCTTTATTGTGTTTTTGGTTGGCCTTTGTAAAATGCTGTCTGTTGTTCAGTGCCCGCATTTAATTTCTGAACAGGGATGTGTCTCGAGTAACAACCTCTGATACATCCAGCTCCTCTCGCTTATTTTCACAGGCAGTGTTTGGATTTCAATTCAGCCGCCACGTATCATACACAATATTTCGTCACTATGAAATATGCAAAAGAGATAAAAGAGCCTCTTAACCTTTGCCGTGCAATGAGTTCTGTGAGCACGAGTTGTCTTACTAATGATGCGCAAATGAAAGCATTGTATGCTGCAGGATTTATATCTTGTAGAAAATACACTTGATTTCTGTGGCATGATGCTGGCGGCACAACCAATCTCAAAGTCCGCAATTCCACGTATCCCTTAAAGCCCCTCTTACATCATTTAGGTATTAGCATATGAATGCCACAAGAGGCGTTTATAAAGCCAAACTGTGCGATTCTAGTGCAATGGAGAAATATGTTTATCTTATTTTTGAGAGAACATAATTATGCGTGAAACAATTATTTTTGCCCTTGTGACTATATTGTTCGAAAAAGTAACAATT
The DNA here is from genome assembly GCF_964263255.1 of Lissotriton vulgaris. Lineage (NCBI taxonomy): Eukaryota > Metazoa > Chordata > Amphibia > Caudata > Salamandridae > Lissotriton > Lissotriton vulgaris. Next base: position 679,442 of record NW_028250096.1, read on the forward strand.
TCTAACTTTCCAAAAATAGCAAGATAATTTTACAAAATTTCTACAGGAGTAAAGACAATTTGGAAACCCCTGAAAAAAGTAGGTAGTTTAGGTGAAATTACGAGTATTTGTTCCTTCTTTTATATTTATTCGAGCATAGATTACAAAGCCAATCAGCAAAAAATCGGTAGTTCGTAACATATTTCTGCATTGTAGATCTATTTAATACAATTATTCATTTGATAAATACATAATTCATTGAATTGCATGTTATTGTAGTCTGTGTCGTTCTGTTTGATTCTATCCTATGTGTTTTATTACAACAAACATCCTTGGATTTTCACATTAAAATATGTGGGCGATATCAGGCTGTCAGGGTGTATAACCGAGTCTTTCATCTTTTGCATTAAAGCCTTCAACGATTTTTCAAGACATAGGGCCTTCCTTGGAACCTGGCAGAGGGTGCAGATGGGAAGGCTTGCTGAGCAGGAGTCATGTTTACACTGCTGTCTCTTCAAACGTTCCCACTTCTGGCTATCTAACTATTTAGTTTATGCAATGGAATGATCCATATCGGAGCAACATTGGTTAACCAACGGCCCGGCCCCATAAAGATTGTGACTAATTTGGAAGAGTTCCTTTTGTTTGTTAAGGTCTTTCTCTAGGCGGGACAAAAAGCATATGATTCATGGGGATATGCCGCCCAAAATGTATATTTTTCTGTGAAGAGAGTTATCTCTGATATCTAGTTCTATTATAGATTCTGGAGTCAAATGGATTGGGGTGTTCAAAATATTGGGGTATAGATGATTATTGGGCGTTCGGCTCCCATAGGGACACATCACCCGGTTGTGCGTGTTAACCACCTGTCATGCATTTCATACACTTTGGCATGCCGGTTTCACATGCATACTATCGCCCTCACTCTATCTATCGCCCTCACTCTATCTATCACCCTCACTCTATCTATCTATCTATCTATCTATCTATCTATCTATCTATCTATCTATCTATCTATCTATCGGCCTCACTCTATTACCCTCACTCTATCTATCTATCTATCGATCTATCTATCTATCGCCCTCAATCCATCTATTGCCTTCACTCTATCTATCGCCCTCAGTCTGTCTATCTGTCTATCGCCCTCACTCTATCTCTGTCTATTTATCGCACTCTATCGCCATCACTTTATCTATCTATCTATCTATCTATCTCACTCTATCGCCCTCATTCTGTCTGTCTATCTATCTATCTATCGCCCTCCCTCTATCTATCGCCCTCCCTCTATCTATCGCCCTCCCTCTATCTATCGTATCACTACAGCATCACTCAGCACCACCACAGCATCACACAGGGGCACCACAACATCACTATGCGCTACCACAGCATCATTGAATGCCACAACATCATTCGTCGCCACCACATCACTCAGCGCCACCACAGCATCAATCTGTGCAACCATTCAACAACAACTGGTTCAAATATGTTCTCTCAATGTTTCAAGCTTTGATATAAATGTCACAAAAAGATGTTAATATTTCACTTCTGTTCCTGGATTTTCGTCACAATAAAATACACTGAACATGATCTTTACAAAAGTTATTTACCAAAGTTTAAGCTATTGCCATTATAAATTACAATAACTTTTAATTACGTATTATTTATTTTAAACAATTAAAAGCCATTGTTATTTGTAATAGCAATACATCGAAGTCACGTAAATACAACACACATTGCATCACAAATGCTATAGGTGTCACATTTGCGAAAGTTATAACTATTGGCATTGTAAACTCAAACTTTCCTAATGCGAGACCTATTGCATTGAAAATGCTTGTTTAACTTTGTATTCTGTAGAAAGGCAATCTTTCACCTTTTTTCAACTGGAACACTGACTTGGCCATGAGCTATCAAGCTGTTACAGTCTGATTGTATTCAAACTGGTGTGAAACGATTGGGATAAATCCTAGCAAAATCTGAGTGTTGTCCAACGCATCCTTTGGTCTTTTTGCTTGTATTTTGCATTGTAATAAAATATAGAAAAAGTCTCACTGATACTCCTATTCATTTCATCAGACACTCTGAAGTATTTCTTTCTTTCTTGAGGCGTATTCTAGAGATTAAGATTAACAGGTGTATGCTTCCTGGATACTGTGTTTGACACCACTGTCAACCCAATATATCTGTTTGGAGCCTATCATTAACCTATTGTGTCTCCATATCCCAAGTGTACTTTTGACAATCCGTTCCCACCGTTTTTTTTTTTTTTTAAATTTTTTAAAACCTTTATTATTTCAAAGCACACAGCTATTCAGCCTAACATCCCGGAGGCAAGACAGCACGGTATCAGGAGGAGTAAAGTGCAAAACAAATGATATCAGAACATTGCAGGTTGTTTTTATTTTTTTTTAAAGTTATATAACAACAAAACCCAAGAAAGAAGCGCCAAAGGGCGCATGAGAAAGGCAATGGAAGAAGAAGAAACGCGCATGAGTCAGTTGGAGGCGTCGGAGGTCAGGTAAGAATCTAGAGAAGAACGGAAAGTAGGATGTAGGAAAAAGGGGGGGGGAAGGAAAGCAGGGGAGTTACAGTAATCGTAAGAATAGCTGGTGTCATCGGTTACGGTGACAGGTGTTCCTCGCGGGGAGTAGGCTCCGGTGGTAGGCACAGGTCACCCCTGTAGGCATTCCACGCCCCCCACACCTTGTTCCATGTCTGAGGCCTCCCCCTGGCAGCGTACACCGTCTTCTCGCGTAACATACACCAGTCCATATTGGCCTTCCATTGCGCCACCAGGGGGGCCGTAGTAGAACCCCATTTCTGCGCTATATCTCGCTTGGCTATCATGTTGCCCAAGGTAGCCCAACGAGTCTGCGCCATGTCGTAGTCATTCGGCTCCCAGATGTTGAGGAGGCACCTCCGCGCCTCTGCTGCCAACTCGACTCCAGTCACTTCCCTCATTACTCGGTGTACTCTCTCCCAGTAGGGGGCAATGACAGGGCACTCCCACAAAATATGCATGAAGGTGGCAGGGGCTCCACAGCCACGACGACAAAAGCCATCAGGTGAGAAGCCCATGCGCACAAGCCGGGGGCCGGTAATATATACCCGGTGGAGGATCTTAAACTGTACTAGTTGCAGACGCGAGGAAATGGCGACTTCCTTAGGGGAAGACACAGCACTCTGCCAGTCCTCGTCGTCCAGTTCCAGGCCGTCGGCTACCCACTGTTCTCTTAAGCGCTGGAGGAGGTCAACTCTAACATTGATCAGCTTCTTGTAGGACAAAGAAATGGCACTATCAGGCATATGGCCGTCCAGAATCCTGTCCTCCAAGGGGGAGCTTTCAGGGATTTCACCCTCCTCTGGCCTAGCGGCACCTATCGCGTGCTTCAGTTGGGCGTATCGGAAAAACTCCGACCCACCCAAGTGGTATTCAGCCTGTAGTTGGGGAAAAGTCTTAACCTCTCCTTTAACTAACATGTCTTCCACCCTTGAAATACCTATAAGGTCCCACTTATCAAAACCCTTGGTGTGCCAGAGCTTGCCTAGGATATCAGAATCATACAGAGGGGTGAATCTCGTCAGTCTGCCCTGCCAGCCCTGTATCTTGGTAATCGTCCGCCACGTGTGAACCGCTGCCTTGGTCGGGCCCGTAAGGCGCCGATCAAAGGACCTAGAATACAGGGCCCGGTAGTAGTTCCCTCCACGCAAAAGCCACCTGTCCATAGCGTAGCCCGGACTGTCCGCGGGGCCATAAAGGCCATGGTTGATGGCAGTGAGCTGAGAGGACCAGTAGTACCGCCGCACATCTGGTAGAGCGATGCCCCCGTCATACCACGGCAATGTAAGCTTCTGGATGGCGACGCGTGGCCGACCCTCCCAGAGCAGGGCCCGTTGCAGGCTCTCGACCTCTCTAAAGTAACGAGCCGGAACAAGGTCCTGGGTATTTTGCAAGGCATACAGAAACCTGGGCAGGGACATCATTTTAAACAATGCCGCCCGGCCCAGGAGAGAAAGCGGAAGCTTGCGCCAACTATCAACATCCCTCCGCAGTCTTTGAAGAGGAGGGAGTAGGTTGTAGTCATACCGCGCCTTAGGACTACCTGATATATAGATTCCCAGGTACTTGAAACCTTGCCCGGCCAGCTGTATATTGCAACCCCTAGGGAGGCGCGGCGTGTCTCCCTTGAGAATGTAAAGGGAGGACTTGGCCCAGTTGATGATCAGGCCCGAGTAGCGCCCAAACAGCCGGAGTACGTCGCACGCCACAATAAGCGACTTACAAGGAGAGGTAAGGTAAAGCAGGATGTCGTCCGCATACAGAGAGATCCTGTCTTCAAAACCCGGGGCCCAGGTGATTCCATGCAGGTCAGGGTGCGAGCGTAGCATGGCCGCAAGTGGCTCCAGGGCCAGCGCAAACAGGAGTGGTGACAGGGGGCAGCCCTGTCTAGTGCCACGATGAAGCGCAAAGGAATCCGCCATGCAACCGTTAACTGTGACAGCAGCCAGCGGGCACGCATAAAGAAGTTGCACCCAACCCAGGAAGCCCGGTCCAAACCCAAGCTTTGTTAACACCGCCCAGAGGTAGCTCCATTCCAGGGAGTCGAAGGCCATCGTGGCATCAAGGGAGGCAAGTACCGTTGGTTCCTCCAGAGCGTGAGCTCTGGCCATGACACCATGCAGGCGACGCAGGTTGAGGGCAGTGTTGCGGTGGGGAATAAAACCTGATTGGTCCGGGTGCACCAAGTCGCTGATGACTTCGACCAGCCGATTTGCAAGCAGTTTAGCTAGGATCTTGGGTTCCGCGTTGAGGAGAGAGATAGGACGGTAGGATCTACAAACGTCCCTCGGCTTGCCTTCCTTGTGAATGACCACTATGGTGGCCAGCCGTTGGTCCAAAGGGAGGACACCCTCCTCCCGAGCCCGCAGGAACATAGCTCTCAGATAAGGAGAGACCACGTCCGGCCTAATCTTGTATAACTCGGCCGGTATGCCATTGGGGCCGGTATCTTTACCCGACCGCAGGGCGCGGATCGCCAAGGCAATCTCGTCCGCGGTTATATCCCGATCCATATCTGCACGTTCCTCATCAGAAAGACAGGGGAGGTCAATCGTCGAGAGAAACTCGGCTGAATCAGCCTCGGAGCGGTCTGAACCAGAAGTATAGACACCCCGGAAGTAGTCCGCAAAAGACTCGGCAATAGCGCTCTGGTCCGTGACCGCCACTCCGTCCTCGCCCCGAATCTCCGGAACCACCCGGCTTGCCATCTCGCGCCTGTCCAACCAGGCCAGCAACTTACCGGCCTTGTCCCCAACATCATAAACGCGGCCCTGCTGTTCCTTGGCCAAAACCAGGGCGGCATTCGTAGCGAGATCATGGTACTCCGACTGTTTCAAGGAGAGGTCGTGTAGGATAGAAGGGTCCGGTTCAGGCCCCAAACGGGACTCGAGATTCAGGACTTCCTCTTCAATATGCACAAGGTCGGCATCCCGGGCTCGCTTAGCCTCCGCGATAAGAGCCAGGGCCTCACCCCGCAACACAGTCTTGAATGCCTCCTACAGGGTGACCGCCGAGCCAACCGAGCCAGCATTTTCAGAGAAGTACAAGTCGATGGCCTTGGCTAGGAGTGCGCGTGTCTTGTGGTTGCGGAAATACCAAGGGTTAACCGCCACCGGACGGCTGGACAGGACGATGCCAAAGTCGAACGAGACCCACAACGGAGAGTGATCAGAGACGCCCCGTGCCAGAAAACGGGCCTCAGACACGGCAGGCGAATGCGCCGCCAGGGTAAGGACATAATCTATACGGGACAGACTCCCGTGGGCACTAGAAAGGAAGGAAAAATGGCGGAGCGCGGGATGCAGCAGTCGCCAGCTATCCACCAAACCCATGGAATCGAGGAAAGCCGGCAGCCACATTTGGGAATTCCGGAGGTCCCTCGGCGGTTGGCGATCAAGGGTGCCAGAGCAGACTGAGTTGAGATCACCCCCCAGGATCAATAAGCCCATAGGCAGGGACAAGATGGCGCCACCAAGGTCCTGAAAGGTGCTGGATTGGAGGCCAGGAGGAACATAAACCGAAAGCAACGCTAGGGAACGCCCCTCCCATCTTCCCGCCACAGCGGCGTAGCGACCCCTATCATCAAGCACTGTGACGTCTATTTCAAGGGGAAGGGACGCACGCACAAGGATGCCCGCCCCCCGGGAACCCGAGGAGAACCCAGAGTGGGCAACCATTTTGTAACCTTTACGGTTCAGGGCCTTGCAGGAATTCCCTACCAAATGCGTCTCTTGCAGAAGTACAACATCGGGCATATGTCTCTTTATCAATTGGATTACCACCCCTCTCTTAACTCGGTCACCCAACCCATTAACATTCCAGCTAAGCACTTTTAAATTCCTACCCCCCCATCAACCAGCAACCCGCCCCACCCGACCCCAACCAACTCAACCCTCAAGTATACAGTAAAAAACACAGTCCATTGTCTCAAGAAAGAGAAAGAGAAAGAACAAACGAACAGATAAACTTGCATAGTTTCACCCCCCACCCTGCACCCCTGCATATGACTGAAAAGCCCCCCCAACCAGCAGTGTGCCTGTCGCCCCATAACTACTCTACAAGAAGATACCCAGAGGAGTAAGGAATCCCCGCGAACACCCCCCGCCACCCTCCATGTACAGACAGGAAAGTCAACAGGGTGTAATAAGGCAATACCCGATAGTCATATGAGGCAGAATTAACATACGATGAATCACCCACTATGGAGCCAAGTCTCACAGGTCCGGGCCACCAGCAGCACCACCTTCATGTTCATCCTGAGCGTCTCGGCGCGGCGATAAAGTGTCCAGCCAGTCACTGACATTTTCAGCAAAGTCAAAGAAGAGGGCACGGCCCTCATGCTCGATCCGGAGCTTGGCAGGGAACATCATGGAATATTTAAACCCCAAGTCCCGTAGTCTTCGCTTCACCCCGGCGTAGCTCTGGCGTTGTCGCTGTACCGTCCTGGTAAAGTCCGGATAGAAATGGACGTCGGCGTTCTGAAATTTAAGCGGTCCATGCCGTCTGGAAGCCTGCAGGACCGCGTCTCTGTCTCGGAAATTGAGCAACCGGGCCACGATGGGTCTAGGTGCCACGCCCGACTTCGGCGGGCCACCCGGCACTCGGTGAGCTCGCTCCACCGAGAAAAAGTTGCTAAGGCCAGGCGGCGCCAGATGGGTCTTGATCAGGTCTTCTACGAGGAGATCCGTCGCCGCCTCTTCCGAACCCTCAGGTACCCCGACAATGCGGACGTTCTGCCGCCTGGCACGGCTCTCAAAGTCCTCCAGCCGCCTTGAGAATTGTTCCGCGGTCCTCTGCAGGTTCCGGACCTCTGTTTGTAGGTCCGAGACGTCGACCGTCAGGCTGGTTGCCTTAATGTCCAGATCCTTGACTCGATCGTTAGTTTTACCCAAATCGGCTCTGAGAGTCAGGTCGACGGCCATAGTGTCCACTTTATGAGTAAGGACTTCATGCTGTTGCTGCATGTCCGCCCGGAAACTAGTGATGGCCCCCATGATGTCGCTCAGGGTAGGCTCCGAGCCTTCCGGCGAGCCCGAGGACGGGAGTTTCTTGGCAGAGGGTCCGGTAACAGGTGGCGTCTTTGGCTGGGTATAGCGCTCAATCCTGTTCTGCTGCTGCTGTGTCTTGCCGCGGACGCCTTTGCCCGATGTCTTGTCGGGGTCCCCTCTGCCCGCCATGTTAGGTCCGATGAGAACAAAGGGCTATGCCAGGCAAGCCCGAGCCCAGTGAGCCGGAGATCTTGTCCGGGCCGGACAGTAGGAGGCCGCCTCAGGAACGCACTGTAAGCAATGACACTCCACGGTGAAGACGACAGGCAGGCACTCCGCAGGTCGGTCGTGCGTAGTGACGGAGTCCGGAGAGACAATGGCACTGCACTGGCACGGAGTCCCACTCGACGTAGCTCAGCGTAGGAAACACCGATTCGTGATCTGAAAACGGTTCTCGCCTCAGTGGACCATCAGCAACAAAAATCCACCCTCGTGGATCAGGATGTCAGGCAGGATGATTGCGGAGGATCGG